>NC_057386.1:9931050-10670766 GCF_019320065.1 Cervus canadensis | reverse complement strand
AACTCCTAGAGGAGAACATAGGCAAAAAACACTCTCTGACATAAATCACAGCAAGATCCTCTATGACCCACCTCCCAGAATATTGGGAATAAAAGCAAAACTAAACAAATGGGACCTAATGAAACTTAAAAGCTTTTGCACTACAAAGGAAACTATAAGTAAGGTGAAAAGACAGCCGTCAGATTGGGAGAGAATAATAGCAAATGAAGAAACAGACAAAGGATTAATCTCAAAAATATACAAGCAACTCCTGCAGCTCAATTCCAGAAAAATAAATGACCCAATCAAAAAATGGCCAAAGAACTAAACAGACATTTCTCCAAAGAAGACATATAGATGGCTAACAAACACATGAAAAGATAGCTACAAACATCACTCATTATCCAGAGAAATGCAAATCAAACCACATGAGGTACCATTACACGCCAGTACAGGATGCGCTCAATCCCAAAAGTCACAAGACAAATAAATGCCTGAGAGGTGTTGGAGAAGGGAACCCTCTTACACTGTTAGTGGGAATGCAAACTAGTAACAGACGGCCGCTATGAGAAACAGTGTGGAGATTCTCTTACAAAACTGTGAACTGAACTGCCATAAATCAATGACCAGCAATCTCCACTTCATGGGCATACACACTGGAGGATCCAGATCTGAAAAGAGACACGTGCAGCCCCAATGTCATACGCAGCACTCTTTAATAATAGCCAGGACATGGAAGCAACCTAGATGCCCATCAGCAGTTGAATGGATAAGGAAGCTGTGGTACATATACACCATGGAATATTACTCAGCCATTAAAAGGAATTCATTTGAATCAGTTCTAATGAGATGGATGAAACGGAGCCCATTATACAGAGTGAAGTAAGCCAGAAAGATAAAGAACATTACAGCATACTAACACATATATATGGAATTTAGAAAGATGGTAACGACAACCCTATACGCAAAACAGAAAAAGAGACACAGAAGTACAGAACAGACTTTTGAACTCTGTGGGAGAAGGTGAGGGTGGGATGTTTTGAAAGAACAGCATGTATATTATCTATGGTGAAACAGATCACCAGCCCAGGTGGGATGCATGAGACAAGTGCTCGGCCTGGTGCACTGGGACCCAGAGGAATCGGGTGGAGAGGGAGGTGGGAGGGGGGATCGGGTTGGGGAATACGTGTAAATCTATGGCTGATTCATATCAATGTATGACAAAACCCACTGAAAAAATAAATAAATAAATAAAGGAAAAAAAATAAAATAAAATGAATAATGACCAAATCATGTCAGCTAAAATATGTTTCAAGGATACTCTCTTATATCCTGCTAACATTCTGTTATTTATACTTCTTGCATATGGCTATTTTTCCGTTGTTAAGAGCCTTTTCGGGACTGCAAGGAGATCCAACCAGTCTATCCTAAAGGAGATCAGTCCTGGGTGTCCATTGGAAGGACTGATGCTGAAACTCCAGTACTTTGGCCACCTCATGTGAAGAGTTGACTCATTGGAAAAGACCTTGATGCTGGGAGGGATTGGGGGCAGGAGGACAAGGGGACGATAGAGGATGAGATGGTTGGATGGCATCACCAACTCGATCGACACGGGTTTGAGTAAACTCTGGGAGTTGGTGATGGTCAGGGAGGCCTGGCGTGCTGCAATTCATGGGGTCGCAAAGAGTCGGACATGACTGAGTGAGTGAACTGAACTGAACTGAACTGAACTGAAGAGCTTTTTCTCTCTTTGCTTCTCTAGTCCATATTTAGGGGAATGAAAATGGAGAATAATTTTTATTTCTATGTTTATTCTGATACTATACAATTTTTAAAGAAAAAATTCTTTAGGAGCGCCTGAATAAATTTGGGGTATCCTATGGACATGGAACAACAGACTGGTTCCAAATAGGAAAAGGAGTGTGTCAAGGCTGTATATTATCACCCTGCTTATTTAACTTATATGCAGAGTACATCATGAGAAACGCTGGGCTGGAGGAAGCACAAACTGGAATCAAGATTGCCAGGAGAAATATCAATAACCTCAGATATGCAGATGACACCACCCTTATGGCAGAAGGTTAAGAGGAACTAAAAATCTCTTGATGAAAGTGAAAGAGGAGAGTGAAAAAGTTGGCTTAAAGTTCAACATTCAGAAAACTAAGATCATGGCATCCAGTCCCATCACTTCATGGAAATGATGGGGAAACAGTGGAAACAATGGCTGACTTTATTTTTCTGGGCTCCAAAATCACTGCAGATGGTGATTGCAGCCATGAAATTAAAAGATGCTTACTCCTAGGAAGGAAAGTTATGACCAACCTAAACAGCACATGACATCTGGCCCCATCAATTCATGGCAAATAGATGGGGAGACAGTGGAAACAGTGTCAGAATTTATTTTTTGGGAGGCTCCAAAATCACTGCAGATGGTGATTGCCGCCATGAACTTAAAAGATGCTTACTCCTTGGAAGGAAAATTATGACCAACCTAGACAGCATATTAAAAAGCAGAGACATTACTTTGCCAACAAAGGTTCATCTAGTCAAGGCTATGGTTTTTCCAGTGGTCATGTATGGATGTGAGAGTTGGACTGTGAAGAAAGCTGAGTGATGAAGAATTGATGCTTTTGAACTGTGGTGTTGGAGAAGACTCTTTTGAGAGTCCCTTGGACTGCAAGGAGATCCAACCAGTCCATCCTAAAGCAGATCAGTCCTGGGTATTCATTGGAAGGACTGATGTTGAAGCTGAAACTCCAATACTTTGGCCACCTCATGCGAAGAGTTGACTCATTGGAAAAGACCCTGATGCTGGGACGGATTAGGGGCAGGAGGAGAAGGGGACGACAGAGGATGAGATGGCTGGATGGCATCACAAACTCGATGGACATGAGTTTGAGTAAACTCTGGGAGTTTGTCATGGACAGGGAGGCCTGGCGAGCTGCGATTCATGGGGTCGCAAAGAGTCTGACACGACTGAGCGACTGAACTAACTATGTAGTTTCTGAGAAAAAGAAAAAAGACATACTTTGCTGAGGCGATGAGCTGAGCACTGTGACTTCCATCTTCAAAATCTGTTTGAATAACCAGAATTTTACACCTGGCTGTGTGAGCTAAGCAGTTTCTGAAAGAAAAAGGAAATTATCCAAGTGAGTTTTCTGTCCTAAAAGTTGGTGATAATATTCTCCAGAGTGATGGGAACCATAAGGGCTATATAGGAAAACTATTCAAGTGGGATTTTCCTCTGAAAGGTGAGTAGACATTCCAGTGGAGAGAGAAAAAAGCACCAATAGATGCCTCCTAATGAGACATAACGATGCTTGAGTCAGAAAAGATGTTTTCAGAGAGGACAACAGAGATCAGGACACTTGGAAAAGTAAAACGCATCCTTTTCTGAGTCACATGTTCTCAAGGTTCACTAAGGAAAGCTGGTTAGAGAACACCAGTGGTTAATAGTCACACATATGAAATACAAAGTGGTTGATCCTAAGGAGGGAGAAGAGAGGGAGGGGAGGGCAGGGATCCTCACCGAACTTCCTTGAGGAAAGAGTACTCGGTGTCAAACTGTTGCAGTGACAAGACGCTGAGTTTCACAGTCCAGTTCTTTACTTCTGATTCTAAAAGTTCACAGTCATGACTGGTTAGCAGCCTGGAGAATGTAGTGATCTACAAAGGCAGGAAATTAAAATCATTCAGTGGAATGCAAGAAAGCGTTGTCTCCTAGATTTAGATCCTAGAAACATGAGGATGCTCAGCAAATAGCTTCTATGGGCTCATCATTGTGCAGTTGGTACACAGACCCAACTGGGAATCCAAACCCAGAGGAGTTTTCTAACATGAGGTGGTGCTGAGGCAAACAGAACCTACAGGATCAAAGGTATTGGAGAGAAGACTCATCCGCCCCTAAGATGCCTTTGAATCTTCTTCCTAGATTCCAACATCTTTTCTTGCTTTGAACCCTGCTTGTGATGATACCTTAGCACTCAGAACAAATACCATTTGTCCTTTGCAATCTTACTTCAAACTTTCCGTGGAGCCGGCTATCTTCCCCACAGCTGTTAACCAAATCTTCCCTGCTACTGGATCACACCACACAGTGCAACCAGTACACTCTTTAAGGGCACGCTGCTAGGCCCTGAATCATTATCTCCAGGCTGGCCTTATCACTGAGCTTCCTATTCCTATCTCCAATTGATGACAGACTACCTAGATGTTACAGGAACATCAAAGCCCATCCCAAATGGAATTCATCATTGCCTCCACCAGACTTGTTGCTCATAACCAGTTTATCATTGGCAGGAAAGCTATGACAAACCTAGACAGTGTATTAAAAAGCAAAGACATCACTTTGCCAACAAAGGTCTGTATAATTAAAACTATGGTCTTTCCAGTAGTCACGTATGGTTGTGAGAGCGGGACCATAAAGAAGGCAGAGTGCTTTAGAATTGATGTTTTCAAACTGTGGTGCCTAGAGAAGACTCTGAGAGTCCCTTGGACAGCAAGGAGATCAAATCAGTCAATTTTAAAGGCAATCAACCCTGAATACTAATTGGAAGGACTGATGCTGAAGCTGAAGCACCAATACGTTGGCCATCTGATGCGAACAGCAGATTCACTGGAAAAGACCCTGATGCTGAGAAAGATTGAAGGCAGAAGCAGAAGGGGACAGCAGAGGATGAGATGGTTGGATGGCATCACCGATGCAATGGACACAAAGTTGGGCAAACTCCAGGAGATGGTGAGAGACAGGGAAGCCTGGCATGCTTTAGTCCATGGGGTCACAAAGGCAGACACAACTTGCTGACTGAACAACAACAGAGATGTGATTAACCAAACTTCTGGTCAACCAAGGAAGAAACCATGGAGTCATCCTTAGCCTCCTCCATCTCCCAGAGCCCCTGTACAAAATCAATCTTTATCTCTGCCAATATGAATCCTTACTATGTCTCAATTCCACCCATCCATCCTTTGACTGAACTGGTACTGCAGCCTCACTACTGGTGTATCTTATCTGTGAGTCTTTTATCAGACTTTTTCCCTCTTCCTCTCTCAGGTAGTGGGACACATTTCCACACACATTTCTCCATCACTCCCCTTACACAAGAAAGCAAAGCTCCTTGGTGCCACTGAAAAGACCCTCCATGAAGTCTGTCTGGCTATATCTCACTCCCATCTCTCAGAACTTAGGGCCTTGAGCTTTAGGCTTCATCACTAATTAACTCCTGGTTTCCTGCAAAGACTGGGTTTTTTAAACCTTGACATCCTTGCTCAAGTAGGACCCTCTGCTTATAATACCTTCCAAACCATACTTTACAATCAGCTTGATGGTCACCTCTTAAAGATGAGTTCGTGAGCTCATCCTGACCTGTGTTGCTCCTCTTCACCTCTATGGATAACACTATCATAGGATATCAACAGTACCCATTCATGAGTGTCTTTCAACCTTACACTGTATGCTGACCAAGGACAAGCCCTATGCCAACTCATCTTTATATCCGCAGTCCTCAGAGCAGTACTCGAACGTGGTATTTCCCTGGATGAACGGAGCACTGTACACAGCACTGCCAAAAATGGGCACTCAACACCTGGTAACACTAACCGTCAAGATATGTAGGTCTCCTTGCCCTTACCACGCAGAGGAACCAAAAGTCTCCACACGTTCATTTACGGTTCCGATACACTGATTTGCAAAGCATCTTGAATTCTTTATGCTAGGAAGTCAAGGACCCAGAGGTGAAAGAGGAAAAGGGTAAAATACAGAAAGATAATAACCTCTGTGAAGATGGCATGGCGTTCTGAATCCATCGTGCAAAGGTGAGCCCGGAGGAAGTCTGCAAAGGAGTTATGCTGCTGCCTGTAATAGTATTCTTCCGACAGGGACTGTGCAGTGAACTGGCCGAGTGAGGAAGCATTCAGCCGCACCACAGCATCAGGGGTGGCACAATCCAGCAGCACTGACTTGGCCTGCGCAGAGACTTTCTGGTAAAGTTCATCAGTCAAGACCTTGTGCCCGACCTGCTCTATGACCTGGAGCACCACTGAGGCACATGTGTCTGAGTGGTACCCAATGAAGACGTCAGAAGGGCTGTATTTGGGTCTGGCTAGAAACTGCTCTGCTTTCACATCTATAAACTTCTCCACCCACACCTTGAGCTCTTCCACGATATTCTTCTGCCATTTCTCCAAAACGGTGTTGATGTCCAGATAGTGCTTCTCCAGCCGGTTAATGAGGGGGATGGGAAAATGTTTGTAGACGACATCTTTCTCCTCAATGACTATCAAGCGGAAGTCTGGGTGAACTCGACATTTGACCCGATGGGTCCCCAGACCCAGGTCCACGTACTTCTGACCGCCAAGGTAGACATAGTATTGATTGAGTGCGTCGTAGAGGCTCTCATAGAGGTTCTGCAGGTTGAGCAGCACCACCATCTTGCCGGTTTCCATGCAGATCTTTACTCGGTTGATATTTCGGCAGATCTGGTTGTACTCTTGATCTTTGGGAAAACTGGATCCAAAAATAATCTCTGGTTGGTCTGTAATGAAGAATGCCTGCTGGAGGATCTGCAGGGCCACGTAATTTCTGGTCAGCACAAGCAGGTAGCGGGACTCGGAGTCATCCAGCTCTCTGCCATGCATCGTCTGAAGATGGCCGTATATGTTCTGGTAGATCAGCTGCATGGTGCTGACTTCCTCTGTGTACTTTGCCTCGGGTAAATTGGCTGAAAAGATGTCCAGGGCACGAATGTCGTCTTTGCCACTGAAGTTCCGAAGGACAGCTTGTGCGATGTCTTGAGGGGAAGGCTCCTTATTAGAAGCTTTGGCTGCAGCAAAGACCATTTTGATGAGGCTGTAGTAATCACGAAGCCCAAAGAATTCCTTGTCCTGCCTCTTACACACTGTTTCGTAGGCTTTGGCAAAGGATGTGAAGTATCCTCGGATTCTTTCTTGGACGAGGGGCTCTGAAGCGCAAATCCCCCTGGCACTCTCAATGAGCTCTCTTTTATTGGGGCTACCACGTGACACAAATATACCCCGGTTCATCTTGGCGGGATCCAGGGCCCAGTTGGAAATGCCTATGAAGCCAACTTTTTTGTGGGGGGCAGGATCATCTTCAATGCATCCATCTTCCAGCAATGGGTGCAGTGCCTTCAGGGGCATTTTGGGTGAGTCTTCTGCTAGTCCAACCTCATCTAACACCACCACGGAGACATACTGCTCGAGGTCCTTCCCCTGCTGGAAACGGGCACACTGCTTGAAGGTGCCTATGATGCCCTGTGGGGTGGAATGTGGACTACACTGGAATGACACCAAATGGACCTCCTTCAGGTGCCGGAAGAGGTCCGAGTGTGCAGCCTGGCCTTGCATGGCATCTGCCACGATGGTCTTGGCGAGAGATTTGGAGCTGCCGGGCTTGCCCACCAGGAAAAGAGGAATCTTGAGCTCGATGCAGATAACCATCATGAAGACGTTCTCCTTCAAAGCCAAGTTCCTGGCGATTGTTTTCCTCAGAGACACACCATGCAGAAAAAGATCCTGGGTTTGCGTTATCTCATCCAGGATAACCCTGCTGTCATTATATGGTGCTGGAAAGAACCTGCAAATAGCTCTCCGATAAGATTCCTTCTCCTCTAAAGAGGCGTGGTAACAGACCCCGACGGCCAGAACCAGGGACCAGAGGACAGGATCTCTCTCAAAGTCATTTTGGATGACCCCAGGCTCAGAGAGAAAGGAATCCAACTTAGACAAGAGCATCTCACTGTGGTCGTAAAACCATTTGAAAACTTTCACACAGCGTTCTACATCCCTGAGGCTGACAAAGCTGCACTCATTTTGTCTTTTCCTCATGAAACCCTGAGAGGCAGAAAGCACTTCCGTGATTACATGAGTCTCACTCTGCACCATCACGATGGACTTCACCAGTCTCTGGACAATCTGATGGATGTAGAGTTTTTCTGCAGAGTCATTCAATTGTCCAAAGTCCCACACCAGGGGGATCAGGCTCGGCGGCAGAGCGTGGACACGGTACACCAGCTGCCTCAGGGGGATGGAGCCAAGCCTCTCGGCCGTCTCTTCTGCACTAACCCTGTACCCCAATCCGGCTGACTCCAGACGGCAGATCATCTCCTGGGTGTGCTTACGGTAAGGGTTGCAGGCTGCAATGATATGCAAGCCAGAATCCTTAGCCAGGGGCTGGCCACCCACTGTGTGGTCGCACAGGACCTCTTTGATGCAACTTATGGCCTCCGTGGTGTTGGCTTCATCAAAGAACAAGATGGTGTCCAACTGATACTGGGCCTTATTGATGTGGGCCAGCTCTTCAGCCTCCCTGACCTTGGAGTAGATCATGTCGGCAGTTGTTCCTCCGTGGACCTTGACCAACTTCACGGTTTCAGCATCAGCACCCTGACGCCGCAGGTCACTAAGGAATTTAATGAGTCTGGTTTTCCCACAGCCGGTTTCTCCCATGATGATGACGGGGATGCCACACCGGAAACGCATCTCAATGGCAAGGATCTTAAGCATGTTATCTGTTGTAAGCTCATATGTTTCATCAGGGTCACTGGCCCACTGGATACCCAATGCCAGGCACAGTTTTTCAAGTTTCTCATGTCTGGGCAGCTGGTCAAAGTCAACGTTGAAGGGCACCCTCTGAAGCAACAGCCCCTGGTACAGTTGCACTGTCATAACATCCTTCTTGATTACTTTCCCACTCAAGCGGTCTATGGCATCAACACCACCGTTCTGGTTGGAATGGAAATGGAAACCTATGAACGTCATGGATGTGTGGTCACTGTTGAAAAAAACATATGGGTGGGGCTCCGACTCCCACCTCTTCCGGAGAGTGAAAGGGGCGAGGTCTTCTTCTTTGACCCCATCCATAGTGAGCATGTACTTTCCTGGACTTTGGTCAGATGTGAGAAGTGTAGGTGTGGCGAAATCTCGGGCCATGAAAATCATGAAGGTGACCACAAAGTTTTTGAAACCCACCAATGTGTCTCCAACAAAGGTGGGATTACAGAAGAGTGAGGCCTCACAATCTCGGAGCTGGTAGTTCAGGAACCGAGCAAAGTTCTGAAGTTCTGACCAGGACGGGTTTATCACCCCGCAGTAAATCAGGAGGTGCTGGATGCATTCGCCAGGGCTGCCCTCAACAGAACCTTTTTGGTACTGGAATGTGTCTAGGTTTTCTTTCTGATGGAACCGTCTTAAATATTGGTAAGGTCTCTGGAATATTTCACTACGGAATGCTCTCTGATCCATTCCTGGCTCTTTGTAGCTCTGCTGAGGATCCAGCTCCATGTTGATCACTTCTTTGGGAGGTCTGCAGGTCACTTTGGGGAAGATGTCTAGAAAATTGAACTGGGGGACAAGTGCATTCTGGAAAGGAGAGACACAAATGAAATGAGTTATGGCTGAATTTCCCAAAAAGTGCTTTTGTGTTTTAATCCTCAACATGGTCTAGACTGCATGGACCTTTATGAAAAACCACTTTTTATGAAGAGATTTCTGTAGATAACTCTTTGCATGAGGTATTACCTTCTGCACATTCAGGCATGGTGTGAGCTGCACTGTAAATAACAAAGCCCTTTTCTACTCAGCCTCTTGGAACTAAATCTCTCCATCAAGCACATACACGCGTGTTTGTCTGTGCATACGAGCATAAAACTCCCTTCAGTTAAGAAATTGATATAACGGAATTCTCTTTCCCATGTTGGCTGTCATTAAGAAAGATGGTGCTTCTCCTAGCGAGTGAAGTTCCTGCATTCCAATCACCACTGGCATTTAACCCAAACACACAGCACTTACCCCAAAGAGGACAAATCTAAGGTACTATTCATTAATAAAAGAATCTTTGTATTCCATATTCCATGCATTATTTAAAAATAAGCTTAAAGATTCTTCTTTACTAACACTGCACTCAGTTACTCTGCTAAGGCAAAAGTGGGGAGTCACAAACATGAATAAAAGCCCCTGCCCCGACAGCAGCATGAGAGTACCCTGATACACACCAGCTTCGAAGGCCTTCGTGGCAATGTCGAATTCCTTTCTAGGATTTCAATGATATATAAGTGGCAGGGGTTCCGAAACCACATCTTCCCATTTATGTCCATTAAGTAATGGAGAATGAGGAGTTTGAAGAGAAACACCCAAATACCAGTCCGCACCTAAGGATACAATCATGTGGGTCTGTTAATACTTACACAGAAGAGAGCAGTCCTCCCAACCCTAAGGGCCTCCTTATTCTGCTCTATTTTACAATGATACTGAGTATCAATGAATGTAGAAAAAAGAAATTCTTTATACTGGGGATAGGGTAGGGCAGGATGTGGAAGCTGTGTCTTTCTCTACCCAGCCACTCAGCTAGAACCTGGGGGCAACTTACTGAAGTGAAAGTGAAAGTGAAAATGTTAGTCGCTCAGTTGTGTCTGACTCTTTGCGACCCCATGGACTATATATACCCTGTCAGGCTCCTCTGTCCATGGAATTCTCCAGAATTCCAAAAATACTGGAGTGGGTAGCCATTCCTTTCTCCAGGGGATCTTCCTGACCAGGGATTAAACCTGGGTCTCCTGCATTGCAGGCAGTTTCTTTACCGTCTGAACTATCAGGAAAGCTCGACTTACTGAAGAGGTCACGTCAAAGTGGAATATTATGGGTCTCCTCTGATACTGGGCATCCAGGAAAGGCAGAAGGGACCCCAGGACTTCATTCTCATCCACCTGAGGGTCAATCAATCGAATAACTTTTCGAGTCACTTTTGCTCCATTAAACTGCATTTTCAGCTGGCTGTGCAACCTCTTCACAAACAGAGACCTTCCTGTTGACATGAACATATGAAAATTAGATGCCAGGGCTGAAGATCAAGAATGAGAATGTCCAGAAAATCACTTCTCTTTGTACAAAATTCAAAACTGATGCAACCTAACATCAGCTTAAAGAATACATACTTGAGCCATCAAATTTCCTTGCTGTCACCCACCCAATAGCCCTGCTGCTTCCTGGGACTAAGTCTGAGAACTAAGTCTGAGGTCAGGACAGCAGAGCTCGCTTCATGGGGGAGGGGAGCGAGTGTCGCTGGACAGAAGGGAGTACCAATAAAGGGATGCAGTCAACAGAATGGAAATCACGATGGCGACTGAAGGTGGAGGCATTGTTTCTTCTCAAGACACAGGAAATATACCTTGTCCTGCTCAGAACCCACATCAACCCCAAAGTAGTCAATGGACTTAAAAAAGAGAGAAAGAGAAAAAACAGCAGAGAAGCCAGTTTAAAGGAGGAAGATGGCTCAGCCAAGCTGGGACCGGGTGAAAAAAGTGTCCCGCTCCAGTGCGGGGCCTGATCTGTAACTTCAGGTGAGTCAATCCTCCGGAGACTCAGTTCCCCACCTGCAGAAGGGCTTATCTGAGCTCACCTCACTCCCCACTGGACAAGGAAGGGCCATCAGATGGTCCCTGGGACCGGGGACTCAGCAGCCATTATTACCTATGCCCGCTCTCTCCGAGGCTACGATCCCAACACACATGCGGTCCTGGAACACGGCGGCAGCTGATGGGGTCTGTTCCGGGACTCGGAAGTGGTGAGCCAGGTAGGCCTGGATGTCCTTGAGGGGCGCCTGGGGGGTGACGAGGACCTTGTGCTGGCTGAAGGCCGAGGGGAGGTAGCAGTGCTCCCGCTCACAGTCACAGACCATCACGAGCCGGTAGTGCGTCCGGTGGGGCTGCATGCACAGCCTCCGGAAGAGCGCCTCTGCCCAGCAGGCCACCTCGTAGCTCAGCTGGTCCGCATACAGCAGGCTATAGACCCCGAGTCCCTGGGAGCCTGGGGTCAGGCAGCGACGCAGGAGCAATGCCACCTCCTCGAATGTGGTTTCTGGGGTGCAGAGCAGCACTTCATCGTAGGTGGGCAGGGGCTGGTGTGGGGTCCGCATGTAGATGGCCAGGGCGGCTAACAGCACCTCAGAGTGGCCACAGACGATGAGGTTGGGCTGGCCCTCCTGTAGGCTGTGGGGGAGCTCCCGCTGCACAGGGGGTCCAGCCATCCTCGCCAGGTGGGCCAGACAGTGGCCAAGGGCGTCCAGGTCCAGGCAGTGAGGCAGGAAGGCACTCATGCATGTCATCGAGCATTTCATGATGACCCTCAGCTTGTCCACCAGTCTGAGCTCAGAGAAGAGCAGCAGTGGCAAGTCTTCCACCACTGTACTCTCCTGGTGGCTGCTGGCCCTTCCGCGGGGCCCCCTGCAGGCCTCCGAGACATCCCCCGGGGTGCAGCTGCCTTTGATGAAGGACAGCATAGTGAGGGCAGCGGCGCTGGGCGTCTGCCCCCCGAGCTCCGAGCCCAGGTAAACCAGCTGCTCAGCGGTGTAGTAGTTGAGGTAAAAGTGCTCAGCTCGCTTCTCTGCCACGAATCTCTCCCAGTGGCCCAAGAAGTCCTCCAGCTGCTGGCAGAGGGCTTCCAGCAGCTGGACGACTGGCCCGCCCTCCACCAGTGGGCCCACTAGCCTCAGACAGAAGTCCAGCCGGATGGAGACACCCTTTAGGGGGGTGCAGTACACCTCGGCTGACCAGGCCCTGAACAGCAAGTTTCCAGAAGAGTAAAGGTTTATAAACGACTGGACAAGCCTCTGAACGTTGCAGAACACCTGCAGAGAGAGGACATGTAGTCTAGAATAACACAAACAGAGTTATAATTTGAAGGGCTGGGCTTCATGGCCCTCCATGGTTCACCGTGGGATCTCAAGCATGAGATTGATCATGCAAGGTCTCCCTTTCTTATTTCCATAATCTCTTTCTCAGGAAGCAATATGTTGTGAAGATAAAGGATATCATTTATAAAGCACAAATGAACTTTACAGAGTAAAAACTCATAATCAAAAGGAGAGACTTACATAAACCAATATGCCTTTACCATTGTGGTTAATGTGGATTTTGATGAACGATGTCCAACTACATCTTTAAGTATTTGGGGATGCTTGCTGATTTACGGAGCAAATGGACATCTCTTTGGGTCATGAATTCGAAATACATGCACTCTGCAAGACCCACTGGCTCTACTCCCCACAGTTTTAAAAGCAGAGTGATTCCTATGAATTAAAGACAAACTCAATCTCTTCTGACTTCCCAGGCACCTCAGCAGTGAGAGTGCTCAGCCCAAACAGATGGGATTAGGACACTTGCTCCAACATAGATACAAATCCTTACCTCGGAAAATACCTCTACGACTTCAGCATTGCTGTGTTCTTTCTTGCCAGACATCAGCATCAATTTGTTCAAAAGTTCTTTCAGCTCTTCTAAAGAGTACTCTCGCTTCTCCTCGTGGCCTCCCTGGCCCTCGGGAAGGATTAAACGAAGAACTGTGTCTGGGGAAATCTGTGGAACAGGGCACAGTCAGAGGTCGATTTGGGGAGGCAGAAACCCCCCGACGACAGCAGCCCTAAGAGCCTCCTGCAGCTGTGCCTGCGACGTGAGGCTCACCTTTTGGCCATGCGTGGGAGCCTTGATCACATAGATGCCTCTGCTGTTGATCGCTGTCGCCAGGGACAGGGACGAGAGCTCCACAGACCCATGACTCTCCTTCACTGTCTTCAGCCACTCGAGGTTCCGGGCAGAGTCACGCTGTCAGGACAGAAGGAGAGAAAATGGGCTGAAGCTTAGGCGTGATCTTCTTCCTGCCACTCTCCCCACCTCTGCCTCCCAGGGACAAACGCCTCCCCTTCTCTGGCCCAGAATGCCGTCACCCACAGGGGAGGCCTCCCTCATCTGCTGCCCACCACTGCCACGGGCTTTGGCTCTCCCTCCTGGGTCACGTGCTTTTGCTACAATGGACTGTTCCCCTGTGTTCCCACCCAGTGCCCTGGATCCGTGGATGGGGAGCGAGAGGCATGAACTCAGCTCTCTGTGAGAAGGTGGCTGTCAGCCGGGCCCTAACCGGGGTAGTGCTGACTGAAACAAGCATGTGAGCTGTGTGTGCTCCTGCCGTTCCTGTTCCCTCCCTCACCCCAGAGGGGCCTCAGCCATCTTGTTGGGCAAGTTATAAACTACAGGCTTACTGGAACCCTGGTGCAGCTGATTTATGTACATGGAAATGTTTACTTTTCTGATCAAAAATGAATCTGTGCCAATTGTGGAAAGTATGGAAAAATACCAAAATGTATAGCATATTAACTAACAATTACCTCCATTCAGAGAAAACCACTGGTAACATTTTAGCACATTTCCTTTCAATCTTTTTTCCCATATATTTCCACCAGAGAGATCACTCTTATTTACACGCAGTTTTATATCCAGTTTTCTAACAATAGGACAGAGAAAGTGCTTCCATATGGGAAGAAAAACTGTTTTCAAACATCCTTTTAAAAGGCTGCATTAAAAGCCTGCCATGTGGGTGTGCAGTCATGCCGCTAGTGTTTCTAAGTGACACTTTATTAAACTTAACCTGCTCTGGAGCCAGAAATAAGACTCACCAGTTTCGTGGGCAGGTTATGGTCATTATCCAGAGCCTTCCACAGCTCTCTCAGGTGTTGCATGAACTCATCAAAACCCGCACTTGTGTCCAGCTCATAGAGCAGGGGCGCGTAACCCTGCACAGCATCGTGGAAGCAAGCCACCCGGTCCACGTCAATGTCGTTCTCCCCCGCAGAGATGGAGGCCAGGTCCACGAACACCTTCAGCTCGGTGATGCCTGGGGCAGGAGGGGTAGATGAATGCAGGGCCATCCTCTGATGCCAGGAGCCCCCAATCTGGAACAGTGCTCCTTACTGATGCTATACCTGGATAGTGGACTTTTAGGGTTTTCCCACTCTGCTTCAATAAGAACTTGGGCACTTTTTCTTTTGCCATTTATGTTGTTGTTTAGTGGCTAAGTCATATCCAACTCTTTTGCAATCCCATGGACTAGCCTGCCAGGTCCCTCTGTCCATGGGATTTCCCAGGCAAGAATACTGGAGTGTGTCGCCATTTCCTTCTCCAGGGGATCTTCCCGACCCAGGGATTGAACCCTACTCTCCTGCTTGGCAGGCAGATTCTTTACCACTGAGCCACCAAGGAAGCCAAGTCATTTATGTTGATACTACTGAACAAGACCTGACCTTACTGAACAACACCAATGTCTGGGCATTGCATGGGTTTTTTTGTGTGTCTTATTTCACGCAATCCATGTAATATTGCCATTTCATTATTAAAAGTAAGCTTAGCTGGTGAATAACATGTTGACAGTCATCTACAATCAACAGCTGCTTACTAATCAAACGAAGCAGTGAAGCTGGGATAAGATAAGCATGCAGCCCATCCCCTGTCCCTGGACAACAAGACCATCCATCTTCCTTCTTTCCTGCCTCCTTCTTCCCTCCATGCATTAATTCTGCCAAAATCACCCAAGCCACAGAGCTAAAAAGACTGCCAAGCCTGTGCACAAGGATAAGTAGGTGCAATTACATCTAGAAGACAAGGCTGCCTTGGCTTCTAGTAAAAAAAAAAAATCAACCAAAGGAAAAAACTAAAGGGACATAATTTTTAAATGATCGCCTGCTGTTCACAGCATGCATCCAGAGTGAGAGGGGAAAAAAAAGTAGCCAAGAAAATGGCTTTTACACCAGCAAATGAGTGATACTATCTTGATATAAATTCTATGTACAAACCTAGGCACACTTTGCACATTTACCTAATGAATACAGATGAAAATTTGCTAAGAGACTAGATTTTAATCATTCCAATCACTAAAATAAAAGGAGAACTATGGGAGGTGATGGAGGTCTAATTATAGTTACAATGGCAATCATAAGATATAAATGTATTAAAGCAATGTGTCACGTACCTTAAGTTTACGTAATGCTACAAGGAAAATAGTGAAGTGAAAGTCACTCATTCGTGTCCGACTCTTTGCGATCCCATGGACTATACAGTCCATGGAATTCTCCAGGCCAGCATACTGGAGTGAGTAATCTGTCCCTTCTCCAGGGGATCTTCCCAACCCAGGGATCAAACCCTGGTCTCCCACATTGCAGGTGGATTTTTTATCAGCTGAGCCACAAGGGAAGCCCAAGAATACTGGAGTGGGTGGCCTAGCCCTTCTCCAGCAGATATTCCCAACCCAGGAATCGAACTGCGGTCTCCTGCAATTGCAGGCAGATTCTTTACCGACTGAGCTATGAGGAAAGCCCTTAGGTGTAAAATTCATTTCAATTTAAAAAGTTTGAATGTAAAAAATTCAGAACATGATCGAAGGAGTGACTGCCCAGAAGTTCAGGAAGACCACCCCGTAAAGATCTAAATACTCTCCAGCCTTCTGGCCACCAGAGTGATGGACTGTACCTCTGAGAGCCTCCTGGACCCAACTAATGAACTCCTTTCTCTGGGACAGCTCCTTCAGACACTGACACCGAGTCTCATCTATATCCTGCAGAAGCTTTTTGGCATGGATAATTTGCTGGTTGATACGGTCCAGTTTTTCGTGGCGAAAGTTGTCCAAGACAGTCTAAGAAAGTCATCAGAGAAAGCTGTCAAAGACAGTCTGCAAGACAAGGCAGTATGTGGGCTGAAACTGGCTTCTGAACCCCCAAACAGAACTATGCTGACCATCCCAATAGTCCCTCCTACCAAACTTCTAAAACTGACACTAGCAGTCACACTACTGGTAAACAAAGGTAAAAACAAAGCCCTTGGCATATTCAGGCATTGAATAGAATACAAATAACCCTGAAGGAAGCTGTGAAATCATCTTGCCCAGTTTTTCAAAGCCAGAGATCTGGGATCTCACCCCTACCGCCCCACCCCCAACCCCAGGAGTCCCCAGTAAATGACTCACAAAGCTTAGTAAGGTGTGGAGAACACTGAAGTCACCAGTCAGGCCCAAAGTCTCTTTGACCTTCCAGATGACCTTGGCTGAGTCGACAGCCTGATGCAGGTGATGGTATTCCTTGATCTGCTGGACTCGCTCCTTGATCCAATCCTTCTGATCTCTGGGATATAGAGCACACATGGTCTGGAGGTCTTCAGTTAGGGCACTGTAGTTATTCACAAAGTCCTTGAAGATGTCATCAATTTCCCCAAAGGTGACCTCCCCTGACTTCAGATCCTGATACAGTTTTGTAAACCTTCTGAAACAAGGACAATATAAACATTCATACACCTCTTCAGGCTGAAATATCTCCCTTTCCAAGTTCTCTTCTGGCTCACTCAGCTTCTGTGCGGCTTCTGCCCAGAAGATCTGGAAGATGTGACTGTCCTTTAGCAAATATGCATTTTTGGCCATTTCTTGGACTTCAGGGCTCAGGTTATAATGTGTTGTCCACTTTGAGTCAAGGGAGGTGGCTGACAAAGTCACTGTCACAACTTGGTTTAACTTTTTCCCATGGAGGTCTTCCGAATGTCTTTCAGCAATCTCTCCAAAATCCACTTTTGAAACCATAAGAGAATGTCAAGTCAAACTCTACTCACAATATCATTTTGTTTTACTTTCCCAGTTTTCACTCCCCTTGCTGCTCTTAAGGAAATGCAAGAGAACACACTTGCTGCCATTTGTTCTCAGTGAGTGTCCCTAAATCTCCACCCTCACCTTGCTCATCAGTTTTCATGACAAAGAAGGCTTTGCAACTTCTGGGTGAAGATGACAGTTTGAAATCTACACATGTTTCCACTCCCTCCCCAAATCCTGCTGCAATGACAGAACTGAGATTGTTTTTCAAAAGCCATAAAGCAACAGGGCTGGGAAGTATAGAAAAGGAGACCACAGCAACAAAACTTTGGAACTCGAAAAGCAGATGTGCTGGGGGTAAACAATGTTTCAAGCCTGAGAACTTGGGGTCTTAGCCCATAGTGGGGAAAGCTGAGATTCTGCCAGGTGTCTGTCATCACAGAATTTCCCACATGCACAGACCCTGGCTGCACAGATGCTGGAATTTGGGAGGTGGTGATGAGATAAGGAGGACTGGGCTGAAAGTCTGCATAACAAGTCATCCAACAGGCTCGTTTTCATCCCAACCCATTCCATCAGCAGGCTGAAGGCACCTCCTCCACCCTGGCATGCAACAGGTAGTTTATATTCTAGAGAGGCTCTAGAGGGCTCACAGACGGCTCTCTGGATTGGGGGGGGGGGTCTCGGGTACACGGCAGAACAAAGGCATTTCCAGACACCTACCCTTCGTCAGGAAGCTAACGGTTGGTATGTGCCACTAAATTTGAGAAGCTAGAAAGGAGAAGAGAGGACACAGGGAGTAGAAGGAAGGACTGGCGCTAGATACGCATCTTAGATGCTGAGAACCCTCCAGCCCTCATTTCTGTCTTGACTCCTAGAGACCTAGCAGGCAGCCCTATATCTTCCAGGCAAGAGACTAGTGATCTGAGTAGCCCAAGAGAGAGGCGCTAAAGATACAGGCTATTTCAAAGCCTAGCCACCCCACCCTCAGAATCCCCCACCAGGGCATTAGTCCCCTCTCTTAATATAAACAGATCAAAAAGAATTCTAGACAGAGGGGCAAAGCCTTAAACATGAAAAATAGACATTAAAACATACCAAGAGATAAAAGCAACTTGGAGGAAACAGGAAACTATTTAAGAAAAAGAAAATCTCTAAATCAAAAATATAAAAAATCTCAGAAAGATATGATACTATAACCATGAACCAGAACAGAATAGTATGGAAAAAGGATCGCTCAAAGCAAAAAGAGTTCTTCTAAATTAAATACAAGTAAGAAGAAAAAGTAAAAAATTTAATGGCAAGGTTAGAAAGAAAACTTAAGAAATTGTTCAGAAAACAGAACAAAAGACATGGAAAATACGAGAGAAAATGTATGGACATTAGATGACTACTCCAGGAGGTCCAATATCCAACTGTGGATTCCAACAAGAGAAAAAGTAATCACTTAACTAACACAAGAAGTTTCCCCAGAACTCAAGGACTTAGATTTCTAGATTAAAAAGACCCACTTAAGTATGCCCAGTACAGCAGATGGGAAAGAGATCCATTCCAAGGAACATCATCATGACATTTCAGAATAAGGGGGACCAAAAAAAAAAAAAATCTCAAGAGCTTCCAGGGCGAGAATATGTCATCCACAAAGGATTAGAATCCCAACCGACTCTAAACAGTGACCCTGCAAACACAATGGAGCCAGGAACCCCAAATCCTGAAGGAAAGATCTGCACCAACAACAGATCTCCTATGAGGGCAGATGTTTTCAGACAAGCAAGAACTCCTGGGCCCCTTACTCAGGAGAAACAGAGTGTGTATTTCACTAAAACACAGGAGTGAGAGCAGGGAGCCATGACACCCAGGATACAGATCCAGCCGAGAAGAGAGGCAAGGTACCCCTAGGATAGCTTATCTCTGGTTTGGCGAGATTTTATCTGAAAAAGCAAATGGATCTCCTTTTGAGGAAATTCAAACAGTTGGTAGAGTCTGGCATTGAATTAAAAAAATAAATACATTGAAAACAAAGCATAGGACAAGATAAGAATTTTAAATCTAGAGAAGATAGTTTGCATAAGAAGTGAGAGAAAATAATGGCTCGGGGGAAAAGAGTGCATTTACATAGTTGTGACATTTAAACCCTGAGGGTTGATGAAATTATGATAAAATTGGAGGGAGGTGAGATTGAAAAGGCTATGTGTATAAGACAGAAATTGGAAAAACAAGGAAATCTAAATCCTAATTTTCCATAAATGATGTTTAAATCTAAAAAATCAAGAAGCAGGCTATTTACAGCTATGTCAGTAATTAACAGAAAATTTTTAACTTTATTAAAAATTAACACATTAGAAAAAGCCTCCCCCCTCCAAGATGAAGGGCTTCTATTCTGATATGTTTTTAATCATATTCTCCTTTGACCCTTCTCCCCTGAGGACCTTGCAATTTTGTTTATTTTAATGCTTTAAGAATATCACCTTTTATCACGTCTTTTACCCTGCCACACAACTTCAGGAGAGAGTCAACATTTGTCTTCTCTTTCTTTAGAGTGAATAGTTCATTCTTCCTCAGACTCAGCACTTCCTTCATAGTTTGTTTTCTGTCTTGGATTAAAGAACTTTTACTCTCTGGGAAAAAAAAGAAAGGAAAGGAAGTCAGTAGAAATAACAAATACCGATTTTGTGTCAAGCCATTTCTCGAACCTCCCGTGAACGTGCTCCACATGCTGGGCTGTGGGACGGTGATGCCGGAGGCTGTATGCACGGCTACTCCAAGATGTCCCTGTGTCAGTCAGGAGGAATAAAAACAACCAGTATTCTAACGTGGTCAGTATTTTATCACTTCCCCTAATTTTCCTGAGGATTAGAAGCCGTCCCATGACAACTTCCTGGAGAGAGAAGCCATCATAAAGATGACAAAGTTCACCTCTCTATAAGACACACAGGCAAAGAGAGATGCTTCTGAGCTCGCAACTCCTCAGGAGCCTGAAGTCCACATCTCAACGTGATACTTACGTAACTGCCAAATGTCGAGGAACTGATCCATGTGTTCTAGGATCAGCTCCAGGTGCCCAACTAAAATTGTTCCATTGATGAGGTCATTTGTAACTTTTGTCAACACAGAGTCCGCAGTGGCCATCAACTTCTTGCCTTCCTTGGTAATATTTGCTAATATTTCCTCGTTGGTTCCTGACCAAGGTAAGAAGAGAGTTAAAACGGTAGGTACCCCACTTCCTTCCCACATTAATGGATTTCCAGTAACCTCCTATTGCTCTGCCCCAACTTTCATATAATAAAGCAAAGTCATTCTGTATTCCTAGGTATATTTCTCACATTCTTTAGAGGGCAGGATTTTCAAACATACTTAGTTGAACCACCAGAAATTTTCTTTCCCAGTAATATTAGGATCATACATTTGGGTCATGTCATTAAAAGCAAATATAGAGGCTTTATTCACAATTGCAAAATCTTGGAAGTACCCAAGATGTTCTTCAGTAGGTGACTGGACAAACCATAGTCCACCACACAACTGAATGCTATTCAGTGGTTTAAGAAGTGAGCTACTAAAAGGAACCTTTGATGCATATTGTTAAGTAAAAGAAGCCAATCTGAAAAGGCAACAGAGAGTATGATTCCAACCATATCCCTTTCTGGAAAAAGGCACAACTGTATAGGAGAGGAGAGGGAAGTGATGAACTGCTGGAAAACAAGGAAGTTTGAGGGCAGTGAAACTGTTCCGTAGGATATGGTAATAGTGGATGCACAGCGTTATTTAAACATTTGTCAAAATCCACAGAAAGTACAGGAGTAAACCCTAATGTAAACACTGGACTTTACTTACTAATAACATATCAATATTGGCTCATTAGTTATAACAATGGTACTGAAGCAAGTCATTAATAATAGAGAAAATTGTGTGTGTTGAGTGGGTAGATACGGGAATACTCTGTACTTTCTGCTTAATTTTTCTTTTCTTTTTTTTTTTCTGCTTAATTTTTCTGTCAACTTAAAACTGCTCTAAAATATGAGGTCTGTTAATTTAAAAGACACAAATGGAATATTTTCAAGTGAGTAGCTTTTAACAGACAACAATAGAACAAAAAGAGCCAAGTCAATCTTCTTATCTGATCACTACAAAACTCTGGCATGAGAGGAACATGGGTATTTTTTTGTTTATTTTTTTAAGACCGTCTCAGTAATTTGATGAAATTGACACTCACAATAATCTGTGGTGCTTGTCCATTAGATCTGAACCTATGACTCACACATAAACCTGAATATAACATTTTTAGGGCAACACACGTTTCCCCTCTTTGGTCACAAACTCTGGGGTCATGGAGGGTAGGGGTGCAAGAATCAGGCAGTACTTAGTTTTTGCTAAGGTCACCAGTACTGGACTGGACATTTTCATGGATCTCAGAATAAGAAAGACAGGGCTTGAGATACAGACACACTGGGTTTGGATTTCAGTCCTTAACACTTATTATCAGTGAGACCTTAGGTAAATCACATTACACTCTCCACCTCAGCTCTTGGTCTGAGGTTACTATGTCAGCCCAGTAGCTGGAGTATAGCAGGTATTCCATGAATGGTGGCTTTCAGTGTTAGTTCTCAATTATAATACAAGATACTCTGAGCCTTCCTGGGTCTGTCCGTCCAAGCTGCTTCTTTTGACAAACATCAACCCAATCTAATGGACTAACAGGTCAAACACTCTGCTGCCACTCTTGAGTCAGGAAGTGCCACTGAACAGATGCTCCCAGCACCCTCCATGAACATACCATATAACTTGAAGAGGTGCTTGATGTCTGGCCATGTGAGCAGGTGATTCAAAACCCCACCCAAGTCGTCTACAAACTCCCCTCTACTTGTTGGCCAGGACTTGGTGATCACAGCAGACACAAGGTTGCCACATTTTTGCAAGTCATTATAAGAGATTTTCCCAAGGATACTGGTTTGAGACTGTAAAAACATGAATAAAGAGAGGGATATTTAGAAGGTTATATGGTTGATTTATTTTTTAACAAAGAAGCAAATTACCTACCCAACAGCATTTCAGAAGTCTCTCATAACTAGTTTTACAATGCCTCAAAAAGCCAAAAGAGTAAATAAAATACTTAACTTTTCTGAGGGCATTTCCATTTTCCTGTCCACTGTCTCCTTAAGATTGAACACTGGGGATGTGGAAACAGGTACCCACAGAGATACTGACACAACCCACAAATTACCCCCTTTTCTCTTGCTCAGTGCCATTTTTCTTGGAACTTTCACATTATTCAAAACATCAAACATAATACAAGTAACCATTAATATTGGTACTTTGGTATTATTAACTGTAATTATTTTATTTTATTTTTTTAATTTTTTATTAGTTGGAGGCTAATTACTTCACAACATTTCGGTGGGTTTTGTCATACATTGATATTTTAAAGTTGCCTACAAACGACACACACATTTTAATTCTCTTCGTAAGTGAATTGATAAAATCTTTTCAACTCTGAACATTTTTCTTCCATAATGCTTTGTTAACCTTTGGGGTCCTTTACTGCATGCTAACCAAGGGATAATACCAAGGGTGGGTGAGTGGCAATGATAATAATGAGGCATTTAGGAAAAACCTGCAAGATTGCTGGAGGTTACATGTGAGCTGCTTGATGCAAAACAATAGCAGGAAGCTGAGCGCACTTTACAGAATGGGTAGAGAACACTGGATTTCAGGGTGGGGAGGGGGATGCCCAGAGCCCATTCTTTGCTTGGGTGCAGAGTCTCGGAACCAGCAGTGCTTAATAGGCTTTGGTTGGTGATGTCAGAAAGCAAGCGTGCATGCAAATGCAGTTCCTGAGTGGGAAAGGTTGTTCACCTGGCAGACCGAGCCCACGGCTTCAATGGCACACATCTCAAAGCATTTCGCCACACTGTCTTCTGCACCTGCAGCAACCCAATTAGAGTTGCAGAAGGCAGAAATCTGGAAGAGAGGCCTCTCCTGCAAGACGGGAAGACGAGGGTGTGAGAGGTTAGGGGTGCCACACTCTCAGACCCTGTGCAATGAAAACACCCTAGTAATTTTCACTTTCCTAGTGTTGTATCAGCTCCCCATTACTGTGGCCTTCTTCCCATCCCACGAGAAGCATGTCCTCCCCGCCTCTAACCATTAGACCAAAAAGGCCAAAATACCTACTTAGCAGAAAAAGCATCTGGCACAGCAGCTTGCAAAAAACAGGTGAAACTGAAAGTGAGAGTCCAACTCTTTGGGACCCCATGGACTACACAGTCCGTGGAATTCTCCAGGCCAGAATACTGCAGTGGGTAGCCTTTCCCAAGGGATCTTCCCAATCCAGGGATCGAACCCAGGTCTCCTGCATTGGAGGCAGATTCTTAACCAGCTGAGCCACAAGGGAAGCCGAAGAAAACTGGAGTGGGTAGCCTATCCCTTCTCCAGGGGATCTTCCCGACCCAGGAATCAACCCGGGGGCTCCTGCATTGCAGGCAGATTGTTTACCAACTGAGCTATCAGGCAAGCCCGCAAAACACAGGTAAACTTTTTGAAAAGATTTCTTCCTTGCTTCTCTTTTCCTAAAAAGACCCATTTAACAATTACACATAAGCCTCTCATGTGTTTTTAAAAAGCTGAATCTTCTAGGGTCACAGGCCTTAATTAAAAATGGGGAGCACTTTCGTGTTTCCCCCAGTTGTCACTGGGTTTAACAAGGCTCTTGTCACCAACAGGCCACTTAGAGCAAAAAGCACATAGGCTTAGTTAGTGCCTATCTGAACTTCACACAAGCAAGGGTTCCCCTGGTGGCCAGAAACTGTGCCCTTATTCTTTTCTGGGATACCATCTATGGTCAAACTATTAAGGCTGAATCAGAAACAGAGTCACCTGAACCCCATGCCCTGTCCATTCAAATGCAGGCATCACATGTACTAGCTAGTCCATGTGGTCTGGTTCCAAAAAGAACATCCCCTGCCTTTCAGTACCTGTTTGAGCCTCCCTGCCATGTCCCTCAGCAAGGATTCCTTCCAGTCATACTCCGTGGGGAAGTTTATTTCCACCAGTCGCCTCCAGACCTGCAAAATCCACAAATAAGGGACAACCACTAAGACACCTAGATGCCACCATGGATTTCTATAAAAGAAGGCAATTACAGTCAAAGAGCACAGTGCTTTGAGGACACGTGGGTTCAGACTCAGTTTTGTCCAGTTGTCTGCTGTGTCACTGGTAAGTCAGGGCAACCCACTTTAGCCCCATAAAACAAAGGGTCCTGAATGATCCAGGTCACCATTATGGTCCACTACTGCTCTTCATCCAGAAAGGATTTACCTCCATTGTTTTAATTTCAAAAAATTTCAAACTTAAGAGAAAGTTGCAATAACAGCATAAGGACACCCATATACTTTCAGCTAGACTCCCCAACATTTAAAGTGGCTGCTCTATCTCTTTCTCTTCTGTGCTCCCTTTAGTCTATCTAGAAACAGGCATTGTCTGTACTGAACCAGAGTTGCAGATGCCATGCCCCTTGGCCCATAAGTCCTGCACAGGCATTCCCAACCCCATGGCCCTTCTGCTACACACAGTAGTTCAGGTGTCACTCTGAGGCCCGTTCACTCGGATTGACATCTTTCTCATCTTTCTCCCTGCCCACATTTTGCCACTGTTCACTAATCAACTAACTGGGTACAGGGTCCAACTGAGGGACACATGGCATTATCATGTCTCCTTTCTAGGGAGTTCTCCAGCCTTTTCTTTCTTCCTTTATGACAGTGAAAACACTTTTTTGCTTTCCCATTATGGTTTATTGCAGGATACTGAAGATAGTTCCTTGTGCTATATAGTAGGATCTTGTTGTTTATCTGTTTTATACGTTAATAGTTTGTATCTGTTAATACCAAACTCTTTAATTTATCCTTCTCCCACCTCCTTTCCCTTTTGGTAACTAACAGGTCTATTCTCTATGCCTGTGAGTTTATCTCTGTTTAATAAATAAGTTCATTTGTGTTTTATTTTCAGTTCAGTTTAATCGCTCAGTTGTGTCTGACTCTTTATGACCCCATGGACTACAGTACACCAGGCTTCCCTGTCCATCACCAACTCCTGGAGCTTGCTCAAACTCTTGTCCATCCAGTCGGTGATGCCATCCAACCATCTCATCATCATCCCCTTCCCCTCCTGCTGTCAATCATTTCCAGCATCAAGGTTTTTTCCAATGAGTCATCGAATCAGGTGGCCAAAGTATTGGAGCTTCAGTTTCAGCATCAGTGCTTCCAATGAATATTCAAGTCTGATTTCGTTTAGGATTGACTGGTTTGATCTCCTTGCTGTCCAAGGGACTCTCAACAGTCTTCTCCAACACCATAGTTCAAAAGCATCAATTGTTTGGCATTCAGCTTTCTTTCTGGCCCAACTCTCACATCCATACATGACTAATAGAAAAACCATAGCTTTAACTATATGGACCTTTGTTGGTAAAGTAATGTCTCTGCTTTCTAATATGCTGTCTAGGTTGGTCACAGTTTTTCTTCCAAGGAGCAAGCGTCGTTTAATCTCATGGTTGCAGTCACCATCTGCAGTGACTTTGGAGCCCAAGAAAAGAAAGTCTGCACTGTTTCCATTGTTTGCCCATCTATTTGCCATGAAGTGATGGGACTGGATGCCATGATCTTAGTCTTTGGAATGTTGAGTTTTATGCCAGCTTTTTCACTCTCCTCTTTGACTTTCATCAAGCGGCTCTTTAGTTCCTCTTCGCTTTCTGCCATAATGGTGGTGTCATCTGCATATCTGAGGTTATGGTATATGTGTTCTATTTTAGATTCTGCATATAAGTGATAGTATTTGGTATCTGCCTTTTTTCATCTGACTTACTTCACTTAATATGATAATCTCCAGTATAATACTCTTCTGGCCATTACTCATTTTCATATTCAGATTGCCTCAGATTTGGCTAGTGAGAGCCCCTGCAGGCAGCTTCTGTTGCTTTTTAAAAAAAAAATGTAATCATCTTAGATGAACAGAAATATCGCAAAGATAGTACAGAGAGTTCCAGTTAACCCAAGTGCTAATACTTTACGAAGCCATAATACAGTTGTGAAAACCAAAATTAGCATTGATAGATTACCATCACCAAAACCACTAACTCTATTTGGATTTCACCACTTTTTCCCACAATCATTCTTTCGCCCTCCAGGGTATAACCTAGGACATCACCTGGGTCCTGTCTGCTTGTGAAATGTCACCACTTGGTTTCAAGTACTTTTACTTTATGATAATACAAGGTGTTTCAGGCTGGCCATGCACTTCTTCAGCCCCACCTTTAGAATCTGCTGTTCTTTCCAGAAGCACATGGATTTTTCTGTTTTGTTTTTTAGAGGGAATGGCATTTAGAAGTCATGGCTGGGTGTGCTCACAGACCTGGGTGTCACCATCTCTAGGCCCTTTCAGTGGATGGAGCTAGGAAATGTTGCTTTTAAAATCATGAGTTCACACTTCACCTCTAGCTCTTTTCAAACCATAGACCTCCTTTCCCCTCCCCTGCTCCATATGTTCCCTCCTCCAATGAGAAAGAACCCAAGCTTCCAATAGCAACAACACTTGCGTCCCTCTGCCCAGCCTTACAGTACACACAACATAGCTTCAGACTTGCTACATTCCACTGCCAGCCACAAAACTTCCAAATCAAGTTCAAGATTTATGTGTTTTCTCTGTTTTGACCTTAGACTCTGTCCCTGTGAGGGTGAGTGGTCAGAGTTCTGGGCTCTGAAGTGAAGTGTTAGTTGTTCAGTCATGTCCAACTCTATACGACCCCATGGACTGTAGCCCACCAGGCTCCTCTGTCTATGGAATTCTCCAGGCAAGAATACTGGAGTTGTTGCCATTCCTTTCTCCAGGGGATCTTCCCAACCAAGAGATCAAATCAGGTCTCCTACATTTGCAGGCAGATTCTTTACCATCTAAGCCAGAATACTGATGTTCTGGGCTCTGGGTGTTTGGATCAATGATCCTCTCCCCCTGGTGTGGACAGGTAATATGTCTGAATAAGACTGAGATGTAGTGAGAGTTATCTGTTTTTGTTCATGCACAGTTTCAGGGATGTGATTTTATGATGATCTCATTAAAGTATCCCTGGAAGACAACAGCCTAAGTCAGAGGGCCACATGCTTGGTTTGTTCATGTCATTTTCTAGAACTTTGTCCTGGAGCCAAGTCTTTAGGCCCTTCCTCCTCCTCCTTCCCAGCATAAGATTCTGTCCACATCTCAATTTCTGGAAGCTCTCCCTGCCTCCGTACCTTTTGGGTCTGATTTCTAATTTCCTCACGTTCAGATGCTGCTCGGCCCAGTTTCCCTTTTATGGAAGCCTTGTTCTTATCTTATTTTCTACGGTCAAATCATAACCTGAGCACAGCATTAGACGTGAATGCCCTTCCCCACCGGTCACCATGTCCCAACAAGCTCTGTCCCCCCATCCCGCTGCCTCACCACTGATGTGGGGACCACAGTCCACCCGCCAGGGAGTCCATGCCCTCAGTCCCCTCAGCTGTTAGGGGAGCAGCTGTCCATTCTGCAGAGGAGACCCCAGTGTCCCCTGCACTGGACTGGCTTACCTCAATCTCCTCTCTGTAAGTGAAGGTGACAGGTGAAAAATAAAAATACCCAGTCTGGAACATGCTCTTTTTAAAAATTTTCCGAAGCCAAGATTTTGTAGCAGCGAGGGTCCCCTGGAAGACCGTTTTTACTGAATTCTTCTTTCCAGTTTCATCTCCTGGCCCTCCTGCTGAATCCTGTCACCGCAAGAGAGAGACGGAGTTGAATCGACCCCACATGGCAGACCCAAAGGATCATCCAGATACTTCTCCACCCGCCTCCGCGGCTGATGCCACCTATGCACACGGCAGAGCCTGCATATTCACAGCACTTTCATTTCCCTGGCATTTCAGCTTCACTCTGGGTGGACAGCATGGGGGTCCAGGTAGGAGAAGCAGTGGCATGAACGCCCCCTCAAGTGACCCCAGGTAACTGTAACAGAGGCGATGCTGCCTCACCAACCAGTAACCTCCTGGTTTTTGAGCCGACAGACAAGGGAGAAGGGTGCACCACGGGCTCAGAGCTTCCAGCAGCTCAGAAAGCCAAGCTCATGTAAACTCTGTCCCCGACTGACATGCTAGGGCCCGGAGGAAACCCAAATCCCTACCCTGGTGCTCTTTCCTTGCGGTTCTCCATTCATTCCCACCTCCTGAAAAGCCCCTTTTCCTGGGGGTCAAGGGCTCTAGGGATGGGGATGCCTCTTTCCTGCTCTCCTTCCCTTTCTCATCAGAAGCATCTTTACCACAAAGTGGATTCAGCCATCAGCCCACTTAGAAAGAGGCCTCTCCCAGTTCTGATGTGTATTCTCTTTTGCTTCAACCGAGTCCCACAGATTGTATAAGTGTCAAGGCCCCCCAAACTGGATCTCTGGTGTCACTCCCTCCTTCCGGAGATGGTTGGCCCAAGGGCTAGAGACATCATAGTGAGGCGGCTGCCCAAGGAGCTGATCGCTAAGTGGGAGACCAGTACAATCAGTAAACAGGGCAAGTAACAAGATAGGAAAGGCACATAATGGGTGCTGGGGATTTCCCTATAGCTCAGATAGTAAAGAATCTGCCTGCAAAGCAGAAGACCCAGGTTCGATCCCTGGGTCAGTAAGATCCCCTGGAGAAGGAAATGGCAACCCATTCCAGTATTCTTGCCTGGAGAATTTCATGGACAGAGTAGCCTAGCGGCTACAGTCCAGGGAGTCACAAAGAGGCGGACAGAACTAAGCAACTAACACACAAAGGGTGCTGTACCCAGTCTTGGGTGTGTGTGTGGAGGGACAGGTTCTCCCCTGAAAGATTCAGGGAGCTCTGGGCAGAGTGTGAGGGGTAGGCTGGGTTATGTGTGGGCAGGGGTACAGCTATGCTGGCAGAATAGCACACAGGATATGGGTGGTATGGGTCAGCAACAGTTCTCAGCTGAAAATGGGACATGCTGGCCCAAAGTGAAAGTCACCAAATGGGCCAGCAACTTCTCGAATGATCCGGAAACTTTAGCAGGGTGTGCGTGCCATCTGCAGTCTGGCCTAGCCTAGACCCAGGCTCCATCTCCAGCCATGCTAGCCTACCTGCAGAGCAGCAGGATCCTCTCCTCCCTGACACGCACACGCTGCTCTCTCATTCTGTGGGAACGCCAGCCCCTCCAAAGGCCCCGTGTTCCCAGGGCACCTTATGGACACACCAGTTTAGTATTAACCCACTGTGCTGCAATTATGTGCTCACTGGACTGCCCCCTCCTATGCACCCCTGCTGCCACGCACCTCTCTTCTCCATCTGGGTGTGCCCTGCAACCAGCAGATGATGGGCTGTAAGTGAACAACCCAAGCCTAAAAATCTTCTCTAGAACTTTCGCCTTTCCTCCTTGTTTTTCTCCACCTGATATCCTGTCAATCCTATCAACCCTTTATGTTGGCACATAACCAAAAGCTTTTCAGAACCTCTTCATATACTTTGCTTTTATTTAATTTCAGTTTTGCAAAGCTTTTTCTTTTTATGGCACAGGTAGAGAATTTGGACCAGACTGTGGTTACACTAATCTGCGATCCCAACCAACATTCAAGATAGTTATTTCTGCAGGGACATATACCGTAAGTAACTAACAAATTTCACATTTCTTGAACACAGTTTATCTAGAAGTTGGCACCTGCATAGGATGGTTTAAATAATATCCACTTCAGGAAAAAGCAATCATCCTACCAATGTTTATTTTTAAATGTTCCCTTGGTATTTTTTTAAAAAAGAAAAGCTAAAAGGAACAAAGATAAAATACACACTTAATTATATCACTAACATCACAGTTATGACTTGTCAAATGGTCGGTCTAAATAGGAAATCACCTATCGCCTTCATGTGGAAGCTCAAACTCAACCGAGTGAAGATCACACAACAATGGGAAAAAATGAGCTGTGGACACATGCAACTGCACAGATGGATCTCAGAGATGCGCTGAGCGATGAAAGCCAGACACAAAAAAGGACAGAGTTCCAAGACAGGTAAAACTGACTTGTGATGGTACTAATCAGGAGAGTGCTTACCACTGGGAGGTATGGAGGGAGGGGGCACAGAACTCTGGATTGTTCCTACAGCTTGATTCGGGAGGTGGTGCTTGTGTGGAAAGGCTCTGAGGTGTGCACTGGGGTGTGTGGACCTTGCTACTGTATTTGAGTTTCAGTGAACAGGAAAAAGGCCCAGGTGGGAAAGATTAGGCATGAACATGCATTTGGGTGGGGAGATTCTTGCTTGAAGTCCTGGCCACTTGAGGGCTCTTGAATTTACCCAGTCACAGCTGATACTCTACACTTGAACTTCTGCACTGCCTCCTTTCTCCGTTCTTCCCTCTAACGTAAGCCCTGGGGGCAAGCATGCAGACCCTGGCTGACCAAAATAGCCTCATGAGCAGAACAAAACCCGCATCAGGTATGTACTGACACACCTGAAGGCGGAATCAGCCGTTCTGTCATCCCACAATCCTAGACTCAGCCTAGCTCCTTTTTTTTTTTTCTATCTCCTTTTTGAATAGAGGATGCCTCAGGTTCCATAGTTCTGCTGGGTATGGCATTATGTGTACATGTTCCACTTACCACTACAGGTTTAAGTATAATAATTCTGCAAACAATCTCAGCAGATAAGGCAGGCATCTCATAAAACGTGTGGGCTTTTGATATTCTGCAGGTAGTTTCGTGAAGTTTCAGGCACACAGTCAAGTAGGACTGTATCAAGGGCTCCTCAAGAATCCTAACCCACAAAGAGTTGAGAGAAATGAATGAAGTAATTTAGGAGGAATTCGAAAACAGTACCCATTATTCATGACAAGTTCCTTCCCTTTAAAACGCCTACAAGGAAGGCATGTACTTGATCCCATATAGGATAACATCCAGAACATTTCCATTAATTTTGAATTTGTGACTAAGATAAAAAGGAAAAAAAGTCTTTTGGTATGCCTCCATGGTCTGAACTATTTTAACAAAAGCAAGTTAAATTATTTCCAAGTGCATTCCTTTGTTTGAAAATAATCTTAAGGATGGATATTACCAAAGATTCAAATACCATACAATTTTTAAAAAAGAATCAGTAAGCTACAGGGAGGGAAAAAAAAAAAATGCTAGAAGCATATGTCTTGTGCATGAAATTTCTTTCAGCTCTGAGTGGACCTGCTTATTGGCTGATACATGACCAGAGCTGAAAGGTAGGGAGCTGATCAGGAGGGTTTAGAAGGTGGCAAGAGACAGGAATTACTGGGGTGATTCTGTAATACACAGAATTAGATGGGGTCCATGAAGTCCCAGGTGCTTGGCGTTAATGCAGATCTGACACTCCCACCTCCATCCTGAACACTCTAAGAATTCAGGTGAGGCGATCCTGGCAGTGCTCTGAGAAGCTAAAAAGTTACCTCCCACATTTGTTCATTTTGTACACTGTGCCTCCAGGGTGTCAGAGCTCACACATATTTGCAGGAGCAAATGATTTCAGATCATTACGGAAAGCTACCTTTGTATTTATTTTCAGCTTCTCTGACTTGCAAAAAAAATCTGAAGACTAAATGCTGATAAGATGCAGGACACAAGCATGAATATGTAATATGACGATAATCACTTAAAAATAAATGACAAAAGTGCACAGGAAAAAAATCAGATGAAAATAAACTGAAATGTTAGCACCTGATTTCTATACTTTTCCCTTTTTAAAAAAGTAGGATGATTACATCAATACCTTGAAAAAAGAAGTGGAATATATATTAATTTATGGCCTTACATTAATGACAGCAACTATGGCATAAACCCAATCATAAGGGATAACCTTGTACAAGAGAGATTACCTTTTACTTTTCTACTTACTTTTCCTGATAAATATCCAGAAGGCACAACAGCATTTTCAAAGTATTCTCAATACTCTAGGGTGGGGAAGAAAAGAAAAAAGGGAAGATTTAATCATGATGCCACTAATCTTTGTTAAAACAGAACGAAAAACAAAACAAAAACACACCCCAAAATAATAAGGCATAATAATTTTCTTTCTATAAACAAGCTTTAAGGGGCTCAAGTACTAATCTTACACCTCTTACAAATAAAACTTAGGATTTAAAACTAAACCATTTTTTCCTCCCCAAAATGGGAAAGGACAATAGCAATTCGGAAGTGGACCAGCATGCAGGATAACTTCTAACCCTGACTTGCACAATCTCACATATCCAAAGGCTGTTGTTTTATTGAATTTTGTTTACTGAAACAGAATAAACTCAAGTAAATTAACCCCTTACCCTAAGAAATATTGACCCTTCCCAGTTCTCTTATATCTAAGTGCTTTACCAGGTCAGGTTTTCAGAAAAGGAGAATCACAAACTCTGACTGATTAGTTTTTGACCTGCTTTTGTTAAGCCAGGTCTCAAGAGCTGATTCCAGACAACAAACCTCGAGGTTTCTTGGAGAGATTTCCTGAAGTCCGTCCAGACGGTACCAAGTCCCTAGAAGACAGTCCAGGACACGAGGGGGACACTGACTCAGGTAATCGATGAGGTGTTCCATGTAAGGAGCCAAGTTACTCAGAGGAAGCAAACTGAACCAGGATCGGAATAGATACTTATCCACATTCAGCAAATATCTGTTTTTTTCCATTAGCTGGAGTAATTGTATCCTTATAAGGGAAAATTGGAACAGAAAAAAAGGGCAGCAGGGAGATAGGTAAAAGAGACAAAGTTAATTAAAATTATGTTAGAAGGGATCTAGAAAGTTCTGATTTCAAAAATAACTGAAATGCCAACAACTCAATCAAATAAGAAGTAAACAATAATATACTAAGAATTCAGCAACATGGATGAACTCTGAGGACAAGATGCTCAGTGAAATCACCCACTCACAAATGAACAAATAATTTGATTCCACTTATGTGAGGTCCCTAGAAAAGTCAGATTCATAGAGACAGCAGAGTAGTGGGGACCAGGGACTGGTGTTGGTGGGAGAATAGACTACTGACTATTGAGAACACAGTTTCAGTTTTACAAGATGAAAGGTTCTGGAGATGAATGGAGGTATTGGTCGCACAACAGAGTGAATGTATTTAACACCACTGTTGTGGTGGTGTACACTTAAAATGATTAAAATGGTAAATTGTAGGTTCTGTATATTTTACCACAATAATAAAAAAATTCAGCAAAAATTAAGCATTTTCAATACATGTATATGTATGGCTGAGTCCCTTCACTGTTCACCTGAAACCATCCCCACACTGTTAATCTGCTATACCCCAACACAAAATAAAAAGTTAAAAAAAAAGAATTAAGGATTTTCCAGCTTTATTGAAATATGGCATATGACACTGTAAGTTTAGGGTTGATTTGATATACTTACATACTGCAAAATGATTACCACAGTAACAATACTTGATACCTGCATCCATTGTGTCATATAGTTACCATTTCTTTTCTCTGATGAGAATCATTAAGATTTAATCTCTGAGCAACTTTTAAGTAAACAATATAGTATTATCAACTAGAATCACCATGTTGTACATTCAGTTCGGTTCAGTTCAGTCGCTCAGTCGTGTCAGACTCTTTGCGACTCCATGAACCGCAGCATGCCAGGCCTCCCTGTCCATCACCAGCTCCCGGAGCTTACCCAAACTCATGTCCATCGAGTCGGTGATGCCATCCAGCCATCTCATCCTGTTGTCCCCTTCTCCTCCTGCCCCCAACCCCTCCCAGCATCAGGGTCTTTTCCAATGACTCAACTCTTCCCATGAGGTGGCCAAAGTATTGGAGTTTCAGCTTCAACATCAGTCCTTCCAATGAACACCCAGGACTGATCTCCTTTAAGATGGACTGGTTGGATCTCCTTGCAGTCCAAGGGACTCTCAAAAGAGTCTTCTCCAACACCACAGTTCAAAAGCATCAATTCTTCAGCGCTCAGCTTTCTTCACAATCCAACTCTCACATCCATACATGACCACTGGAAAAACCATAGCCTTGACTAGATGGACCTTTGTTGGCAAAGTAATGTCTCTGCTTTTTAATATGCTGTCTAGGTTGGTCATAGCTTTTCTCCCAAGGAGCAAGCGTCTTTTAATTTCATGGCTGCAGTCACAATCTGCAGTGATTTTGGAGCCCAGAAAAATAAAGCCTGACCTTGTTTCCACTGTTTCCCCATCTATTTCCCATGAAGTGATGGGACCAGAAGCTATGATCTTCATTTTCTGAATGTTGAGCTTTAAGCCAACTTTTTCACTCTCCTCTTTCACTTTCATCAAGAGGCTCTTTAGTTCTTCTTCACTTTCTGCCATAGGGTGGTGTCATCTGCATATCTGAGGTTATTGATATTTCTCCCGGCAATCTTGATTCCAGCTTGTGCTTCTTCCAGCCCAGCGTTTCTCATGATGTATTCTGCATATAAGTTAAATAAGCAGGGTGACAATCTACAGCCTTGACATACTCCTTTCCCTATTTAGAACTAGTCTGTTGTTCCATATCCAGTTCTAACTGTTGCTTCCTGACCTGCATATAGGTTTCTCAAGAGGCTGGTCAGGTGGTCTGACATGCCCATTTCTTGAAGAATTTCCCACAGTTTATTGTGATCCACACAATCAAAGGCTTTGGCATAGTCAATAAAGCAGAAATAGATGTTTTTCTGGAACTCCCTTGCTTTTTCGATGATCCAGCGGATGTTGGCAATTTGATCTCTGGTTCCTCTGCCTTTTCTAAAACCAGCTTGAACATCTGGAAGTTCACAGTTCACGTACTGCTTGGAGAATTTTGAGCATTACTAGCTTGCATTACTACTAGCATTACATCACTTTACTAGCATGAGAGATGAGTGGTACATTAGCTCTCAAGAATTAATTTTTCCTCAGAAATAATGACGTTTGTACTCTTTGAGAAACATCATCACTTTTCCCCACCTCCCAGCCCTAGTAATCACCATTCAACTCTCTGCTCTTGTGAGTTTCACTTTTTCAGATTTCACATATGTGATATCATATCTATAGTATTTGCCTTTATCTCCTTTATCCCACTTAGCATAATACTCTCAAGGTCTATCCATGTTTTGCAAGTGGCAGGATTCCCTTGCTTTCGTGACTGAAAAATATTTCATCATGTATTCATATACATGTATGTGTATATATGTATATATACACATACATATATATGTATACACACATACACACCAGTTCCTCTTTATCCATTCATTTACTGACGGACGCTTAGGTTGTTTCCATATCTTGGCTATTGTGAATGATGCCGCAGTGAACATAGGGGTGCAGATATCTCTTTGAGATAATTATTTCATTTCCTTGGGAAATACACCCACAGGTAGGATTGCTGGATCATATGGTAAAAGTTCTTGGTTTAACTTTTGATGCCATTTTCCACTGTCAGTGTAACAATTTAAGAACTAAGCATGTTGATGCATGATGCCCTGGATGCTACATGAACCCAGTTCAGGGAAGGTCTTTAAATTACTCTGTTCTGTAACACTGCCTGGACACCCAAAAAGATGACAATGTGAAAGAAAATACTGTACAGCAGAGTGCCACAACTGACAGAGGTTACGAGAAACACGTGGATAAAGCTTCACTACATACTAAAGGCCGCTTTTGCCTGAAAGGCACAATATTTAAGACCAACGCTAATGTTTGTCATTTGCCAGCAAGACTGTCTAATTTGGCTTTAATTTCAAAAGATCTCAATAATAGTGAGGAAGCAATAATTTAATTTAGCTTGCTCACTATTTCAATCCCTAAAATCCTATAGGCTAGATCCTATTGGATTGGGGAGAGCAGATGAGACTTGGAATAGCTTCTTTGACAAAAGACAAAGTAAATGGGAGATGGTATCTGTGCTTTGTAATAACTGCTAATATTAATTTTTGACTGAATTTGTATTTTTTATTTAATTTTTGTACTTAAATTTGATTTACCATTTTTCTTTTACAGACTGTGCTTTCTGTGTCTTCTCTAAAATCTTTGCTTACCTCAAAATGATACTTCACTGCATACCTACAGAGTGCAAAGCCACTGGTCTTTTTCAATTCCACTTTCAGGAATTTATCTTGAGGAAATAACTGGACACGGAAAACTACAAGAAGTGCATCAAAACATGCTTACAAAGCAAATGTGCAGAAACAATCCAAGTGTCCAGGAACAGAGAACTAGCTAAATAAAATTTGCAACACTAAGCAGTCATTATAATAGGTGTGTGTTTACTGACAAAAATAAAATCATTCATACAATTGATACAATACACTGTTAAGTGAAAAAAGAAAGTTGGAAAACAGAATGAAACAAGATAAATGATCTATTATAGAGGCAGGGAGTGGGGAACAATTGGACAAAACCAGACAAAAGGCACAAATTTCCAGACATAGATAAGTGCTAGTGATGTAACATATAACATGATAAATATAATTAACAGTACAGTGGACTGAACTGAACTGACAGTGGATTATACATAAAAGTTGTTAGGAGAGTAAATCCAAAGAGTTCTCATCAAAAAGGAAACATTTTTGTCTGTTTCTTTAATTTTGCACCTATGGACGATAGATGTTCACTAAACTTCAGTTCAGTTCAGTTCAGTCGCTCAGTTGTGTCCGACTATTTGCAACCCCATGAATTGCAGCACGCCAGGCCTCCCTGTCCATCACCAACTCCCGAAGTTTACTCAAACTCATGTCCATAGAGTCGGTGATGCCATCCAGCCATCTCATCCTCTGTCGTCCCCTTCTCCTCCTGCCCCCAATCCCTCCCAGCATCAGGGTCTTTTCCAAGGAGTCAACTCTTCGCATGAGGTGGCCAAAGTACTGGAGTTTCAGTTTCAGCATCAGTCCTTCCAATGAACACCCAGGACTGCTCTCCTTTAGGATGGACTCTCTAAACTTATTGGTCATCATTTCATGATGTAAGTCAAATCATTATGCTATACTTCTTAAACAGTGCTGTACCTCAATTATATCTCAATAAAACTGTAAGAAAAATAAATAATCTATCTTTTGTGGTTTATTTTTAAATATATAAAGCACCCACATATCCACATTTGGACACAACCCTGCAAATACATAGGCCAAAGTGTATGATTATCTCTGTGGTTGCAGGCCATTTTTGTAGCTTTCCATTTCTTGCATGTTCAAAACTTTTTAAGGAAGTAATTTTAAAGGAAGCAATATATTACTTCCATCACTAGAAGGAGAGGTAAGTGGACACTGGAAGTCCACTGGAGATCTTGGAAGCACAGTTATGATTCTAAAATTTACATACACAAGTGCAGGTCCAAAACTTACTGATCTGGTCTTGCTTCCCGAAACTCCGAGAAGGAGATGCCTTCAAGGGCTGCCCAGGTGTCCTCAGACTGCACAGCTGAGCCCGGGGCTGGCGGGGACAGGTCCATGCAGTGGTGCAGCACAGGCAGAGCACACACCCAGAGGTCAACCTTTTTGCCCATGCACATTCGGCACAGGTTTACCAAGGACACTCGCCAGCTAGAAAGGGAACAGAAACAGACATCAGTTCAGGATGGCCAATGTGAGGCCCACCTGGGGGTCTGACATCCATTAGGGAAGGGACAGCTCCTCGCACAGAGCAGGAGAACACTCTGGGTATCTGACCAGGGAGAAACCTCAGGGCCCACTGGGCACCCAAAAGTGTCAGGCACTGAACAGGCCCTCTTGCAGCCCCAGAGCAAACTCCCAAGGGCATCCTTCCATTCTCTATGACAGTGGGAGAGACAGAGGTTCAGAGAGGCTTGTGATATACAAAAGGTCCCTGGTGTCAGAGCTGGGGCTTGAACACAGGTCATCTGGCAACAGTAAATCTAAATACGAAGCAACTTTTTGCATGTAAGTGGGGAGCCTATAAATAATACATGCCATGTTCCTTACAAACACATGTACATTTGCCAGCATTTCTTTTCTCTTTCAAAATTTTATTAAATCCTGTACAGGATTTAACTGGATATTTAAAATTTGTAAAACCAGGAGGCAAGTGTCCGTTAAGACTGGCTGCTCAGAGAAGGCTACCCAATATTATTCTTGAGTTCAATTCAAACAGCTACAGAAAAAAGACCTGGGGATCATCAGAGTGTTCTGGGGAGGCGCCTCCACCCAGTGAAATATAAGTGCCTTCGGGACAGGCCGCAGCCTCCACACTACCAGTGCTCCCAGCCTAAAGCAATGGGCACAGCAGTGGCTCCTAAACTGGGAACGACAGTGGCCGAGGCCACAGTGAGGGCATCCACAGTGCTTCCACAAACATCCTCGAGTCCAGCTTCATTGTCTTACTATGACCCAGCCCCCCAAACACAGGCCCACGGGGTTAAGACATGATACATCTTGCATGTGTTCATGCTTAGGCGCTTCATTTGTGTCCAACTCTGCTACTGTATAAACTGTAGCTCACCAGGCTCCTCTGTCCATGGGATTCTCTAGGCATGAATACTGGAGTGGGCGGCCATGCCTTCCTCCAAGGGATCTTCCAGACCCAGGGATCAAACCCATATCACCTGCATTAGCAGGCAGATTCTTTACCACTGCACCACAGGGGAAGCCCATGATATACCTCAAAGCGTCTCAAAAGCAAGTATTCAATAGAATATGTAATAAAATGAAAAACAGTACATAGACTAGAAAAAGGCTAGACTGATAAACACTGAAATGACAATAGTGAGTGGTAAAATTATGGGTCATTTTTTTCTTGTATGTTTTCATCCATTCTATGACAAGCTCTTATTTTTATAATCAGATAAAACCCATTAGAGAGCTAGGAAATCTTTACACACACACACACACACTACCTCTGAGATGCTTCAAAGATGTGTTTCAGGTCCCGGCAAAAGGCATCTGGTGATGTGGCCTCTGAGTGAAGGAGGTGACAGAGTGAGGCCAGGTCTTTTTCCACTAAGAGGAAGTTGAATTTTTCCACTAAGAAAAGGACAATCATGCCCATTCCCAATTTACTCTTCACTGGGCAGTCCTCAGGCAGACGGTCCCCACTGGTTTCCAGAAATGGTGCCATTTTCTTTGTCAAGCACTCCCATAGGTGCTTCCTCACCTGGTCCCCAGAGAAAAGGAAAACACATAACCATGGCGTTGAACCCACCAGAGGTGTCAGGACCTGCCCATCACTGAACTTAGTTTCCTGTGAGCTGGGTAGGGCCTGAGGAATGAGGGGCAGGGAAATCTTTGGGGAGCAGTCGCCCTCTACCTGCCTCCCCACTAAACCCTGAGTGTCCCCTTGCCCTGGGACTTTGGGAGGTACCACCAGTGGTACATCCAGAGGCCTCAGCATGCTGGAGAGGATCTCAGGTTGGGGTCCTGAGCCTTATAAGAGTTCACTAGTCATCTCAGATGTGGCTCCAGGTCTGTCTCAAAAATGCTTAAGCCATACGACACAGTAGCTGGAGATGACATGGAGGAGGATGCCAGTCTTCTTGTCGTGGAGGGAAAGGGCAGGTGAGGAGGTGGGACCAGGTACTGGAGGGAAAGGGTGGGACCAGTAATGGAGGTGGGTCTAGAGGAGTTGAAACTGAAAGTGTGAGTCCCTCAGTTGTGTCCTAGTCTTTGCGACCCCATGGACTGTAGCCTGCCAAGCTCCTCTGTTCATGGGATTTTCTTGGCAAGAAAACTGGAGTGGGTTGTCATTCCCTTCTCCAGGGGATCTTCCCAACCCCAGGATTGAACCCAGGTCTCCTGCATTGCAGGCAGATTCTTTACCATCTGAGCCTCCAGGGAAGCCCTGGTGAGGACATGGGAGGAGTCAAAAAATGAGGAGGACAAAGAATTCCCTAGAGGTGGCGCTAGGAAACAAGAGGCTGAAATAGCCTGCCCCCATCCACCTGTTCACTGAGTCTTGGAGTCATCTGGCCACTAGATGGTGAGGTGATGCTGAATGCCCAGGAGACAGAAAAGGGAGATGTTGCTGACACCCCTGAGATCTGGTACCTTCTTCTCTTCATACTGTAGAGCACTCCATGGCTGTTCTTCTCCTTCATAGATCATGGGCACACGAATGACATCATAGAACTGCTGGAACTGGATGAAAAAGTTCTTTAAATTGATGGCATTCCAGGTTTCAAGAATGCTGAAGATGCGGTCCAGCATGACTGCAGCTGAGATCTGCTTCCCTATCACCACATTTTTCCTCGTACCATCTGTTATATGATCCATCCATTTCTGAAATGTCCCAGGGGGCTTCATACAAATTATATCATCGTACTGATGCCAGTCTAAGAGTAAAGAGAACATTATACTTAGGGGCATCGGAACCCACTAGACCTGAACACTCCACCCTGGAAGGTTGATCTTGACCAGAAGAAGCAAGATGAAGGAGTCAAAGAAGGGAATGAAGGAGCCAAAGAAGGGATGAAAGACAGGAAAATTACAGAATGTGGGAAATAGAAGGCAGCCAGCACTCACTCCATCCAGGTACCCAGCCGCAGATGAGCAACATGGGGCCTGACCCCAGAGGTAGCACAGATGTTTAGGACAAGTAACCTAGACACCCCTCAAGTACCCTTAAGTACTTGAAACATGCTTTTGTTGAACCAGATGGCTCAGCATACTTGGTACGTGAGTTCCTTAGAAAATTACCACATGAATGCACCCCCAAAAAACAAATAAACAAAATAAATTACCTGGTCTTGGTGACAGACTGGTCCATCTCTCTCAAAAGCTGACAGATCAATCTTTTTAAATAAGAACTTTAATATTAGGTAGGCTTTATCTAATAGTAGCTCAGATGGTAAAGAATCACTGCTGCCTCTCCATGCCCCAGTCCTCTCACTTCTCAGCAGATCCACCCTCTCTTCTTTCCCTTAGAAAAAATCCACTACCCTGTTTACTCTTGTGAGTGCTTAAGTTACACTGATCAGAAACATGCTGCCAAGCTCAGGCTTAGAAAACATAAAGCCAGGAGGTATGGCAGGGCCAATGGCAAGCAAAGAACACCCACAGAGGACAAGGAAAGCCTTTGTTCCAGAGAGGAACATCCAGCCTCAGAGGCTGATCGATCAAGAGTCTTCGGCTTACCTGCAGAGTCCAGAAGGGAAGATTTCACCCGCAGACAGCGGTTCACATGCTCGCCTTTCTTTGACGGTTCTTTGTAGATGAACTCATACTCAGGGCTCCTGCCTCTGCAGATGACGTACTTGTAAGGAATGGGTTTATTCACGTGCTGCTTGGAAATGGTGGTGCTGCCTTCAATGAGGGACCCGTTCTCATGTAAGTCTCTGTGAATAAACAGGAGAGCAGCTGGATGTGTGAAAATCCTCTCCCAGAAATGCTCATTCTTCTCAAACACAACGTGGAGTGCAGACCTAATGCTGTAAATCTATGCTGAGAGAGAGTATGCTTCTAGAACAAGGCTCGCTTCCACACGGAGACAGAAAGACGACCAAGATGAAGTATGACAAAGAACTGCATTATAGGGAAGAGTTTTTTGAAATATTTATCTTCCAAAAGTTCTAAGAATTAATCAACTTGATCAGAATTATGATTTCAATATATTTCAAAGACTGGACATTCTGTACATTTCCTTATGGGCCAACTGGGATATACTCACTTGCTGTAGTGCATTTCACAAACATTATGATTCCATGCAGGCTTCCCGAATTCTTTTCCACCCCTGACATATACTTTGTGTTGATCAGGGTTGAATCCAAAATGTTTAGAAATGATTGCATGGAAGTATACCATGATTCCTTCCGTGGAGCTCAGCAGGCTGGGGGAAAGTCACAGAAGGAAACACTGATTAGATCTGGTCTCTCTACCCCCTGCCCATACACATACACAAGCATACATGTGCACACACGATCTTGTTTCTGGGCGTGCACTAACACACACCCCAGCAAAGTGCAAAAGAACCCACACTTCAGATAGACTGCCCACCATGTGGGTCCCCTTGGCTCTCCCTCTACTGTGGAGGAGGACAGTGGGCACAGGCTGGGGTGATCTCTGCCCAGCTCCAAAGACCTGGGGGTGGTGGGAGGGGGTGACTGAGTACTCTGGGGCATGACTGCCTCTCTCCTGACTTCTGTAAGGTCCACGCTGCTCAGGTCCCCAGAGACCATGTGATGGCGCATTTCAACCAGTCAAGGAATTGGGACAGGTGCCCCTCCCTGCCTACCTCCTGAGCGTTGCCTTTTGCCCTGAGAGTCAACAAACAGGCAGCCTGGGAATCTCCTCTGGGGTGGCGTGGCCCTTCCCAGCCCCAGTGCTGGGTGGGGGCCCGGCCTCTGCCTCCCTGAGCCAGTTGCACCCACCTCTCCTTAGCTCGCTGTGTGCTCTGGTTCCTTTGCTCCTTCTCATTTTTCACAGGGGCGGCATTATTTCCGTTATTCCCCTCTGGCTTCTTCAGGTTCTTTGGCTTGGCTTTCTCATTTTCACCTGTTTTCCCTCCAGGAACAGCCGTCTGGTCCTTGGTTGCAATTTCCTGGAACAGGCACCCAAACCCCAACCTTTAGACCAGGCTCCATGCTTGCCACATACACGGGACGCTTGTCATAGTCACGAGACTGGTCACATCCCTTCCCTGCTCAGAACCTTCAAACGGTTTCTGGTCCACCCACCACAGGCTCCAAGGACTCCTGTCCCAACATCGTTAACCCCAGCCTCTCTTCCCTTCACCTGCTCTTGGAAGAAGCAGCTTTCCCGCTGCCCCCTAAACAAGCCCACCACACTCTCCCTTGCGGCCTTTGCATGTCCCCAGATAGGCACGTGGCTTGCCTGTCACTCTTTCAGTTCTCCTTGGAGAGGTCCTGACTGGCACCCACTTCAGTCCCTTGCCCTATTTCTCTCCAGGGCACTTCGCACAGTCTGGCTTTGCATGTCTTTCTCCCCACTGGAATGTGAGCTCCGAAAGGCAGGAACTGGTCTCATTCATGGCTATACCCCCAGCACCTAACACAATTCACCAAATGACTAAGCCGTGGAAGGAACGGGACTAAAAGGAGCAGCCCATGGGATGGACAGCAAGGATGGGGAGGGTGTCCTGGAGAGGCGACCAGGCAGGCACGAGACGCTTTACCTGACGGTGGTCTCGGGAAGCTGGGATGCTTGTGGGCAGCTCTTTCGTTTCCTCAGTCTTATCTTTAACATCTTTCTCAGCTCCTTCCACTGAACCAGCTGGCTCAGCTGCAGCATCACTTGCCTGGAAGAAATAAAGTCCCCAAACATCAGGGCCAAAATGACAAAGTGCACAGGGAAACTTGGACTCAGTGGCATGAGGGTCAGGCTCTTCCACCAGCCCAGGAACAGGGGTCAGCGGCTCAGGGTAGAGGCATAGCCCCTCCCAGAGCCCCCCTCCCAGGAAGCAAGTCCCAGTGTATGCCCTTCAGACAGTGAGGTGTTGTCAGATCCGCACTGCACAGCAAGGTGCTGAGACCAGGCAGGCCAACCCTGGCATCACTCCCCTAACTCACCCCAGAGGCAGGAGCCCTGGCCAGCAGCCCGGTGGTCTGCAGCTCTTTCCTGGACTTGGAGGTGTCCGCCTTGGGCTCAGGCAGCAGGAGCTCCTGGGCAGTATCCTTCTCCCTAGGAGAGCCTTCGCTGGCAGAAGTGGGGAGATCTTCACCCTTGGAGGGGCTCAAGGACTGATGGTCATTCCCTTCTGGGAGGGCTCCTCCCAGAGTCTGGTCCTGAGGTGCTGGGCTGCTCAGAGACTCGGTGCCCGTGGCTGCTTCTGCCTCTCCTGCAGCCTCGCCTTGCAGAGGGTGGCCCATAGCCTCCAGTGGTATTTTGCCCACACTTGGAGGCTGGCCTGGCTCGTGAGAGGGACTACCCTGCTGAGCTGGGCTTTGGCATGGAGCTGTGTCCTGGAGCCCAGAGTTTGCAAGCGAACTCAGACTACAGGGCTCCAATGAGGAGGCAGAAAAGGAATCCAGCTCTGCAGATGTGGAAGTATTCTTCGAATTCCTTTTCTTCCTTTTACTCCTGCTACGCCGCTAAACAGAAAAAGAGACACTCATTTCATTTTGTTTCTCAGGTTTTCTATACTCTCACCAAAGGTTTCCTCCAATTTCCTTTCAATTTCTGAAGTACATCAGCATAGCCCAACCCAACCACCTTACAACTGCTAAATCTGCCATTCCTCTCTCTTGGAAAGAAGGAAACTGAGCACGAAGTGAACGGGGGTGGTAAACAGAGTTGAGGGACAAGTGGGGAGCAGTGATGGTCACACACTTTGCTTTGCCCAATCCAAGCTGAGACCCTCATGTGGAACACCTTCCAATGGGAGGGCCTTGTAAAGACGGCTTTCATATGTTAGAAAGTATGCACAGGCCCCGGCATGTTACACTCTTATATGGTATGTATTACATACAAAATAGAGATGGAAAAATGAGCAGAAATCTAAGCTGTTCCTTCCTGCTCTTGCACTGGCACATTATGCTTCTGCCTGCAGATCCTCACTCAAAGGCAAGAATCCTCAGCTTCGGAATCAGACGAGCTTGTAGAAGCAGTTGTGGCAGGCCCCTGCGAGGACCCCGAAGGGCTGAATGTCCTGCATGCAAGGCAATCTTGGTCTGCAGCAAAATATTGATTAGGTCCTTAAGTGCCAGTAACCTGTGATCCTCCCTGCCACTGAAGCCCAGTGTGGGCCTAGGGCTTGGCATCTTGCCCCTTGCCTGGGCTGAGTCCTCGGGAGAGGGAGATGGAAGACCTTGGGCTTTATCTGCACATGGGGTGGGACATCTTGTTCTGGGTCAGCTTCCACATTTTCTCTAAGAAACCTGACCAAACTTCCAGCCCATCTGCTTGAAACAAGCAGCACAATACACAGGCTGTCCTGAATGGCAATCTCCCAGTCTGACATCAATACCAGCTAACACTGTGGTAGAGAGAAGGAAGGTCATTCAAGGCGGTCACGTCCCCAACTTCCAGGGCATATAGATCTCTGAAGATTTTGCCAACATACTGATGGTGATTCAGCGCATCTGGGGGACCTCAGGTCCTGCATTTCCATGCTGCTGCTGCCAGTCCAGGCTTGCTCTGTGAGCACTACCACCAAGCAGTTCCCCACTCCAGGCACCAGCATCTCCATTAGCTTTCCTGGTGGTCCTGAAGTCTCACTGGGAACCACAGATCAGACCAGCAGGAAGCCTGACGTGGTTGTCCTGAAGTCTCACTGGGAACCACAGATCAGACCAGCAGGAAGCCTGACGTGGTTGTCCTGAAGTCTCACTGGGAACCACAGATCAGACCAGCAGGAAGCTGTATGCAGACCCCACAGCCCCAAGCCCTTTGCAGATTCTCTTCCTTTTCGAAGGCAAGGCTGGCTTAAATTAAGTCGCTTATGCTGATCTACCAAAAGGAACCTGGAACTCTGTCCTAAGCACAAGGAACAAGAAAGTAAGACGAGTTCCTCCCCCATAAAACTGATGGTTTACTGGGAGAGAAAGACTAAAACCAGATGGTTTTAGCTTGTTAGTAGGACTTAGAGGCTTACAGTGAAGAGGCTTAGGTTGAGTCTGAAAGTCACTGAGAGCCAAGAAGGCAGTTTCATCAATCAGCAAAGATTACTGGGACCTGTGCATCTGAATGTGGCCAAAGCCACAGGCCACCTTCTAGGCTGACCTGCCCACCCAGAATCAAAGCTCATGCTTGGCTGGAAGACCCCACATGACTGGCCCTCACTGTCCGTCAACCTCATCCCACCCTAGTCCTGCCCTGGCCTCCAGCATCAATCCTGATTTTTACTATCTGTACTTTAGGATGTTTCGGCATTTGGGGGGACCTTGCTCATCCTGGAGAGACTGCCCCTCCCAGGGTTACTAATACCCAGAGAGAGGTGGTGACTCTCCACAAGCACATCTTTCATCTGCCAATCAACCAACACGGAGCTCCTCCCGCCACCCACCGCCCACCTCCTTTATCAAACGCTCCCTCCACGCCAACATTTCCAGCTCCAAATCACCACAGGGCCAAGTACAGGACATCTAGACCACCCTACCGCCCAGAGTCCACCAAGAGCATTCACACTAGCCAATTCTGAACCTCCTCAAACCTGCCTGCCCTGCCCCACAAGGCAGACTCGGGGCCACTTTCTCCCCTTGCTCCTTCCATCTCCCCTGCGGCCCTTCAGACATGGCCCCTCCTCCTGGGAGTTGTGAGGAACACTGACCTCCCATGTCATCACTAGGCACAGAATCAGGGAGCCTCAGGCTTCCAGTTCCCTCTTTCACCAGACACCTCCTTCACTTTTCACTTTGTCCTCTGCCCCATACCCCTCGACAGACCACCTGGACACTCCCAGTAGGAAAGCAAACGTATGTAGCCCTGCACTTGCTTTATTTTGTTCCTGAGAAACCGTCAACTAAACATGCCTTTTATTTTTTCTTCCCTCCAGGAAGGAAGTCTCTGTTTTCTTCACTGCTGCATCCACAGTGTCTAGAACAATCCCTGAGCCCCGGTAGGTGCCTAAATGCTTCTATCTCATTATATAAATTCCTCAGAAAGTCCCGTGTCTCCCTGCAGCACCAACATGTTCCCTCTTCCCCTGGGATGCACCCACCTCAGTCAGGTCTGTGATCAGACCCAAAAACAAAGGGTTTTGTATCAAACTATTAGTGAAATGAAAATCAAAACTACAATGAGATATCACCTCACACCAGCCAGAATGACTGTCATAAAAAAAAAAAAATCCATAAACAATAAACACTGGAGATGGGTGGAGAAAGGGAACCCTCCTACACTGTCGGTAGGAATAGAAATTGGTACAACCACTATGGAGAACAGTATGGAGGTTCCTTAAAAAACTAAAAATAGAGCTACCATATGATCCTGCAATCCCACTCCTAGGCATACATCTGGAGAAAAACATGATCCGAAAAGAAAAATGCACCCCGGTGTTTACTGTGGTACTGGTTACAATAGACAAGGCATGAAAGCAACCTGATGTCCGTTAACAGAGGAATGGATTAAAAAAGCTGTGGTACATACATACAATGGAATATTACTCAGCCATTAAAAAGAATGCAATAATGCCATTCGCAGCAACATGGATGGATCTAAAGAGTGTCATACTGAGTGAAGTAAGTTAGACAGAGAAAGAGAAATATCATGTGGCATCGCTTATATATTGAATCTAAAAAGAAATGATACAAATGAACTTACAAAATGGGAAGAGACTTAGAAAACGAACTTATGATTGCCAGGGGAAGGGAGACTTAGGGAGTTTGGCATGGTCATGTACGCACTGCTATGTTTAAAATGGAAAGCCAATAAGGACCTGCTGTATAGCACATGGAACTCTGCTCAATATTATGTGGCAGCCTGGATGGGAGAGGAGTTTGGGGGAGAATGGATACATGTCTATGGATGACTGAGTCCCTTCAGTATTCACCTGAAACTATTACAACATTGTTAACTGACTTTACAACATAAAATAAAAAGTTCAAAAGAAAAAAAAAGAGAGTTTTGGTTTCTGATTTGCAATTTGCCTTTCTTCTCTTTATCTCCCTTTCTCGTTTTTTTTTTTTTTTTTAAATCCCTATTCAATTGTGCTTTTTATAAGCTGCTACAAAACCCTTAGAATAAGACTCAGATTTCACACAGGCAACTTAGTTCTCTCAATACACATCAATGGGGCCACACGAGTGTCTGGCCCCTCACAGGTCTACAGGCAAGGCACGAGGCTAAACTCTAAACTCTTCCTTGACAAAAATCAAGCCTATATATACATGTTACATATTTATGTATTCCTCATTACTGTGGTCTGTCACTCTGAACTCATTAGTCCGGAATATGTACACTAAAACTAAACATTACTGATTAGGAATCCAGACCTGGTCACAAACTCTGGGTGTGGGCAGTGGATGGGGGTGGTTTGGAGGAAACCCCAATACTTCTGATGATGTCTTTGTTGACGATGGATGGTAGGGGATGAGTATCCACTAAGATAATCCGGCATCTGTGTTATACATACTCTGTAGGGTGGGTGTAATACTTAATTAAAACATTTGTTAAGTGCATAGTTTATTGACTTGGAAGGGATGCTAGAGAACTTTCTGGGGACTGAATGTCCTGTCATTGGATCGGGTAGGGGTGACAAAGCAGTACACACAGCAGAACATCCAGGGGGCTCTACCCTGGAGGCCTGTGTATTTCATTCAATACCAATTATACCTCAGTTCAAAGGCTATAGACCAGCTCTAAATGCATACATAAAGGCTGCACCTATTTCTGCCTAGAGAGAATTAGTGAGAAAAAAGTAACAGTTTGCTACTTGTTGGAGGGAAGGTGGGTTAGTCAGAATACATGTCTGATTTTATATTTCATAATGAGGGTCCTCAGAGAGCAGAGAGATCTCAGTTCTGAGGAGGGCAAGGCAGCCCTGTTCACGCCCCTGAACACTGGGTCAGGAGCACACGGAGGGGTGGGGTGTGTGCTGTGGACCCTGAAAAGGCACATATGGCAGGAAGCGGGGGTGACAGGTGAGAACACGGACTAGTAGGAGAGAAAGTCTGTGAAGGTTTTGACAAAGGCTGAAGGGTTGGAGGCTAGCTGGGCCTGCAGCCCTGCCCAGACTCCCAGGGGTCCTCTGCCTCATTCTGCACTGGCAGTGATTGGGGTAGAGTAGGATAGTTAGTTAGTTTAGGAATCACTCTCGGGGATTAAGAATGTAACAGGAATTTTTGTAGGCTAATGATTACTCAAGAAAAGAATCCAGTAACCTAGCAACAATCTACACTATCTTGAAGGAAGACCAAGCATCCAAGCATCTGGCACATTCAGGCCACAAGTTCTGATGATTAACGCACAGGACAGTAGATATGGTGTCCGAATCTTGTTACATGAAGTCAGGGAGTTAACGGTCCTTAAAGAGTAACATTTTGTAGCTAAAATGGGAACATAGGAGAAGGGGGAAAGAAGCTAAGTGAAAGAGGACATTATACCGAAACTTAACCCAGCCCAAGCTCATTCTCCTGGCTGCACTGACAGGTCAGTAAATCAGGAGATGAGTTGTTGGAACAGGGAATAATGATTTTAATCAGAAAGTTAGCAGACTGAGAAGATGGCAGCCTAGCGTCTCAAAAAACCATCTTCTCACAGTTCAAATTGGGCTCCTTTTATACACAAGGGGGGCGGAACCCACTTAAGCACTGACCAATGGCTGAGCAGGACAAGTACCAGTCGCTGGTTTGACATGTGCTAAGTTATTTCACTTGTTGTCCAACTCTTTGCAACCCTATGGACTGTAGCCTGCCAGGATCCTCTGTCCATGGGATTCTCCAGGCAAGAATACTGGAGCGGCTTGCCATGCCTTCCCCCAGGGGATCTTCCCAACCCAGAGATTGAATCCATGTCTCTTCTGTCTCCTGCATTGATAGGCAGGTTCTTTACCAGTAGCGCCACGGTCACTGGTTGACAATTGCTCACTAACAGTCACTTGTTTCAGGGAGGGGCCCACTTTGGGGGCACTGAACAATGGCTGAGCAGGACCACTAACTGGTCCCTGATTGACCGTTTCTCATTTTGGGGGAGAGGGAAACCACTGAGGCACCAATCAATGGCTGAGTGGGGCTGCTATAGCTCCTGCCTGCCTCACCACTATTCCACCTTGAGTAGAAAGGTGCGACACCAGAAAGCAGCCAGGTCTGAAGAAGTACCTGGTGGCCCTCACAGTGGCCTCCAGCTCTCAGTGGAGTGAGACGCCCAAGCGGCAGAGACTGCGGTTGATGGGATCGTGGTCTAAGGTGGCAGATGCCATGGGCTCAGCCCACCACTCGCTTCAGTGGTCAGATTGTGCCCAATGAGATGACCTGGGAGCTGGTGCCCCAGAGCAGAGCTTCCACCTGTCCACTTTCACCGTAGATGGCTTCCCATTTGGCACTGGTGGTAAAGAACCTGCCTCCCAATGCAGCAGACATGAGAGATGTGGGTTCCATCCCGGGTCTGGAAGATCCCTTGGAGAAGGGCATGGCAACCCACTCCAGTATTCCTGCGTGGAGAATCCCTTAGACAGAGGAGCCAGGTGGGCTACAGTCCACAGTGTCACAGAGAGTCAGACATGACTGAGGTGACTTAGCATGCATGCATGGGTGGCAGGAACAGGGTCCCTTCTGGTGGGTTAGCGGGCTAGGTGTGGCTGCCTAGAAAGGTGTGGTGAGCAGTTCCTGCCTTAAGGGCACCAGGGAGACAGGATGGAAGGGCCCAACACACTTTGGGTTCCGGTTTGGCCTGCGGAGTCCGCAATTACAAAACCTGAGATGAATTGCCATATTTTAGTATATGTTACCACCCTTTTGCTAACATACATATGATTTAAATAAAGCCATGACAGTCCCAGCTAGGCCATATAGAGTCAAAGGAAGAACTAATGATGTAAGCCTTGATATCTACTCAAAAATGAGGAAGAAGGTGGTCTTCTCCCCTCCCCACTTTTGCTTTGATTATAAAAATGAAGCCCTTTTTGTTGTTGGGGCAACGCTCCCTTGCCTGCCTGCTTGTATCTGTTGTAAGTGTCCTAGGCTAATAAACTCATTCTTTGTCTATCACTTTGCCCTCACGCTGAATAATTTCAGTGATGAGACAAAAGAACCTGAGCTTCAGTAGGTCCTGACACAAGGTGAGGGGTTTTAGGTAAAAGACAGTGGGTTTGGACTTTTCTCGTGGTCCAGTGGTAAAGAATGCACCTGCCAATGCAGAAGATGCAGGTTTGATCCCTGGTCCAGGAAGATTCCCTATGCCAAGTGTAAACTAAGCCTATGTGCCACAACTACTGAAGCCCACACACCTACAGCCTGTGCTCCACAACAGGAGAAGCCACCATGATGAGAAGCCCACGCACCACAACAGAGTAGCCACTGCTCGCCGCAACTAGAGAAACAGCAACAAAGACCCAGGGCAGCCAATAAAAAAAAAAAAAGAGTGTGTTCAAGTCCTCTCCTAAGTCAGGGATCATGGATTGAAGTCCCAGCCTGTGGATACAAGTCCCAATCCGAGTTTGGGTTGAGTTTAAGTCCCATCTGAGAAAAAGCATGGTTTCAATAGAAAGTACTGTGCCAGTTCAGGGAGGACAGTGTCACCTTTCCACTGGCATCTGATCAAGCACTTCCTTCTAGCAAACAGGCACTGTCCAAGCTCCCTTCTCTGCAGCTATCCTTCCTGCCATCTTTGGACCCAAAGAACCTTCCTCAGCTTCAGTTTCCTCTTTTGTAGAACTTGGATGACACACATGGACAGTACTTTGATGGGGGAAGAGGGATGGGGGGGGGTCCATCCACAAACACAAGGCGGGCTTTGCAAAAGCAACAAGAGAAAAAAATCTGGGATGAGAACTAGAAATATCAAATTGAACCCCAGCCTGACACATTCCAACTAGCAGTGTCATCATTAGGACCAGTGCCAGCCTCTCAATTACACACTATACACTTGCAAAAGGGAACAAAGACTCCACAGTAGGGACTGCCAAGGAGGAAGTGAGGGGCCATCAGGAAAAAGATGTGGCAAGAATTTCACTAAGGGCACCACGAGATTCCTGGATTTGCTGAGAATGGGAGGTTCAAGGGATCCTGGAGTCTTGGAGAGATGCTCAGACCACCCCTTGCCCCACAAGCTGCCTGGCGCCCTGTTCCCACTCCCCAACTCCAGGAATGATGCCTTGAACCTCCCATTCTCAGTCGAGTGGTTCCAGCAGGATTAACTCTACTCCAGCTGCAGGGTCAGGACAGCACCCTGGCTTGTTAGGAATGGGGACGTGTCCCAATCAGAGCCACTGAGATTTGAGGACAGCTTCCCCTGGGAAAGAGATGCTTCCTCTTTCTTCTCTGGAAGCCCACCAAGAGGCATTCTCTTATTCCTCTAAACAACGCAGTGGGAGGTAGGTAACCTGTGGAAGCGTCCAAGGTGTTGGAGACTGTTGAGAGGCCAAGGAGCTAACTGACATGAGGAAGGCAGTGCAAAAACAGAGAGAGCTACCTGGACTTTGGGAATATCATCTAGGTGCCCGGATTAAACCTTGTCTGCAAGTAGATGCCCGGATTAAACCGTGCTTGCAGTTAGGTCTACCCAAGGACTTCTCAGTTACATGAGTGACAGATTCCCTTTATTATATTAATTAACCTAAACTGGGGTTTCAACTGTTGGCAAGCAAAAGATTTCTAATGGTTAAAACAAACCTCAAAGGAGATCGTTTCCTTCTTTATGGAACTTCAAAGTAGGTTGTTTCCTTTATACAGAACCCCCAAATAAGTCAAGGCAATCAATGTTCTAACAACTTTGGTGGCATAAGACGTCAGGCTCTGGTAGATACACCCAGGCCACAACATCCTCAGGGCTCCAGACCTCTACACCATGGCACAGTCCAGGAGGACCCCTCTGTGACACATGCCCACCCCTCTGGTCACTACAGAAGGTTTGGGGGCTTTGGATCCCATGAACAGGTACCAGCTGCCCTCTCCATGGAACCTGGATCATGTGTGCCTTCTAGAAGGAGTGCTGTCAGCAGGGTAAAAATCAAGAAAGCACACACCATAGCGAGGGAAGTGACCCTGCAGAACCAGGAGGGCCTGGGAGGTGTGGCTGTGTAAAGTGGCAGTAAATGAAAGATGGACCCCTGGAGGGACATGACCCAGTTCCTGGAAGACAAAGACTATGGGAAGGGATGACAGGATGATAATAGCCCAACACGTGGATCCCAAACCACATCCCAGCCCCCAGCAGCAGACTGGTAGACATCACCACACACCTGAGGTGACAGCCACCAGCCAAACCCTCTTTTTAATGGAACCAAACCTGGGAACCTAAAAACATAATAGAAATGAACTTATTTACAAAACAGAAATAAACCCACAGACATAAAAACAAACATGGCTATCAAAGGCAAAAGGGGGGAGGGATAAATTAGGAGTTTGGGATTATCAGATATACACTACTATATATGACGCAGATCATCACCAAGAATTTACTGAATAACCCAGGGAATTATATTCAATATCTTGTAATAAACTATAATGGAAAAGATTCTGAAAAAGAATATATATGTAATATATATATATTTTAACACATGTATAGGTGTATAGTATCACTTTACTATACACCTGAGGTATTGTAAATCAACCACACTTCAATTTTTAAAATTGTAATAAAATAAGTAAATAAAACCAAGTCCCACCTAACCGAGCGGCGACAGGGCAGTCTCTGGACGCTGATCATGTGCTCTGCTCTTGTCACCCCTCGAGGGGAACTCCCCCACGTTTGCTGCCCACTTATCCCTTTCTCATGGGAACTGCCTTTTACATCTTGCACCCATTGCCCTGTTAGTACATGGATGTCTTATTTCTTTGAAAGACTTACTTAGGTATTCCAGTTGTATACCCTCTGTCATCATATGTTGCAAATGTTTTCTAACCATCTGCTTCTCGATAGCATTGCTGAATGGTTTCCTCTAACCCAGAATCTGGGATATTTTATGCATCCCTATCCACATTTAAGGGGTTGTTTTGGTGAGGCTCAGGAATATCCACATAATTTTATAAATAGTCATCTATATTTTCTAGAACTCTTAGGGTGTCTTTTACATTAGTCAACCAATCTGGTATATATCTTAGTATTTGCTATGAGTAAAGAAGGGCTTCCCTGGTGGCTCAGTGGTAAAGAATCCACCTGCCAATACAGCAGATGTGAGTCCTATCCTCACATGTGGGTCACATGTGGGACCCTCAGATGTGGGTTGGGAAGATCCCCTGGAAAAGGGAATGGTAACCCACTCGAGTATTCTTGCCTGGGAAATCCCATGGACAGAGAAGCATGGCAGGCTATAGTCCATGGGGTCACAAATGAGTTGGACAGGACCCAATGACTAACCAAAAACAAGAAAAAAATCGTTTTCTCCAAATGGTGAGCCACCGTTCAAACGCCCCTTACTTAACACAGTGTTACTCTCTGATACATGATACCACCTTTATCACCTGCTCAACTGGCATATATACTCACATCTGCATCTAGATGTTCTATGTCAACCTAATGGGTCTCTGTTACTCCATTAGGATGTTCTGTTGCTTTATATTGCTATGCTTGTAGCTTACAACACATTTTGATGTCAAATCTCCCATTTATTGTTGTACTTTTCTACATTCTTTATAGGAACTCTCACCAATTTATACTCCAGATGGACTTCAGTGTCTTTTATCAATTTCCAAAAACAAAACAAAACAAAGCCACCGGAAGCAATACTCCCTTTACACATTAATTGACTAAGTGGATGTACACATCTGAGGAAAGAACTGACATCTTTACAGTATTAAACCTTCCGTTTGGGAAAATCTATTTGCAGTTTGTTTCTTCTGTTTTTAGATCATGCAGGGGCTCTCCACATCCACTCAATATTTTCTATCAGTGCTCATGCACTGCTGTCCTCTGTGTTTACAAGGTGCCTTGGGGTTTCTGTTTTTTGTTGCACCACATGGCTGGTGGGATCTTAGTTCCCCAATCATGGATTGAACTCACGCCCCAGCAATGAAAACACCGAGTCCTAACCACTAGACCGCCAGGGAATTCCCCAAGTGCTTCTGCTCTGAACTAACCAGTAGATCGAAACCCAGAGGCAAGACCACACCTCATTTACAGCCTTCCACCCGGCACCCAGTGCCCCCACATGCAGCAGCTGCTCAATAAATCTTTGCTAAATGACTCAATGGCCATCTTACTCAGGAAAAAAGTCACCATTCTGTGAAAGGATGATAGTTAAACACCAAATCACTCTTCAGTGTCTGAAGCCTCACTGCTTTTCCTCACAAGCAAAACTACTTTCATTACATATATTAGCTAGTCTCACTTTTGATATTATTAGTAAAACCCTCAAGACTCACAAATGCTATAGACAATGAAAGAAGTCAGGACTAAATTCAGCAGGCTTCCACGGCACAACCAGGGTTCAGAACATGAGCGCATAATCTCAGATGCTGGCAACTGCAGGGGCTGGGTGCATTCTCCAAGCCCCAGTAGAGGTTTAGCCTGGACCCCCACCAGTCTGGTCCCAGCCCCCAAGGGAGACCCAGGCCTCCCTGCTCTTCTCCATAAAGAGAATCTTGCATGGCCTGTGGAGCTTTCAGGGTAAGTTTCCCATGTGCCAAAGGAGATAGCTACACAAGAAATTAAAAGATGGATGGAAAAGTAGGGATAGGGGCCACAGGGGCTTCCCTGGTGGCTCAGTGGTAAAAAATTTGCCTGTAATGCAGGAGATACGGGTCCGATCTTTGGGTTGGGAAGATTCCCTGGAGGAGGAAATGGCAACCTACTTCAGTGCTCTTGCCGGGAACATCCCACAGACAGAGAAGCACATGGGGTCCCAGAGTCAGACACAACTAGGTAAACTGAGCACACACAGCACAGGGGACCACACACAATAAAGCTGAAATTCAACATTAGCAGAACATCCTCAGAGTCACAAGAGCTAAAACCCAAAGGCATGGCTACTGTGTCGACCAGCCTGAGTAGGAGTGGAAAAAGCCTCCCAGCAGCCACCTTCAGCATCAGAGAGGGTGTGGGGCTCGGTCCCATGCAAGCCTTGGCAGGGAGCATCGTGGGCCACTATTAATGCAAACTACCTGCTCAGAGTCTGGAGCGCACGTGTCAGTGACCTCAAACAGGGTTGCATCTTCTTTTCTTCTTTTGCAGGCAGAGTAACTAACAGCTTCCAGCTCATCAGATGTGGATGTGCCATCTGCCGCATCTACAAAAACCTCGGACACAACTCCCTGTTGAAACATGATCCCCTTCAGACAGAGCAGGGTGACCACAGGCACTGCTCCATCAGGGTCTAAGAGACCCCTAACAAACCCAAGTGGGGACGCTCTCGAGTGAGGATTGAACCAGTTCCCAAGGCCCCCTAGCATCCATGCTCAGCAGGCACAGGGTCCCTGGTGTTGGGGACAAAAGAAAGGGTTCTGCAGGTGGCAGGCAGAGCAAATCCATGCAAGCAAGCTGCCCCATATTAGAGTTGATGTCTGAAAGCCTCGGCACATCTGACCTTCCATACAAGCAGGCCTGGAGCCTGGTTTTCTAAGCTCCATCCCAATGCCCAGGCCGGTACTTCCACACAGATGCAGCTGTGGGGACATTCCTGGAGGAGCAGGGAGCCCAGCATCTGAGGCCAGTTCCCTGACCAGGAAAGTTCCTCCCTCACATCTTAAATATTTGGCGGAAATAACAGCTGGAGGCCACAGTACTTTCTGCTATATGGATGATACAAATGACACTCTCCAGGGTGGAATACTCAGGTGGATTCCAACATTTGGCCATAAAACACTAAGGCTGGGACTTCCCTGGTGGTCCAGTGGTTAAAAATCTGCCTTGCAATACAGGGGACACCGGTTCGATCCCTGGTCCAGGAGGATCCCACATGCCACAGGACAGCTAAGCCTATGAATCACAACTACTGAGCCCATGTGCTGCAACTTCTGAAGCCCTAGAGCACATGCTCTGCAACAAGAGAAGCCACTGCAACAAGAAGCCTGTGCACCGCAACTGGAGAATAGCCCTGACTCTCTGCAACTAGAGAAAGCCCGTGCATAGCAACAAAGGCCCAATGCACCCAAAAGTAAATAAATAAATACTAAACACACAGACACACACAGACACACACACACACACACACACTCTAAGGCTGTGATAAAATCCTCTACTAAACCCTCACATGCTTAAGGATATTTTCTTATAATGACAGCAGAGAAGCAGAACAGGTCAAAGGGTACCTGCTTTACTAGGGGTCCTACCACATGACACTCACATGTAGCAAAAAACCTACCCCATTGTTGCAAATGCTGACTTTTAATCCATTTTTTAATTTGATAAGTTTAATATAAAACCTTTCAGCTCTTTTAATTTTGAGTGTTTGATTTCAGAGGTGGGACAGTTGTATGTTTAATGGCCATTTCTATCTTCTCTATTGTGGACTATATCAATTGCTAGTCATCTTTCTATTGGGTAGGTTACTGTTTTCTATTTGATTTCTAAGAGCTTTTGACATATTAAGGCAACTCACTCTTAATTTTAAAATATTTCTATGTAAATACAAATCTTTTTATGTGCATGTGCATGCTAAGTCATGTCATTTCAGTCATATCCAACTCTTTGTGACCCTATGGAGTGTAGCCCACCAGGCTCCTCTGTCCATGAGATTCTCTAGGCAAGAAAACCGGAGTGGGTTGCCATGCCCTCCTTCAGGGAATCATCCCAACCCAGGGACTGAGGCTCCGTCTCCTGTAGCTCCTGCATTGCAGGCAGATTCTTTACTGCTCAGCTACCTGGAAAGCCCTTTTAGTTACATACAAATATGTAAACGCCTATTTTCCTAAACTGTTTACTCTTCATTTGTGCTCATTATACAAAGTTTTTAATTCTTTTAAGACTTTTTCTATAGTCAAATATACCAATCTTTTGTTTGTATTTTTACCCTTTGCTTTAATTACTAGAAAATCTTCCCCATTCATGGGTCAGATAAATATTTATATATATTTTTTCCAGCTGTCATTATACACATTAGGGTCTGTTTCTGGGTTGCATTTCTGGTACATTGACTCTTCCCAAGAGTCACTGTTTTAATGACTGGCTTTGAAACATGTTTTTGTTCATCTAATACAGCAAGTCCCACTTTAGGCATTTCTTTTTAACAGTTTTCTTGGTTATTCTTGCCCATTTTTCCTTCCAAGAGAACCTTAAACTTACTCAATCAAGGTTTAAAAAAGCTCTAATCCTGCTGGGCTCAATACTGTTTTCAATCACAGTGTCAAATACTTCCTAATAGTGTGTATTCCTTGATACTCACTTTTAAAGTATTTACAACAGCCAGGATATGGAGATAACCTCTAGGACTATTGACAGGTGAAAGGATGAGGAAGACGTGGTAGAGATATACAATGGAATACTACTCAGACACGAAAAGGAACAAAACTGGGTCATTCCTACAGGTGTGAATGGACCTAGAGTCTCTTATCCAGAGTGAAGTAAGTCAGAAAGAGAAAAAGAAATATTGTTACATTAATGCATGTTATGTAGAATCTAGGGAAATGGTACAGATGAACCTAGTTCCAGGGCAGGAATAGAGACACAGACGTAGAGAATGAACACGGGGACACAGGGGAAGGGAAGCGGAGGGCGGGATGGACTGGGAGACTAGATTTGACAATAAATACACTACCCATGTGTAAAACAGATCGCTAGTGGGAACCTGCAGGCTAGAACAGGGAGCTCAGCTTGGTGCTCTATGATGACCTAGATGGGTGGGATGGGGGTGGGTGGGAGGGGATATATGTATACATATAGGCGATTCCTTTCATTATACAACAGAAACTAGTACAACTTTGCAAAGCAATTATACTCCAGTAAAAAAAAAAAATTTTTAATAAATAAAAAATAAATTTGAAAAAGGAACTACAAAAAAAAGTTTACCCAAAATTTGTGTCCCACGTGGCCCAGGCTCAAAGCTGGCCATCCTGCTCTGGACAGGATTAGTGTCCAAGGAGAATGAAACACTCACACACACTCACAATTACCACACACTCACAATTACCACACACACTCACACATGCATATACCACACACATACTTTGTGCACACACACACTCGAACATGTGCACATTCTCACACAGGCATGCACACACACCCACAAGAGGCCACAATACTGCCAGCTGCAGCACCTCCCCCACCACCCAACAACAAGGAACAACAAAGGACCACATAGGAAACTAGCCCAACTAGGCAGAGAGACAACGTCCCTCTCAGTCCTCCAAGAAACCTGGGAACAGAGCCGGCTGCTTAGGTCTGGACAGACTGGACTGTGGTGTGGGGAGCTCTCGCTCATCCAAAAGGATGAATCTGTCTTGAATCTGTCAGGCAACTCTCTGCAAGACTCACCTGGGCTCCTGCCTGGCCACTCACTCAGGAGACACTCTCTTTGGGTCTGACACTTATAGGGAGACAAGACGGCTCAGCTTCCCCATTGAGGAATGGCAGCATTTCCAGAGCACCTCCATTTCCCCAGAGCCTGGAGGCACCTTAGGAACTGTCTGGTCCATGCAAAATACCCAGAGCAGAGACAGACACCCACGTGGCAGAAGCTCAGACACCCAGATGCAGCCCTGCCACAGCATCTGGGAGACACAACATGCTGGGTATGGTGGGAGAAAAAGGGATGGGGATGCAGAGACCCTACAAAAATCAGGCACAGAAGGGGCTCTCTGCCGCAGCCCAGCATGCAGGGGCCAACATCTGGGCAGCAGTGAAGTGAAGCTGTGCTGGAGAGGATGCTGTAGGGACACTTGTTCAGCCATTAATGAAACCACAGCAGGAAACAGCGTCCTTGCAAAGCTAGGAGATGGGCAGAACCACACCTCCCAGACCCACTTCCCCAGGGGCCAGACACTCACTCGCTTGGTTTGCCGTGAGTCATTCGAACGGGGCTCATCTGGGTTTTCTTGCCAATCACCTGAGCCCAGGGACAAGGAGGAGCTGCTTTCTTCCTTCAGCTCCTGTCCACACTCCATTTCTCCCTCTGGGGCCGATGTTTCCTTGAGGTTGCTCTGAGGACCTACAAAGGCAGATGCACATGGGTCACATCTCAGAAAAACAAGTGAAAGCCCCAAGGGAAAACTTGGACTCCTCCCATGACCGCTGTTCAAGATTAGTCCTCTCCCCACTCAAGGTGCTGTCTTGGCTACAGTGAGCCAAGCCTGGTACAATTTCTGCTGTCGGGTGGGCAAGAGTGTACACCATGCGAAATGCCAGGCTGGATGAAGCACAAGCTGGGAACAAGACTGCTGGGCGAAATACGAATAACCTCAGATATGCAGATGACACCACCCTTATGGCAGCAAGTGAAGAAGAACTAAAGAGCCTCTTGATGAAAGTGAAAGAGGAGAATGAAAAAGTTGGCTTAAAACTCAACATTCAGGTAACTAAGATGATGGCATATGGTCCCATCACTTCATGGGAAATAGATGGGGAGACAGTGGAAACAGTGACAGACTTCATTTTGGGGCTCCAAAATCACTGCAGATGGTGACTGCAGCCATAAAATGAACACTTGCTCCTTGGAAGAAAAGCTATGACCAACCTAGACAGCATATTAAAAAGCAGACAGGAGACATTACTTTGGCAACAGAGGTCTGCCTAGTCAAAGCCATAGGTTTTCTAGTAGTTATGTATGGATGTGAGAGTTGGACTATAAAGATAGCTGAACGCCAAAGAATTCATCCTTTTAAACTGTGGTGTTGGAGAAGACTCTTGAGAGTCCTTTGGACTGCAAGGAGATCAAATCAGTCAATCCTAAAGGAAATCAGTCCTGAATATTCATTGGAAGCACTGATGCTGAAGCTGAAACTCCAGTACTTTGGCCACCTGAGGAAAACTGACTCATTTGTAAAGACCCTGATGCTGGGAAAGATTGAAGACAGGAGAAGGGGATGACAGAGGATGAGATGGTTGAATGGCATCACTGACTCTATGGACATGAGCCTGAGCAAGCTTCGGAGTTGGTAATGGATAGGGAACCCGGGCGTGCTACAGTCCATGGGGTCGCAAAGCGCTGGACATGACTGAGCGACTTAACTGAACTGAACAAATATATTAAACATCTACAAACATCTAAGGTTCATCTACAAATGAAACTTAAGGCCAAAGAACTAAATAAAACTGGGAGGATATTTGTAACACACGACAGCGAGGGCCACTGTCCTTTGATAAACTGTGGGCATGCTGACCTCCTCTCTCTTCCACCAGCCTCCACTGCAGGGGGTGGGGCCCCCATTAGACTGATCCAATCAGAACCTGGCATTTCTCCAGTTCCAGTCATTGGCAGAAGTACAGCAGGGGTCCAGGGCTGGTTACTGGCATTTCTGACCCATCAACTCCTTCCTTCTGGTCAGACAAACAGACCCTGTGCTTGGAATCAACTAGTTTGCCTCCATGAAGGCAGCAGCCTGAGGACAAAGCAGGGCCGCCGGGACCTGAGACAGATGCAGAGCTGTGCAGAGACCTGACTCCCTCAGTCTGGAAGTGAGTGTGTGAGGCCCAGTGCACGCATCCCGCTGAGGAAGCGGGGAGCTGGGTGTCCGGTCATCTCCAATACAAACAGCCCCAGTGACTGAAAAATCAATAAGAGTAACTTTAAAAAAAGGGAATTCCCCAAAGAAAACAGGTAGTTCAAAGAAAAGGAATTATAAGTGAGCTCTTAACCTTTGAGAAGACACTTATTTACCCTACCAATCAAGGAAGTAGCAATAAAACCCAAGAGGTACCCCCTTTGACCAATCTGACTGGCCCAAAGCTAGACACGCTGGTGTGGCTGGAGATGAAACCTCGAAGAGCCTGCAGAGGAGAGGCTGGGGGAAGCCTTGTGGACTTGAAGGTTTCCATTGTAAATGCACAAGGCTGTGCCTTGGAGCTTGTCCTTGAGACACACTGGCACCAGGGGCAGACCCCTTGCCAGCATCCAGCCCAGCCATGTGCATTTATGGCAGAACAGGAGTCCAGGATAGGACTGGCTCCTGCGTGGCAGAGGTGAGGCCAGTCTCACTAGAGGCCATGGCACAGTGCCACATGATGGAAGCAGGGCGCATCAGTTTTCCACCACGTGGAGGAAACATCTGGAAGGTGACACACCAAACAGTTAAGTGTTGTGTTCATAAGGGTGTGAAGGATCTGGGCTGGGGGTAAGCTGAGGGGGTTACCATTTTTCATACCCTCCCGTCGTAACATATGGGTTATTCATACCAGCATGTATTACTTCTACACTTATCAATATAAAAAGGAAACTAGCCGGATTCAGTAAGAGCAAAACTTAAGAATCTCTTCTGAGCACTCTGCATGTTAACCCATCAAGTACTCACAGCCACGCTGTGACCTTCTCAGGCCCCCAGTTGGCAAGGTGGGGAGCAGGATTTGAATCCAGGCTCAGAGGCCAGGATAGGCCCTGGGGACAGTGACATGGCCACCGTCCTTTCCTCAGGACTGTGGCTGAACCAGAGAAAATTCCTGTCCCTGCCTCATGAAGTACGGGCTCACGGGGTGCATGCACATTAGGCAGCATGACCCACCCTGAAGCATCCCTGCAGACGGATGGGAACAGACACACAGGTGTCCAGACAGTGCTAAGGGAGTCAGATCCCCAAATCTGGTTAATGGCTGATCAACCCATGAATGGGGGAGGAGGGCAGGGACCTCATAGGCAGCCTGAAATCACTGCTACAGAAATAGTTCAACCTAAATCAGTCAGCTGCACAGACTCCACTTCTGGGCTCCCAAATGAACCCCAGCAGCAGCTCTGAGTCTGCTTCCCCCACCCTCCCACAGCAATCCCCACCCCTCCCTGCAGCTGCCTTGTCCTGAAGCCTAAAGAAAATTCCACATACCTCAAGCTTTCATATGAGGTTCCCTAGAGCAGTCACAGCAGAGCAGTCAAAGTCACAGGGACAGAAAGTAGGATGGCAGATGCCAGGGGTTGGGGTTGGGGGAGGGAGGTTAGTGTCTAATGGGGACAGAGTTTCTGTGTGAAAACAGGAAGAAGTTCTAGAGATGGATGGTGGTGACTGGTTGCACAACAATGTGAATGTGCCTAATGCCACTCAACTGTGTCAACTGAAAAAAAAAATTCAAAACCTTGAAGTTCCCTGGTGGTCCAGTGGTTAAGAATTCACCTTGCAATGCAGGGGATGCAGGTTCTATTCCTGGTTGGGGAAGGAACATCCCCACGTGCCTTGGAGCAACTAAGCCCACACCACAACTACTGAGCCTGACACAGCCAAATAAATAAATTATCTAAAAAATAAAAAAAGTACTCTAACCTAAATATTGAGAGTTATGTGTTTTATTCAGTGGGAATTCTTAGGACTTCAAGCCCCTGAGACAGGATCTCAAGTTGTCCCACGAGAACTGCTCCAAGGAGGCAAGGGGAGGAGCCAGGTGACACAGAAACTTTGCAACAAAGGGCAGGGAGCCTCAACATCAAAAGATTATTGCTAATTAAAGAAAACCAGGTAACCCAAGTTAAGAAATTTAGCACTTTTCTATATATGGGAAGATGCAAATATCTGGGCTCACTGAAATCATTCATTTGATAGGTGACTCAGCATCTGGGGCCAGTATCTTGTTTTCACATCCAGAGTTCCTCAGGGCCCACCGCAGGGAGTGGCTACAGTCTGATGGCTGCTGTTGCTGCTGCTTCTAAGTCGCTTCAGTCCTGTCCGATGATGGCTGCTAGGTAGCAGGTATTCTTTCCTTCCTGGGTTCCCTCAGGGCTCACCAGCTCACCATTCACAGTGGCTGCAACTGCTGGTGACTGTGACTTCTTTATTTATGTCAGGAAATATTCCAGTCATATTTCTCAATTGTCCACTTAAAATATGTTTAATTTGGTAAATTTTGTGCATTAATGCAAATAATAATCAATCTATAATAAGGAATTGTTGTTGTTCAGTCACTACGTTGTGTGCAACTATTCTGTGACCCCATGGACTGTAGCCTGCCAGGCTCCGCTGTCCATGGGATCTCCCAGGCAAGGATACTGGAGTGAGTTGCCATTTCCTTCCCCAGGGGACCTTCTCTTCCCAACCCAGGGATTGTGAATCCATGTCTCCTGCAATGGCAGGTGGATCCTTTACCACTGAGCCACCAGGGAAGCCCTCTAGAAGAGAGTTTTATTCAAGCAAAACTAAGGACTACAGCCCAGGTGGCAGCCTCTCAATAGTTCTGAGGAACTGCTCCGCTGAAGCCTGGTCTTCAGTTTTACACCTTGTCAGAACAAAGGACATACACCAAATATGAGAGGGGACATCCGTGAAGGAGGTTATCACGTACACAGCAAGTCAGCATGACCCCGGTGTCTGTAAAGGGAACCTCAAGTTTGTGGGCATTGTTGACGTGGACACCACAGCACAGGGGGCATTGATCCCTATCTTCAAAGCATTGTTCCTAACAGTTAAAGCACATGTGTGAGGCATGTTTGACAGGCCATGAGTCAGGCTGTTCCAGTTCACACAGAGTTCAGGCTGAATCATGCATAAGCCGCAATGACTTCCCCATATCTCAGTTTGTGATCATCTCTCCCATCACTTGTTTTTAAATATTTTATCACACTTAAAAAAAATTAAAACCACTACATAGAACAATGCAATTCTCCCAGCCCACCCACTCCTCCCACCACCTGACAGCCCCTGGGTCAGATGTGGTGGACATTGAAGGGGAGCAGAATTTCCCACCTCAAAACAAGCTACTTTAGCATCCAGGGTTATTTCCTGCTGAAGGCAATGAAAACTCAGCAGATTTAAGAAAAGCTCTTGAACTCCCCCTCAGTGTTTTAAATTTACATCAGAAAGGGGGTCTATAACAGGAAGAGAGCCATTACTATAGACAGCTTTTAACCAAGAAACTTATCTACATAACAGAGCAACCTCTATTTTCCAAAAGTCTCTTCTGCCTCCCAGTGAAAAGCCCTCTTCTTTGCAGCCCCAGATCCTAGCAGGCTCCTTAAGTCAGGATGTTATAGAAGCTCTAATTACCTGGCTGCCTTTTGGGTCTCAAATTTTTATGGGGCTCCTATACATATGAAATGTGAATCTGTCTCTTATCAATTTAATTGTTGAACAGCCAAAGAATTTAGGAGGGAAGAGGGAGATGTTCTGCTCCCTTGCAGCACAAATTCGACGGCCAGTGCAGGCAGCCACAGAAACCAAGTGTGGCCACATCTTTGGACCCACGAGTGGTGGCAGGCAGGTGGCTCTTTCTCTAACCAGTGAGCCCTCCACAGTCACACCCGAACCCCAAGGGACTGACCCTCTCCCACAGCGGCTGCCTCTGGAGCTTCCCCAGTGGCTCTCAACCCTTCCCGGACTCCTGTGGGGTCTCGGGCTGCTTATCTTGTTGTTTTCTGTTATAAAAACATCAACAAGAAAAACTTGGAAATGCAGAAAATATAAGGAAAAATACATTTCCCAGAAACCACGTCCCTTCCAAAAAATAATCTTTTAGCACTCAAGGAGGAAGTCGCACTTGCATACCCTGGGGCACCTGTGAGAACAGTGGGGAACTGGGGTGGTGGGGGCCTCCTGACCACCTGCTACCCACTGCCCTGTTGGACCTACTGACATTGGAAGCCCTCCACCGCAGACCAGATACACATCACCCTTGGCAAAGTCAGCCACCCTCCACCTATGCCCAGGGTGGCCCCGAACTCTTCACACACTCTCCTTTTGAGGCAGAAATTGTTAGACAGTATAAGACTTTGAGACCTCAATTTCTCTTCTCTTTTTTTTTTTTTAAATTTCAATTTTTCTCTTCTCAAGTACGCGTCTCACTCTTTGTTCCAATTTCCAGGCATTCAGAGGAATGCCTCCCTGGTCTGGAGGATCACAAAACCTTCAAATCCAGGACAAGACAATCATTAACTGCTGTCCAGTTTATTTAGAAGAAAAACTCCAGGTAGACAATTAGCTCGTAAACATACATCTAGCCCCTAAATAATGGTCAGGGGTCTTGAGAAAGGGTCGAGGGATGGTGCTGAAATGTCTGGAAAAACTGAGAAACTGGGGGATCCAAGAAAGCTATAAAAATGACAAACTGGACACTGTGCCATTTAAACTAATTGGTCTGAAAGGACGTATATTAAAGTCATGAGCCAACAAAAAATGTACAGATCAATACTAGTAAAGATACGAAACTGCTGTAATCCTTGCCTTTTGGGAGGTTCTTCACCCCCTCTCAATGTCTATGATGAGGGCTTTGCATCTCTGTCTTCTAAAAATAAACTTTGCCTGTATGATTTTGCTAGTTTGCAGAATTCATTCTTTAGCTCCATGAACAGAACTTGGGTTTCATGTTTCACTTTCACATCCTTATCTAGGCGGCCTCTCACTCCCCTCAGATTCAGTCGTCCTGGGTACCTCCAGGAAGCTGCACCACAGCTTCTGGCTCCAAGCTCTGCTCAAGTTCGCGAGGAACTTGCACCCGCAGCACCAGAGGGAGGCCAGTGTCCAGGATGCCCAGAGCTCCCGGCCTGGCAGACCTACAAATGGCTAAAAGGTGGAGATAATCCCTTCAGCAGCCAAGCCTCCTAGCAGTGTGGTTTCAGTTTCCATTCCTGTATGTATGGAAGAGGCTTGGCTGGGTGAGAGAAGCAGAGAAGCCGGCAGGAAGTGGGTGGGGGACAGAAGAAGGAAACTGACAATCTCATTCAACACCCAGGTCCTCAGCCCTACTGTGTGCCCCACAAGAGTGACCACGGCCCAGGTCCTCCCCTCCCACCCCCAGCGATGGGTGAGGGACCACCCCCAGTGACCCAGCCCTAAGGACAATGGCCCTGTTTAGCACTCACTGTGCTCACAGAGGATAAGCAGGCAACCTAGAAGCCGACCAGCTCCCAAAAGCTCTCACAGCCTTTGCCCCTGGGACTGGCAGAGATGCCAAGCATCTCAGAGGTACGGGCTGTCCACTTTGGTAGTGACCAAGCCCTTCTAAGGGCAGGGGCTCCAGAATGACCTCTGACTGGGCCGAGGTGGACAGCTGTCTTGCCTGCTCTCCCTACCTGCCTGGATATGCAAGATCCTAGATGACCTGGTGTTCTCAGATAAGGCTTTTTTTCCCCTATTGTGTTGGAAAACACACCAATTGCTCTTAGCAGCCCTGTGAAAGCCCCTCGCACAAAATTGAAGGGAGGCCAGGAGGAGTGAGATTTCCTGTTGACTTTCCCAAAGGGGTGAGTCTCAGGAGGCGCCAGCCACAGGACTTGAGACTCAAAAGAAGCCCTAATTTTCTCCTGTTAATCCATCTCATATCAATTTAATTCTTAGACAAGCCAAAAGGACCTAGAAGGGAAGAGGAAAACTCCTTCCCCGACGATGCTAAGGCCAACAAGACCTCAACCACAACTTCCTTCTAGGGAACTGGCTCTGGCTCCTGAGTTCTAAATCTTTTCTCTACCAGTTGCTAGCTGTGGGACTGTGAACAGTTACTTAACCTCTTCTTGCTTCACTCTTGGCATTTGTAAAATGGGGATTGATGATAGCTCCTCCCTCAATATTGAGCATAGCACTGGGCAAATCACAGGTTAGCTGATTGGTATTGGTTTTATTTGTGCTTTTAGTTTCTGAGGTCCCAAAGACCCCTCCTCCCAAGACCCCCTAGTCAGGCAGATGTTCTAGTGACCAGGGTGGGGAGCTCTGGAAGGTGGGAAATTACAACTGGATACCAAAACTTCAGCCATGCCATGCCATGCCATGATTCAACATCTGGACCAGGAATTGATCAGAGTGAACACCTGGCTGCCCACCAAGCTCCTCCGAAAGGATTAGCAACGAGAAGAAATCAATTAAAAAGGCAACAACAAAAAGTGCAACAAAAAGTGGCCACCTCTCCATACCTCTCACAGTCCAAAGAGTGCATCTGTAACAGGAGCACTTTGTACAAATGCAGCCAAAACAGAACCAATTAAAAGAACTGGGGGGCGTCTATCTCACCCCTGATTCAAACTGCACCTCCTTCAATTCACTCAGCAATTATTTATTGAGCACCTACTGTGTTCCAGGCAACATTCGGGAGACTTGGGATAAAGCAGTGAATGAGACAGCAAAGGTCTCTGAAGACCCACCATGGTGTCATCCAAGTGCCACTGGGACAAACAGCCTGGGGAAGTGCAGTTCGGAGTGAAGGGGCAGGGCAGGCGCAGTTTGCAACTGGGTGGTCAGAGTGGGCCTCCAGAAGAGGAGACACTTGAGCAAAGATTGGAAGGCAGGGATACGGGAAGTTGTGCTGCCCTCTACGAAAAGGTGTGTTCCAGTCGAGGGACCAGGCAGTGCAAAGGTCCTGTGGTCAGAGCATGTCTAGCATGTACTAGAAGGAGCAGGGAGACAGTCCAATGTCCCAGGCATCAAGAGAATCAAGGACCCACCAGAGTCAGCAGGTGAGGGCCACCTGACACGGGTCCTCCTTCATGCGCCCATGAGCCACCCCTCATCAGGAAGGCGCCTGTGCAAGCTGCGGGGGCCCCTCGCCCACCAGGGGGGCCTGGGATGCCACTTTATACAGCATCCTCTGAAAACCGCTAAGATCCCTCAGCTCAGCCCAACACTTGTCATTCCCTAAGGAGAAAGGAAACTCCAAGTTCTCTCCAAGAAATGAAACTGAAATTCTTTAAAAAGTGACAGATGCTTTCAGCAAAGGACTAGATAAAACTGTATTTCTAAGGAAAGTTTCCTCTAGAAACAATTCTCTATCACAGAAGACCTGCTAGCCTGGGCTGCCTGCTGGTCAAGGTCTCCACTTCTAGGGATGGAAGAGGGACTGAGCTAACTGCCCTCCCCACCACCTGCACCAGGCTCCCAGCCCCATCGGAGCCTTACCTGGTACTCCTTCGGGGGCTGCAGGAAGCAGCCTCTGTCCACACTCACTGCAGAACTTCGGGGCTTCCTCTTTGGAGATATGCCGACAGGAAGGACATTCCACACTTCCAGGGAGAGGAATTCCTGGGGCCGGCATGCTTCTGCAGATCTGGAAGCTAGAGGCTTGAGGCTGCCAGCTTTATACCCCGCCACCTGTCACGTGACCACAGCCTTGCTTCAGTTTCATTTTCTGAGAAAGTGAAATTGTGGTGGCCCAGTTCTCCGTGCTCAATTGAAACCTAGTCTGATCACCGCCCCAGGGGTTCTCCAGTCTGCCTCATCCCAACCTCCCCTTCCATGTGGCTGCAGCACCCACTTCCTTCTCTGCTGCCCCCACCAGGGCCAGGCTTGCCCCTCCCAGCCTCCTGACATCACTCAGTGAGCCTAAAAACGTCCCCATCCAGCTGAGACTGGGAGCCAGTTCAGCTGAGCCAAGTTGAGTGGAGACTAGGGGTAGTAGGGGAGCAGGCAGAGACTGCAGATACCTGCTGTATGCCCTAGGCAAGGGACTCAGACTCTAACTGGCTCACTGCAGAAATGCTGGCAGCAAATGGCTGAGTCAGAGCCTGCCAAAGGAACCAGCCTGCACAGGGCAGCCCAGGGCTACAGGGGATGGCAGTCAGGCCTCTTAATAACGGGGCCAGTGGTCAAGATTCCTAATAACAGGAATTGCCATCTACTAAGCCTACACTCTTCTTACGGACCATCTGGCCCTCTGAACACCCTCCGTGGGGGTGGCAGCAAACCATGGTCAGGGTCATGTGCAAGGTCAGGACTCAGGCTGAGAATCTCCAGCTTTCAGAGACCACTGAGTTCATCCATGGTGAGAGTGGAGACACGTATCTTGGTTCTTGAGGCACAAAGATCCACCTGTCACCCTTTTCTGTTGGCTTCAGACCCAAGAATTCTGCTGGAGCAGCAGCCCAGTCGGCTCCTTCCCCAGCTGGGAGGGCAAGCAAAGGGCCCCATCAGACAACAACTCCCTGTCTGCCAGCCTCCTGCGGCCCCTGCGTCTCCTCACTTCATCTGACACCACCAACTTGGTCTCCCTCTGATGGTGGGCTAGGTAGGGGGAGAGCAGGACCAAAAGCACCCAAAGTGTGCGGTTATCCTCAGGGTCCTGATCCCCACCTCCCTTCTCCCCCTCCCAACGCCCCCTGAAACAACCATCACTGTACTCTCGATGACTCCCCAGGGCCCAGTCCTCTCTCCTAAGGTGCTTTCCCTCTCTCCAAAGCTCTGCTTCCACACAGACCAGAAAACTCACAGCAGGGATCAGAATTCCTCACTCGAGTGTCCTACTGTTTCTCCCCAGCACCACGGGCTTATGGGTTACCGCAGGTACCAACACTTCTCTATTCTCTGTTTCCTTTTTTCCTTCCCCCTTTTTCCAGCCACATCCCCCCAACCACCACCAAAGAAAACCAGGTGGTGGCCCCCACCTAACCCTCCCCCATTCTCAGCCTTCCCTGGCTTCCCCCAGGGCCACCTCCCACTCCCAGTTGTCAAGGCCATCACCCAAGAGGTGCCAACTTGGCCTTCAGCCCCTGGCCACAGACAACCCTGATGAGTCAGGCAACCCTGATAAGTCAGGAGCACCCTGCTCTCTGAACGGCCCGGTGATGTGGGCAGTGATCCCGGTCTCGTAAAAGTTACTGTGAAATAAAAGATAAAGGGCATTTTTCCCAACATCACTTTCCCGTTGTTGCAATTAGTGAAAGCCCAGGATTCAGTTCTGGGTACAGGCAGAGGCCCCCCGGTCTGGAGGTCTCCGTCCGCTATCAGCCCCGGCCGCGCCCTCTCCCAGACTAGGGTGCTCTTGAGTTCAAAGCCGGAGCCCAGCACTTCCCCGCAGGGAGTCCAACCAGATGCTGGGCGCCCCCCCGCCCCGCCCCCGAACATCGCTGGGGCCCGGGGAAAGCGCTAGGGCCCCGCCGCGCCCACCTGCTGCGCGCGGCCAGAGAGCAGGGTCGGCACTGTCCCGCGGGGCCGGGATGGACCGGGAACCCGCGGAGAAACCGAAACTTGGCGCCCGGATTAGGAGGGGGCCGGCCCAGACTGCGGCCGGACACGACGCATCAGGGCGCAAGCGCCGCTCCCCGGCAGTGCCTCGGGCCCGGCCGCCGCGACCCAGGACCAGACTCGGCGGGACCCCTGATCCGTGGGACCCTCTCGCACCTAGAGGAATGGCACTCTGACCAGTGGGACAGCTCGTAACCGGGGTAACTTGCGCCCTGCACTCACGGAAACCGGCATCCCTCCCTGTAACCCGCATTCCGCCCCTCGAGACCTGCAGCCAAGGTGCCCGCGCCCGGCCCTGCAACTGTGCACCCCAGCCCGGCCTGTCAGCTCTCACCTAGGCGGCTCCCGAGCCCACGCTGCCGCCTGTAGGCAAGGTTTCGTTTCTGTAGTCCTGGGTCCCGCCCCTCCCGCTTCGGCAGGCCCTGCGGAGCTCACGTGGGTGTGGCCGGAATTCCCGGTCGAGTGGCGCCCTCCAGTGGACCCGGAGCCAGGCCCTGTTCAGTTTAGTTCAGTTCAGTTTCAGTCGCTCAATCGAGTCCTTTTGCGACCCCATGGACTGCAGCACGCCAGGCTTCCCTGTCCATCGCCAACTCCCAGAGTTTACTTAAACTCATGTCCACTGAGTCGGTGATGCCATCCAACCATTTAATCCTCTGTCGTCTGCCGGGGTCCAGCCTCAGCAGGATCCAGGGGTACCCTCAGGATGAACGGCGTCGGTGAGAGAGAGACAGAGACAGAGACAGAGAAACCAGACTAGGGGTATGCAGCAGGGTCTGGCTGTGCTTTATTTTTCAACATATACCCTAAGTTAGTACATTTCTAAGGGGAAGGTAGTTTAACATTACATCAGCTTGTCCTTCATGAAACCAGGGTTTTTCTGCATACTTCTTTGTTTATGAGAGTCTTGTACATTATCTTCTGGCCTGGAGGCCTATTGACATTTTATGACCTAGGTGAATGCAAAGCTGTTTTCCGTAATCTATTCTTTATTGAACACAAAGGTCAGTCCTTTTGCAGAAGTTCTCAGCTAAATTTATCTAAAAAGTTTACCACACAAACACTCTGCGGCTCCAGTGAGGCAGCCTCTGCTTAGCACTCTTGGTTAAAATTAACAATTCTAAACTCTTATTTTTCTAAATCTTTAACTATAACCACTTTTAGAATAATATTTTTGTGTTCTCTAATACGGCTTCCTCACCCCTGAAGGGCTCTGTGCCTATTAGGGCCTTTTGTGTGATCAGGTTCTTTATGCTGTTTATGATTAAGGTGTTGTGAGCAGTCATGTGCATTAGTACGCATTTGCCAAGCAGGCTAGAATGCCAGCAAAGGGGTCTAAATTCAAACACTCGCTTCATCCTGGATAATCTTATAGGATACCACCGTCCGGGGGACATATTGATTAAAGTTCTAAGTTGATTCTGTTTGGAGAGAGATCGGGGAAGGCCTTCTACCTGTGTCACAGAAATTAGGGAGTAGTCTAATATAGCAAGCATCAGAAAGACAGAGATCATTTTTAAGGTTAGCGCCGGGGCAGCTTTTCAAAATCCCTGAAGTCCTGATCTGCCTTGCTTGTCAGGTCTTCTCCTCATGACCTTGTCATGGGTGGGATCTCGTGTGCTGGCTCCCGTTCTCCTCCCGCCTTCAATCTTTCCCAGCATCAGGGTCTTTTCAAATGAGTCAGCTCTTCCCATCAGGTGGCCAAAGTATTGGAATTTCAGCTTTAGCATCAGTCCTTCCAATGAATATTCAGGACTGATTTCCTTTAGGGTGGACTAGTTGGATCTCCTTGCAGTCCAAGGGACTCTCAAGAGTCTTCTCCAACACCACAGTTGAAAAGCATCAATTCTTTGGCACTCAGCTTTCTTTATAGTCCAACTCTCACATCCAGACATGACTATTGGAAAAACCATAGCCTTGACTAACGGACTTTTGTTGGCAAATTAATGTCTCTGCTTTTAAATATGCTGTCTAGATTGGTCATAACTTTTCTCCCAAGGAGCAAGCGTCTTTTAATTTCATGGCTGCAGTCACCATCTGCAGTGCTTTTGGAGCCCCAAAATAAAGTCTGTCACTGTTTCCACTGTCTCCCCATCTATTTGCCATAAAGGGATGGGACCAGATGCCATGACCTTAGTTATCTGAATGTTGAGTTTTAAGCCAGCTTTTTCACTCTCCTCTTTCATTTTCATCAAGAGGCTCTTTAGTTCTTCTTCACTTGCTGCCATAAGGGTGGTGTCATCTGCATATCTGAGGTTATTGATATTTTTCTCTTGGCAATCTTGATTCCAGCTTGTGCTTCTTCCTGCCCAGCATTTCTCATGATGTACTTTGCATAGAAGTTAAATAAGCAGGGTGACAATATACAGCCTTGATATACTCCTTTCCCTATTTGGAACCAGTCTGTTGTTCCATGTCCAGTTCTTTTTTTTTTACCATGTCCAGTTCTAACTGTTGCTTCCTGACCTGCATATAAGTTTCTCAAGAGGCGGGTCAGGTGGTCTGGTATTCCCATCTCTTTCAGAATTTTCCACAGTTTATTGTGATCCACACAGTCAAAGGCTTTGGCATAGTCAATAAAGCAGAAATAGATGTTTTTCTGGAACTCTCTTGCTTTTTTGATGATCCAGCGGATGTTGGCAATTTGATCTCTGGTTCCTCTGCCTTTTCTAAAACCAGCTTGAACATCTGGAAGTTCACAGTTCAGGTGCTGTTGAAGCCTGGCTTGGAATCTCACACAACGTGGCCTTTTCAGGGTGATCTTCTTTCACTGTGCATCACGTTTCAAGTCCTATCCGTGTGGTAGTGTGTGTCAGGACTTCATTGTTCTTTATGACTGAATAAATATGTGAGAGTTGGACTATAAAGGAAGCTGAGTGCCAAAGAATTGATGCTTTTCAACTGTGGTGTTGGAGAAGACTCTTGAAAGTTCCTTGGACTGAAAGGAGATCCAACCAATCCATCCTAAAGGAAATCAGTCCTGAATATTCATTGGAAGGACTGATGTTGAAGCTGAAACTCGAATACTTTGGCCACCTGATGCAAAGAGCTGACTCATTTGAAAAGACCCTGATGCTGGGAAAGATTGAGGGCAGGAGGAAAAGGGGACAACAGAGGATGAGATGGTTGGATGACATCATCAACTTAATGGACATGAGTTTGGGTAAACTCTGAGAGTTGGTGATGGACAGGGAGGCCTGGCATGCTGCGGTTCACGGGGTCGCAGAGAGTCGGACATGACTAAGTGACTGAACTGAGCTGAATAGAGACACAAGAGAAAGAACTTGTGAACACAGGGAGGTAAGGAGAGGGTGGGGTGAATTGAGACAGTAGCATTGAAAATATATACATTACCATGTGTAAAATAGATAGCTATACAACACAGGGAGCTCAGCCTGGCACTCTGTGAGGACAGAGATGGGTAAGATGGGGGCAGGGGCTGGGAGGGAGGCTCAAGAGGGAGGGGCTATGTGTATACTTACAGCTGATTCACATTGCTGTGAGGCAGAAACCAACACAGCATTGTAAAGCATTTGTCCTCTAATCAAAATTAAAAAAAATTTTTTAAATCAAAAAAGGGGGCCCAGGGTTCCCACCCATCTTCTCCTTTCCCACACTCAGCAGACACAGTGTCCTTCCTCTGGGCTGAGAACAGCAAGCTCTGTCCTTTCTGGGGTTCCCCTCCTGCAGTGCCTGCCTCCTGCAAGGTTGACTTCTCCCAGCCATTGAACCCCAGCATCTTTGTCTGAGCTCAGGCAGTGCTTAAGGATTTGGGGGAGGCCAGCAGAGCTTGGTTGGGCTGTCAGTGTGGGGACCGGTGAACCCTGCCGGTGCCCATAGCAGAACCCTAGGCCATCCCCGAGGTGATCCAGGGCGTTTCTAAGGGACCAACAGAGTGGGCGCCACTGTCCGGATAGTGCACAGGTGAGGGCAGAGGGAACACATCACGTGGCCTGAGAAGACACATTTACCTGCCAGATGCAGCATCTTTAGTTTTAAAACCCAACTCAGGGACCTCCCTGGCGGTCCAGTGGTTAAGATCTCATGCTTCCACTGCAGGGGTCAGGGGTTCAATTCCTGGTCAGAGATCTAAGATCCTTACACAACATGTAGAGTGGCCAAAAATATGAGAGAATAAAACCCAACACAGTCTTAAGGAATTTGAATTCTTCCAGTGAGAGACCAAGCCCTACAAAGGAGTTGTCTTTAGGCCATTTGAAAGCCCTCAGAGTCATCTTCCCTCCACCCTCTTCTCCATGTTCTCGTCCATTCCTTACAGGACTCATGAAACAGTAAAGGGATTTTTAAAAATCCAGCCTTGGAGAAATGGGAGTGGGCTGGTCCACTGTTCTGCCTTCAGTTTAGTTTGTGGTTCAAGATAAATGTGGGACAAGCCAGCTGGAGTTTCAGGTCACCTCCTCTGGCGAGTCTTCCTTCAGCCTGGACAGTCCAGTGTTAGCCTGGCTGCTCAGGGCGCTCCCAGGCATGGAGTTCAGAGTGACATCAGAACACTAATCTCTCCAGCACAGGAAGCCACTTATAGCAGGAGGCCTCGGCTTCCTACTTTATGAGAAGTCAGCATGTGGGATTGTCAGTGTGAATATTCTGTCTTGAAGGTGTTCCAAAGTAGATCGAGGTTCTGGACACTGGCCACGTCCAGGTGCTGAGGACTAGTGGGAAGTGGCCCTGTCAATGTGTCAGCTAAACCAGAACGATGGTTAACAACCCAAAGAACCGAGTCAAAACACACAGACCAAATCAAATAAAGACAGAAAAGATGGAGAAGCCAGGTGTTAGGAGCCCATTTTGAATACTCACAGAGAAAACCCCTCACATTCCCTATTCTGTATCAATGAAATAAATGTAGGCATTGAAACGTGCACAGAATTTTTTTTTTTTGGCTGCATCGGGTCTTAGTTGGGGTGCACGGTCTCAGTTGCAATGGGTGGACTTAGTTGCCCTGAGGCATGTGGGATTTTAGTTCTCTGACCAGCGATCAAACCCATGTCCCCTGCATTAGAAGGCAGATTCTTAATTATTGCTTTGGAAGGCAGATTCTCAACCATTGGACCACCAGGGAAATCCTGTACCGTTTTTAAAAGTAAAAAAATAATATAACTTTAAACAATGTGCAATATATGATTCAACGAAATTTGAAAATAAGGTTGTTGTTGTTTAGTGTCTAAGCTAGTCCAACTCTTTTGTGACCCCACGGACTGTAGCCTGCCAAGCTCCTCTGTCCATGGGATTTCCCAGGCAAGACTACTGGAGTGGGTTGCCACTTCCTTCTCCAGGAGATCTTCCCCATACAGGAATCGAACCCGTATCTTCTGCACTGGTAAGTGGATTCTTTACCACTGAACCATAAGGGAAGCCCAGAAAATAAGATAGAAAATAACAGAATATGAGAACAGTGGTAGGTGTGATTTATTTTGTGGGGCTGAGGCAGGCACAGAGAGAGATCAATTGGGTGGAGGAGGATGGTGGGGTGTTAGGATGAAGGAAGAAGGGGACGAGGAAGCCAGAGTACTTGATGAACAGTTTCAGATGGCATCACCTCCCACTTTGTCCCTAAAAGATGGTGCTCTGGACATTGCTGGCTTCAGTCTGGACATCTTCTCCTTCTGGTCCAGTGTTCACAAAGGGACTGGCTCCTCCACATAGAAGATTTCCTTGTGGCAAGTCTGCTAGTCATTATTCCCCAGGTCAGCTGCATGAGAGGGGAGCCCCTGGACTTAGCTCCACAGCCCACCTGGCAAAACCCAGTATAGAGTATCTTCCTGATCCCTTCGATATTGGATCATTCGAAATTTCCACTATCTTGTTGTAACCACCAGCATGTTTAGAATGGATTCGGTTGGGCCCCAAACACATTTTGGGGCTGGTCTTGCTCCTTGCCTGCTTATCTGATAATGCTGGGGTCGTCGGTAGGCAGGATGCTCTCCAGGGCACAGTTTGCTGGGAGGGTAAGTGTGGTAAGAGGTTGTAACAAGGGACCTTGTTGGGAAAGGTAGGCCAGGGATGTGGTTCTGCCCTGCTGAGCCGCATAGCTCCATGGCCCTGCTCCAGATGAGAATGTTCAGACGTCTCAAGAAGGACCTGTGTGACCGAGCAGGCGAACATAACGCTGCCAGTAAATCCAGAGCTGTGCAGAACAACAGGGGCTTGTGTTTCCTGGCTTCGCTTTGCATCTATTTCCCAGCCTCCCTTCCGATCTTCCTTTCAGCTGTTTTTCCCCAAGGAAAGACAGGAGCAAGATCTGCAGTTAAGTTTCTCTCGAAACAGGCTTTGGAGTTCCACTTGGTTAAGGCAAAGTTTGACTGATGGAAGTCAGTTTTCCGGGCCTGGGTATTCTTGCCTGAGGATCATGCTGTTTGGACCCCGTGGAGTAAAAGCTGTCCCCAGGTCAGGTGTTTCCCAAGTTAAAACAGTGAGGCCCAAAAGTTTGGTCCTGGGTCAGCACTAGGTTAGTTCATCCACCTTGGGCTGGCAGGCCTGCTCAGACAGAAGAACAGCCCATAAAGAACCGTGGTTCCTTTCTTATTTAGGGAGGCAGGAGGGGCAGAAGTGAGAGGAACACAACGAAATAACTTCATGGCTCCCAGGACGGCGCCTCCCTGTACCTGTGTCTCTGTCTTCTTATTAGGATGCCACGCAAGTCCAGTATGACATCATCTGAACCTGGTTAATTACATCAGCAAAGATCCTATTTCCAAAGAAGGTCACAGTCACAGGTGCCTATGATCAAGAATATAACTCTTTGTAGTGGACACAATTCAGTCCCCTACAGGCACCAGCTCCACGGGCTTTGCCAGAAGTCTCTAGAAGATTCAGCCATCAGCACTGCACAAAGATTCATAAAATTTAGATGAACTTGGGTCCTTTCAGAGGATTAAAATTAGTTTAAAAGGAGGGGAGGGAGAAACAGGCTCTTTGCCAACATCAGCAGCAGAATTTACAAAGGTAGATAAATCTATGCAAAACATATTTTATAAAAATAATCATACTTTAGGCAGCAAAGGGTTTGCTATTCACTCCCGGGTTATCCCAGGTTAGCTCTGCTCCTGGTTGACTTGATCTTTTTTTTTCTCTCCCTCTGGGAGGCCTACAGGATCCCAGTTTCCTGACCAGGGATTGAACCCAGGCCATGGCAGTGAAAGCATCAAGTCCTAGGTTCTGGACTGCCAGGGAATTCCCAGGTAGACTTTATCTCAAAAAAGACAGAGGTCCCTACCCGACTCCAGCACTAACGGGGAAGTCCACTGCTCCCGACCCCTATTAGCTCACAGAGCACCCTCAGCCTCCCCTGCCCACTGGGTGTGGGGTCTGCAGGGATGTGGCTACAGAGCCCTCAGCTGCTACCTTTTGGGGCTGGTGGCTCTGAGAGCATTGCTCCTGGACACCATGAGGCTACAGAGTGGGCTTGACTCCAGTCATACCAGATCCCCAGCATCATTTCATTTTTGAGTAAATGAATTACTGGGGCTTGGGCAAGACATGATTGCTGGCATTGCAGCCTGAGTCCTAAATCATTCCCCTTCTTCCTCCTATTCAACTTCCCTCCATCATCAGAGTTCTGTATCAAGCAGCTTCCTTCCGAGGTCAGTTTCCCCAAAACTGAATTTGTTTTTTATTCCAAAACTGAATTTTTAATAAAGCCAGACCCTGAGGGTGAGCTGCCTGACCTGCACTAGACATTTAGTTCATGTGGGAGAGGGTGAAAACAGAGGAGGGTCAAGCAAATAGAATTTGAGGAGGTTCAATTCATGATAGCAGTGACTACTTCTTAATTTGCCAATTATACATATACCCCAAGCCTCCACTCTCCTCTTCAATTTAACCTGTGCAACAAGCCTTTGGAAGATGTGGAAACAAAGGATCAGAGAGAGTAGACAAGTTACCCGAAGTCATGTGTTGAGAAATCAGGACAGCCTGGGCTCAAAGACAGTAAGTACGCTTTGTGCCCACCCACACCATGCTGCCTCCTCGGTCGTGACTTTCAGAGTTTCTTGCCATTATCTGCAGAGTTCCAGTAGAGACAGACACAGGCACAGGCTCCGGAGAACGTGAGGCTTCCTAACCATCTTAGATTTGAACATTCTAAACCCACATCATCAGACACAGCAGTCAGGAGGCATTGAGCACTCCACCTGTGGCTGGTTCGAGCTGAGATGTGCTGTGAGGGTCCAGGTCACACCAGGTCTCAACGATTTAGGATGAGAAAAGTAACATAAAATATTTCATTGGTAAATTTTACATAGATTTCATGTGGCACTAGGGCACTAGTATTAAAGAACCAGCCTGCCAATGCAGGAGACGTAAGAGACGCAGGTTCGATCCCTGGGTTGGGACGATCCCCTGGAGAAGGAAATGGCACTCCATTACTGTATTCTTGCTGGGAGAATCCGATGGACAGAGGAACCTGGTGGGCTACAGTCCATGGGATCACAAGGAGACACTACTAAGTGTCTGAGCATGTTGGAAATATTTATTTTAGATAAATAAGAGGTATGTTAATTTCACCAGTTTGTTTTTACAGGTTTTAGTACAGCTACATGTTAAAATGGCCCAGGTGGCTCGCATGGGGGCTTCACTACTATAGTGCTCTATGGCATCGTCTGTTGGACAGCGCTGTCCTACATCACCATCATCACCACCATCTGTGTAGTCAGGGCCCCACCAGCTGCTCTAACAAGCGGGCATTCAGACCCTACTTCTGGCCCACGTAACAGTGCTGGCCGGGGCTCGGCTCAGCTCAGCCAGGTGCCCTCCTTCACTCCATTGACCGAAACTCTGCCACTCACAATATGTGGCTTGCACAGGGCCCCTAGAAGATCATCTCCATGCCAGCCAGCCAGAAACAGGGAGAGTACTTGCAGGAAGGAGAATGGAAGGCTTCTACTGGCCAAGTTAGAAATGGCACACACATTCCCCATGTACTGTGTTAGTCTGCTAGGGCTGCTGTGCCAAAGTGCCACAAATGGGACAGCTTTTTTTTTTTTTTCCAATATATTATCTTGGCCATGCTGCACAGCATGTGGCATCTTAGTTCCCCAACCAGGAATAGAACCTGCACCCCTTGCTTTGGAAGCATGAAGTCTTAACCAGTGGACCGCCAGGGAAGTCCTGGAGCAGCTTAAACAACAGAACTTTACTGTCTCACAGTCTATGGGTCAGAAGTCTGAGATCAAGGTGTTGACAGGAAGAATCTGTTCTAGGCCTGCCGCCTGGATACTGGTGGTCTGGTGATGGCTGGCATTCTTGGCTTGTAGAAGCATTACCCCAATCTCTGCCTTCATGTTCACATCATGGCCTCCTTGTATATGCATGTCTGTACCAAACCTCCCCACCCCTGTTTTCTTTAGCAGTGTTGCATGGTTTGCAGGATCTCAGTTCCCTGACCAGGAATTGAACCTGAGCCACAGTAGTGAAAGTCTGGAATCCTATCCACTAGGCAACCCTCCCCTTTTTTAAAGGACACAGCCATATTGGATCAGGGCCCACCCTACTGCAAGTATGAACTCATTTTAACTAAATACATTTGCAATGACCCTATTTCCAAGTAAGGGCTTCCCAGGTGGCACTAGTGGTAAAGAATGTGCCCATCAATGCAAGAGATGCAAGAGATGTAGTTCCCGTTCTTGGGTCAGAAAGATCCCCTGGAGGAGTAAATGGCAACCCATTCCAGTATTTTTGCCTGAAAAATTCCACATACAAGAGGAGACTGGCGGGCTACAGTTGATGGGGTTGCAAAGAGTTGGACACGAGTGAACACACAGTATAGCTCACTTCCAAATAAGGTCCCATCCTGGGTACTGGGGGTTAGGACATGACGTGAATTTTGTGAGGCAGGGGGCACAATTCAGCCCACAAGAGACACTATTGACTTGATCTTAGTCATGTGGCCACACTCACTACAGGTGAGGCAGGAAACTGCAGTGGTGTTGGTGATGTCACACCAGTCAATGGTGAAAGTCAAAGTGAAGTCGCTCAATCATGTAGACTCTGCAACCCCATGGACTGCAGCCCACCAGGCTCCTCTGGCCATGGGCTTTCCAGGCAAGAATACTGGAGTGGGTTGTCATTTCATTCTCCAGGGGATCCTCCCAACCCAGGGATCGAACCTGGGTCTCCCACATTGCAGGCAGACTCTTTACCATTTGAGCCACTAGGGAATCCTGTCAACAGTGAGGAAGGGCTTAATCAACTGTGCCATCAGAACAGTCACATGGCTCAGAGAGCTTATCTAGCTGATGAGCCGGGATGATGGAACCCAGCCCCGCATCTTCTGACACCAAATTCTCTCCATACCTCTCTTTTTTAAAATTCATTTTTATTATAATTTTCAATGTGCTGTGCTGTGCTTAGTTGTTCAGTTGTGTCCGACTCTGCGACCCCATGGACTATAGCCCACCAGGATCCTCTGTCTGTGGGGATTCTCCTGGCAAGAATACAGGAGTGGGTTGTCATTTCCTACTCCAGGGGATCTTCCCAACCCAGGGATCGAACCCGGGTCTCCTACACTGCAGGCAGATTCTTTACTGTCTGAGCCACCAGGGAAGCCCTATAATTTTCAATATGTCAATGCAATGTTCTTTGAAAAATTAAACCACACAAATATAGTTACTTATCTACTCAAGGAGGAAACACTGCCATGAGTTTGATCTTTATCCTTCCAGGACTTTACAAAGTCTCATACATGTATCACAGAATCGTTTACAGAGTGTATGCACACAAATGGTTATCTCAAGATTGGTATCACTCTGCAACTTGTTTTCACTCAAACATCTGTTAGTATCTACACCACCTCATTCCTTTAACTTCCATGTGACCTTCCACAGTCTTCATGTTCTGTGGTCAGGATACTTAGGTTGCTTTCATTTTCCAAAATTGCTAATGAGGTTGTGATAAATATCCTTGGCCTGCTTCCCAGGAGATGGGCTTGTGTTTCACTAGAGTGGCTTCTGAGAACTGGAGCTGCTGAGTCATAGATGGTGAGGGTTTCCAATAAAATTGTTCCCACCCGAGTATATCAATTTGTTCAGCCCTGTGAATTGGATGATCTCTGGGTTCCAGAATGGGTGGGCTCAGTATGTGGGCACAGGCCCAAAAGGGACCACACCTCCATCCCAGATTTGGGCAAATGTGGTCCAGTGGGCAGCTTCAAGACACCCTGGCCTTACCCTAGACGGGAGAGGTTGGGGGAGAATGGATACATGTACATGTATGGCTGAGTCCCTTCGCTGTTTACCTGAAACTATTACATTGTTTGTTAATCAGCTATACCCCAATACAAAATAAAAGTTTTTTGTTTTTTTTTTTTAAAAAAAGACAGTTGGCCTTGTAGAAAAAGAGAAAGTGCCTAAGGTAAGGAAAGGTGATGTGTGGCTGGGAGTAAACCATTTAGCTGGCTGGTCAGGGGCCTAGAAGGAGAAACACCAGAAGATGGAGGACAAGGAATCTGAAAAGGCTTGTGTACTATGAGCAGGCCTGGACCCTCACTCTGCTCAGATACTGGCCACGATGGCCTGGGCAGAACACTGGTGGCTCTAGAGCACCCCATCCAGGGCCATCTCACAGTGAGTTCTTTCTCAAACAGAGTCCAGGGACATAACCTCCCTCAGCTGGGATTTACCGCTAAGGTAAATTGATGGAAGTCAAATTCCAAACAGGCAAGTCTGTCTAGACGGTTTGCTAGGTAAATTATGATGCATCTATAGAATAAGATACCATGGAGCCATTGATCATCATGTCTTCTCTATTTATTATCACAACGAATAATTCACAGCAATGACCGCATGAAAATGTGGGTCACAGAGCACCACGGATGAAATGATCCCATTTACATGAGTGTAAACACACATCCACATGCTAACGTACACACATGTACGTGTACGGTGGAGGGAGGAGGTCGGGAGCTATCGCCAAAGTGGATGGGGGAGGGGAGGATTTTCGGTAGTTTTTACACTAAGCATGTATGGTTTTTACAAAAACACCAAAGCTATCACTTTTTTAAATTTAGAAAACACAACAAAGTTACTTTTCATAGACACTTTAAGTCTTTTGGCAAACCTTGGTTTTCCTCTCAACAACAGCACAGCTGCCGCCATCAAGAAGGGAACCCACCTGAGAGATGCCCGCCCTCCCCATTTCCCCGAAATCCAGGAAGGCGCTGGGGCGAGAAGAGGGCTCCTCTCCCAGACCAGGCTGAAATCCCTGCCCTTTCCTTTCTCACCTGGTCTGCCATTCTAGAAGGCTCTCTCTTAACCACTCTTTAAAAAAAAGAGTTTGCATACAGGGAAGAGCAGGGAGGTACCTTTTCAGTCACCTCAGAGGAAGGGGTGAGTCCCACCTGTGGACGCCACACCATTGCCCTCCCCCTCCTCCGGGTCACCTGCTCAGGTTTCTCAGATCCATCTGCAAGGCGGCATCCGGCATCACAGTGACAAGAACCTTCCGGGAGACCCTCTGATGTCGGGCGCCCCTCGGTGGCCCACTCAGGCCTTCAGCAGGGCAATCTTGTGTTCCGGAACAGAGTCTTCATTGCCGTTGTAGGGCTGGGTCCCTGGTTCTTGCTTCAGGTATTTCTCTGTAGAAAACACAAGGTTTTTAAACACTAAAAAAGCAAAGTGAGGATGGGTCAGTTCATGGAATGGGATTAAAGCCTGGCATTTCTGGGGACCCTGAGTGCAGAGAGTTAAGGTCCCTGGGCTGGTGCCCCAAGCCCTGGGCTGGTTTCACCTAAGTCTCCATCATCATCCTCACCACTCTCAGTGCCATGATAACCCTCCTTATTGCCAGGCGGGTTCCATGGTGTGGCTTGGCCCAACCTGCTTATCCAGCTCCTGCGGATCAGCTTCTGGCTGCTTCTAGCAGCAACATGGATGAATCTCACAGATACCAGGTTGAGCCAAGGAAGCCAGACACAGAATCCTTCGATCCCACTACACGAAGTTCTAGAAAAGGCTATGCTGACTGATGGTAGAAGAAATCAGAGCAGCACTTACTCCCAGTGGCAGTCAGGGGAATGAGGGAAATTTCTGGAATGATGGAGATGATCTCCACCCTAACTGGACATCCACTGCATTCATCTGTCAGGACTCAAACTCATACTTAGCTTCTGTGCATTTCATGTGAACTGTGCCTCACATACAATGCTAAAAGATAAAATCTCAGAGCAGAAAGGTCCCCTGACAACCTGCCCATTATCTCACTCTCATTGGAGTGCTCCCCACTCTCAGACTCAAGCCCTGACCCTCCTATCTCCCAGGGTTTCAGTCCTGTGGTCCTGGCCCCCCAGGGCGTGGGCAGTTGGGCTGCTGCAGCTCTATGATGACTGGCCGCACTCACCTGCTTCTTCCAGGGTGCAGAAGTATAGGACTCCCTTCAGGTCAGCGGACAGCAGGACACGGAGAACAGGGACCTGTGGGACAGACAAGCGGTGATTCCAGGTGGGAACACGCTGCCTCACAGCTCCGTGAGAGGAACACGCCCTAAGTGAATACTCTCTGGAGGACAAGGAGACAAGTGCTCTGCAAAAACAGGTCATAACGGATGCAAGCAGAGCTCTGCAGCCCAAGGCCACAAGACAGGAGGCTGGCTGCCTTCCTCGCTATGTGTCACTAGACAAATCACTCAGCTTCTCTGGGCCTCGGTAGCCTCATCTTGACGTGGGAAAGGTGACAACACAGACCTCACCAGGCTACTTCCAGAGTGGATGCCAACACCCACCTGCAGGCCGATGAGGGCAAGGGTGGCGCCCCGCTTGTGGAAGTCCTCCAGAAGCTCCCCAAGCCCCAGCACCACCGTGTAGTCAATGCTGCAGATGTGGGTGCAGTCCAGGGCCACGGAGCGCGGCGGGGATGCTGGGGGGAAAGGAGAGGTCACACCGGGTGCAGGCCACCACAGGAGGCCCTGGCCAGGGGCCTGGGGCCATGTAAGGCCATCAAGAGCACCTCCCCAGTGTGAATGGGAAAGGGAAAGGACAAGGACCCAAGCCATTAGCTGTTTCCTTCACAGGGCAGACAAACAAGCCTCTTTCTCCCCTAAATACCAACTCCCAGAAGCAGTGTGCCCTTAGGGGACACATGCTGGGGACCTGCCACCCTTACTGCATGCAGATAGCGGGGGTGGGGGTTTCACTGGACAAAATTCTGAAATGCCTGAGACTCCCTGGACCCAAGGGCAGGCGAGCTCCTTCCTGACAGTCGAGGGCAGGATCTGGGGTCCAGCAGGAGCCAGGCTGGGTGCAGAGAAGGTGGTGGGGAGCTGGGGGTGACCGCAGCCCATGTGGCCACGTACTTTCCAAAGCCCGGCTCAGTAACGCCTCTCGGAGGGTCTCGATCGCAGGGAAGTGCAGGCCGCTCGCTGGCTGCAAGACTAGCATCGGACCCTCTGACACCTGGGGACAGCAGGGGAAGCCAGTGAGCCCTGGAGGCTGGTTCCACAGGGCAGCTCTGCCAGGCTTCTGGTGGATGGGGAGTGCAGAGCTGGCAGGAGCCCGACCCATGGCCCCACCCACGGCCCCATGCACTGCAGGAGGTTAATGCAGTTAATGCAGGAGGGTCACACCATCCACCAGGTGAAAGGTCACTCGGCAGTGCCTCGGGCCACAGTCACACCGAGAGCCAAAGTGTAAGATGGTGGGATCAAGGGGTCCACCCCATGGCATACTTCACCCCCCTGGGCCCCCTGAGGCAGGTGGGTCCCCCTCAGGGAGGCAGATGGGCTACCTGTATTTTGGGTCTGGCCACGGAGTGCAGGAGAATCAGCACGGACACCAGGGTGCCTGCCAGGATGCCGTACTGGACTTCCCAGAAGCAGAGCAGGAACGTCACGCAGAGGGGCAACAGGTCCAGCCCTGGGAGAGGGGGTCCAGCTGAGAGGAGGACCCTCGTCGGCGAGCCCAGCTCCTAGCTACCTGAGCCCTCCAATGAGGACGCCTCATGTATGGCTTTCATGTAATGAGTAAAGGTGTCTTGGACCCCAAGCAGCCCCCAAGGGACGCCCCCCCGCCAAGGACTTGGGGACTGATGATGCTGACAGGCCATGCCAGCTCAAGGATGTCAAAGGCAGGAAGTCCCTCCCTGTCTGGTCGACCTGGCCCCTGGCCCCAGGAATGAAGCCACAGTGGGCACTTCTCAGGGGACCAAGGATAAAGGGATGCAGAAGTCACGTAAATCCCTCAACTCCTTTGAGAAACAAAATAGAGTAAAAACTTGTTATAGTAAATGAACTGCAGGTTCAGGGGACCTGGAGCTGAAATGACAGTGGAGAAGGGAGGCTGTGACGTGGGCGCTGCTGGTCATCCCAAAGCCACCACCTCACCCCAACTGGGCTGGTGTGGGAAGCGGCTGACAGCAGGGGCAGGATCATTGATAAACCTCAGGGCCGACAGACAGGAGACACATACTCTTCACTCGCCAGAGCGTCCTGACGATCTTGGTGTCAAACAGGGGGACCACAGCCATGATAATGACGGCAGCCAGGGCAGACTTGGGGATGTAGTAGAAAAGCGAGGTCAGGTAGTCCAGCGACAGCAACACCAGGGCTCCTGTGGGGGTGTGGGGGCACCGTGACTTCGTGGCCCTGCCGCCCGACTCCCACCCAGCAAGGAGCCCTCTAGGGGCACAGAGCTGGGCGCCAGAGCCAACAGCACCCGCACCCCAGGCTCCTTCCTCTTCTTTCCTCCCATCTCACTGCCATGGACACAGGAGAACATGCTGTGTGTGTTCGAGGGGTGCTCACCCGTCATCAGGCCCCCTGCTGGGGTGCACACTCCCGACTGGGCATTCACGGCCGTCCTGGAAGGTGAGAGAAACCCATTAGTGGCTGTCAGTCAGACAGGGAGAGCAGGGGAGGTCCACACAGCTATGGCTGGTCTCCAGGAATGGGGGCTCCCGTGGCGGGAGGTGGGCAGTGGGGGAAATGGGAGCCCTCAGCAACGTCGCCACCTAGTGGAGAAACTTAGACATTGGCGCACTGGGTCCTCTCACCAAGGGGGGACTCCTGGGCCTTCTCAACCCAAAATAACAGATAGGCATGTATGAGAGAAGCCTGGTTGTAAATCCAAATGTTCAACACTGTATTTGTGCTAGATATCAGGGGACATAAAATATGACCTTAACAGGTTCGCAACCCAGTTATGCCAACAAGAGCATATAAAAAGTTAACCTGAAAATTGGTTAGAGGTTTTACTTCATGAATGCTAGTATAGCACCTACCAAGTCACCAGCATTGTTCTACGTGATTTTCTTTAAACTCTCTAAATAATTTTGCTGAGACAGGCCCTGTCATGATTCTACTTTACAGACAGGGATGCTGAGATGTTGGAGGTCGGGCCATGTGCCCTGCGCCTCCTTGACACAAGGGTTTGGGGTGTCAGGAAGGTTTAAGCGCTCAGACAGTATTGGGTTGGGTTCCAGGACTTGGCCTGAGGGCTGGGCACTGATGCCTCCTCTTCTCTTTCCAGCCACGGGCCACCCTCTCACCCTGCCCTTCTGCTCTTCGGGGGTTTGTATGGTGACCCCACCTGACAGTCTGTCCCTCCTCAGGCAGAGCTGCAGTCTTTCCTGCCCCCACTATCTTTCAGGAATTAACTCAAGCAACAAGACGCTAGGAACATTTCCATGCATGGGCATCTTTTTAATGTTAAACTGCAAAACTGTGTGTGCATGCTCAGTCACTTCAGTCGTGCTGACTCTTAATGACCCCATGGACTGTAGCCCACTAGGCTTCTCTGTCCATGGGATTCTCCAGGCAAGGAATACCGGAGTGGGCTGCCATGCCCTCCTTCAGGGAATCTTCCCAGTCTAGGGACTGAACCCATGTTTCTTATGTCTCCTGCATTGGCAGGCAGGTTCTTTACCCCTAGCTATCACCTGGGAAGCCCACAACACTGTGTACTATTGTAAAGAAAACCAGCCAAAGAGGTGAGGGAAGCAGATGGAGTGCCCCCATCCTGCCTCCCTGTGAACTCTGTCAGAGCTGACCGAGGGAGAGAAGACAGATAGGGAGAACCATGAAAACGGCCTCAGGACATGGGAAGGACTCCGCAGGGGAGCTGGTTCTTCAAGTCAGAAGACCTTCTGTCTGAGGCTGGGACATCCCTGGAGACACAGAGAGGGAGCATGTGGTCACTCACCGTCCAAAGCTGCCTGTGACCGGGTAGGAGGAGAAGAGGGAGCCCAGGATGTTGGTTAAGCCTAGGGAGAAAACAGAAGGAAAGGGTTCATGCAGGAGAAGGATCATGAAACAGAGAGGAAAAGGAGATATGAAGGCAGGACACAGAAACCAGAAAGAAACAGAAGACAGGAGGTGGGGGCAGCCTGTATCGGGCTCTCCCTTCCTCTAGGATGGACAAGACAAACCACCGTCTGCCCAGTGTGCTGAGGTTGAGTCCAGCTATGAAGCAATTCTGCCCCCGGCCTTGCCCGTGTGAGTTAGATATGCCTTTTCCTGTGTGTAAGAACAAGGAATCCCACTGCCCAGAAGTGGGGGGGTAGGCGGGCGGTGGCTGAACAGGGCAAGTGTGCACAGGCCCAAAGTGCCCAGTCCTGCTGGGGTCCCTCATGGTCTGAGTTCCTTCAAAGCCACACTCCTTTCGTGAGATGACTGGCCAAAGTGAAGCCTTTGATTAATCTCTACTGGACATACCCATGCCTGGAGCCTGGCTGGGAACTCAGAATGGAGTTAATCAGCCCACATTCATCACCTTGGCTTGTCAGCAGCCTCCTCAGCCAGTGGCCTCCACAAAGATGACCACAGCCTCCTTGGTTCCGCAAAACCCACAGCCAGTCATAGGTTCAAGGCCTGCTCTCAAGATAGCGCAGATGACACTCAAGATACAGCCCTCCACAGTCAGGAAGGCTGGGGCCAACTTGAGTCCTAACTCATCCACAGGGTGGAGCAAAGGCAGCCAAGATCCTGCAGGATCAGCAGGCTCACCTGAGATTGTATCTGGCCACATTCCTCAGCCATCTGATCCTCATCCTGGAAAGCCCCTACCCCCAGCCCAGGAGGAACATTCCAGGTGTTTCTCGACACAGAACAGGCCACGGCCCTCAGAGTCAGGGACACAGCAGGTGCTCAACGAGCCTCAGTCAGATTGGACACCAGATGTCGGTAGCCTACTCCTAGCAATTAAACTGAATCACCTGAGATGGGTGCAAGGGCCCCACTCGGGCAAGCTGTGCATCCTGCGTGTCAGCTCCACCACCACCCAGCCCCCGAGAGCCGCCCGCTGCTGGAGTCTTACCAATGGCCAGCAGCTCCTGGTTGGAGTTAATTCGGTAATTATTTTGAGAAGCTAAAGAGAACGGACAAAACATTGTTACTAGATATATATCATAGGAAAAATGTTTGTGAAATGATAAAACAGGATACCAGTTTCTCCCTACAGCACTATGTTTCATAAATATAAGATATAAACACAGATAAAATATATACATATATGCAAAGGTGTATGTGTCTCTGTGTGTTTACAAAAAAAAAACCAAAAAAGAGTAGAAAGACATAGAGTGAAATGTTACCAGCAGTTAATCGGGGTAGTAAGGGAGTTTATAAGTGATTCATCTTTTCTTCATCCATTTCTGAACTGCCAATATTTTGTGTGACAAATATTGCTTTTATAATAAGGGAAGGATGTTTTAAACTAAAAGCTCTCTGGTTACAGGTCACGATGACTAGAGAGTCTCAGATGAGGCCTAGAGAGATGAGCAGGAAGATTTAGGGAGAACCCATGGAGGAGCATGAATCTGAAGACAGCAGTTGGCAAACTTTCTGTAAAGTGCCAGACCGTCAATACTTCAGTCCTGTTTTAACATTTACTTATTTGGCGACATCAGGTCTGAGTTGTGGTACATGGGATCTTCTGTTGCAGCGCACGCAATCTCTAGTTGCACAGTGTGGGTTTCGTTTCCCTGTGGCATGTGGGATCTTAGTCCTCCAACCAGGGATCAAACTCATGTCCCCTGTATTGCAAGGCAGATTCTTAACCACTGGACCACCAGGGAAGCCTTCAATACTTTAGGTTTTTTTCTTTTTTTTAACGCTTTAGGTTTTGAGGATCACACTCTCTGTCACACTGCTCAGCTCCTCACTGTAACACAAAGTAGCCACACACCATGAAACAACTGAGCAAGAAACCATCTTCCAGTAAAACCTTATTTGTGAACTGAAATAGGAATTTCATATACTTTTCATGTGTCCCCAAATCCTAATCCTCTTTAGATTTTTTTTTGAACATTTAAAATGCAAAAGCCATTCTTAGGTGACGGGCAGCCGGCCGTGGCTTACTAAGCCTTGATTTAAGAGTGCGACAAGCTTTGCAAATGAGTACAGAAAATCAGCGGACTTGAAAAGGAAACAGTTTTCTAAGTAATAAACAAGATGAGTAAAAGTTGTCACATGCAGATTCCAAGATATGCTCCTCCAAATTAAAAAAAAAAAAAAAAGGATCAGAAAAATAAAAACTAAACAAGAAAGATGTGAACTGAACAGGTTACAAACTGAAATGTAGTGTGGTCTTGAGCGATTGTTGGCATTTGCAAAGGAAAACCCTTTAGAATGCTTTAGAGTCTCCTTGGAATGGTCTAAGGATGCAGATGCTGGGACTTCAGGGAAAGAAAGAAACAGAATCCTGGCACAACCTGGGCTGAGCAGTAAACACAGTTTAGGTAGTCATAACAACATACATGTCATGTATCTGAATTTTAACCTTTAGAGTCAAATTAGACCCAAAGACTTAACCCTGCTAGAGAACAGAAAAAGCACGTCATCCTCATGGACAATACAGAGCACAAGCCCAAGGACCTAAGACAGACACGGGGACACGTGAAGGGTTTGGCAGCCCCAGCTCAGGCAGAGGGAATCAGTATTGAGCAGCTAACATATAAGTAGATAAACATTTTCCAGCCTCTGAGCGGGTGTGGAGGGGACAGACCAGCTGTGTTCAGACACCTGGAAAGGGTACCTTGTTAAATTTTTACGAATTTTGCTAACAGGTTGTCAAATACAGCCATTATTACCAATTACATGAAAAATTTCAATTAAATCAATTACATTAAAAACAAAAATAATACTTAAAATATGTCCATTCCTAACGTGCTTTATTACCTTTCATTATGACCAATGAAATTACTTAGCTGTATGCGTACAATGGATAGTGGCTATTTCATATCTCATCACAAGACCTTAATGTTCAGACTCCACATTCAGCTTGAAATTAGTTGGCAGCGTGAGGGTGTATACCACACACAGAAAAGTTCAACTGGCAAAGGCTCAATGCAGGACCTTTTATGTCCACAGAGAGTGGACTGTCAAATATTTCCAGTTACTGGAAGAGATTTTTCATTTGACAATCCATTTTCACTATTTTTTTTTCAAAAAACATAAACATATGTTACTTGGATAAAAATTAGAAGTTTTAAAAATCAGAGCAGATAAAAGCAAGCAGGAGAGCAGGCAAGCAAGGCAGGCTGAGCTCCGGGTTGAGGTGCCAGGGAGGGCGTGGGTGGTGAGCATCTTACCAAAGGATTTGGCCACTGCAATGCTCTCCAGGAGACCCATCAGGGGTACCACGACCAGCCCGGCCCCCATTCCCTGGGAGAGGAGAGAGGGGTGGTGAGTGACCCTCCAGGGAAGGACAGAAGAGGTCTGACCAGGCAGTGACCCGATAAGGCAAGCACTGGCTTGTCCACGTCTGACGGAAGCAAACGTAACTTTAGCGGCAGGGCTGTGAGCTCACACTGCAAGGAGCACGACACAGAGCAGAACAGGACAAATTCCTGCTCTGCCAGCGTCTGTGATGGCGGAAACGCCCCTGGGCTCAGGGCGGAAAAAATACCCATGGTGTCCCTTGAGGCTGTGCCTAATCAGGAATGCATTCACACCTGTCTCCATACCAGAGACGCACCTTCCTGAGGACGCAGCAGTCCGAGCTGAGGTCAGAGCTGCTGGTCTCTAAGCTGATGCATCAGGAGACAGAACCAGGGTCGGGGGCTGCAGCCTCGGCCAAACTGGCCGGGTTCCGTCTCTACCCACCTGTACCATCTCGGTGAAGGAGACGGTCCCATTGGCAGTGGTCACTGAGAAGGGAGGGATGTGGGCATCGGGGAGTCCCTCGGGTGTCTTCCCAGTTAGAACAAAAGGTTGGTATCCGGTCACCTGGAAGGAGTATGCGACCAAGGCAGCAAAGGAGACCACCAGGGCGTTGCGAGCTAGGATAGACGGGGAGAATGAAGGACATTAGCAGGATAAGGAGGGTCATCTCCAGAGAAAATTATAATCCTACATATGTATGTACATACAAAGTTTGTTCTCTGACAATAATGGAGTTACATTAGAAATCAGTAGCAAAATATTAATTAGAAAATCACCAAATATTTGGAAACTAACTCCTAAAAGGCTCCTGGTTCAAAGGAGAAATGAAATAATCCACTCCTAAATAATCCACAATTCAAAGGAGATGTCAAAATGGAAATTAGCATTTAGAACTAAATGAAAGTGAAACTATAACCTATCAAAATTGTGGGCTGCAGCTAAACCAGTGCTGAACAGAGAAACTTATTATCCTGAACACTGTATCAGAGAAGAAGGATGGACTCAAAGACCTCAGCTTCTGCCTTAAGATTTTGAAAAGGAAAGGTAAATTTAAGATCAGCCAATGCAAGGAAATAATAAATAGCAGAGAAGAATCAATGAACTAGAAGAAAGCAATGGAGAGATCAATGTTGAGAGAATAGAGTTCTGTGAGATAAATAAAATCAATACACTTCTACATCAGTTGACAAGGAAAAAGGGCAAGTGACCTGGGAGCAAGTCCTCACTCTGCCTCATCCTTCCTACATGCCCTTGAGAAGTCTTATTTGGTTTGTCTGTTTTATCTTTCAGAGCCTTACTTCCCTCACTGGCAAAACAGGGGAAATAATATCCTATCCTCAAGGCTGTGATGAGAATCAAAAGAAGTGATGTTTGTGAAGTGCTTCCTGAGAGTCTGCATTTCCAACAAGTTTCCAAGCTGCTGGTCTGAGTCCACACTTTCAGTGTCAAACTTCTAGACAACAGAGCCTGTTTTCATTATCTTACAGATGACTATACTAAAGTGCATAAAATTTTGAAAACAACTCATGCAAGTGCCATGTGGCTAAGCTAGGACTTGAAGCCAGGAGTTTTGCTTTTTTCTTAAACAGATGATTTTTTTTTTTTAAGTTACCTATAGATGGCTGGAGGAATACAGAAAAGAGTATCTTTGAAGCTCAGAGAGTTGTTTTTATTTTTTGGCCACACCTTGCAGCATGCAAGATCATAGTTGCTGGATCAGGAATCAAACTTGTGCACCCTGCAGTTTCCATTGAATCACCAGATAAGTCCCCAGGACTTTTCACTATAAATCCAGTGCTCTTCCACCCTCCCCACCATCTGGAGTGCTCAACATTAACCCATGGCCTTCAGGCTGCAGAAGAGGGTCTGGTGAGTGATTCTAGGGACTGAGAACCAGCTGGAGAATCTGAAAGTGACTCAAAGGCTAAGAATCTAGCCACCCCTTCTTCTCACATGTGGCTGGATTTCACAGCTGTCAAGGGGTAGGTCCAAGTGGGGTAATTTCTGTTCCCTTCAGCTCTGGGAAGGGCCACTAGATATCAGCACTTCCGTGCTTTGCTATACTTGCCATGCTATCTTGGTGTCACCTAGTGGCAGCTCAGTGGAGAGATTTCTATTGACACCCCACTCCCATCCCTCACCGCCCCACCCAGAGACGGCCCTTCAACCAGCCAATGGTCTCGTGAACTCTCCTCATCTGGCAGCCTTTCATCTCAGCCTTTCTTTACAGATCCTCTGACTGATTCCAGGCCCAAAGCAAAATCTTTACCCTCTGAAAGTGAAAAGTGAAAATCGCTCAGTCGTGTCTAACTCTTTGCAACCCCATGGACTATACAGTCCATGGAATTCCCCAGGCCAGAATATTGGAGTGGGTAGCCTTTCCCTTCTCCAGGGGATCTTCCCAACCCAGGGATCGAACCCAGGTCTCCCACATTGCAGATTCTTTCCAGCTGAGCCACAAGTGAAGCCCAAGAATACTGCAGTGGGTAGCCTATGCTTTCTCCAGTGGATCTTTCTAACCCAGGAATCAAGCCAGGGTCTCCTGCATTGTAGGTGGATTCTTTAACAAGTAACCTATTAGCATTGCCCATACCCTCTGCAGCTGCACAATTAAAACAGGACCAGTTTGTCTCAGTGGAACTAGTTTTCTTCCCCAGAGACCTGCCAGGGTTTCTCAGCCTTCGCACTGCTGTTTTGGGTCAGATCACTCTTTGCCATGGGCAACTGTACACTGCAGGATGTTTATTGATGTCCCTGGTCTCCACCCATCACATGCCAGAAACAGCTTTGCCCCACAGGGCTAACCACAAACGTCTCTGGACATTGGCAAAAGTCCCACAGTTGAGGGGCAGGGGCATGGTGTACAGTCATTCCTGGCGGAGAACTGCTGCTGCTAAACCAGTTTCCAGGCTGACTACCTATCAGAACCACCTAGTGAGTGATGTGAGAATCTCGAGGGGTGGGATTCCGGTTCCTGGGGTGACCACAACATGAGCCCAGGTTAGAGAAGACAACTGTGGAAGTGCTCCCTCAGCCGGAAGGCTCCCTCACCTGTGGTGGCAGTCCAAACCAGCCCGTGGCTGAGCCGCACTCCAGTGGGCATCTCGGGATGGACAGGAGGCACGTGGTCCCGCATCAGCTTCAGCACCAGCAGCAGCACCATGCAGACCAGCCCCAGCACTGCATCGCCCACCCTGCAGATGGACACCAGTCACCGCCCAACCCCACCGACAGCACCGGCCTTCTGGCCTTTGGCTGCTGCAAAGTTTTCTCTCTCGAATGCTCTTTTTGCTTTTTTCTAAGAAATTTGTGTCCCTATTCCACTTCAAATCTTTATTCAAAACTTAGTAGGAAAGAGAAAAACAAACCTTAGTAGGTATGCAGGCCCTAGGGGTTGAGGGCCAGATCACAGGGGTAACTGCACTATCACTCCTAGTTTCAGTTTATAGCTCTCTGGGCTACAAATGACTCGTTGGTTCCAGAAGACTCACTTCTGACCAGTCCATCTCCATCTCCACTGCCCCCTGTGACCCCCACCAGGTATATCTTATGGGCCTGGAAACCTCAGCAACAGATCAAAAGGGAAGAAGACGATGGTCACAGAGTTTCTCCCCGACTCCCTCCAGGTAGCTCCCCCTACAGCTTCCTCCTGGTCATTTCTTCCTCTTGCCCCTCCAGTGAGAGAGGGGTCCTGACCTGTGGCCAGGATCATCTCCTATTTGTCCCTTTAACCCACTGGCCCTCTGGGAGACGCAGTTCCACCTGAGGGAGGCACTTGCTAAGTGAACTGCCTCTACCTGTCGCCCATCCCTTGGGAACCTGCGTATCTGCCGGCCTCAGCCTCCCCCTGCCCTACGTTCTCCTCTTTGCTGAACTATAAATTCTTTGAGTGAGAGGCTGCCTGCCCTTCCCTTTCGTGGTCTCTTCTTACTTCAAACAACTGAGAAAGCCCTGCATGGGGTCATGCTGACCAGCGCACCAGACTGACTGGAGCAGAGCTTTTCAAGCTTCAATCAATATGCTGGCCAATCCCCTGGGGCTCTTGTCAACCTGACCAATTCAGGTCTGTGCCGGCCAGAGTGTGTATATCTTACCAGCTGCCAGGTGATGCCAATGGTACTGCTCATGGGACCCCTGTTTAAGCAGCAGGGCCCCAGAGGACTGGAATAAATGCCAACTGGGAGTGGAAATGGGGAGGGGACTGTGAGAGGGGTCTACAAGGAAGAGCTTACTAACGCAGGGGGCAGAAACTCAGCCGACCAGTACCTGGTCTCTCCGATGTTGTGGAAAGTGTAATACACTTGCAGGAAAAACTGCCTGGGGATGTGCTGCAGTCCCAGCAGGTTCTGTTCAAACAGAGATTGTGGTTAGACAACCTTCTGCAACATGAACCCTGAGGCCTCTCCCTTGCAGCGTCTTAATATCATTCTAAACCTGGAGTCCCCCACCCCCAAGCGCCCTTCCTGAGGGAAAACACTTGCTGGCTCTACCGGGCTTATCTAAGTCCATTCCCAAAGCCTCCCACGGGCAGATGGAAGCCATCCCTCCCCAAGGGAGAAGGGACGCGGAGGGCATTTCACAATGTTCACGTTGTTTCAGGCCTTTGCAAATTATTTTCCTGTCTGAGGAAAATCAGTATGGGCGACCTCCAGCCAAGGAAACTTGTTCAACAAGTGCCCTGATTAATGGTCCTGGGTCCAGAGTCCTGCGGCCCCAAACCCGCCCGCACAGACCCGGCAGCCTGTGGCCGGCGGCCTCGTCCATCACCTAGCGGCCCGCCCCCCACAGCATAGGCCCCGCCGCCATTGGCCCGAGACCGCGTCCGTCACTCGGAGGCCCGCCCTCCGGGCACCGCCCCCTACCGGAGGGAAAAATCTGCGCAGGCAGGCAGAACTGCGCAGGTGGGGCCGGGACGGGGCGCCAAATCTGCAGCCCTCGTCAGGGAGAAGGGGCGCCGCTCTGTGCTTTACTTCTTTATCTGGCTGGGATCAGAAGGGGCAGTCGAGGCCAGACTCCCAGGGTGGTCAGGCTCCAAGGACCCCACAACCCGCTGTGCACACAGCCATTGAAGGCGAAGGCCACTGAGGAGGTGGGACACACACGGGGGTTTCCGTCCTGGGCAGGGGACTCCTGTTTGGGCAGGTGAAGAGGAACCCCACCCTACCCCAGCCTAAAGGTTCTCAGAGGGCTGTCATGACCTAGTCAAGGTTTTGAAGACAGGGCCTAGGATTGTCGAATAGGATGCGTAAAGCAGCTACCCTCTCACTGTGTTATGAAAAAAAGAGCATTTTTGACACTAAAAATGAAGGATAATGTTTCCAGAATAAAGGACACAGCATCCCACGAAACAACATTTGCCAAGCTTACCCTGACATATGTGTGTACATAATCTATCCTTTGAATTTACCCACATTGTTCTAGGCTGTTTCCTCCCCTGTAAATGGAGATAATGACAAGCTTACCTCCCAGAGGACTTGTGAGAACTAAATGCAGGGTGCAGTCAGTCCCACACCCAAACGGGTCAGCTACCTTAGTCTCTCTCACATGTACCCCTCTGGGGCTTTGTGTTCTCACTTTCTTACTTGGCCTCCATCCTTGAAGACTGTCACCGGCCAGAATGAAGCAGAGCCTGACAGTGGGACTCACACCATGGAGAGCCTGGTGTGTGCATGTGTCTGTGACCCTGAATCTCTACGATTCAGCTCAGTTTCATTCTGCACAGCACAGCTCGGGACAGCCACGTTGGAAGCAAAACAGTCCCTGCCCTCTAGGCACTCAGAACCCAGTGGAAGGAGAACAAATGATATCCTCAGATGATGGATGATTACTGATTCCAATACTTGCCACAGATGTTTAAATGGAAACATAAAGGAGCACGATATTTGAAAAACACTGAATGAGAAGTTGGGGGTGGGGAGACATAAAAATGAAATCACCTAGCTAAACTAGCTTGGGGGAGCAATTTGCTTGTCAAAATTTTGGCAGTATGCTTGTGATCTGTGAAGACCTGATGGCTGAGTGTGTATTAGAGGCTGCAGAACTCTGTGAGGTGAACCAAGCACTTAGCCATGAAAACACTGACAAGTGTGGGGGCTGTCATTACTGGTTCCCCAAATTACCTGTGGTAGAACTTGGCCATCACTCAAGATCTCCCCCAAAGGATGGTTTTATTAATGGAGACTCAGGTCAGCACCACAGGCTCTGGACCCTCAAAGAGCAAGAGTATGACAGGCCCACACATATCAGGACACGGCCTCAGTCCTGTTAGCCAGTAGTGCCCCAGGGCCAACTAGTGTGCCTACCTTGATCTGCCCGAAGCCGATGATGATGGCAGCAGCCGAGGTGAAACCTTTAATGACGGGACAGGAGATGAAGTCCAGCAGGAGTCCTGGATAGCCAAGAGGGAACACCACGCTGGTCCCAGCCCTACTGGCTCAATGTGGGCTGGGAGAGGTGAGGGTTTGACTGGGGCTAAAGACTAGTGGAGGGCATGCCCTGTTTGGGCTGGTTTGGAGAGCAGGAGAGACTATGGACTGAGCCCATGGGCACTTCTCCAAGTGTCCTGGCTGAGCATATTAGGGAAGGGCTGAGAGTCATCCTTCCTTAGATACACACACACACCCACCTGGGATAGCCCTTGAAATGCAAAGAAGGAACTGCTGAAGGCATGGCATTGCCAGGAGAACTGTAGCCCCCCACCCTCACGGCAGGAAGGCCTGAGAGTCTTACCTAAGCGCAGTATCCCCATGCCTAACTGGATGCAGCCCGACAGAAAGGCCAGCAGCACAGCGTACGCAGGCTCGTGGAAGGTGTAGAAGGAGACCAGGAGGGACATGATGGCTGTGGGGCCCAGTGTCACATCTCGGGAGGTACCCAGAAAGAAATATACGAAGCACCCCATGAAGGCAGAGTAGAGGCCGTACTGTTGGGCAGAGAGAGCAATGAATACCCACAAGGCACATGGCACAACCCCGGGGTCCCTGGCGTAGCTGACTGAGCAGAGGAATCCGTGTTGTCTGCTGTGTATTCTGGGCACAGCAGTATATACAGGCGGGGCAAACTGCTTACCCTCTGTTACCCAAGGTTGTGGACCTACAGTGATTAGGGGCCTCTTTTCTACCCACACCCACCTGGGGCCTAGTGTTCTTATGTCTGAGTCCATGAGCCTGAGAAAGGGTTCTTAAAGCCAAGGTGAGTCATCTCGTTGGCCCCATCAGGCCATCCAGAGCTAACTTGGTGCCTGTGTGTAACAACTGTGACAAGAAGGGTTATAGGGGCACGTGTCTGCCCAAAGGCCATCACATGCTCTAGGTTACAAAATAAGGCTTTGTGGGACTGGAGCCCAGGGTGCCCCCTTGTCTGGAGGGGATACTATGCCTTTCTACTCTGCTCCTGGATGAGCACTAAGGCCTGGAGTGGGGTCAGGCTGAGGGGAAAGGAGGTGGGGAGCAGCAGGGGCAGACATCTCACCTGGGGAGGGAGTCCAGCCACCTCGGCATAGGCCAGCGCCTGGGGAATGACTGTGAGCCCGACTGAGATCCCAGCGATGAAGTCCATCTTCAGGGCATACCAGGTGTAGTCAGGCAGCCAGCCCAGGAAAGGCAGCCACTTCTGCATGGTCTCAGTGGACCAGCAGCAGGACATAGGGGCAAAGCCCTTGGGTGGCTTCATAGGAGACATAGGAGGCGACATGTCTGGAGAGGGGGGTAGGACACAGACCAGCAGTCAGAGTCTGGGCTTCAGAAAACCCAGCAATAAGGGAGGAGGGGGTTGCCCAGAGACCTCAAGAGATGCGCCATTGGTCTCTCCCACGTAGAGGGGTGGAGCCAGACGGGTTAAATCTGCCCCCACCTTGCTGATCTGAGACAGGAAACCAACAGCTTATGTAGAGAAGCCCCCAATGGAAGATGCAGTGCCCCCTCCTCACCGACTGCTCTCGCTGAACCCCACCTGCCCAGACCCTAGGTGCCTTCTCTTCCGCCATCAACTCTGGCCCAGAAAAAAAAAAGAAAAATGATTTCTCAATGAGAAGCCTAAATGGTAACGAGACTCAACGTTTCGTTTCCCAGGAAAATTTATTTCCTTTTTTATTCCCCGCTCTCCCTGAAAATTTAACGGGGAGCAGTGCAGAGAAAAGCAGGTCCACGGGGACAGCCACAGCTGTCCGGCGAGGAGTGGGAGGGGTGACTGGACATGCGAGCTTCCTGAGATTTTCCAAGTGCGCACCACAGCAGGCTCCACCCACTACGGCAGACTGCAGCGCTGTGGTGGGGGGGCTCCATCCCAAGGCTGCACCTCACCCCAACCCCCACCTGTGGCGTTTCATCTTTAGAGGAGCCCTAGGTATTCTAGTCTATTCTGAACGAACGTCAGCGGCTCCCCCACTAATTCGGGTCGCGCATTCTCTGGCGCCCTTGGCGCGCAAAGCCCGTCTCAGCCCACCCCCTACTCCCGGCCCTAGTGAGGATGTTCCAGACAGAACCTGCCCCCCACCCCCAAAGCCTCTTGCCCCGGACGCTGGGGTCTAAGGCGTGGGGATCCCACGCTGGCTGACCGTCTGTGGCCTGCTAGCCCCAGCAAGACGGAGTGTGTAGGGGACCTGGGTGGGGATGAAGTGGGTGGGAGCGGGGTCCCCGCGGGAGGCGCCCGCACTCTCGGACCCCATGTCGCCCCCCGAGTCAGCCGCCCACCAGCGATCCCGGCCGGTACCCGGGCGGCTTGCTCACCCGGTCCCGGTCCCAGGCCCCGCCGCCGTCCGCCGCGCACTCACCGGACGCCACAGCTCCGGGTCTCCCGTCGTCTCCGCAGCTCCGGGTCTCCCGTCGTTTCCGCAGCTAGTCTGCAGAAACCGGAGAGGGAGGGGGAGTGGGAGCGGGAGCGGGGGCGGGTCCTGGGCGGGCCTGGTGTACACATGACCGAGGGCGGGGCGGGGCGGCTCTGGTGCTCACGTGACCGCGGGACGGAGGCCAGGCCGGAGCCGCCACCATGCGAAGCTCTGGGCAGGTCTGCGGGGTGCTGCTGATTTCCGTGGGTCTCTGTTGTGTGCACCGGGCGCGCTCCCGGAACGTGCTGCTGATCCTCGGTAAGTGTTGACCCGCTGGCACCCCGGGCACTGCCCTCTACCGCCGCCGGTTGGCTCTCCCAGAAGCGGCCAGTGCTAACTCTCAGTGCCCTGCAGCCCCCATTTCCATTCATTCCCCGTCTCCTTTCTTTGCTGGCCCCAGACTCTTTGTGATCAGCTCCTTGGAGAGGCAGGCAGAGGCAGCCCTGCCCACTGGAGGGTCTGGAGGGGTCGGGACCAGCGTTCACACTCCTCTCCTGCCCCGGGTTCTGACCCTGTACCCCGGAGCAGCCCGGGCTAGCCCTGCGGTCTCCGCCCCCCACCAGGGGAGGCTGGGCGGTTTTCCAGAGATTGCGGAGCGGATGCCAGAAGTGGGGGTTGGTGCCCAGGGCCCCAAAGACCAGTCAGGGTGCCCTCGGGCTCTCGTCTTCTTCCCAGCAGTGATAACCCCTGTTTGCCCTTCCTTTTTTAGACCCCAGAGCGCTGTAGCTCAGTTCTCCTCCTCCTGGCTGAAGAGAGCAGCCCCCCACCCACCTTCTCCACTGGCCTCCACCACCCTGAAACCCGAAGTTCCTCTAGCACCCCGCTGTTCACGAGACTTCCTGTTTGGGTAACCAGGGCCCAGCTCTCACAAGACAACCGGATTCTTTCCTCTTTTGAGGTCTGGCTGTCTGCCAGGGTCTTGCTTTCTGATTAACATTGTGGTCTTGGGCAGGCCCTTCAGCTAATTGTAACATAAACAGCCCTGCACTGAGGGACTCCCTTCAGCTCCCCCACTTTGAGGGGCATGGGCAGAGAACCTGCACGTGGATCCATATCCTCATGCATGTCTTCAGAGCCCAGGACTGCATGGGCATACCTGCCTGGAGCTCAGGCCTACCTGAGTTTTCGCTCTGCCTCCTAACATGTTCACCCACTTTTCATACAAGTCTGTTGGCATTCTCACTCAAGTAACAGGCCTGCTGAATATCATGCCCAGCTGGGAATCACACCTGCTAGGTATCACACCTGCCCAGGTATCATAACTGCCTAGCCATCACTGGCCCAGGCCACTGCCGCAGGACCCAGGTCTTTCTCATTTCCATATGCTGCTCCTTCTGAGCCCAGCCCACTTTGTCCTTTGTTTTCCATCTTCCTAAGCGGACGACGGAGGCTTTGAGAGTGGCGCCTACAACAACAGCGCCATCTCTACCCCGCACCTGGACGCCTTGGCCCGCCGGAGTCTTATCTTCCGCAATGCCTTCACCTCTGTCAGCAGCTGCTCTCCCAGCCGCGCCAGCCTCCTCACTGGCCTGCCCCAGGTGAGGGCGGCAGGGGGGCTGGAGGAGGGAGTGCCCCAAGGCCTCTGCTGCTGAAAACACTTCCCTTGTCTCCCTGGGCACTGTCCACCTTCCCTCCGTCACCCCCAGCCAAATAGTCCACGTGCAGCCCTGCTCCAGCACCCTGTGACTGTGAGCAGTCACTTACCTCTGTGAGCCTCAGTCTCCTCACCTGTAAGATGGGGTCACGATTATAGCTCACTCCTGGGATTACTATAGGATTGGCCAAGTTAACGCCTTGTGTGGAAAGCTCATAGTAAGATGCCTGGCAGTTATTTGCTCAGCCCATGTTCATTCTTGTCGTGATATTGTCCCAGGAGCTTGTGTGGCAGTAAACGCTGCCATTTAAGGCACTTACTCTATTTTTATTGAGCCGATATATATAAATACAGTTTAAAAATGTACTGTTTTAACTGTTTTAAGGATACAGCTCAGCGGCATTAAGTACATTTACATTGTTGTGTAACCATCACCACCATCTAGGACATTTTTATCACCTCAAACTGAAACTCTGTCCCCATTAAACAGTAATTCCTTCCTGCTGCACCACCAGCCTCAACCACCTGTCAACTTTCTGTCTCTGTGAATTTGGTTACTCTCAGTACCTCACGTAAGTGGAATCACACAGTTTTTGCCTTTTTGTGACTGGCTGGTTTCACTCAGCATAATGTCCCCAAGCTTCACCCGAGTAGTGGCACGTGTCAGTAACTCACTACTTTTCAAGGCTGAGTAATGTTCCATTGTGTGACAGAGCATATTTTGTTTATCGATTCATCTGTTAATGGACACTTGGGTTGATTCCACCTTTGACTTTTGGAATAATGCTCCTGTGAACCAGGTGTACATGGGCACTTACTCTTGATGTGTTACCTCACAACCTTATTTTATGGGAACACAGCTGTGGTCTGTGCGTTTCTTTCTGAGAGCCTGAGCCAGTGAGGAGAATGCCTACATAAAGAGGAGACTGTTAACTGAACACAGAAGCTTCCTGAAAGGTTAATCAGGCAGCTGTAGGCCATGCTCACCTCTGGACAGTGGGCTGCAGGAATAAGGACAGGGGTTTACCTTCTTGTATCTCTCTAGTTTGAGTTTGTAACATGTATGACAATTTCTTTCATGCTATAAAATGGCTTGCTGGGATGGCTTTCACTCAATAGTGTGTGGTCTTGATAGAAAAATTGAAAAGTATAGATATGCAAAAAGAAGAAAATAAAGGCTACTCCCTAATTTTGGTGTACATCCTCCCAGTCTGTTGTATTTCCTGCCAAAGTCCCATGGGAAGGACCTGTGGGCCTGTTGGGCAGGGAGTGAGAGACGGAGAAAACCTCTCCGAGGATGCTAAATCAGGGATCTGTGAAGGGCCAGGTTGGTGAGCCTGGAAGAGGGGGAGCGTTGCAGCGGGGGAAGAAGGGCAGGGGTGGTAGGACCAGGTGGTATCCTGCATCACAGCATCTCTGCTCGCAGCATCAGAACGGAATGTATGGCCTGCACCAGGATGTCCACCACTTCAACTCCTTTGACCGGGTGCAGAGCCTGCCGCTGCTGCTGGGCCGAGCTGGCATTCACACAGGTGAGGGGCTTCGTGTGGCCCCAGGGGCAAGAGAGCAACTTCCCATCCTGCCCCAGAGATCCTGACTGGGCTATGGGCACATGAGAACAAGGGCTCTGCTGCCCTCCTGGAGGCCGTAGCAAGATACAGGGTCTGGGGAGCAGAGAAGCGGGCAGAAGGGAATGGGAAACCAAAGGGCCTCTGAATAGGCCTGTCTCCCTGGCTCCAGGCATCATTGGGAAGAAGCACGTGGGGCCGGAGATGGTGTATCCATTTGATTTTGCGTTCACGGAGGAGAATGGCTCTGTCCTCCAGGTTGGGCGGAACATCACTAGAATTAAACTGCTGGTCCGGAAATTCCTGCAGACGCGGGGTGACAGGTGCGCAGAGAGTCCCTCCCCCCTACCTCCCTCACTTAGCCAGACCTCTGGGCAGTTAATACTGGATGCGGTTCCCAGAGTCTTTGGTTGGGATTCTTGGAGTCCTCAGATAGCTGGGGTGTGGGTGGGGGAGAAAATTCCCTATACTCAAATTGATCTGGTCAGAGGAAGAGGAGACGTGGGGAACCTGAGGTGGCACGGATCACAGAGAGGTCATCAGTTGTAGGGGAGTAGGCAAAGCTGGGGAGTGTTCCTTCCTGAAGGATGAGGCTCCCCAGGGTAGAAGTAGGGTGATGGGTCAGCCATCTGACCTTGATCTTAGCGCTCAAGCCCATTTCTCCACCTGCAGGCCTTTCTTCCTCTATGTCGCCTTCCATGACCCCCACCGCTGCGGGCACTCCCAGCCACAGTATGGGGCATTCTGTGAGAAGTTTGGCAATGGGGAGAGTGGCATGGGGCGGATTCCAGACTGGACCCCCCAGACCTACAACCCGAAGGATGTGGAGGTAGGAGGGCCCCTCTCCACGTTTCCAAGAACTACCCTTCTTCTTCCACTTTGTAAATCGGGGGACCTGTGCCCTTCCGGTGGGTTTGCAGCCCTGGCCCCAGGTGTGTAAGAAGAGACTCTGACTCATTGGAGCCAGGTCCCCATCAATGGGATGGCAGAGAGAAGGGAAAAGACATGGATGATGTTCCCAGAAGCATGGATCTTCTGGATTAGTCCATTCAGGAAGGAAGATGATTTCGGGCCCTGGGAGGAGGGCTGGCAACTGTATCTCCCATGCCAATTTAAGGACTGACCACTCTGTCTCCTCCCCAACCCATCTGTTCTAACCTTGACTTTCCACCCGCCTGCCCCATCCTAGGTGCCTTACTTCGTCCCTGACACCCCAGCCGCCCGAGCTGACCTGGCTGCTCAGTACACCACCATTGGCCGGATGGACCAAGGTGGGTTCAGGGAGCCCAGGCGATGGCATAGGGCATGTTTCAGGCCCCCATCTTGGACCAGAAGCCAGAAGTCACAATGTTGCGGGGTTGTGTTCTCTTAGGGGCCTCTGAGGGAGAGTCCTTGCCTCTTCCAGCTTCCTGTGGCCCCACATGTTCCTTGGCTTGTGGCTGCTTCACTCTGATCTCTGCCTCTGTTATCATATGTCTTCTTCCCATGTCTTCTCTTTAGTCTTTGTTCCTCCTCTTTATATAAAGACACTCATCACTTGATTTAAAGACTGCTTAGGTACTTTAGGATTATGTCATCTTGAGATCCTTGACTTGGGATCTGCTGGGCGGGAGCCTTGCAGTGGGAAGGAAGGCAGGGGTGACTGAAGGAATCGATGGTGCAGGGTCTGATGAAGAAATGCAGGAGTGCACACACATTCCCATGACTGCACGTCTGCCTGTGTCTGAGCTCTGCTGTCCCCTCCACACCCTGCAGGGATTGGACTTGTGCTCCAGGAGCTGCGTGGAGCAGGCGTCCTGAATGACACCCTGGTCATCTTCACATCCGACAATGGGATCCCCTTCCCCAGCGGCAGGACCAACCTGTACTGGCCAGGCACTGCAGAGCCCATGCTGGTATCATCCCCAGAGCACCCAAAACGCTGGGGCCAGGTCAGTGAGGCCTACGTGAGCCTCTTAGGTAAGACTCGACATCCCATACAGCAGGGATCGGGTGGCAGTGGGGGGTGAGGGAGGAAGTGAATGTTTAGTGGGACCACAACGTCTAGATGTTGCTCCTTACCCATTACCTTATGTGGTTGCCACTCCACTCCAGTGAGAAAGGGGTGATCACCCCCATTCTACAGTTGCAAAAATGAGGCTCCGAGACGTGAAGTAAGAAGTCCAAGGTCACACAGCTTGTAAGCACCAAACTTGGATTCTAGTTTTGGTCTCACTGCCTTCACGCCTATCATTTTTCCACTGGACCATTGGGGAGCATCAGTCACCTGGAGCACTTGCTAGGATCCAAATATCCCACTGCATAGAGTCTGATTCAGTAGATCTGGGATGGTGTCCAAAAATTTGCATTTTTGACAAGTTCCCAGGTGATTCTGATGCACCTTGAACCCTCTTTGAGGGGTCAGGGCAGTAGCATGCTTGGGTCCCCATGGCTCAGGGCTCACGTCTCCCTTTGGCTCCAAGGTCAGGGAGTGTTATAGCTGCAACACAGAGCAGGAATAGGTCCCTAGGGGCCTTCCTCAAGGATTTTAGAATTCTGGGTATCACCGAATTGGGGCCTCCTGTTATATTGGAGGCATCATAGCCCGGAGGGTGACGCAGCAGCAATGGGTTGACTCATAGCAGCTTCTCCCTGTTGGTGATTTGATGTGCGAGGCAGCCCACCAGCTTCCAGAGTGGCTTGGATTCACCCTTTCCAGGGGGCTGGACCTAGTGCCCTGGAGGGCCCGCCCTGCTGAGATGCCATCTCCTTTCCAGATCTCACGCCCACCATCTTGGATTGGTTCTCCATCCCCTACCCTAGCTATGCCATCTTTGGCACAAAGACCGTCCAGCTCACTGGGCGGTCCCTCCTCCCAGTACTGGAGGCGGAACCCCTCTGGACCACAGTCTTCGGCAGCCAGAGCTACCACGAGGTCACCATGTCCTACCCCATGCGCTCCGTGCACCACCAGAACTTCCACCTTGTGCACAACCTCCACTTCAAGATGCCCTTCCCCATCGACCAGGACTTCTATGTCTCGCCGACCTTCCAGGACCTCCTGAATCGCACCACAGCTGGCCAGCCCACAGGCTGGTATAAGGACCTGCATCACTACTACTACCGGGAGCGCTGGGAGCTCTATGACAGGAGCCAGGACCCCCACGAGACCCACAACCTGGCTGCCGACCCCCGCTATGCCCAGGTTCTGGAACTGCTTCAGACCCAGCTGGTCAAGTGGCAGTGGGAGACGCATGACCCCTGGGTGTGTGCTCCGGATGGGGTGCTGGAGGAGAAGCTGGCTCCCCAGTGCCGGCCACTCCACAACGAGCTGTGAGGCTCTTCCTGCCCCTATAGTAGGGGGCCCGCTGTCCGGAGTCTGAGCCGCGTCCTGGCACATGAATTCCTGGGGGGTACCCAAGATGCTGCAGGATCCCCAACCTGTGACAACATGAGGATGGTCCGGGGACTTGCAGGGAAAAATGTGGTTGGGACATGGGTCTTCAGACGCTCTGGTTCTTTGGAAACCACAGACGTTCTTGTGCCCCTCACCTGAGAGGAGATGGGTTTCCATGTGCCAAGAGGGTGGCAGGTGGGTGCAGACCACACTCAGTGTGGGGACAGCATCTGTCAATCCTGGTCTGGATAGGGAGCCTCTGAAGGACCTTTGGGCTTTCTTCTCCCTTCACTTTGCTGACAGTCAGGCTCCCAACCCCTGGGCTGGGTTTCCGTGAGACTGCTGATTCTTGGCAGGCTCCTTGAGTGATGGGTGTCATCCTGGGGTCTGTATGGACAGAGCTTGCCCTTCTTTTTGAGAGGGTACCAGGATGAAGATGCCACTGCGGAAGGCGTGAAACTGCCCCACTCACTGGGTGAATCCTGGATGAACACGAGTCTGTAGCACAGACAGCACTCCAGACCTACCCTGCCTCCGCCCACCTGGGAGCAGAAGCTCTGCCTGGGAGAGCCCAGAAAAGGGGCGTTCTCTCAAGTGGATGTACTCCTGTTGCCCTGCCCACCCCCATCATCTCCATCCTGGGGAATATGGGAGGGGAGTCACAGGCCTGAGCATTCTGTAAAAGCTTTTTATTTTAGTAAAATATATCAAAGTTCATTTTCTAAATTTGTTCATGACACAGGGGCCATCAGCAAGGCCTCTACTCTGTCCACACGACCTTCTTCTGTTCATCCATAACAGCCAGGCGGACACAGCCAAGCAGGGCATCCAGGTCACTCCAGCTTTCAGGGGCCAGGCTGCTATATAGACAGGGCACTTTATCCAGCTCAGCCTCCTCCTGCCTGGCAGCCTCCAGGAACTGGTCCTCTGCGGTACCTAGCCGCTGCAGAGCCTTCCTGCCAGGGCCGGAGATGGGAGGGTGACTTAGGGAGAGCCTTGCACTTGTCTCCCAGCACAGAGCCCCAGAAATCAGCTGCCAGCTTGGAATTCTAGGGGCCTGGATGGACTGATGATGCAACAGCTGTCTAGATACCCTAGACACGGGTGGCCTGATTGAAGGTAACCTAATGCCTCATGAAGAAAATACAACTGGGGCCCTAGATGATGTTGCACTAACGGAAGGTGGTCTAGTTTACAACTTCAGTTCTGAAAGTACAAAGGGAGCAGCAGGACTTCTGGGTTTGTCCCAGTTATGAACCAAGGAGTGTTTTTCGGTCTCTGTCCTCACCTGACATTGTTGGACTGTTAACTGTACCCCAGGAAACATGTGGCCTTAGCCAAGGTATGGTTCTAGGGTCTCACCTTACTGTCCTCTGGGTTGCTCCTGGGGGCTGGCTGCAGGACCTTTGTCCTGGATATTGTGGGGGAACTGCCCTGTGACACTCTGGGGCTGGCACAGGGTGAGATCCTGGAAACCCCGACACAGGCTCCAGATATGTTCACCATGGGCCTCACGGGGAGTTCCAGCGCCTGTTCAAACACCACCACCAGCCCCCAGGGGTTCACCTACTTGAATTTCTTTGCCATCTTCTCATTGACGGAGACATGGATAATGATGGGGAAGATCTCCATCCTGTGCAGGACACAGACACTGTCCAGTTGGATGTCCAGGAGGGCGTGGGTGTTCTGCGGGGAGTGGGGAGAGAAGTGAGCCTCAGCCTCAGAGGACATGAGGGGAGCCCACACTCAGGGAAGACATGGAGAGAAGGGTGTGGGTGGGACTGAAGTTTGCAAAGGAGATGGGGGAAAGAATTTGGGAATGCCCCTTTGTATATGAGCATGCTTGCTGTACAGTTTTAAAAGTTTTATCCATTTGACTTTTTTTTTTTCCATTTGACTTTTTACCTCTGATCTAAAAATCAGGCCACTGGGATTGAGGGAGGCTTTGTGTGGAGCTCAAACCCTAGGAGGCGGTGGCTCCATCAGCCTCTTTGGAGGTTAGAAGGAGACGGGGCCATTGTGCCTCTGGTTCACAGCTGTTCCTAACTGCTTTGTATCAACAGAAAATTTTATCATTCTCAGTGAGCTTTTCATATATTTGTCTAAGCCTTAAAACATGGAGTATTATCTCCATTTTATTCATTCACTTAACAAATGTTTATTAAACATCTCCTGTGTCGAGGAAACAGGTTCAGGGAAGTTAAGTCTTACTCAAGGTCATGTGGACCCCACATGGCAGAAATGGTTTGATCTTTCTGTGATGGAGCCAGAGATGAGCTAGGCACCAATCCCGGGTGCTCCAGGGGGCCCTGGAGGTTGGCACTTCCTGCCTTCTCCCCCCGCCCTCCTCTGGAGATGGAGTTCCTCCCAGCCCCCACCCCACCCCTTACCTTTCCCATGAGGGACTCGACTGCTCTGCGGGTGACACAGTAGAGGCCACCAGATGCCTCTCTCTCCTGGATGATGTCCCCTCTCTGGCTGGAGGTGTCATACTCCTCCTGGCTCAAGTACTCTGAAGGTGACAGTTGATGGGGATGTCACACACCCAGCTGCTCCCTGAAGAGCCCGTGCTGAACACCCCCCACCCCCGCAGACCCCTGTGAGCCCTAGGGTTTCCTAGCTCTTGCTAGGGTTTCCTCTTTATAAACCTGACCCTGCTCTCTCTGCTTGGAGGAGTCTGTGCCCTGCACATTCACCCTGAACTCAGACACAGCGGGTGCCCAGTCAATGCCAGGATGTGGGTGAATGGATGGAAGGTTGGGTGGAAGGAAGGATGGAGGGAAAGAAGGAAGGATGGACAGATGTAGATAAACCCCTTTACCATCACTTCCCAAGCCCCAAACTTACACATGCAACTTCTTACACCCAGAAATCCCTTCAAGCCCTTAAATCAGTCATTCTCAACCCGGGGCAATTTCTCCCCCAAGGGACACTTGGCAATGTCTGGAGACATTTCTGACTGTCACAGCTTTGGGGGAGGGGCTCTGCTCCTGGCATCGAGTGGGTTGAGGCCTGGGTATGTTACCCATCTGCGATGCACAGGACAGCCCACAACAGAGAAGGACCCCGAATGTCATGCCCAGGCTGAGAACTCCTGCCCTGTATAAACATGTTAGAACACACCCCTACTTTTCCCTTCTTCCTGAATAGCACCCACACTCCCAAGTGAGAACCGCATGTGCCATCCTGCTAGCTTCCACCCTCCGGAGCACCACCAGACCCTGCAGACAGCTCTTGGGACTACCCTCTCTTCCCTGCTGTGGCTTTGCTTTCCCTCTGGCCCTGAGGGTTCCAGTGGTCTTTAGTCTCTCCAGTCTGTCTTCTATTCTGCTTTCAAAACAGGCATTCAAAGATCAGGCCTGATCCCATCCCTTAGCCCGCAGCACTTCCAGGCACCCACTGCCTCCTCCCCGTCCTACCTCAGTACTTGGCACATTCTGCTTCTCAGCCTGGACTGCCTTGTTCTGCTCACAAACTCCTGCCTGTCATCCCCACCCTCACTCCTACCCCTCTCCAAAGAATTCCCCTCTGGGCCACTTGTGGAGCTTAGACAAGTCAGCCTGCCACATGCTTAGGTGTCTGTCTCCAGAGGCGCAGACTAGACACCCGGGGCCTGTAACCCTCTGCACAGAGCCTGGCACACAGTAGGTGCTCACTGCAGGAACCACACTTGCTCCCCTCTGTCCCCTCTGCGAACTCCAGGAGAGAAGGACAGGGCCCTGTTCACCCTCACGTTGTAGCCCGACTCTCTGGGGCAGTCACCAACCAGGAATGGTGGATGGAGGAAAGTGCCAAGGAGCCAACACCTGCCCTCCAGCCAGCTGAGCCACCTCTCCTGCAGAGCAGGGCCACGGGGACCCAGGATTCCCACTGGCCAGTTCATCTCCATGGCTCTACATTGAGTGGCTTTGGGCAGGTGGATGGAGCCCTTTGGTTGTATGACTCCGTGGAGTACAAACCAAGCTGCCAGCAGAACTGCGCTTTGCCCCACCCCTCCCCCATCCCAAATCCATGTTCATCTGAAACCTCAGATTTTCACCTTATTTGGAAATAAGATCTTTATAGATGCTGTTAGTTAAGAGGAGGTTGTACTGGAGTAGGGTGGTCTGAAATCCAATGACTGGCTCCTCGTAAGAAAGTAATGTGAAGGCAGAGGGACACACAGATGAGGAGGCAGAGATCAGAGTGTTATAGTCACAAGCCACCATCAGCCACCAGAGCAGGGAGAGACAGGAAGGATGCCCCCCACCGCAGCCTTTGGAGAAAGGGCAGGCTGTGGAGACAACTTCAGACTTCCATCCTTCAGAACACTAAGAGAATGCATCTCTGCTATTTTAAGCCCCCTGGTTTGTGGTCCTTTGTTTAGGCAGCTCCAGGACCACTCCTCTGTCATCTACCCCCTTGAAAGCAGATACAGCGTTCTGCCAAGGCCTCGCCCCGCCACCTGACAGTTAGGTGGGACTCCCAGGTGAGAGCGTACCTGCTGGGCATTTCTTAAACCCTTGGAAGAGGCACAGCTTCTCAATCAGGATCTTCCCGACCACCCTGGGCACGAAGAGCACGGGCCGGGGCCGGCTGGGCCTGTGGGGGTGCACCAGGGTGTAGGGCACCAGGGTGAAGCAGCTCTCAGTCCAAAAGCACACAGTGGAGGGGTCTGTGGGAGGAAGGAGCCGTGAGTGGGCCGGGCGCCGGGCTGCAGCAGCCCCTGCCCCCAGGACGGCCTGTCTGTTTTGCTCGCTGCTGCAGCCTGGCCCCTGCAGTAACACGGGCACACTGGGCTCCTGCATGACGCACCACGGCCTCCACACCTGTCCTGGCTGGTCTCTTTGTACTTGCTGATTAGGTGTCCTGCTTCTCTAGGATCACCTTTATAGACTACAGCTTAAACTCTTTTCCCCGTTTGACTCACAGGGAAGATAGAAAACCTGAGTTTATCCTCCCAAACAGTCTGGAAGCTTCCTGTGTCTTCTTCCTTAGCCTCATCCTCGGGGACACATGATCCCAGTCCTTCCCTCCCTCCCTGGTCCCTGATCTCCTCTCCTGGTCATTTCGGTAATATTAGATTCGGGTTGGGTTGGGAGGAACCCCTGGAAGAGGGCATGGCAACCCACTCCAGTTTTCCTTGCCTGGAGAATCCCATGGACAGAGGAGCCTGGGGGCCATAGAGTCGCAAAGAGTCAGACACGACTGAAGTGACTAAGGACACAGGCACTCAAAGCACTTTTCAAGAAGAAAATAAACTCAGAATGATTTACCTTTCTCTAAATTAACTTCTGCTTATCTCGTCACAGTTTTACCTGCACAGGGATCTGTGCTGTGCTGGCCTCTGTCACAGCCACTGCCCCCCACCCCAGCCACTATATTCCCTGGGGCTTTTAAAAACAGCAGCCATCTGAGGGCCCATTGGTTTGTGGAGTGCTGGGCATTTGGAGAGTGTTTAGACTTTACTATTTAAAAGGACTGCTGTTCAGATGACTGTACCAGTGGTTTTGGACCATCTCATTGGGGTAGATTACAGAAGTAGGAGCATCAGTTAAAGGTCACTAAGGGTGTATACCAATTGCTTTCCAGAAGGGCACATAGACATCAATTATGATTCTTAAAACACATTCTGGCCTAGATGAATGGTGTTATCCTGACCAAGCTGCCCAACCACTGCGGCCCCTGAAGACCCTCCACCAGCCCCACCTGCCTCACCTTCTACCCGGCTCGGGTCCGACTGGCTTCCTTCAAAGCTTGACCACAGAGGGCTGGCCTTGGTTCTGTCCATACTGACAATGCGGACCAACTTCTGGGCTCCCCCAGAAGGCTGCTGGATGAGGTAGAAGGAACGTCATACAGTACTGGGGGCCTGCCTCAGCCAAATCCAGGGTGATCTCTGGCCCCAGGCTGTGCCCACTGAACAGTCAGGAGGCCCAGGCCCCATGACAGGGGATGGGAGATGAAGGGTGGCCAAAGAGGGTCCTCAGGCTTAGCCCTCCTTAGAGAGGGCAGGGAGTGGGAGGCAGGAAGGAAGAGTAGGGCCCTCCCAGCCTAGCCCTGCGACAATCCTGGGGGCTGCCCAAGTGCCTTGCTCAGGGGCAGCTGAGTGTTCTATGTCGGGGCAACTTAATGGTGCCCAGCCTCAGTGGAGAATAAGAATGGGGTGCACATGGCGGGCAAATGGGGTAACCTGGAAGTAACAGGCAGGGAGCATACACGATATATCTGCACACAATAGATCTTGCAGGCTAGGCAGTACACAGACCCAAGTGAAGGTTTGGACCGCGCAGTAAGAGACACACCAAGTCACCCCACCTCAGGTCAGCAGCCTACTCTCTCCACATGGGACCCTCAGTCAGTGCCCACAGTTTTCCAGCCCACCCCAGGTAGGGCTGTGATTTTGGGGGTGGAAGGAGGGATTGACTGGGCCCCTCCCTCAGGATGATGTGAGTTGGGAGAGAAGAAGGCCAGCGGGGGGAGAGGCAGAGCCCACCCGAGTGGGACCCCATGTCTAGGACCTGGACTGACCGGGTGAGCACCCCACCTCACCTTGCGGGTCATGGTGCTCTGATGAGCCATGTCCTGGAGGAGGGCGATGAGCAGCTGCTGAGCCCTGTGAGGGGGAGAACGACCCCAGCCCAGCTGCAGGGAGGGCTGGATGGGAGAGGTGGGCCCCTGCACAGTGCTCTGGGACACCCCCCTGCCCCCACCACGGTCCTTCACCGCAGCAGCCCTGTAGTCCCCTGGGGTTCTTAAACACCTGCAGAGCCCCAGCCCACCCCTGGAGATGCTAACTGAATTGTTCTGAGGGAGGGTCCAGGCAACACAGTCTGAGCGGGGTGGAGGCCACCACTCCAGGACCTCACTAGTCCCAGTGTGGCCTGAGGATTTCAGCCTGGCCTCACCCAGAGAGGGCCTGGAAATGCAGGGTCTCAGGCCTCTCCCTGCATCCGCTGAGTCTGATCTCCACATGGCAGAATTTGCAGTGAGGCTTGAGATCAGCCGGACGAGACACCCTGCTTGGTGCCTTATGGTTGATCTATTATAGAACGTGATTCTGAGCAGCGGTACTGTCGCTCACCCCAGGGAGGGTGACTGGCTGTCCCAGTTGGCCCGGGACTGAGGGGGTTCCCCAGGACATGGGGCTTTCCGACAGTCCTGGACACATCTGCACGATGGGTCACCTTCCCCCAGGGCACACTGGCAATGTCTGGAGAGCTTTTAGGTTGTCACCACTGGCAGGGGGCCAGGGGCACTACTTGCATCCAGTGTGTGGAGGCTGAGATGCTGGTCAGCATTCCGAAGTGCCCAGGACGGCCCCCAGCGACAAACGATGAGCCAGCCCCAAACGTCCACAGTGCTGAGGATGAGAAACTGGTCCCACATACCCTAGAATGCTCTAGGACTCAGGTCCATCCCTTTTCACAAAGGAAGCCCATCTAAGCAGTAAACCTGGTGGGTCGCACATTGGAGATTCCACTTCTTGGAGGTGCCCCACCCCATATCCCTGGGCAGTGAAGAGAGCCTTGGGAAGGCTGTTTCTCCTGGGCAGGAGGGGACCTCCTGGCTAAGCAAGACCAGGCAGTGTCCCCTCCCTCCCCCGGGCAGGTCCCCGGGCTCTCTCTCGGGGGTGGGAGCCCAGGACGACTGCTCACCGTGTGTAGTTGGGGATGGTGCCATGCTCCGTGCCCTTGGTGCTGTAGGGGCCAACGCGGTGGGCGTGCCAGCAGCTGCTGCCCTGGAACAGGGTGTCTGTGATGTGCAGGATGTCGTTGCAGCGCACCTGAAGCTCTCCCTCTGCCCGCCCCTCCAGGGCCAGATTGACCCGGATGTAGAAGGAGTCCCCTGACGTGGCCACTTTGGCCTCCAGGTCCTGGACCAGCTTCTTATAACCTGATCAAAGAGGACATGGGGACAGGTAAGCCCAGAGCCGTGATGCCCCGTGAGGATGGTTCTGCTTTGGGGGCCACTGTGGACTCGGGGCGCAGCCTGGCTCTGCAGTGGGCTAGGAGTGTTGGCGTCGGTGGCCTCTGGGGGAGGGTGGAGTGGATAGGGGAGTGTGTACCCTCCATGTTGACCTTCACTGACAGACAGCAGAAGCCATTCACCCTCCGGAGAAGTCCGACGGCCCGCTCCAGGGTCATGCCCTCCAGGACGGCCTTGGACGAGGGCTCGGTTGCCTCGTAATCCACCTGATGGAAGATCATGAGGGTTACTTCTGTTGACCAGGCTTTTGCAGCTGCGGTCTGAGTGCAGGCATGTGCCCTGCAGGAGACTCACTGCTTCCCAGACACCCATCCGCCCCCATCAGAGCCCTGTGTCAGGACACCCTGATGCAGGGTCCCCAAGCTAAACACATTCCCACCCCGGATCAGGTACTTAGATTGCCACTGGGTGCCAAGTTTCCGGTCTCCAACATGCTCCATTCTAGAGCATTCTGGAACAGAGTCCTCAGCTTGGGACTATTGATGTTTGGGGCCGTCCTGGGCCCTGCAGGATGTTTTGTACCTTCTCTGACCTCCACCCACCAGATGCCAGGGCACCCCTCATGTCACCCCTTCCCCAGCTGTGAAATCCACAGGGCTCTTATCCACTCATTTGTTCTCGGTGTTGTTTTGGTTTAGGAGAATAGACATGTTTATAATGAGAAAAACAGAGATGTTTTCAATGCTGTTAGAATGGAACTGGCCCCATTCGAGTATCAGGACTGTCTCATAAAGGGGATCTGTTGCTTTAACCACAATGTGAGCTGACAATTGCAAATCTCACCAGGACTGTCAGAAGTGTGACGAACGGCTTTTGTGTTGGGTGGGCTGATGCTTACGTCAGGAACTCTGTGTGTGATCATTCGAGACAGAGGAGAACTCAGCTCAGCCCATGGACAGTGGGGAGAAGCCGTGGGGTCCATGGAATCCTGATTGAGGGTGCAGCCCCTCCCTCCCCTTCTCAGCCCTACATCCCCCCTACACCCCCCTACCCTGGGAGGAATTGGTGATGCCTGTTTTTCAAATTTCTTGCTAATCTTAAAAGGCCTGATGCTTAATAATTCTGCTTTTGTTGTTGCTGCTGTTCAGTCGCCAAGTCGTGTCTGACTCTTTGTTACCCTATGGACTACAGCACGCTGGGCTTTGGTATCCCTCACCATCTCCCGGAGTTTGCCCAAGTTCATGTCCATTGAATCAGTGATGCTTTTAGGTAACATCAAAGTGACCTCCCTGTCCATATGTTCACTTAATAATAATTAGGTTGTACATTTTTGTTTTCTGCAGTTTAATGGATATTTTATAGTAAAAAAATTTTTTTAATGTCCCCAAGGGTTAAAATGGTGAATTTTATTATGTGTACTTTAATACATACACATGAAGTATCAGTAAGATTATTACAATTTAAAAAAAAAAAAGCCCACATCAGAATCTTATGTAATCTCTATCAGAAGATTCTGGGGCCAAGATTGCTTCATCCCCAAAGCCCGCTCAGCTGGTGCATAGTCCAGCCTTCAACAGCTTGTAGGTCACCCTCGAGTTCAAGGATGTCAGGGTGGAGAAGGGCGCAGGGTTTTGATGACAGTCACCAGGACTCTCTAGTCATTGTGTTACTCTGTTTTATGTCAGCCCAAGAGAAGAGTATGGACCAATCCAATAATCCATTTTTGTCAAGTTGAATCCATGGCTGCCTGGGTTACCTGCCCCTCACGCTGACCCCACTCTCAAGAGGATGCTGGGGGCTTGAGGGGCTGATGCCACACTCACCATGACAATCTGGGTGCCGGGGCGCAAAGCCATCTCATCTGCTGCAGAGCCCGGGGTGACCCGATGAATGAAGATGCCCGTGAGGTTCCCGCCAATAACGCTTATCTGCTCCAGCAGCGCACCCCCCTGGAAGGCCAGCGCCGTGACCTGGCTCAGGATCTTGCGGGCCGGCCTCCGCCTCACTGGGAAGCAGCTGCAGGAAGGGAGGGGCCGGAGCTCAGGCGTCCTAGAGCAGGAGCTTGGGTCTCCCCCTGGGTCCCCTCTAGTCCCAACATTCTAGAATTCTTCCCAGGCCTCAAACAGGCTGACAGTGAGGACACAGTCCTCACTCTGCTCTGCCACCTGCTGGCCCCAGCCCTCTGCTCACCTGGTGGAGAGATAGAGGTCCCCAGAAGACGGCAGCAGGCTGTTCTCAGATTCAGGGAGGTCTAGAAGGAAGCCAGTGGCTCAGGTATGGAGCTGGGCCAGCCCTCAAGGTCACCCCACTTCTGAAGGAGTTTTGGCTCACCCGTGCAACCTCAGTGCCACCCTTGCCCCTGCCGCAGGCACCCCCCTGTTTGTTGTGTGTTTTGCTGAAGCTGAACCTTCTCTCGCCCCTCCCTTCCTTGATGCCCAGAACCTTGATTCACCTCTGCTAAAATAGGAGAGGCTGGTGGGGAGCTGCATTTGTCAGGGTTTAATCTACATTGTGTCCTTTTGCAGTGTTTGAGTTGCTAGCATTTTACAAAATAGGGAATCTGGAATCTGGATTTCTGTCTTCACTTGAGAAATCAAATCTGGCATAACTCTGGGCCTGTATTTCTGTGCGACAGCCACCGCTGGCACTGGTCATCGGCTGCCTCTGTCTCCCGGGTCACCCTGCTGCCCAGCTGGCCACAGCAGGACTCTGAGTTGGCAATCTGCAGGGCTGGATGTCCTCAGAGTCTCCCCAAGGCCTATATTTTAGTAGCCTGTGAGGCAGATGGGCTGCCCCCAGCCCAGGTGTCAGCCTCCCTGCAGGTAAGGTTGCCCTTCTCGCCTCCTGAGCTACTCAGAGAACCAGAGGGCTCTCAGACAGCTAGTGGTCACCAGTTGCAGACAACCTGTGCCCAGCTCACAGATAAACATACATTCATGCTCACATTCAAAGCCAAGTGAAATTATACTCTCAATGTATTTGAGGTCAAAATACTCTCAATGTATTTGAGGTCAAAAGTAAATAAACCAGGACTTGATGCACAATCATGACAAAAGGGAAAAAAAGAGCATTGACTCATCCTGTTTGTGATCTCACATCCAGGTTGGTTACATCTGGGGTGGAGCCTCCGTTATAAATAAAAATGGCAATGAATTTGTTAGAGGCAAGGTTTCTGGTCATGTGACCCACAGAAAGCCCGAGGCCATCAGTCCTAAAGGGGCTGCCAGGTGACAGCGTGGGGATACACGCACTCCCTGGTGGACGTGAGGTGAAATTCAGACAAGATGCTAAGCTCCTGCTCTGTGCAAGGCCCAAGACCGGGGAGGGGGGGGCAAGGTAAGGAGGCTGTCCGTGAGGGGCCTGTGCCTTGAGAAGGAGACAGGACCAGTTAAGTGACAAATATGAGGAATAAGCCACAGGAGAAATGGGAATGTCTCAGGTGCCAGCATGCGGCAGAAATGTTCCCAGCAGGCACCTCAGCGAGGAGCAGTGAGGATGGAAGCCGGCTGCCCTCTAGTATCACTGGGAGGCCCAAGTGTCCGTGGTCAGAGCAGGGAGGGACAGAGAGAGGACGTGTGTGTCTGGAGATATCTGAACTTTATGCTGAGCTGGACGTGGAGGTGAACGCAACTCCTTTAGCCTCGAGGTAAAAACAAAAGGACACTCAGTAAATACAGCACATCTGGACACTGGTTTGAACTGCCAGGCTGTCTGGATTTTCCCAGAGGCTCAGGTCAGGGCAGCAGTCAGGTTCACTCCTCTCTGCCCCTCCCCTGGGGTGTCTCACCTGCCTCCCTGAAGATCCCTGTCTTTTCCTTCCTGTCTCTGCCAGCCCAGCCAGGGCTGGTGGGGTGGCTGCAGAGGTTTGGGGGTACACTCACCTGCCCGGTCTACAATCTCAAAATCCAAGTCTGCATTGCTCTTCTTAGCACCCAGGGAACCTCCCTGATCCACTTCCAGGATTTCTGGGCAGCTGCTACAAAGCATAAGAAGATGGAAGTCAATGTCCCAGGGAGCTAAGGGCAGTGGAGCCACCTGACCCTGTCCCCAGCCCCACTCTACCTGGAAGGCCAGGAGTCTTCCCAGAAGCCCTCTGTGGCCCGCTTGCATAGGGATTGCTGGCTGGGAGGCGCAGGGCTGCTGGAGCGGAAGCTGTCCACCAGCTCTCGGCTGGACGTGGCGCTCAGGTCAGACCAGAGCTGAGACTGGGGGAGGACACAGCAGAAGTCACCACGGGGCTCTCATGGGGATCCCTCAGGACCCTGCCCCTGCTGCCTCTACTGTGTAGAGTGTAATGATAATAAGCCACAGCCTCCCACTGACAGGGTAGAGGAGGCAAGAGGAGGGGAGAGAGGAGCAAAGAGCCAAGCCACATTAATTGAGCACCTACTATGTGTTGGGTATTCTATTAGCTACTTCTAGATTTTACGTTGCTTAGTTCTTTCTTTTTTAAGCTTTTGGCCACCCTTCCACATATGGGATCTTAGTCCCTGACTAGGGATTGAGTCCACGCCCCCCTGCAGTGGAAATGCAGAATCTTAACCACTGGACCACCAAGGAAGTCACCTGTATCCTTTAGTTCTTAATGATAAATCTATCTGGTGGGTAGCATTGTCCCACTTTGGGGTGTCCCAGGTGGTGCTAGTGGTAAGTAATTTGCCTGCAATGCAGACCCAGGTTTGATCCCTGGGTCGGGAAGATCCCCTGGAGAAGGAAATGGCAACCCATTCCAGTATTCTTGCCTGGAGAATCCCATAGACAGAGGAGTCTGGTGGGCTACAGTCCATGCGGGTCACAAAGAGTCAGATGTGACTGAGCATCTGAGCACACGTACTGCCCCACTTTACATATAAAGCAACTGAGGCCAGAGAGGCTAAGTTACTGGCTAGGGAGGGTTATGTGCTGACGGGGTGGAAACATGCAAGATGCAAAGCGTGGAACTGGAGGATGCAGGTGAAATGTGTAGATCCAGGTGTAGCTCCCCTGTTCACTTGATAAGCATTTCTTTAGCATCTTTAAGCATCTCCTACATGCCAGACCCTCTTCTGTCCCGATAGACGAGGTCTGGTCCGGCCCCAGCAGTGGTGGAGGCACTGGCCGTACCTCAGAGGAGCTGCCGTCACTGTCGTCCCGCGGGCAGAGGGCAAACATGCGCACCAGCCGCTGCTTCCCCTTCGGACAGGGCTCCCTGACCCCCGCCTCCTGCTTGGGCTGCCAAAGACCCAGACAGGCTGGTTAATTTAGGGAATATCCTAGGTTGCTCTTGGAGTTTCTACCGAGTCACAACCCCTGTATCTCCAGTTTCCTGAGTGGTTTCCTTTCCTGGGCTTCAAGGCAAAACATTTATGTCCCCTTCTCCCAACCTGGGACACCTGGCACTGTGGGAGCTGGCCACCAATGGGACATGCAGCAACCAGCTTGGTGACTGCATTTTATCCCCTTTGGATAATACATGTTATTCTCTCCTGGTTATACAAATAATAGATACTATATGTATATATTGGTGGGGAGGAATAGTCCAGTTAGAGATGAAAGTAAAATTGACCCATCCTCCCACACTCAGAAATAGAGCAGCAAGCATTTGCTGTCTGTCTGTCAGTCTCTTTTCCATGCATACATATATTTTTTTAAACATATTTGATGTGGCGCTGAGTAGGGGAGGGAAGAAGGGCTGGGACCCCTGCTTAGGGAGGTGAGGGTCTGGCTGTGCCTCCCAGGTGTCCCTGGGCACCTCTGAAGAGGTGAAGGGACACCAGGGTGTCTGGAGCTGGAACTGCTGGCGAGACCATAATTAGAGGTTTTACAGTAATTTTAGTTCTTTGAGAATGCAGCTTCCTTGGTTTCTATCACTCAGCTCTCAGGTAGTTTACTTGCAAGCTTCCCAGGAAGACGTCACCCACTAGACCAAGTGACTACCTGCACAGCTTCGTATGCTTGCTTTCTTCACTGAGCGCCACACAGTCCAGGTTCCAGAACCTTCCACCAAGCTAACCCTTCTGTGACTTGCATAGTATTAGCATAAAAAGGGATGCAGAAACAGACTCAGCCTGCCCAACTGGGCACCGTCAACCTTTGATCACACGACACAGTCTGCTCACAGGAGCCAGCATCATGGACAGAGCTGAATCCGGTGGTGCCAGTGGGCCTGCGTGGCTGGCTCATGTCTGCCCCGACACCCTGCATCTTCCCCCCAGCAGCACTCACCCCTGGTGATGACTCGGCCTGCGCCTGCAGCCGCTGGACCTGCTGGCGCAGCTCGCAAACCTGGTCCGTCAGCTCAAACACCTTCCTGCGGAGGGCGTCCTTCTCGGTCAGGTTCTGAGAAATCTCCATCTGGGCTCCATCCCTCGCCGAGTAGGCCTGGGAGCCGAGATGGGAGATAGAAAAGATCGATGCCCAGAGGATAAAGAGGCTGTGTCGCAGGAGTCCAGGCAGAGAAAGCCCTGGACTCCCCTGGTGTGTAGCACACACAGCTCGTTCTGTGGCTTACCACCATTTATGATTCATGTAAAAGTGAGCCGTTTCAGTAACAGCCAAGAAAGGGGTTCACACAAACACCTCCTGCTAGAAATGAAAGGAGGGAAGATGATGTGCAGTGGGCATGGCAGCAGGTAACTGTGGCAGGGAGTTGAGAAACATCCCGGGGACCAAGGAGAGAGACCCTGAGTCTGGAACCTGCTGCCATTGAGATCAGGTGACCTGGCTAGCTAGCAATAAGCCACACCCAGAGTGGCCTTCCCAATCCTCCTGAGACCCCTTGGGGACTGCACCTTCGGTCCTCGGAGCCCCTCAGCCCGGCACCCCGGCTAGCCCCTCATTCCTCCTGGGTACCTGGTCTCGCTCCTTCTGCAGCTCGGCCACTTGGCTCTGCAGGGCGTTCATCTTCTCCTTGTAGATTTCACAGTCCACCTTGGTCTTCTGGAACTGGAGCAGGGTCTGCTCCTTCTCTTCCCAGTACTGGACGGAGGGGGACAAACATGGCCCACAGAGGTCAGTGACTCCGAGGGTAGGGCTGAGGATGGGGGTGGGGGAGCCTTGGGGTGAGGGAGGTGGTTCTCGAGAGGAAATAAGGTGAATTGACACTCATTTTTTAAGTGCTAGATTTTAGGTGCATCTAGAGTTGCTGTGTTGATTATATTTTAATTTGGTCATCAAAATATGCATGGGTCCTGCATGTCAAATTGTGTTTTGTTTATTCCATGTCCCAAAAGGCATACCTATTTTCCCTCTGCCCACCTCATTCTCTTCCACTGTCTCCTTTCTCTCATCCTCTCCTTGCCTTTTACAGCAACTAAATAAATCCCTGGCTCTCACCCTGGGGCCCCCACGAACTGGAAATTGCTCTGTTTTTTTTTTTTGCTCTGTGTTTTAATTGCTTGTTTGTCTGATCCATTTTCTCATCACCCCACAAAGTGGACATGGCCTTTAGCATTGGATTCTGAGTTGGTGCCCAGTCTAGTTTGACAAAGGAATAAGTGAATAGGCCAATGCATTTCTTGGGCAAAGTTGGTTTTAAGCTCAGTGTGGTTTAAAGAATCTGCTTCCTCATCCAGGCAGCCCAGCCCCTAAACACGGCCCAACAGCGTCACCTGCTTTCGCTGTCTCTCAGCAGCCACAGCCCGCTCCCTCAGAGAGTGGATGCGGTCCACCAGCTCCTGCCTGCTCTCCAGGGCCTCGTCCAGATTCTGCTCCAGAATGTCCTTCTCCGCCTGGTACAAAGAGAGGTCAGCCCAGGGACCCTGACCTCCCCGAAGGCCCCGGGGAAACATCCCCATCATCTCGTCCCCAGGACAGGAGGCGGGAAGCTTGGAGTCCAGGTGTGGGGATGGATTTAGCTTTATTACTGCACATTAGGCAGGAAAAAAGGCAAGGTCAGCAATCAAAATGCGGAACATGCATTTCAGCTCCACGTGAACGTGGCTAGGAGACAAAATACAGGAAGCTGAAAGCCTCTGAGGGTAGTATAGCGCCTCCTTCTTTTAGGCAGTTTCAGCCTGCTCCCTCAATAGATCCAAAGGCAGAGGCTTCCAGGAGAGCGAATATCAAGGGGTGAGGCGTTCCCTCTTCACGCTCACTTTTATGAACGATGGCACAGTTCAGGCCGGGGGACCCACACCCTGTGAATGTCTATTGAAGGACTAGTTCAAAAAATAGATATTTATTGATCGAAAGGGACCGGAGAGGAGAGACAGATGATTTGCATAATTTCAGGGTGCTGGTGACACGAACTTCTCTGCATCCTACAGTTCCCCACTCCCCCGTGCCTGCCTGGGCGGGATGGCAGAATATTTTGCAGGCAGAAAGTTTCCCCCACTTTCACAACCTTAAAGCTAATCGCATCAATTATAATCAGGCTCCATTTACTCCAAAACAACATAGCAGCAGCAAACAAGCTAAGACTTTTGAATACATGCGCAATAGCTTTCAATTTTGCCAGAATATGGGGTCTGGAAAGAAGGGGAAGGAGAGACGTAAGAAGGGGTGGTGAGGATGAGTCACTAGGTTTCATCTCACCGAGACCTTAGCCTCAGTGGAACCACTTGTCAGAAATCCCACAGTCTGGAAGCCACTGGCCTTGGCCTGTGGCCACAGGGAAGGAAGCTGAGCCTTGAGGGGAGACCAGGGCAGGAAGTTGAACCTTGGGGGCATCAGGACCCACCAGGCTGAAGGTCAGGGAGCGGAGCCTCTCATTCTCCTCCTTCAGGCGGCTCAGCTCCTCGTCTCCAGGCTCCAGGTCACTGGCCATCTTCAGGGACCGCTCTCGAAATTCCCGCTCACAGGAAGAAGACATCTTCTCTCGCTGCAGCTCTTGCTTCATGAGATACAGCTGCCAGGGAGGAAATGGAGGAGGAGAAAGTCACTGCTGTTTCTCCACTAGACCAGGAGCCAGGTGTGGTCCTCAGCCTTTCTCCTTAATGATGTGCTTTTCATACTCAAAAAGGCCCCTCTCCCAAGATTTCAAAATCCATGAAAGGGTTTTACCTAACGAATAGTCCCTGTGGGATGATAAAAGCATTTTAGCTTTATCTTACCGGTGAGGTGTAGGGTTAAATCACTGAGCTGGGCCCCCGGGAACAGAGAAAGGAGCCCTTGCCATTGGCTCTTGGATCTGACAGCCAGTGCAGCCAGGGATGAATGGCCAGTAAGCCTCCTCCAGCATGGCCCTGCTTCTCTGGCTTTCCACATTCCGCTAAACATGTCAGATGAAGTAGGGGGCAGCAAGAAGAAACCCCGGGGGATCTACTGGAATTAGAGGTTTGGGTGTGAACTCATGATTTCTAAAACATGTGCATGTATGTGTATATGCATACTTGCATGCATATGTGCCTATGCATATTTGTAGGTGTATGTATACTTGTGTATCTATGTGCATGTTTCCTAGTCCTCTCTGCTAAAACGTCTGAGGAGCAAAGATACCCCAGTAGCAATGAGCACACCTAGAGCCCAGATCTTGGTCATTAAAAGGAACTGGGGCCCCTTGAAGAAATGGCTGACTTTGGAGCTGAGGTGGGCTGGGTATGAGATGATCCTGGAATATCTTGTGATGATGCAAAGAAAGTCAGTGTTAAGAAAACTCGACCTCATGTCATGTCCCAGGACACAGCATATTGAAGGGGTTCCCACTGCCAAATCTAGAACACTTTCAGTACCAAACTAAAGACAATAATATGTTACAGATTATTGGAAATAGGAATCCAGGCATCTGTGCCAATAACAGATGCACAAGCAGGGAAAGGAAAGGCACCCTCTCACGGTCAGGATGCTGAGGGCCAACTGGTCACCAGGGGGAGCACTGGAGATGGGGCTCATCATTTTGCAGCCACCAGAATAAAGATGTGCTCAGGCAAGAATCACTGGTCAGGCTAAGTCCAGAGGGAGGTGTCAACATGAAGCTGGGGTGCTTGCTGGCCTCAAAACACCTCTCCCATACCCCACATTGCTTACCAGCTTCAAGGAGCAATAAAGAGTACTTTGGCTATTTTGGTACAATACCTGATCCTGGACTGGAGGGAAAATGCCATAAAGAATGTACTTTAGGTCAACTATAAAACTGTAACCCATACAGCAGACTAAAGGATTATATCATTGTAATTTTATGAACTTGACAACTGCACCACAATTATATAAGAGAATATCCTATTTTTAGGAAATATACATCGAAATGTTTGGGGGTAAAGGGCCATGATGTGTTCAACTCAAGTGGTTCAGGAAAAAGTGTGTTGTACGTGTGGGGAGAGAAAGAGAGCACAGTGATAAAGAAAAGGTTATGTGGATGTCATTTGTATTTTTATCTGTATATTATTGGGTAAATTCAAAATTCTTTCTAAATAAAATTTAGAAAACTAAAATCAAACAATGCCATAGTTAAAAGCAAATGCCAAAATGACAAGGCATGACTATCCTCCATAAAGAACTCTTGTTGATCAATAAGAAGATACAATAATTATCCCCAACAGAAATAAGAGTAAAAGACTGTTGGGGTCTGAGGGGACCTCACTAGTAACATTCCTGTTCTCCCATCTGAATCCAGGACCAGCTGAGAAAGACAAAGGAGGAGCCAATAGAAGTCCACTGTCCCCCCGGTTACTGACAAGTCAGAGGGGAGCAGGGCTAGATGGGTCCACTATTCCGTCCACACCCAGAATAGCCAGACAGGCCCCCAGAGATAGGACAGGGAGGAGGGCTCCCCATGGTGGGCACTTCACAGACCAGGCGATTGCAAGGCAGGGTGGACTTGAGGCCACATAGCCTATTCAGGGGGACCCTGGTGGAGGAGAAGTTTCCTGCAGGGGTGTTGCAGGGAGTGGGAGCAGGGGTTCCAGGAGATAGGCCAGCAAGTGCAAAGGCCCAGGGTGGGGAGCAGCAGGTCAGGACGGGCGCCCCGAGCTGTTACCTCTTCCTGCAGGCCACGGCAGCGCGTGGTGGCCAGCTCCTTCTCCTGCAGTGCATTGCTGTAGTGCAGCGAGAGACTCAGCATCTCATCCTTCAGCTTCAGCACCTCGTGGAAGTGGGCGCTGACCTCGCGCTTCATGCGGCTGTGGTCGGCCTCCAGCTGACGCAGGCCCTCAGCGCGGGCCTCGGCCTGGTCCAGGCGCTCCTGCAGCTGCTGGCACTGCCGCAGCAGCGCCTCCTTCTGCCCCTTCTCCTGGCTCAGCTCCTCCTGCAGGCTCCCGATGGCCCCGGCCAGGCACTCGGTCAGCTTGGACGTCTCCATGAGCCCTGCGGGATGGGGCAGGTAGGCCAGGGGCTCCTCATCCTGCAGGGTCTTGCTTCCTGAGCCCACACTCTCAAGCAGGGCCCCCACACTAATCTATGGGTCACCTTAAATGCTTCCAGGCTCAACAGGACTAGATATTTCGGTTAAATAAATAGCATGACAGGTGATTTTTGTCCCCATTCTTGGCTTCCCTGTAGGACCTGGCTGTTTAAACCTAACTCCCCATCCCCTGCCATCATCAGCTGAACCTTGCTCGATGTTCATTCTCATGTCATCCTAAGGAAAACATAACAAAGAACATGAATCTGTATAACAGAACCCTGAATCCCATAAATAGGGGCTGTGATGACAAATAGGCTGAAACACTTTCTAAACCACAGTTTTGAGTGATGTCGCCCTGCCCCTTCAAATACCTAAATCTCTCAACAGCTCCTCCAGAGAAGCCTAAAATGACTCAGTTAATGAACAAGACCTCATCTCCCACCTGGCTGGTATAAATCTTTACTTAACAGCTCCTCTCCTTTTTCCTGCCGTCGGCCCCTCCCAAGAGTCAGAGCTGGGCAGGACTGGGCAGGACCGAGTGGGAACCTGTTCCCTTCTGCCTCAAGCACCTCAAGGTAAAGGTTTTCTAGGAAAGGACACACTTCCTCTTTGCCTGCGCCTCTCAGATGCAGGTTCCACCCCCTGTGAGGGGTCTGCTTTTGGTGCTGGATAGTTAGGGACAAAGCTTTTCATTTATAACCCAAGGTCATGGGCTCTGCCTATCCACCCCGACTAGGGTTAATGTGTGGGGGTCTCCTCACCCCCCACAGTCTGGTGGGTTGGTTGGAGCACGGGGACAGGAATGTCTGCCCAGTTTGGAACAGCCTACAGTCAAGGAGGGACACCGCCTCACTCCTGGTTATATCACCAGATCTCACCACTGAAGTTTGTGAAGTCCACGCTGGGCTGCAGCCCGGTGACCAGGGTGTAGACATCAGGGTTGTGGAACTTCAGGCTCTCCAGCAAGGCAATGGCCCCATTCTTACCTCGAGTCTTTAGCAAATCCAACAAGTACCCTTGGGAGAGAGAACAGTCTTAGCTAGCCAGGTACTGGGTAGGCTTCCCATGAAGGAAGCAGAGTATAACAGGATGGCGGTGGGGCAGGGAGGGGTCATCCTTGCACATCTAGGAATCAGGAGGTCAAAGCAGTTTTCCAGGGTTGATTTACTACTTCCATGATGGTGGTCAGACTCGAAAGGGGTCAGGCTGATATTTATTGAGGAACTGCTACAACCCAAGTGCTAAGAGTTGAGAATAAAAGACTCAAAAGGATAACCGTTGCTCTCCAGACCTCTCCCAGGTGTGTTGTGGACACATGCAGACACACATATACAAAGCAGGTGGGAGGAAATAAGCAAATAGCAGTGCCCCCAGGGTCCAGTCCCAGAGAGGCTCGGGCCTTCCAAGCCCACCTAGATCCCATCACTCTCAGTTTGAATTAGTAGCTTGAATTAATTTCTCCCCTATGTAATGGTCATAAAGCAACAGGCACAAATAGTATCATATTGATAGCTACCACTTTCTGCCTGTTTTTGAAGGCCCAGGCTTTGAGATGAGTATCTGATAAAGAGTAACTCATTCCATTCTCCTAACAACTTCATATGATGAAGCTTTCCTGTTTTTGAATGAATAAACACAGCTAGTCAGACAATCAGAATCAGCTCCAAAGACATCTGGAGTGGGTTGAGTTGTGGCCCCCAAAGTTATGTCCACTCGGAAGCTGCCAATGGGACCTTGTTCGGAAAAGGCTTTGCAGATGTAATTAAGGTAAGGATCTCAAGAGGAGGTCCTCCTGAGTTATGCAGGTAGGCCTTAAATCCAATCACAAATGTTCTTATAAGAGACAGAAGAGGAGAAGACAGAAGGCCGTGTGATGATAGAAGCAGAGATTGGAGTGATGTAGTCACAAACCAAGGATGCTGGGGCCACCAGAAGCAGAAAAAGGCAAAAAGTTTTGCCTTCAGAGGAGTTCAGCCCTTCTGACACCTTAATTTTAGACTTTTGGCCTCCACAATGTGAAAGAAGATATTTCTGCAGTTTTAAGCCACCCAGTTTGTGGTCATTTGTGGTGGCATTTCTGGGGCACTAACCCAGTCCCATGACTTGACCTCAGGTCACCTCAAGGTCCTGCGCTCCCTCCCCTCACAGGGGCTTTCCCAGTGCCACCTGCGCTGAGCTGGCTCTGCAGTGGGCTGGGACACAGGTCCTCACCGACTCTCATGGCGGAGTTGTTGAACCTGGGGCTGTGCAGCACCTCCTCCTCATCCAGCTGGTCTAGCACCTTGGCCTGGCGCAGGTAGGGAGTGAGACGGCTGGGGCAGATGCTGCGTACGATCCTGCAGCGGTGGTCCTCCATCATCTCCCACAGCACCTCCTCGTCCAGGGAGGTCAGCGAGGAATCCGTGCGGCACAGCTCCGCCATGGCCCAGCCTCAGCACCCTGGATGGGAAGGGTGGCCACGGAGGGCTGGGGTCAGAGAAACACAGCTTCCTGTCCAGGAGGTCTTTCCATCGAAACCCTCTTCCCCAAGTCAGCAGTAGAGAGGAAATGACCAATTCAGAGAGGTCATGACACCTGCTCCGGCCCGGGTGTCCTATGACCAGCAGGAGGATCCTGTCCATCCTTATTGTTGATATCAAGTCAATTCCTCAACCAGGAGCAGAGCAAGCAGAACAGGGTTTCTTTTGGATTCAGGAGCCTGGATTTGCCTTTAAATCTCAGGAAGCTGCCCCTGGCCTGGAGAATGGGTGTACTGAATGAGGGTGACATTACCAACTAGATGGATGGGGGTTTCCCTGGCGGTTCAGTGGTTAAGACTATGTGCTCCCAATGCAGGGGGCCCAGGTTCAATCCCTGGTCAGGGGACTAGATCCCACATGCCACAACTAAAGACCCTGCATGCTACAGCTAACACCTGGTGCAGCCAAATAAATAAAAAATAAAATAAAAATCTGTCTCATTGAAAAAACAAAACAAACCAGATGGATCTAGAACATGAATTCTTAACAGGTGTGACAGAGCCCCCAAGGGGTCAAAAACTGATTCTTGAGCAAGAATTCTTACTCTTCTGTGTACTGGAGTGGGTTGCCGTTTCCTCCTACAGGGGATCTTCCTGACCCAGGGATCGAACCCAGGTCTCTTACGTCTCTTGCTCTGACAGGCAGGTTCTTTACCACCAGCGCCACCTGGGAAGCCCATATAAAGCACAGATGTGCATAAATAGACAGTATATCTGTGAGGTTAATATCTCATGAAAGGGTGATTGGGGAAAGGGGAGAGGCAATCGCATCCAAGCACAAGACCTTGTGTTAAGAGGACCTCAGAGGACCCCCTGCCCAGACTGCCAGCCACAGAACCCACCCCAGACTTGGCTTTGTAATGAGTCACCTCCACAGGAGTGCCCCCACCCGAGCCCCTCTCCTCCCTCCAGCCCTGGCACAAATTCACTAGCCCACTGATCCATCTAAATACTCTAAGATGCTTTTAACCTGCAGCCTGTTTTAAGCATCTTAAAAAAGTCCTGCAAATGATATAAAATATCCATACACCAGTCACACAGATTCAACCCATCTTAACACTTTGTACCTGGTCTCCTTTTTAAGGACACGCAGTCAGAGACAGCCCAGTTCTGTTGTCTCCAGGTCCTGTCCCTCACTCTCTTCCTGCAGGTAACTTCTGGACCATGTGCTGCGTATGAGTGTGTCTAAAAATAACACAGGGCATCTTGCCATGTGCCCCCGGGAACCCCATAAACAGTGTGGTGCTGGGCATGGCTCTATACTCAGTCTGTTTATTTTTTTGTTGTTTATTTTTGCCACACCACGTGGCTTGTGGGATCTTAGTTCCCCCATCAGGGATCAGATCTGGGTCCATGGCAGTGACAGCCCAAGTCTTAACCACTGGATAGCCAAGAAAGTCCCTCAGCCTGTTTTTTGAGGTTTAGCAAATGGATACATGCAGCTTGATATGTTTTTAAACTGTGTACTGAATTCAGTTATACTAAGAAACCACAGTCGGTGCTCCTGTGGATGGACCTTAGGTCGTTTTGCCTTTTTCTCCAACACACATAGTGCCACAGTGACTGTAACCTTGGGCACAGGTGGGAGAGTTTCTCTCAGACCTGAGAGTTCCTATGATTTGGTTCTTTCCATTTGGAATGGCAAGGTGGAGCAGCTGGAGTCAAATACCTGTATTTTAAAAAAAGCTTTTGGCTGTACCACACGACATGTGGGATCTCAGTTTCTCGACCAGGGATTGAACCTGGCCCCCTGCTTGGAAACTCAGAGTCTTAACCACTGGGCCACCAGGGTAATCCCTCAAATACTTCTTGAAGAGGTCTATACATGAAAAATGCTTGAAAACCAGAGCAAATCAACCCTTGTAAACTAAGAAAACAAGGAGATGGTCACTGGATGGTCCTGTCCCCATGGACAGCCCCCTACAGTCCACGCGAGGGGCCCCGTCTTTAGCGAGGACTCACCAAAAACTGCTCACATTCGTTTTTGCAGGCACTCCTCGCGGTGGGATGGGATCCCGGGTCCCCTCTGAGGCCAGGTGTGGTGCTGGCAGGACGGGCCTGGGCGAGAAAAGCCTGAAAACCCGTGCTAAGATGATCTCATATCTATCTCGAGTCGCATGACTTGCACAGAAACTCGAGTTTCGGCACCAAAGACTAATGCAAGGGGGGAGAAAAGCAAACTGTTCCAGGAAACAATTCGACAGATCTTTGATCCCTACCATTTGCTCAGGAGCTATAAAAGCTTCCTTGGGGCTTGGTAGCAGGCTTGTAGAAGGAAGGCGAGCTTTGAACCCTAGGAGACCAAGGAGAGTGCGCAGGTGCAATAGTCACACAGTGTGTTTTTGTCACCAGGGGGCCTGACTCCACTGATACCCTTCCCCTAGGTCTTGTACTCAGAAGGAGGGATATGCCGACAGTTGTGGGTGGGAAAGGGGCGCGGGGATCTCACTGGTTGAGGAAGAAGAGGGAGCAAGCCAAGAATAGGAGTCCTGCCCTTAGGTGGTTCATTCCTGGTTTCTTCAGGGAACAGTTGATGGATGCTTAGGAATCAGGGTTTTATAGGTTGAACTGTGTCCATGAATCAGGGTTTTATATGTTGAAGTCCTCACTCCCAGTACCTGTGAAAGTGGTTTTATTTGGAAATCATGGCAGATGTGATCAAGATAAAGTTATCAGGGTGGGGCCTTGAATCCCTTATGACTTAGTGACCATATAAGAAGAGAAGCGATCCAGAGACAGACTTACAGGGAAAAGTCATGTGACAACCAAGGCAGAGATCAGAGCAATGCGCATAGAAGCCAAGGGTTACCAAGGATTGCGAGCAACACCCAAGGCTCAGAAAAAGGCATTGAGCAGATTCTCCCTGAGACCTTCAGATGGAGTCTGGACCTGCTGGCACCTGGATTTTGGATTTCTGGTCTTCAGAACTCAGGGCAAATACATTTCTGTCATTTTAAGCCATGCGGTGTGGTAATTTATTATGGCAGCCTTGGGAAACAAATACACACGCACAAAGGGAATTTGGAAACTGGCTCAAGTCCTGGAGTGCCCGGCCATGTCCAAGCAGTCAACTACACACTTGAATGGAAGGCTCGCGAGCTCCTGGGATCTCTACCCAGTAGAAGTCTGCATCTCTTTGGTGTGGCTCTTCAAATCAGGATGACCTACCTTGCATCAGGACCAGCTGTGCAATCCACAGAGCCCAGTACAAAATGAAAATATGGGCCCCTAGTTTAAAAAGTTTCCAGAAGTTCTAGACAGTGACAGCAGAGCATTAGACCAAGCACAGGGTCCTAGGAACAGGTTACATCCATGAAGCTGGCCCTGATTTGCATGATCAAGGGGTCTCCAGGCCCTCATTATGTAATTTATGCCTAAATTCCTATCTCAAACAAGTGATTCTCTTGTGATGATCAAAGCCCTTCTGTGAGGTTCTCTTTTAGATGTTGCTGGGGGAATAAGCATTCACTTCTTGGCACCTAGAGGTGGGTGGGCTTGTCAAGAGATGGAGGGCCAAATGAGATGCACCTTCTCCATGGCTGCCAGACTGGTGACTTGGGGCCAGGACAGGCTTCTAACTGTTCAACCACTCAAGGACCCAGGACAGAGGATAAACTCCAGGAGCAGTCCTTCCCAGCCCCATCCAACCCTGCCTCAGAAGGCAATAGTCTTTGTTTTCTCAGGCCCTGCCTGTCCTTCTGGAAACTAGGTGTGGCAGCAATAATACATCGGGTGCCCAGCCCCAGTGCTTGGCCAAAGGAGGCTAGGCCTGAGGCACCTGACAGCCCCGCACCCCCAGCCAAGCTCCCATCCCCTGCCCCGGAGGCCCCGATAGGGCTGAGTGCTTCTGCCCTCAGCCGGTTTGTGTTTCCTGCCGGCCTCCTCCATTCCACCCCTGTGTGTGCATGTTTAGTTGCTTTAGTCATGTCCAACTCACTGTGACCCCATGGTCTGTAGCCCAACAGGCTGCTCTGTTCATGGGATTTCCCAGGCAAGAATACTGGAGTGGGTTGCCATGCCCTCCTCCGGGGAATCTTCCTGACCCAGAGATCAAAGCTGTGTCTCTTGTATCTCCTGCACTGGCAGCATTGGCAGATTCTTTACCACCAGCGCCACCTGGGAAGCCCCCCCATTCCACCCCTACACTGGGTTAGTCCAGCATCCTGTTCCCCTCAGTCAACCCCTGTGGTACACGGGTGCCAAGGTGCCTAGGCAAGGGCTTCCCCTTGCGCCTTCTCAGATGACAGCCTCGTGAGTGCTGCAGTTCTCACCATGTCCAGTGCAAAGGCTCCGGGTCAGAGTCCACACATAGAACCAGTCCAAATGGGAAAGGTGCTGAACGAAGAAACTCACAGAGTCTCTCTTCGAGAGCCTCGCAAAATGAGTCAAAAAATGTAAACAAACAAACAAGAACAACAACAACAAAAATCCGCAGCCACAAAATGCAAACAATGGAAAGGTAAACAAGTTTCTCCCCAAAGTTTTGAGAAAGGTTGGAATATTAGATGAGCCCCCAAATGGATGAAGTGGTGCCCAGGGGCTCAGGACTGCCAGTGACAGAACCACATCTCAACAGAAGCATGTAGATTTTATAAAGTCTCTACCTCGTCATGGTTTTCATGATCTCTTAACTTTAGCGGGGAATTTTTAAAGAAGTAATGGTTCTTGGAAACGTTTATACTGCATTTAGCAATTCAACCATAATCTTAAACGTAAGTAAAGTTACAATCTTGCTTTGAAAACAGGTGGGGACTTCCCTGGTGGTTCAGTGGTTAGGATTTTGCCTTCTAATGCAACAGGTTCAGGTTCAATTCCTGGTCAGGAAGATAAGATCCCACGTGCCTCCTGGCCAAAAGACCAAAATATAAAACAGAAGCAATATTGTAACAAATTCAACAGACACTTTAAAAATGGTCCACATTAAAAAAATGTGTAACATGATCTCATGTTTTTGGAATGATGTCAGTGTGTCTGTCTCTCTAGCACTCCCTCAATCTATATTTTAATTTATCCATCCATCTAATCTGTCCATCCTTCTCTCATTTGGGGTGTGTGTGTGTGTGTGTGTGTGTGTATGTGTGTGCATGCGTGCACATATGTGCACTCGAATGTGTGGGAGAGAAAGAAAAAGAGAAAGACGGAGAGAGAAATACAAAGAGACAGACAGAAACAGAGAAACAAGAAAGAGACACAGAAAGAGAGCAGGTAGATTCTGGAATGCTGTTCACTGATGCTATTTGTGGTGGTAGAATTTTAGGAAATCGTTTTTTTTAACTGATTAAACTTTTTAGAATGAGCCTAGGTTCAATAAAAACCATAAACTCATTGTTTCAGAAAATAATCAATTCAGTTGATCAAACAGAGAAGGAAATTATCACAGATAAGGTGCCCATCAGTCCCAGAGCACCCGGGACACTTCTTGCCTAAACATGATTCTTCATGGCACCCCCTGTTTCTCTCTCAAAATGACACAGTTCAGGTGACCAACAATCACAGACTAGCAGAGGCATCCCCTCTTTTGCTTTCCCTCAGTTCTAGGAGGAAGAGCCAACCCTTGTGTGCCGGGCACAGAGGGAATGGGAGCAGACCAGGATGGCAGGTGCTGGCTGAAGTAATTTCTGGAAAAGGCTGGGACATGGGGAAAGACTTGGTTGGCTCAGTTCTGCCTCAATGGGGAAGGAAACTGCTTCTTAACCCCAAAACAGGATTTCTTAACCTTCCACTTCATAAAGAAGAGTGGAGCACATTTATAAAATCTTGTGTTTCCCCACAAATTTCTTATAAAATATCCATCTTAATACAAATCGAGCCTGAGCCTGAAGGTTCAAAAACAGATGAGAAATAAATACACCAGCCCTGAATAATGACCCTAAATGTGCTCCTTTGATTGGAGTCAATGGCCTGGATTAGTTGGCTCAAAGGAGACAGTGACCAAAAAACTTGGGCTCATGGAATATTGACTTCTATTTTTAGCCAATTACACCCTGGTGTGCTGTCTGGTATTATACAGTATAGTGGCCAAGGGTTGGGGCCGGGGGCGGGGGGTTGCCTCTCCAGATTGCAGCTCAAACTCTGGGAGCTCCAGATCCCCAGGTCTCCGTGGATGCCCTGTTGACAGGGACTCGCTGGAAGCCTTCCCAAGGCTGGGTCATAGTGGGTGACACGCTCCAGTCCTGGGAGCACCTTCTGGCTCAACTGCCACTCCTGCCCCCGCATGCCCATAGCATTGTAGGACTCCCAACCACTGTCTGTTCACAGAATCCCACTTCCACCAAAGTGATCTCGGAAAATCAGGGCCAGCTCAAGCGACAAGCTGCCTTACCAGAACAGCTGAAGACAGACCTCTCTGGGACTCTCTAAACCTCAAGCAACTGCCCCTGACTCCTGGGACCCGTCAGCCACCCCAGGGTGTGCGTATAAGTAGGTATAATCGAGTAGAAGCCATGCTAGTCCTTGCTTCATGCAGTGAAGCAGCTTAAGACAGGTCCCTAAACGGGAATTTAAAAGGTGGGAGTTTCCTGGCAACTTAGCCTCAAAGTAAATAGGGGTTAGTTCTAACAGTAAAGAAAATTTAGCTCAGAGATCCTTAAGGATAGTTTAAACTCTATAAAATCCTCTTTTAACCCTACAGTAATTCTAGAGGGAGTCTTAAATCACAAGAGCCCTAAGCCTCTAAGATGTGGGTCCTCCTATTTCCCCATGTCAATATTCTTCTCATAGCCCAGTGCACAGATTCTTGCCTGCCTGTGAAGTAGGGGAGAAGGAGCAGTGAACACATACATGTACACGCATATACACACATACACAGAGGCACATGCAGGACTCCAGAATAGGGGGAGTGGGTTAGAGGAAGCTTAAGGGAATTGACGACCCACAAACATGGTGAGTGAGGCAGAAGGTCACCAAACACAAATGGGGTGCTCCCTTGCACCCCTCAGCTAACATCCCACACCAAAGAGTCATTGTAAATTTCTGGCTTTGCCCTTACCACCAACAGGAAGCAGTTGGTCTTACTTTATTTGTTGTTGTTGTTGAATCGCTGAGTTGTGTCCAACTCTTTTATGATCCCATGGACTGTTGCTTGCCAGGCTCCTCTGTCCATGGGATTTCCCAGGTAAGACTACTGGAGTGGATTGCCATTTCCTTCTCCAGGGGATTTTCCTGACCCAAAGATTGAACCTGCATCTCCTGCATTGGCAGGATTCTTTACCACTGAGTCACGATGGAAGACCTGGTCTTACTTTACATCTGAACTTAGAAACCTTCCTTTTCTTTCATCCTGGGCAATGACGCTGAGATAAAGAGTACTAAATAGAACACTTCTTTCATCCAGCATGGCCTGTATTTTCTTAGGTGGTACTTAGCAGCCAGAAGATGTTTAAGTAATTTAACCAAACAAAAGGCAACGAGCTGATTTCTCCTCTGTTCTCAAACCTGGCACACCTCCATGCCTTATAAGGAGGAAGCCAGCCCTTCCCATTCCCCCTTGCCCCACAAACAGCTCTTGGATCCCATGCCTGTCCTGTCCACCCTCCCTGGGTATGCTGACCTGCTCTCCTAGAGGTAGACCCTGTACACTTGCCTTTGTCATCCCTGAGAAGCGATAGCTGACCGGCTACAGTCTCACCTGAGCAGCAGCAGCAGCAGCAGACAAGCAGGTTTGACAGGTGCATCTGTCTGGGCCCTGCCTACAGAAGCAGCACCTCACTCAAGCCTACACGCATCACTGAAACTCCAATACGTTCCCACAGCAGGGAGGATGGGTATGAAGGGTGTGTTTACCTTTGCCAGAACCACAGGAACCTTCCGAGAACTGCCTGTGCATCTGGTCAACCCACAGAAGGTGGTGGTTGAGAAGATGATGAAAAATCTTGGGGTGGATGGAATCTATAGTCAGCCCATAATTCTCCAGAAAGATCCTAGGAAGTTTAGGGTAAACTCACATTAGCAATTCTGGGAAGTATCTAAATAGTCCTAATAGATCCATCTAAAATCAACATGGATACTTACTACTTAGATTTAAGTGAAAGTCTTAGTTCTTCTATGTTAAGATGTATCCAGAATCTGATCACTCTTGCCATTTGTACTGCTGTGATCTGATCAGTGCCTACCAGGATGGCTGCAATGACCTCCTAGCTACTTTCTCCATGCCCCTCATAGTGAGTTCTCAACACAGCTGGCAGAGCCTCCTGTATTGCTAGAGGATGAGTCAGGTTGTATCATTTCCTTTGCTCAAATTTCCAATCCTCAAGTCCTCACCCCGCCCCACATGCTAGGCCCTGATTTCCTGGTGCTTGCTAATCTCATTAGCATTCACCTGCTCCTCGTATGGGGCCTCCTTGCTAGTCTTGGATGGCTCCAGGCACATGCCAGCCCCAGGGCCTTTGCACCTGCTATTCCTTCTGTCTGCAGCACTCTTTTTTTCACCTCTTTCAGGACTTCAATCAAGGGCCACCTTCCCAGAGAGGGTTTTCCAGCCACTCTTTTTAAAATCATAGACTTCCCACACTACTTCCCCTCCCCATTTCCCTGTTTCATTTTTCTCTATTGGCCTCACTGCTCCCTGACATACTATATATTCTAATTATTTATCTGTTTTTTGCCTGACTCTCTATGAAAAGCCTGACCCAGAGGACAAGAATTCTTTCATTTTTCCTGCTGTGTCCTCACTCTGAGCGATGCTCCATGAATACTAGTTGGGTGAATAAATAAACATTGGGTGCCTGGTTCACACTGATGCAGATGATAGACAAGTAAGAAGAGACAAACATAGTTTCAGGGCCTATGAGTAAGAGGGATCTTGAGGGTCATCCTCCTGACCAGGCAGGTTCCCAAGGTCACACAGTTAATTGATGGAGGGACAGCAACCAGAACCCAAGACTCCTCCTCCTGGTGAGTATGAGAGCTGGACTGCAGCCGCTCAGGGCAGAGCAGGTAAGAACACAGATCTGAGTTCAGACAAGGACACAAGTTCTTGGGTCAGAGTCCCAACCCTGCTGCACATCAGCTAACCTCTGGGTCAGACTATTTAAACTCCTAAGTCTCAACTTTTTTATTTTTCCAGTGGAGAAAAATAGCAGTGGCTCCTGCTCATGGTGGGAAAGCACTTCTCTCCATGCCTGGTGCACAGAAAATTCTAGATAGTTATAAAAAAATGTCAAAATGTTGTCCTTCCAAGTAAAAGAGGCAGCCGGCTGATGGTATTAAGGTGGCTAAAGCCTCACTAAACCTCTGTTGAAAACAGGAATTCCTCGAGTTACAAGAACAGAATTGAGGAAGCCCCAGGCCCCCTAGGACTGTGAGCTTTCTGAAGGCAAAAACCATTTCTTAGTCACCACAGAGGCATCAGGAGGATCTGACTAAGAGTTATTCTGTATGACATGAGACCCTAGCTGGGTACACACTTCTAGGGTCAACCAGGTGGCACTTTGGTAACCTGGTTCAGTGGGAAGAGCATCTCCTGGAGGAATTCCCAAGGGCTGGGAGGCACCAGGAAAGCCCCACCTGGTGAGCAGGGCCCAGGGCAGCGATCAAGAAAGGAGCAAGGAGTGAGAAACAGACAGACATTGTGAATGTCCTGGTAGCTCTGTGGAGGGCCTCTGGGTGTCACCTTATCCACAGAATGTAGGGAGTTGGGGGGGGGGTGTTCTGGGTTTGCCTTGTAACGGAGATGCTGGAACCAGGTGCTACAGGAAGGGCCCTGTAAGAACAAAGGGCAGGTTTACAGCGCAGAGCACCCAAGGACAGGGCTTCAGGTTTAAGATGGGGACCTCCAGCCCGGCACCCTGCATGGGTAGCAGCCGAATGGATGACAAGGGCATCGTAAGTGGAGGGAAGAGATGCCTCTTTGCTCTTCAAGCTAATGCTCAGGAGGACCCCAGGGCTTCTGTGGTTTTCACTGTACCAGGTCTTACTTGTGGCTCAAGGGATCTTTATGGCTGTGTGTGGGATCCAATTCCCTGACCAGGGATCAAACCCAGGCCCTTGCGTTGGGAGTGTGGAGGCTTAGCCACTGGACTACCAGGGAAGTCCTGACCCCAGGATTTCTACTGAGGCATTCTAAGCAAGTTTTCAACAGGTGAGCCGGCCACCTGAGCAGGCATCTAGGGCTGGGCTGAGTGTGGCTCAAAGGCCTCTGTGTGGGAGCACGGACCCCTCACCCCCACCCTGGCCCGCATCAATGCACAGCGTGGGCCAGGGGAAATCAGGAAGCAGCAATTTTCACAGGCACAGCTGACACTGCTCATTGCCTGCTTCTTTCTCATATTTGAACACGCAACTGCCTACCTAACAGTTTCCTGGATCCCTAGGCATCTCAGATTTAACTCACGGAAATCAAATCATTCTTTTTTTTTTTTTCCATCTTAGAGTGGGGTCGTGCTAAATTGCCCAGGCTGGAGTGCAGTGGTTATTCACAAGCTCAGTCCCACTACTGACCAGCAGAGGAGTTTTGACCTGCTCTGTTTCTGACCCGGGCCAACTCACCCCTCCTTAGGCAACCAGGTAGTCCTCTGCTCTCAAGAGGTCACGATATTGATGCCAAATTTAGTGTGGACACTGTATAGGCATAATGTGTTACAGCTCAGAACTCCTGGGCTCAAGCACAGATATATTTTTTAAAAATGTTTGTTAATTGAGGTGAAATTCACTAACATAAAATTAACCATTTTAAAGTGAACAGTTCAGTGGCATTTAGTGCATTCACAATGCTCTGCAACCATTTCCTCTATTGAGTTCTAAAACATTTTTTCACTCCAAAAAAACAAAACAAAACAAAAACCCTGTGTCCATTAAGCAGCTCCTCCCTCACTCCCTGGCAACCACCAAATTGCTTTCTGTCTCCATTCAGTTCAGTTCAGTCGCTCAGTCATGTCCGACTCTTTGCAACCCCATGGACTGCAGCACGCCAGGCCTCCCTGGCTATCACCAGCTCCCAGAGTTTATTCAAACGCATGTCCATCGAGTTGGTGATGCTATCCAATCATCTCATCCTCTGTCATCCCCTTCTCCTCCCATCGTCAATCTTTCTCAGCATCAGGGTCCTTTCAAATGAGTCAGTTCTTTGCATCAGGTGGCCCAAGTATTGCAGTTTCAGCATCAGTCCTTCCAGTGAGTATTCAGGGCTGATTTCCTTTAGGATGGACTGTAGGATGGACTGGTTGGATCTCCTTGCAGTCCAAGGGACTCTCAAGAGTCTTCTCCAACACCAGAGTTTAAAAGTATCAATTTGTCGGCAATTCTTTGGCACTCAGCTTTCTTTGTAGTCCAACTTTCACATCCATACATGACTACTGGAAAAACTATAGCTTTGACTAGACAGACCTTTGTTGGCAAAGTAATGTCTCTGTTTTTTAATATGCTGTCTAGGTTAATATGCAGTTCGTGGGGTCGCAAAGAGTTGGACACAACTGAGCGACTGAACTGAACTGAACTAGGTTGGTCATAATTTTTCTTCCAACAAGCAAGCGTCTTTTAATTTCATGGCTGCAGTCACCATCTGCAGTGATTTTGGAGCCCCCCAAAATAAAGCCTGTCACTGTTTCCACTGTTTCCCAATCTATTTGCCATAAAGTGATGGGACCAGATGCCATGATCTTAGTTTTCTGAATGTTGAGTTTTAAGCCAACTTTTTCACTCTCTCACTTTCATCAAGAGGCTCTTTAGTTCTTCTTTGCTTTCTGCCATAAGGGTGGTGTCATCTTGTCTCTATGGACTTGCCTATTTGGGACATTTCACATCAATGGAATCATACACATGTGACCTTGGAGGTCTGGCTTCTTTCATACAGCATAATGGCTAAAAAATGTCCCATCATGTGGATGGACCACGTTGTGTTTATTCATTCATTTGTTTTGTGGACCCTGGGTTGTTCCCACCTTTTGGCTGCTGTGAGTCCTGTGGCTATGAACACATGGGCATATGCTTGCTTGATCTGCTGGTTTTGCCCATGGCTTCCCCATCTCATGATGGTACCCATCCAGATGCTCACACCTGAAACCCAGGAGTCAATCTTCGTTCATTAAACCCTAACAGCCCCCTCTATCCCATATGTCGCTCCCTGTCCAGAATATCACCTGGGCCCTCCTCTCACATCTTTACTGCATCAGCTCCAGCAACCACTACTGCCTCTCCAGTGGGGCCCCAGCTCTCAGCCCTTCTCTGGCTCCTTAAAACCAATCTCTTAACCTCTGGCTGCAGCCAGGCCATCTTTCTACACTTGACCTTAGCCAAAAGAGTGAGAAGTGATGAGCCAGTTCACCTTCCCAAACTGGTTATCAGAATGAGTCCTCTCCCCGCAAAGAATGACCATCCTGAAGGGGCTCCTATGGCAACCATGATGCATTTAAAGTCTGTTTCATAATCTATTGTTGCTGTTGTTCAGTCACTAAGTTGCATCTCACTCTTTGTGACCCCATGGACTACAGCACACCAAACTTTCTTGCCTTTCGTTATCTCTCAGAGTTTGCTCAAACTTATGTCCATTGAGTTGGTGATGCTACCCATCCATCTCATTCTCTACCACCCCCTTCTCCTACCCTCAATCTTTCCCAGCATCAGGGTCTTTTCAAATGAGTCAGATCTTCAAATCAGGTGGCCAAACACTGGAGCTTCAGTTTCAGCATCAGTTCTCCCAGTGAATATTCAGGGTTGATTTCCTTTGGGATTGACTGGTTTGATCTCCTTGTAGTCCAAGGGACTCAAGAGTCTTCTCCAACACACGGTTTGAAAGCATCAATATTTCGGTGTTCAGCCTTCAGGTGGCACTAGTGGTAAAGAACACGCCTGCTAATGCAGGAGACGTGAGATGTGGGTTCAATCCCTGGATTGGGAAGCTCCCCTAGAGGAGGGCATGGCAGTCCGCTCCAGTATTCTTGCCTGGAGAATCCCATGAACAGAGGGGCTTGGTGGGCTACAGTCCATAGCATCACACAGAGTCAGACACGACTGAAGCAGCTTAGCATGCAAGCATGCAAATTTCTTTATGGCCCAAATCTCACATCCATACATGACTACTGGAAAGACCATAACTTTGACTATACAGACCGTTGTCAGCAAAGAGATGTCTCTGCTTTTTAATATGCTGCCTAGGTTTGTCATAGCTTTTCTTCCAAGGAGCAAGTGTTTTTTAATCTCATGGCTGCAGACATCGTTTGCAGTGATTTCGGAACCCAACAAAATAAAGTCTGTCACTGTTTCCACTTTTCTCCCTTCTATTTGCCATGTAAGTGATGGGACCAGATGCCATGATCTTAGTTTTATTTTTTAATGTTGAGTTTTAAGCCAGCTTTTTCACTCTCCTCTCTCACCCTCATCAAGAGGCTCTTTAGATCCTCTTCAATTTCTGCCATCAGGGTGGTATCATCTGCATATCTGAGATGGTTGATATTTCTCCTGGCGATCTCGATTCCAGCTTGTGATTCATCCAGTCCAGCCTTTTGCATGATGTACTTTGCATACAAGCTAAATAAGCAGGGTGACAATATATAGCCTTGATGTATTTCTTTCCCAATTTTGAACCAGTCCATTGTTCCATGTCCAGTTCTAACTATTGCTTCTTGACCTGCATACAGGTTTCTCAGGAGGCAGGTAAGGTGGTTTGGTATTCCCATCTCTTTAAGAATTTTCCAGAGTTTGTTGTGATCCACACAGTCAAAGGCTTTCAAATAGTCAATGAAACAGATGTTTTTCTGGAATTCTCTTGCTTTTGCTATGATTCAAAGGATATTGGCAATTTGATCTCTGGTTCCTCTGCTTTTTCTAAACCCAGCTTGTACATCATAGTCTATAAGACATTTTATGATCTGGCTCAGCTCACCCCTTCTCCTACTCTCCCTCTGGCCCACATTCTGGATTCTGTAACCAGGCTGGCTTTCTGTCCCTTGATTGTGCCAATCCCCTGTTCACCTGGCAGTCTCCACCCTACCTGTCCCTTGTTCCTGGAACCTGGGGTGTCACTGTGGCCACCTCTTCTCACAATTCACGTGGCACCTTCTTCCAGTCACCTGGTAAATCCATCACCCACTAACTCTGCTACTTTGCCTCATTTTATTTGAATCACAGTAATTAAAAAACCTGTAACTGTCTTATTGCCCTTCTCTGGAACACAAGCTCTGTGAGAGCAGCACTATCTGTCCTGTTTACCGCTCAATCCAGCCACTGAAACAGCACCTGCATCAGGAAGGTGAGGCCAAAATGTCAGATGCCAGTCGTGTGGAGTCCCAGATCTGGCTGGGTGGGGACCAGGTGGTGTTTAGTCGGATGCCCTGCCTGGCTGGGTGGGTTAGAGTGCTTGTGCCTACAAAGGAACAGTGTTTGCCATTTCATACCAGGTGATAGGTGCAGTTTCTGGTAGGAAGTTGCTCTTTGGGGATAGTCCCTAGGATCTGGGACATCAACTCCTGTGGTGATGACTCATGGAAACCTAGCCCAGCCCAGAAGCACTGCACCCAAACCTCCACCTGTCCCAGACAAGACAAGCTGCCTTGATCATCTACACCCTGAGTCCAATAAGGGTTCAGGGAAGAGGCAGGTAGGCTTCTCAGGTGCAGCTGCTCCTGCCCACCACTCTGGCATGAGCTGGGTGTTTCTGTGTTCCTCCTGCCCTCTTGGCCTGGACATCCAGGCACACCACGCTGGAGCCCTGGGGACAAAATAGACATGGGCCAGCCCTCCTTGAGATTAGTCTAATCAGGTGAAATAAACTGCCTCCCCCAAATTTGGAGACTGTGGGACGGACAGAGGGCTGAGCCCTAACCTAACAGGCAGGTCCACCTGGATGACCACTAGCCCTGGGACAAAGGGCATGGTAAGCTATATAAATACAGTTTTTCAGGGACTGAGTGGGGCAGCTTTTACCCCTTGCTGTGTTGGAGGTTACTTTAACTTAGCAGGCTGGGCCTTAGTTTTCCCAGCAGTAAAATGGTTAAGACAATATATATATAACTGCACTCTTTAGTTGAAATTGTGATGGAGGTTTCTGATAAGAATTGAAACATTAATCTGGACATTTAAGCAGTGAAATTATGTACTGACAGCTGAGCTGGGCTGTCAATTCCTGCTTTCAAAGTACAGTTTACTATTAACAACAGGACTTTGAACTGTGTGGGTAACATCTACAGTGTTTTGGATCATATACGACAATATTGATGTAGGTACCGAGAGACCAATAAGTCATCTTGTAAACATGTAAACCTGGGCTATCAATAATTACAGTACAGTGCTGGTAAATGTATTTTCTCTTCCTTATGATTTTCTTTTTAAAAAAAAATATTTATTTAGGCTGCACCAAGTCTTAGCTGCGGCACGTGGGATCTTTAGTTGCATCATGTGGGATCTATTTCCCTGATTGGGGATCTACCTTGGGCCCCTGCATTGGGAGCACAGAGTATTAGCCACTGGACCACCAGGGAAGTCCCCTATGATTTTCTTAATAACATTTTATCTAGCTTACTTTATTGTAAGAATACAGTGTATAGTACATAGAAATACAATATGTGTTAAAGACTATATTATGGGTAAGGCTTCTGGTCAACAGTAGTTAAGTTTGCAGTAAGTCAAGTTATATTCAGATTTTCAAGTATACAGGGAGTTGGCGCCCCAACCCCCACGTTGCTCAAGGGTCAACTTGGGTGGAAGCTTTGGTGCAGCATAACATGCCTACGCAGAGCAAATATTTTAACAAGCATGAAGAGCCAGGCTTGTTCCAACACACTATTGCTTAGGTTATTCTCACCTTCTGGTGATAAAGCAAAGTGTGTTTCAGGGAATTTCCTGGTGGTCCAATGGCTAGGACTCTGTGCTTATACTGCAGGGAGTGGGTGGTTCCAGCATCCTCATCAGGCACATTTAAAAGATCAATTATATGGACATATTCATACCTCAGGGCAAGAGCGTCAGAAGTAAGACCCCCTTTACTTGTTTGCTGTCTGTGTGCTATGCCTAGTTGCTCAGTCATGTCCGACTCTGCGAATCCATGGACTGTAGCCCTCCAAGTTCCTCTGTCCACGGGGATTCTCCAGGTAAGAATACTGGAGTGGGTTGCCATGCTTTCCTCCAGGGGATCTTCCCAACCCAGGGATCATTTGCTGTCAACATACTGCAAACCTATGCTTTCTTTCTACATGTGCCTGGTTTAGTGGATAAAATGATTACCTAGTGTTCACTAAATTAACCTTCACAAGAGGCCAGCAGTTCAAGCAGTTCTGGAAAGAGGCTGTGGATTAAAGATATGCCTAGTGATTGGAGGGGCTTCCTGGCTGGCTCAGCCATGAAGAATTCGCCTGCCAAACAGGTTCCATCCCTGAGTTGGAAGAAGAGCCTCTGGAGAAGGAAATGGCAGCCCACTCCGGTATTCTTGCCTGGGAAATCTAATGGACAGAGGAATCTGGCTGGCTACAGTTCATGGGGTCGCAGAGTCGGACACGACTTCGTGACTAAACCACCAGAGTGATGTGAGGCAAGCAAACAATGGTAAAGGACAGAGCTGGCACCTAGGCAAGTGTAAGTTTCACAAAGTTAAAGACGCTATTCTTACACGACACAGATGAACCCGCGGCAGGTAGTGACGGTGGTTCAGAAGCTGATTCTGAGCAGCCGGATTCTTAGAGGCACTTAGAGAAGTTTAGGGTAAGATGCCATAACTGGTAATACTCTACAGGGCAACCGAAAGCCATCACCTCCAGGGCCATCTTTTCTGCAGGGCGGGATTTATTAGCGCCTCCATCAGACACGCGGAATACAGGGACTCAAAGAACAAGGCGACGCAGTCCAGGGTCACCAGACCAGTCCTGGAGGCCCTGGTGCTGGGGACATTCTCAAAAGCCTTACTCTCCCACACTCGACCCCGGGTAGGAGCTTTTTCATTAGCAGGTTAAAAACCGGCCTGGGGTTGGGATGGGGGTGTGGGGTGTGGTTAAAGTGAGAGCTGACAAGCAGCAGTTAGATTCCAGATATTTCAAAAGCAGACGATGTACAGTGGGGATTTCTATCAGAAGGCAGTGATAACGAGTAATAACGCGTGGGCCAGTGCAGGGTTGGGGACGTGCGCCCAAGTTCCCATTCGAAGCAGGGCCACCAGGGGGATTTCGCCCGGAGTACGGGCGTACTGGCGCGGCCTGCAATCCCGTCTGCAGGGGCTACAGGTTTACGGTCCCGCACAGAGAATCCGGGAAACGCGGGGCGGGAGGGAAACCAATTCAGCCCGAGAGCCCACCCAACAGGGCCCCACGCGGTAGGCTCCTCGGCGCCCCGCTACCTCCGCACCGATTAATCTTAGGAGTGAGTAGAGTTTGGCCCTGTGAGATCCCACGCGAGCCGCAGCACCGCCTCCCTTTTCACGTGACCAGGAACGCCCCGCCCCTTCCTAGGCGTGGCCTCGACGCACGCTCGTACGCACGCGCGATGGCGTCACTTCCTGGCGGTGGCGGCGGCGCGGGGCCTTGCTTCCGCTTTCCGCTGCGGCGCGCGCTCGGCTCTCAGCCCGTTCGGTATCATGGCGGCTACGGCCACGATGGCGACCTCGGGTTCGGCGCGGAAGCGGCTGCTCAAAGAGGAAGATATGACCAAAGTGGAATTCGAGACTAGCGAGGAGGTGGACGTGACCCCCACGTTCGACACCATGGGCCTGCGGGAGGACTTGTTGCGCGGCATCTATGCCTACGGTAGGTGGGCTCGGGGCGCGGGCTGGGGGAGCCCACTGAGAGCAGGGGCCCGCCCGGGGGTGGGGCCCGAGACTGGGAGTCTAGCGGCCCTGGAGGCTGGCGGTCGGAGGTGAGGCCTAGCCCGGGGGCCCTACCCGCTTTTGTGTCGGCTGGTTCAAGTGTTCTCTGTGCAGGGCGCCGTGCTGGGTCCCGCGAGGTTTGCAGGGTCCTCTGTGCACTCCCAAGTCATTCATTCAGTGGATGTCTGTCTTGTAACTAACAGGTGCTAGGACGTGCGCGGCTCTAGGGACTGAGGGCTTAGCAGTGAACCAGACAGGCCTAGGGAGCTTAAGTTGCATTTGGGAGAAAGACGAAGTGGTAATGGCTACGAAGAAAATAAAGCAAGTTAACTGAATCAAGCATGACTGGGGTAGGAGAGAGTTAATAGGGCAGTTAGGTTTGGGGCCTCCCAGGCTGCTGGCATTTGACCTGAGATCTGGGACAAAGCCTGTTATGAGTAGATTATGGTAGAACCGGGCAGAGAGAGAAGCTGGTCCCAGGGCCCTGCAGCCTGAAGCCTTGTATATTTCAAGAAGAAAAAGAATCCCCCTGTCCTGGGAACCTAGGGGCGAGATTGGGGCGCGGGAGGGGCACAACCAACAAAGCGTGGTGCCAGGTGATGAAGAATTTGATTTTTATTTCTAAATCCAGTGGGAGGCCTTTGGAGGGTTCTAAACAGGGAAGTGGTGGGATCAGATTTACAGTTACAGAGGTGGTCCTGGATGTCTGAAAACGGGGGGGAGGCGAGGCAGGAGAGGAATCAGGGAATGTTAAGAGGCTTTTGTTTCAGTCCAGGGAAGCGATGATGGTATTGTGTTGGAAATGGAGTGCTGACAGGGTTTGATTATGGGTTGAATGTGAGGCTCAGAGAAAAGTCCTGGGTGTGTGAATAACTGGGTGGGTGATGATGCCCTCTTTTCTGGTGGGGGACACTGGAGGGAACTCTTACTGGATGAGTGGAGCTTGAGGGACCTGTGAACTATCCAGTAGGACATGTAAAGGAGGCAGCTGGGGAGCCTGAGAAGAGGTGGGGTTGGGGATGCAGATGGGAGTGATCAGCACTTGTGCTTAATGCCTGGGACTGGGACAGACGTCTTTTCTATCCAGCAGTCTCTGACACTGTGACAGTTCAGCACAGAGAAGGTGCTGAGAGAATGGGAGGTGAAGAGCCATAGCAGCCAGGCCTGGTAGTGTGGCTGACAGCCCTACCTGCCTCTGAGCACCCAGGACATCGCTGCCCTAGAAACACTGTTTTTAGTTTCCAATCCATGTGCTGGGTCATCATGAGGGGTTATATTTCCTTTTGTGTTAGATAGGAAAGTGTATTATATTTTAGAACACTACCAGAAATTGAAGTATGCTGTGTTTATTTTCTTGCACAATAGAGGGATGGTGTTGTAGTTCATGTAGCTGCATCAAGCAGGAATATGATCCAAGCAGTAGATGAAATGGAGTTCTAGGTGATATGAACAACTTGCAGACTTACTACTGGTTGGGATTGGTGACTACAGTACTGATTGGTTTATCCTCCTTTTTTACCTTAAAAAGTAATGTCACAGAACCCCCAGCAGTGAAGGTTATTGTAATGTAGCCAAACAACACACAAGTAATTGGAGTAGAGTGTGAGCCTCCCTCACCCCCATTCTCCAGGAGTAACCACCGGCATTCTTTTTTTTAACCTCAGGTCTCTGTTTTGCCACGATGTTCCTTAGAGAGTGTTTCTGTATAAATAAGATTGTGTGTTAGTGTGAAAATCCCCTTCAGCCTAGTACTTCATTCAGTAGCAGTTTCTTCCGGGCTTAGTATGTTGGACATTGGGTTATGAGTAGGTGGGGAATTTTAAAAAGATACCATCTTCCCCACAGGGAGCTCCAGTGATGGTTTTAAGTATGCTGTCCTAGTGGCTAGAGCTCATTTTTTTGTTTTAATTTACAGGTTTTGAAAAACCATCAGCAATCCAGCAGCGAGCTATTAAGCAGATAATTAAAGGAAGAGATGTCATTGCACAGTAAGTCTGCTCATGCAGTAGGAGTCAGGTGCTAGTCAGCACAGGAATGTGTAGTTCAGTGCTTCTCCATTCAAACACCTTTACCAGCTCTTGACTTGACTTCAGCTATAGGCTGTTTTTATTTTTGTGTCCTCCACTCTAGAAAGCATTCTTCTTTTTCTTTAAGCCAGTTTACTTACTTATTGTTTGGTGTATGAAACTATGCATTAGTACTCTTTTAATAGCTATATTTCTGATTTGCCTAATTTTTGAAGACTCATTTACCAAAAAAAAAAAGTCTGAAATTGTAGAAAAGAATTATATAAAAGGTAATCTTTTTCTGCTGCCTGGAACACCCATTCTACAGATTCTGCAGTTCTGTAACCTTGTGATGCAAAGGCCACTTTTACTGTCCTTATCACCTGTGATTTAAAGGTCGTGCCTGAGTCCTACCCCCTTGTGGTTAAGATGTTGGTTAGGGCATTAGGGTCAGTGAAGGGGGGACTCTCCTTGGAAGAAGCTGCCTAAGTGCTTCTGCAGCCCACCGCCTCAAGAGTACTGCTGCAGCAGGGGTTACATGAATGGGAGCAGTGGCATGTAGCCCAGCATTCTACATCCCATTTATCTATGTTTTCTTTACTAGATCTCAGTCTGGTACAGGCAAAACAGCCACCTTCAGTATTTCTGTCCTCCAGTGTTTGGATATTCAGGTAATCTTAAACTTTAATCCTTGGAAATACTTCCTTTACCTTCTGTAACTACAGTGTTCAAGAAGTACGGTACTGAATAAGCACTTTTTAAGAGAATCTTAATTGTACACTAATATCTGAGCTAATATCCTGTCAGAAATTCCTTTTTATTTAAACAGATTTTAAAAAGTTTATTGAAATGCAGTTGATTTGCAGTGCTACATTAGTTTCAGATGTACAGCAAAGCGGTTCAGATGTTTGTGTGTATATATATATACACATAGATATATACTTTTGAAGATTCTTTTTCATTATGAGTTATCTATTTTATATGTATAGTAGTGTGTATATTTTAATTCCAAACTCCTCTAATTTATCCCACCCCCCACCCTTTCCCATATAATAACCATAGATTGTTTTCTATGTCTGTAAATTGGGAGGTTTTTTTTTAACTAGTGGAAATCCTTGTCTGCAAACAAGAGTCCTGACTAGTATACCTTATTATTGCTGGTTATCTGGTTTAAGTAATTTCAGACTTGCTTACCTGAAATCAGATGTGTGGTTAACATGAGTTGTCTTATATTCAGTTGTCTTATATTCAGAATAGATCTGAGTCTGAATATGTGCAGTCTACCTGGAGAAGGGAATGGCACCCCACTCCAGTATTTTTGCCTGGAGAATTCCATGGAGAGAGGAGCCTGGCAGGCTACAGTCCATGGGGTTGCAAAGAGTCGGACACAACTGAGCAACTAACACACACACACACCTCTCAGAAATATTGAGGTTCTCTATTTTCTGACAAAAATTATTTTCCTAGGTTCGTGAAACCCAAGCTTTGATCTTGGCTCCAACAAGAGAGTTAGCTGTACAGATCCAGAAGGTGAGATGGTTAAAGATGGCAATGTCATATTTGCAAGTACACTTGATCCTTGAACCACATGAGTTTGAACTGCGTGAATCCCATTTATATGCAGGTTTTTAAAAATATATACATACTACAGTACTGCCTGATCTGAAGTTAGGTGGTTCCAAGGATAGGAAGGGCTGACTGAAGTCTTTGTGGATTTCTGACTAAGCTTAGGTTTAGGGGTATCTGAAGTCAGTATATAGGCGTCACCCCTAACCTCCCTCCCTGCCATTCATACTGGTCAGGCCAGCTGATTGATTTAATTGAATCTGTTTTTTCTCTTCTGTTGGGGTTTTTTCCCCCAATTCCTCATGTTTTGCCATAAATCACTGGTTTGTATAAAGTCATCTTTAGTTCTGCTTGTATGATTCCCCTTAGTTTTTTGCAGTCTTAGAATTATAATTTTTTTCAAAAAAAGTCCATCTTTAATAAAAATAATTGTAACTATTTTGTTTTTATAGTGTAAACACTATGTGTTTGTTAAGATGTTAATATTGTCTCTGGGTGGTAGGATTGTGAATTTTGCATGTTTTCTTTTCTATAGTTTCTAATATATACTGTTTTTATAATAAGAAAGCAGTAAAACTGACTTCATTCTGGTGCAGAAAAGAGTGGAAAGAGGAGACTTGGGCTGTCTGTAGTTTTATGATAGAGGTAATAGCATAAACAATACCTGATGGTCACTTTAAATTAGAATAGAAGCAGTCTTCGTTTGGGGAGAACTCAGATGTATCTGACTTTAGAGTGATCTTGGGGCAGACTTTGGACATGAACCTGTGTTTTAATTCAGGGCCTGCTCGCTTTGGGTGACTACATGAATGTCCAGTGCCATGCCTGCATCGGGGGCACCAATGTGGGGGAGGACATCAGAAAATTGGACTACGGACAGCACGTTGTTGCCGGCACACCTGGGCGTGTCTTTGGTGATTAATTGCTTTTGTCTATAAAAAGTGCTTCACTGATAAGAGGACTATTTTCATTTTGATATGCTACCTGATAACTTTTTGCATTTGAGTAACTTTTACGAAGTGGAGGGAAGGTCTCTGAAATGTGATGAAAACTGGTTGAAATGACTGGCTCTTTACTTATAACCTGACCTCTGCTTATTTGGAAATTAATTTTATAGATATGATTCGTCGCAGGAGTTTGAGGACACGTGCTATCAAGATGTTGGTTTTGGATGAGGCTGATGAAATGTTGAATAAAGGTATGAATAACGAGTTTTCTAGAATTGGGATGTATTTCATGTATTTCCACTAAAATACATGAAGACAAGTGAGGACCCCTAAGCGACAGCAGTTGTGCTCTTAATACAGTGACTGGGAAATGTGTAACGGCAGCTGTCACCTTGCTTCAGTAGCAGCTGTGACCAGTACCTCAGAGTCTTCACGCCTCTGTTCCCTGCACTCCCCTCCGCGGTCTTACTTCCACATCAGGGGCCGGGTGGGTCATCTCTAGATACTCCGGTCGCCCAGTGTAAGGGGAATAGTTTCCTTTTCAGGAGTCACCAGTAACTCATGGGGTTCTTCCCAGGTGTTTTTCTGGTCCCTGGTTCTTGAGCAGTTCTCTTAGAACCTAGAGGCTAATGCTCTCCCTCGGAGCTGCCCTCCACCCCACGTCTGTCTGGGGTCCCTTACCTGGAGGTCCTGCTAGTCAGCAAAGTTAAAGGTACAGTTACTACAAAGTGAGGTCTCCAGACCAGTGACATCTCTGTCAGCTGGGAGTGCATTGGAAATACAGCGTCTGGACCCCGATCTCAGCAGTCAGGGCCTCGCAGCTGCCTGCCCCCTTCTCATGTGCCTGTCTCCTAGCCCCATCCTGCAGAGGCGGTGGTGTGGTGACCCAAGGGTGAGGTCTTTATTCATTCATCCTGTACCCTGTGAAATAATGTAAACTGGTTGCATTATTTAATAGGGAGGTTTTTAAGTCAAGATATCATTGATATGTAACATTTTCAGGTGTACAACATGACTCAGTATCTCTGAGAGATTGGTATTGAATGGGAGGTTTTTTTTAATTGAAGATTTTTTGGTGAAAACCCAGATCTCTGGATTTACTTAAAATATGGCAGGTTTGGCCACCTTGGGTGTACATCCTCAGGGCGCCAACAGCTGGAACTGAGGTATGACCACCTGGCAGAGGCCCAGGGCTGTGGGCTCAGGTTTATGTTGCTTTTAACTGTCGGCATCCAGGACTCTTGGGTAGGACTCTTGGGTGGGATCGTGGTCGCCAGAGCATGCCAGGGAGAGAGGAGGGGTGTGAGAATTTGGTCCAGCTCTGTAAGAAGGTTGCTTGTGAAATCTCATACCTTAAAACCACAGTGCTACATCTAAGTAAATGAATGATTGATGTGCGACTTGTGTCAGAGTGTGCAGCCTTAAAAATTCCTGTGTGTCTCATTCCTCATCCCAGGTTTCAAAGAACAGATCTACGATGTGTACAGGTACTTGCCCCCAGCCACGCAGGTGGTGCTCATCAGTGCCACACTGCCCCATGAGATCCTCGAGATGACCAACAAGTTCATGACCGACCCCATCCGCATCTTGGTAAAACGGTGAGGATGCCCTATTTCTCAGGAGAGACTAAAATATAGCATAGTTGTATCAGGTTTTCAGTTTAGTTCTGTTGCTCAGTCCTGTCTGACTCTCTGCGACCCCAGGACTGCAGCACGCCAGGCTTCCCTGTCCATCACCAACTCTTGGAGCTTGCTCAGACTCATGTCCATCGAGTCGGTGATGCCGTTCAATCATCTCATCTTCTGTTGTCCCCTTCTCCTGCCTTCAGTCTTTCCCAGCATCAGGGTCTTTTCCAGTGAGTCAGTTCTTTGCCTCAGGTGGCCAAAGTTTTGGAACTTTAGCATCAGTCCTTCCAATGAATATTCAGAACTGATTTCCTTTAGGATTAACTGGTTTGCTGTCCTTGCAGTCCAAGGGACTCTCGAGTCTTCTCCAGCACCACAGTTCAAAAGCATCAATTCTTCGGCTCTCAGCTTTCTTTATGGTCCAACTCTCACATCCATACAGAACATAAAAATTCTTTTGAAAAGCAAGCTTTTATATATTCTCCTTGGATTCAGTAATTTCAGATATAAAAATTTGCTGATAGTATTTATTTATCAGTGAGATTATTTGTCACTGGGAATAAAATGTGTATTCTATTCAATAGCCAAGCATTTTGTTTAGAACCATATACAAGATGTGGTTAAAGGTTCAGACAACCCTGTGCTTGGGCTCATGCAGTGGAAGTGGTGACTCCTGGGAGGATGTGGCCGGTGGGAGGGGTGGGGATCTAATGACCAGACCCCTGTGCTGCCGGGATTCAGACTGGCGCCTGGGCTGTGTGCGCCTTCGTTTGAGTTGGAAGGATGAGTTGACGAAATTGTCTTTGTCCTCCAGTGATGAACTGACTCTCGAAGGCATCAAGCAGTTTTTTGTGGCTGTGGAACGGGAAGAGTGGAAGTTTGACACCCTCTGTGACCTCTACGACACTCTGACCATCACACAGGCTGTCATCTTCTGTAACACCAAGAGGAAGGTGCGTGGTTGTCCCGGCTCTTCAATGTCCTTGTGGCAAAACAAAAAGCAAAAATCATAGGACTTAGACTTTTTCTGTTGAGGGCCAGAAGTACGTGTTTTAGGCTCTGGGTACATGGTCTCTGCAGCATACACTTGGCTTTGCCCTTTAGATCAAAGTTGCCATGTGTGATGGGTGGACAAGCGAGTATGTCCAGGGAACATGTGTACAGGGTGTTGGTCTGGTTCCGTGATTGTAGGCTCAGAATCACTGGTTTGGATGGTACTGGAGCCTGCGTTTTGTGAGCTCCCATGTGATGCTGATGTGCGGGTAGAGCTGAGAACCCTGGCAACTTTCCTTGGAAAAGGAGGATTTCGACTACATTCTAAAAAAGATGGGAATTTAAATTTCTAACGAGAACACTGACACACATATATATGAATTTTTTTAAAGAGAATTTTTGCCCCAATATTTGCTGGGCAAATTTAAATTTTCTACACATCCAGGGAAGATCGGTGTGAGTTTTAAGAACACTTGTTTTATGAGTATTGTATTGGTCCTGCAGGTAATTGACATGAAATCCTGAATCCAGTCTCTGGTTTGGTTTGTGAGCTTACGGCAGCACCTGTCGATTCCATCTGTAGGTTGACTGGCTGACGGAGAAGATGAGGGAAGCTAACTTCACCGTGTCATCCATGCACGGGGACATGCCCCAGAAGGAGCGAGAGTCCATCATGAAGGAGTTCCGGTCGGGTGCCAGGTGGGTTGGCTGCGCCCTCTGCTCCTGTGCTAGGGCCACAGGCCAGCATTTACGGGGTGTTACCTGAGCTCAGGGAGGTTGCCGACATGCTTGGTGAGCGGGGCAGCCACGGTGGTGTGATAGACTAGGCTGAGGTGAGAACTAACCTTAACTAGAGGATCAGTTGTCTTATTTCGAAGCATATTTTTCTTGTTTCAAAAAAAAATGGGGATTTTCTGTTTATCCTTTTGTATTGGTTTTAGCTTAATCCCGCTGTAGCTGGTGAACCCGCTTTGTATGATTTCTTCCCCTCAGTGTGTATCAGACTTGCCTTGTGGCCCAGCGTGGGGTTGTCTTGAGACCATTTTCTGTGCTCGGACCGGATGGGTGCTGCGCTGTGCTGGCGCCCGTGTCCTGGCTGTGCCTGTTGGCTTTCAGTTGGTTAACTGTGTTTCTCAGACCTGCATCCTTACCCCTCTCCCGTTGACTCTTGTTTCATCTGTGTTGAGAGTGCTGGTCTTTCTCTTGGGGGTTCTGCTTGAGTGTCCAAGTTCAGAATCACTAGATGTCTGGAGGATTTAGCCGTTACCTTGGAAGTACCCGCCTGCTTTACTCGGGCCTCTGTCCTGAGCCCTGCTCCGTCTGCGCCAGCTCCCTTGGTGCACGTTTCCTCCTGCACATCTGGTTTCCAGACCTAAGCTTTAGGTGAATTTCATGCAACCAGCATAGTGTTGGGTTTTGTTTTTCCTCTCCTTTAAAAAAAAAACTTAATTGGTTTATTTGACTGTGCCAGGTCTTAGTTGCAGCTTGTGGAATCTTTAGTTGCGGCTTGTGTGGTCTTGTTCCCCAACCAGGGATTGAACCCAGGCCCCCTGAATTGGGAGCTAAGAGTCTTAGGCCGTGGACCACCAGGGAAGACCCTGTTTTTCCTCTTCTTTTAATCTGATGATGATTGCTATCTTTTAATTGGAACATTTAGCCCAGTTTTGTTTAGTTTAGTGTAATGCTGTTTATTTACTGTTGTTTGTTCAGTCACTCAGTCGTGTCCAACTCTTTGTGACCCCATGTACTGCAGCATGCCAGGCTTCCCTGTTCTTCACTATCTCCTGGAGTTTGCTCAAACCCATGTCCATTGAGTCGGTGATGCTATCCAACCATCTCATCCTCTGCTTCCCCCTCCTCCTTCTGCCTTCAGTCTTTCCCAGCTTCAGGGACTTTTCTAATGAGTCAACTCTTCACATCAGGTGGCCAAAATATTGGAGCTTCAGTTTCAGCATCAGTCCTTCCAGTGAATATTCAGGATTGATTTCCTTTAGGACTGACTGGTTTGATCTCCTTGTTACCCAAAGGACTCTCAGGCACCACAATGCTAAAGCATAATTCTTCAGTGCTCTTATATTTGTTTTTAAATTTTATAAGATAAAATTGTGTATCTTTAAGTGTATTTTACTTGTCATTTCTTTAGTTTGGATTTTATTCTTGTTGTTCCTTTCTTCACTTTTTATTTTGGAAGATTTTATATTTTATTTCTTTGTGTTATTTAACTGCTGATGATGCTGAAGAGTTATCAGCAACTGTGGTACTTTTACCGTCTCCCCTGAGGGTATAGAGAACTTGAAACCCTTGACTTTGGTGACCCCTCCAGACTTGTGTCGCTGTTTTCATGTGTTTTAATTTACATGTATTTCAACCCCCACAAGACGTTTTTGCTTCATATAACGAAACGGATATAATTCATATCATAAATGCTTTGTGCTGATCACACTCATTAGTCTTCTTGCTTTCCTTTATCTCTGAGCAGCTTCCGTCAGGGCTGCGTTTCCTTCTGCCTGAAGAATGTCTCTTATTGCGTTTGTGTCAACTGGTCTCTGAAAATGTCTACTTCATATTACAACATCTCCTGATGTTGAAGGAGGCACTCCAGGGGGATTGGTCCCAGGAGTCCCGTGGACATCAAACTCTGGGCACTCACATCCCTTATGTGAAGTGGCCCGGTGCAGTTGGCCTTCTGTGTTTGGTGTTTCTTGGCTGCCGTTGTTCCTGTCGAGACGCCACTCCTGTGAAAACTGTTTTTTCTGCAGGCTGCTCCTTAGGTCTGTTTCGTTTGTGTTTTGTTTGAGTGGTTTTCACCCTCATGGGTCCATGTGTGATTTGGTCTTACTCCTCCTGTTTGGAGTTTGTATGGCTCTTGGCCTCACCCCTCAGGTGGTGCTCTGGCTCCATTCTTTGCTCTCCCTCTGCAGCTCCAGTTACTAGTGATTATCTGGTAGCAGCAACACCTCTCCTGTTTTTTTGAACTTTTTTTCCTGTTATATTGTCCCTTTAAACTTTGAATGTTTCCAGACCAGTGATGTCCAGTAGAAATGTAAATCGAGTAAACATATGTTATTTAATCCTGTATATCATTTCAACATATAATCAGCATTAAAAATATTAATGAGGTTTTTTGCCCTTTTTTTTGGTACTAAGTATCCAAATATAGTGTGAATTTTACACCTTCAGGCAATCTCATTTCAGACCAGCCACTCCAGTGCTTTGGGAGCTGGTGGCCTCAGCATTGGATAGTGTGGGTCTGTGGTGTGTCAGATTCTGTCCTTTGTGAAGGACAGGGTGGTGTGAGTTGCACTTCTAATTAGAAGACACTGTGTTTGGTGTGCACCAAGATCAGTGAGGCTGGTGTACTTGATTTTTTGTTAGAAGTAAAATGTCCTCAAGTAGTGGTGACTCTAAACGAATTAAATGTAGTAAAGATACACACACACACACACACACACACACACACGTATTTTTTTATTTTAATGAGATAAGCACATAACTTAAGTAACTAAGTAAACCAAACACGCCTTCTGAATGGGGCTTTCTGGTGCTGCCCCGCACGCTTCAGCCTGCAGAGAGACCAGTGTGAGGAACCCTAGTGTGCTTGTAGCTGGTCTGACCCTTTTCTGCTAGGTGATTGCCTCAAATGCCTTTCTTTCTGCAGCCGAGTGCTCATTTCTACGGACGTCTGGGCCCGGGGGCTGGACGTGCCCCAGGTGTCCCTCATCATTAACTATGACCTGCCCAACAACAGAGAGCTGTACATACACAGGTATGCCATGCAAGCTTTTCCTTGGTTTCATTCTTGTTGGTGGATGTACTGAAACCTTCTTTGCTATGTTTACTAAACTGATTTTGCTTTATTCTTGAAGAATTGGGCGATCAGGTCGATATGGCCGAAAGGGTGTGGCCATTAATTTTGTAAAGAATGATGATATCCGCATCCTCAGAGACATCGAGCAGTATTACTCCACTCAGATCGATGAGATGCCCATGAACGGTGAGACCCTAAGTCTGTCTGTGATTGTTGTAGGAAGAACTTCCTGGTTCCTTAGTTTGGGGCACTTGAGGTTTTTCCCGTTTTGCTTTGTTTTTATGAAGTCTTTTGTGAGCCTTTAGTTAACTTTATAAATTTTCATTTTGTTTGTATTATTTCTTATTGTTTATCTTTCTTCACTTTCAGTTGCTGATCTGATCTGAAAAATCTGCTCACTGGAGCCTCTTCACCTATTTTGTATCAGTTTGGATTTTGTATCAGTTTGGAAATATTTAGAGGCGGTTTCTATTTAAGGGGGTTTGTGCGAACTCTATTCTCAAGGAATCTCCCCCCTCCCCACCTCACCCCAGGATGAACTCTGGAGATGGGGCCACCTTTTCTTACCCATGTGTAAATAATGCATTGCTTTAAGTCTTTTTCATTAAACATTTAAAACTTTTCCCATAAATTCTAATTTGTATTTCTTAAGGTGGACCCAGCTTTTCTAGTGACCTACTGTCTGTCTGATCTCCTTTTATTCTGATTTTTGACCTTTAAGATGGTGAAATAGAAATGGTAAGCTGCTTGGCCTCTCCACACTTTCCCAGATTGGTACCCAATCCCATTTCTTAAGTATGACAGGTGGAGGAGTCAGACCATCAGTACTTTTCTTTGGGTTGGCCTGGGTCTGTGTGCCTGGGTGCAGAGGGCAAGATAGGATCCCTGGGCGGATAACTGTAAGGAACTGTTCATAGCCAGGCTTCTCTGGATTAATGAGCCCACCCGTCATGGCTGAGGAGAGGCCACACATAAGGCACCATGGGTGATTCAGGGAGGGGCCGACAGGAAACAAGCCACAAGGGAAGACCCCTTAGAAACTCAGCCTAAATCAGATGTTGTCAAGTAAGGGAACAAATGCAGGTGTCCATGTAAGTGTACCCTTGGGGATGATTCAGAAGCGGTATGTGATTACCAAAGGTTTCATAACCATTAGCCCTGAGTGAAGTTGGCGAAGACGTGGGTGTGTGATGTTCACGTGAGTAGGTACAGACTTTCTGGAAAGCAGCTGGGCTCTTGGGCAGTGGGAGCCACTGGAATGATACTTCCCTTTGAGGGAGTCGCTCTGCCGTCAGCAGTAGTCTGGAGTGCAGGCTGCAGAGGTGTACTCACCAGTGTCCCCCGGCACCAGGAAAGGAGGCCTGGAAAGGAGTGTGCATCACTAGGGGCTTGGGGAGGGAAGTGATGTCCTATTTGCACTGATGCACATGGGTGGGGGTTATTGGGTGGGTGTCTGGGGCTGCTAGTGTGACAGGCCAAGTGGGTTCATCTGTTCTCCATGGGCTAAGTGTTGGAGTTGGTGTGGAAATAATCCAGATGCCCACTGAACTGAAAGATGCAAGCACACCTGATGGATATTGTTTGGCAATGGGAAGGAATGAAGAGCTGGCACATGTTGCAGTTTGAACCTTGACATGGGCTGAGTAGAACAAGCCAGTCACAAAGGGCCATACAAGTGCTTCTATTTCTGTTAAATGTCCTAAATTGGTAAATCCATAGAGACAGTGGGTAACCAGTTTTCTGGGGGCTGAGAGGGAGTGACTGCTAAAGGGTACAGGGCTTCTTTGGGGGTGATGGAAATGTTCTGGAACTAGAAGTATGGTTGCAAGATTCTATGAATATACTAAAAGGTACGGAATTGTACATTTTAAAATGGTAAATCGTGTGGTATGTCAAAAATCAGGTGGGGAATCTAACACTTCCTCTAAATTATACTTAAAAAGGGCATGGGCAAGGGGGGAAATACTTGTAAAGCATGTACTTGACAAAAGACAAACTGGAAAATATGAAGAATTACATGTGTAGGTAGAATGATGGTCCCTCCAAATGTGTGCTCAGTTGCTTAGTTGTGTCCAACTTTTTGTGACTCTGTGGACTGTAGCCTACCAGGCTTCTCTGTCCATGGAATTTTCCAGGCAAGAATGCTGGAGTTGATTGCCATTTCCTTCTCCAGGGGATCTTCCTGACCCAAGGATTGAACCCATGACCATGACTCTTGAGTCTCCTGCATTGGCAGGCAGGTTCTTTACCACTAGCGCCACCTGAGAATTGGGTTCTAACATGACAAACTCGGAACTGAGGGCTACTAATTGTTTATCAACTTCCATTTTTTTATTAGGACCTCAGACAATCGTGAAAATAAACAAGGAATTATGCTGTTAGTGCTGTGGGCAAGAATATGTCCTAGATAAGGAGTCTCTATTAAGAAATCCATCTGAGGGCTTCCCCGATGGCTCAGTGGTAAAGAATCTGCCTACCAATGCAGGAAACACAGGTTTGATCCCTGATCTGGGAGGATCCCACATGGCTCAGAGCAAACTAAGCCTGTGCTCTAGAGCCCAGGAGCTGCATGTGCTCTGAGCACAGAGCCCATGTGCTGCAACGACTAAAGCCCATGCTCCCTAGAGCCCATGCCCCCCAAGGAGAGAAGCCACCGTAATGAGAAGTCACACACCACAATTAGAGAGTAGCTCTCACTCAGAGATTAGAGAAACCCACCTACCCCACTCCCAAATGCCCACATCTTAATCCCTGGAACCTGTGAATATCCCACATTAAATGGCCAGAGGGACTTTGCAGGTGAGATTAAGTTAAAGAATATGAGATGAAGGGCTACCATGGGTCAGAGAGTGGTGTAATGGAAGAGGCGGGAGAGAGTCTCATTGGCGAGGAGGGTTCAGCTCACCGTTGCTGCATTCGGTGCGCCGAGCTATGATCTGGAGTAGCCCCTAGAAGCTCAGGAGGATGTGTAGGCGACAGCACACCTCAGACCTGTATGCTCGGGAGACTGAATTCTGCCAACAACCCGAAAGAGCAAGGGAGCCTCCAGAGAGGAAGCAGCAGCCCTGCTAACACCTGATTTTAGCCCGGTGAGACCAAGTCAAACTTCTGACCTACAGAACTGTGATAGAATAAATCTCTTATTTTAAGCCACGGAGATTGTGGTAATTTGTCAGTAGCAATGGAAAAACTTTTAAAACTCAAGGGGAACAAATCCAAGTAAAAAATAGGCAAAATACCTGAATAGACGCTTCACCAAAGATTTATGAGTGACATAAGTCCAGGAAAAGATGCTCACCATCTTCAGTCATTAGGAACACAAATCACACCCATGAAATCCACTGTCTGGAATGGCTGAAATTGAAGAGACCAGACCAAGCCACAGCGAAGCTGGTAGGAGCACAGAGCAAGTCACTCACTTTGGAAAATAGTTCAGTCACACACACACCCCCTCCATATGACCTGACTGTATCATGCTTGGTGTCTGCTCAAGAGAAGTGAAAACGTCCATTCACACTGGTCCACGACTGCTGACCACATCTTTATTCCTAACAGTAGAAGGCTGAAAACACTCTTAACACAATTAAAATTTGATAAACCATGTGGCACCTCCGTACCATGGAAAACTATTTGGCAATGAAAAAGCACACATGCAACATGGATGAATCTCAAAGTAGTTAGATTAATATTAGCCCCCCTCCCCCCAAAAAAGCTGTATGATTCCATTTATAGAAAATTCAAAAAAATGTAAACTAATTTATAGTGACCAAAAGCAGACCAGTGGTTGCCTGGGAACGGAAGTGTGGGCGTAGCAGCTTTAGTCCATAGAGCCCTTGAGCAGGGTTGGGGAGGGCATGCATCTCCCACCAGGTGACTGACACCAGGCCTGGCTGGCTGTTCTCCAGTCACCTGAGAGAGGATACTAGGGTGTGAGGTGATGGGCTGTGAGGTTGCTGCTCAGAGTGCACAATAAAGCATGCACACTCTGCCCAGAAATGTCCAGGGGCCCATCAAGGATGGAGTCCTACTTCTGTGTCAAGACCTTCAGGCGCATCCTTTTGTTGAAAATAATTGCACTTCAGATTGAGGGTTCCCTGAATCCTGTGAACTCTGCTGAGTTGTTGGGGGCAGTAGCCCCCAGTTCTGTGCTTTCATTGGGTCCCAGCAGCAGGGCCTCCCGAGGTGGGGGGCCTTGCGATGCAGGTACCACCCCGTCCAGGCACCACCTCTGCGTCATAGGTGGGCAGTGGTGGCTGACAGTGCACACACATTGCAGTGACAGGCTACAGAGGAGCAAAGCTTCCAGTAAACATTACCAATATAGGGCACCCCTCAGGGCATTGATACTGGCATCTGGGCAGAAGACTCAGACGAGCTGCTGGCCCAGAGCCCGGGACACAGACTCACAAGCAGATCTGGGTGTTCAAGGACGTCAGTGCCATGTGACTCAGGGTAAGCACTTCTGACCCAAGGCCCCTACTCCGCCGACTGAGGGTGCACATGCTGGGCCACTGGGAGGTCTGTAAAGGAGCAGCATACCACTGGGCCCCGGGTTAAGACCAGCTGATGACAAACTGCTCTCCCATGGTCAGCGAGACAGGGATGTCCAGAGTCTAGGGACAAGAAATAGGAAAACTGGGTTGGCAACCGAAGTGAGGCAGACTGGAGCCTGCAGATGCGGGTGGGCGGTGGACATGGGGCCTGGCCCGGCCCTGGGAGTCTTGCTCTTCCCTCCCAGCACTCCTGGCAGTGGCCGCCTCAATCTGCTTTGGAAATGAGCTGCCGTTTAACCAGGGGCCGACAACGTGGACACGGGCAGAGGAAAGATGTGAAGTGTAAGGGGCTATGCTCCCCACTCTTCCGTGAAGTTCCGCTCCCTCTCTGCCCGTGTAACACTCAAGTGTCCTCTCTCTGCTGGACGGGGGTCCCATGAATGCCAGCTCAGCGGGCACCTCCCACCCCCTCACCCACCCTCAGAGACAGGCCCTCTGGCCCCAAGTGTGGGCTCTCTTGCCTCTGTGTCAGGGCTGAAGGTGAAGTTGGAGACAGGAACGCTGTTGCAGAGGACCTGATGAGGGGCTGTGGCCACCCCCAGGACGGTCACATTCCTCAGCTGCAGGCTGGCCCCCTCACTGCTCACGTGCACCAGCTTGTTCACAATGGTGTTCTGGCCGGAGCAGAGAGACAGGACCGGAGGTGTGAGCAGATGGTCTGGGGCAGCAGGCCCCACTCGGGCAGGGTCTCTGGGCAGCACACCCCCTGCAACCCCTGGGATGCTGGCACAGTGCAGAGAACCCTGGTCAAGGCACTTGGCCCACGGGCTCTTCTCCTCTTCAGTCTGGTTGAGCCGGTGGTAGGTGGCCATCCCAGGACCCCAGGCCTCGCTACCCTCACCGAGTCAGGATAGTCACCCCAAGATGGCCCCCAGCCTGGGCGGATCCGACTCACGTTCTTGGCCAGGAAGATGAGCTGCGTGTAGTCCCCGCCGTCCAGCACTCCCAGGCTCTCCCCATCATCCCAGAACAGCTCCCCTTGGGCCTCCCCACTGGCGGTCAGGGCCACAGCCAGGGCCATGGGTTGCTTGCGGGACTCTGTGGTCGTGAGGGCAGGGCCCTGGGAGGGGGTGGCCCACGTCACTGTCCCAAGCCTGGTGGAGGCCTCCAAACCCAGGTGTGAGGGATGCTAGGCTAGGACAGTGCCGTAGTGGAAGAAACCGAGATCCACAGGACAGTCTACAGCCAAGTAGCCTGGAGGCCTGTGGAGACCACTCTGACCCAGGGGTCACCTCAGAGGACACAAGGCCCATGGAAGTTTGCAGACTGACTGTTTTCTGAGAAGGGCCAATGAAGCTCTAGAAGGCCTCCCCTCTGCCTGGCCTGGGAGCAAGTCAGTGCAGGGATGTGTCCTTCCCTAGCCCAGGTCATCTTCACCCCTCAGAAGCATCATCTCTCTCTGGGGGCGGACCTCCAGCTGGAAAGAGGCATGTAGGGGCCCAGCAGCCCCAGGGCTGGACAAATGGGCTCAAGGGCCCGGTCCACATACCTGCATAGGGATGATGTGCCCAGCCCGGAGGTGGATGTTGATGGTGTCCAGCGGGGCGGACAGCGTCACCCACTGCCCCTTGCTGTGGATGGTAGATGTGAGGGGTGCAGGAGGTGGGAGGCTGCCAAAGGCCTCCATTGGTACCTGGAGGGGGATGTCATGTCACAAAGGGTCCTGGGCAGTGCCAAGACCCTGTGCTGTCTTTGGGAGGCAAGAGCGGAGACTGGGCCCCACAGTGGGGACAGAGCATGAGAGGCTGGAGCCAGGGCTCGGGTGGGGCTGCTCAGAGGATGGGATAAAGGGCAGGAGTGTGGAAGCAGGAGAACTGGAGTCCTGGCTCAGTTTGGTGGTAAGTCACCCATCCAGCCTCAGTTTCCCCATCTAGAAAATGGGTCCTGCAAGGATCTCACAAGATGATGCTAGTGGAGCAGCTCCAGGTGAGGGCCCTCATGTAGCCAGGACCCCTCCATACCAACAATGCCAGAGGGAGGACCTCTCCACCATCTCCCCCATCCTCCCAGGCTTCAGGGCCCCAGGACTCACCTGGGTCTGCAGGTCGTACCATGTGCCCTGGGGGAAGTAGCCAGTGACTTCAACCTTCTCAGCCTCGAGCACCGGGGTGATAAGCAGAGCCTCCCCCCACAGGAGCTGGCGGTCCACAGTCCAGGTGCTGGGGTCCTCAGGGAACCTTCAAACAGGAAAGACTGGCAGGGCGGTCTGGTAACCTCTGAGGTCAGCGGGCTCAGGGGGCCCGTGGGGAGGTTTGGAAAGGAGCTGAAGGACCTGGGTTACATGTGGCAGGGCTGGTTCTAGCCAAATGGAGTCAAGGCAGGAGCCAAGAGTAACCGCTCCTTGCCTGATTATCCGGGCATGACCTGTTCACATTTCCTACTTGCAAACTGTGCTCTTGCCCATGTGTTTTATTTGGTTCTTGATATTAGTCTTACACTTGGTCTGAGTTTCTGTACATTAGGGAAAGTGTCATTTTATTGACAAGTGAAAGTCACTCAGTCATGTCCGACTCTTTGTGACCCCATGGACTATACAGTCCATGGAATTCTCCAGTCCAGAATACTGGAGTGGGTAGCCTTTCCCTTCTCCAGGGGATCTTCCCAACCCAGGGATCGAACCCTGGTCTCCTGCATTGTAGGCAGATTCTTTTATCAACTTAGCCACGAAGGTTTTCTGCTATTCATTTGCCTTGACAATCTATGTTCAGAGCAGTTTTCTGTTTATTTTTCTGTTTATGTTCAGAGAAATGTTATTTTTTTTCCTCTAAATTAAACCTCCTTCCTTTGCTTTTTGCTTTTGATGCTTAGAAAGCCCTTTCTTGCCAGAGCAGAGGGAAACATCGACTTCTGTTTTCCTGGGGCTTTTTCTACAGCTTAATTTTTGACATTTAATTCATCTGGAATTTAAGTTTGTATGAGATGAGAGGAAATAGATTTTTGCAAATAGCTTACTAACTACCACACTACTGAAAAATCCTTTAACCCTCTGATTCAAGGAGCCATTTTACAGGATGGTAACTTCTCAGGTATACTGAGTCCTATCTGGGGGATAGCTATTGGATTTCTTCGGTGGTCTTATTACCTTAAGCCCCAAACGGATTCAATCATGGTCGACTTACAACTTGTTTTGCCATCTGGGAGGCCTGGTCTGTACTCAGTGTTCATCATGGGATTTTCTGTTATCGAGGGCTCCTAGCCCTGAACTGGAATCCAGTGGGTAGGAACTGCTGGTGCAGGGGTTACCTCAGTGGGGAGGGCCCAGATTTTGCTGCCACCTCCCTCCTCTTGGTGCCTGGAACACCCAACGCAGGAGGGTGGCTGCCCTGGGGTCAGTGGGCCTGAGGCCATCGCTCCCAACCCAGGCACTCACTCCAGGAAGAGGGGCCGGGCCACCGTCTCGCCTCTGACGTGGGCCCCGTGGAACAGCGTGTAGAGATAGGGCAGCAGCACGTAGCGCAGGGTGAAGGCCTTCCTCATGGCTTGTTGCGCCGTCTCACTGAACCTGTACGGTTCCTGCGGCTGCGGTGGAGGGCGTGGCGGAAGCATCTGGGATCTGGGGTGGCAGTCCCCCAGGCTCCCCCACCCCAGGAGATCCGGCACTTTGGGCCAGCCAGGGCTGGGATCCCTGGCACAGAAAGCGGTGTTCCCCAGGGCACAGCCTCCCCTGCCGTCCCTGCCCTACCTGGCTGTTCAGGGCATTGTGGTTCCGCATGAAGGGGTAGAAGGCCCCCAGCTGGGTCCAGCGCACACACAGCTCCTCTGAGGTGTTGCCCAGGAAGCCACAGATGTCGGCCCCTACCAGGGGCACCCCCAGCAGATTGAAAAGCAGGATTTCTGGAGGGCAGAGTCAGACAGGTCTGCAGACGCCACAGCTGGGCCTGTCCAGGAGCCTGACAGACATTGTCTGTTGAACTGGCGAGGAAGGAGGATCCCTCCCGAAGACCCTCCCACTCAGCCCCCACCCGACGGCTGGCGCGTCCTGTACTCGTGGTTTCAGTAGAACAGCCTGCTGTATCTGCTCCCTAACACCTAGGGTGTGCAGGGCAAACTAGATCGGTCGGGGATGAATTGAATCCCCTCCCCACCCCACAAAGGTTAAGTCCTAGTCCTAACCCCCAGTTGCTGGGAATGTGACATTTGGAAATACGGTCATTGCAGACATGATCAGGTTGAGGACATCAGGGTGGGCACTGATCCACCATGACTTGTTTCCCTATCAGAAGAAGGCATCAGATACAGGAAACACAGAGGGTCCCAAACAAGATGAACTCAAACAGACCTACACCAAGACACAATTAAAATGGCAAAAGTTAAAGAGGATTCAGGCCTGACCCACCACACTGGCCCCAGGATGAAAATCAGAGCCAGTCAGCACCTGTGGGCAGAGCCAGCAGCAGCTTTGTGAAGGAAGAATGGACTCAGCTCGGCAGGACGTCACATACACGACATCACATATGCATCACACGTGAAAGCGAGCCTGTGACTAGGAAAGCACTTCCAGGCTGGAGGGTTTAATGGAGGCTCTCTTCAGCTGTGACTTCAGGGGGTCACCTCTACCCTCTCCCCAGGGCTCCTGAGCCATCCCTGGGCCTAAGACATCTGCAGCATCAGAGCTCTTGAAACAAAAGTCAAAATTCTCTCTGCAAGGTGGAGCCAGGCACTGAGACAACAGCGGTGGGGGCGCCCTTTGGACTGAGCTCAGATATAGTTTTCACGCAACTCAGAATGTGGTCATCAGAAGGGATGTTCTAACAAAGCATGAATCCAAGATGGGATGCTGGGAAGAGGGGCACCACAGGTGAGCCTACTCACAGGAGTTGGAGGCAGGCCCCACCCCATCCCAGCAGCATCTCTTTGAGGACCTGGCTCTGGACAAACTCCCCTGGAGAGGGGTCCACCCTCCACTCCTCGCCCCACCTCCTGACAGGTGTGCTCACCTGGCACAGAGTAGGAAAGCTGCTCCCAGTTGCTCCACACATCCCCTGTCCAGTGGCCGGAGTATCGGCCGTGGCCGGCAAAGGTTGAGCGAGAAATCACGAAGGGACGCATCCCTCGAGCCTTCACCAGGGCCCTGGGTGGAAAGAGCTGTGCTGAGTGGGGTCACCAGGAACCTCGTCACTGCCAGCAAGAGCGCCTGGCAGTGCAGCAGGGAGGGTGGGCTGGGAACAAGGAGCCGGATAGCTGAGGGCTCTGCCTGTGTCTGCCAGGCAGTCAGCCCTGCCACCCAACTTACCCTCAAAATGCACGTGTCCCAGGCTGGACAAACATCCCTTGAAGCTCAAGGAAGCCAGAGGTCCTGACCAGCCCTGGCTTCCCTGCCTCGTCACTATGCCCTTCCTCTGAGGCACCAGGCATGGAGCCGGAGGGTAAGAGGGGTTAGTATAGGGGTGGCAGGGGCCCTGGGGGGAACCTGGGCTTCCTTATCTCCTTCCCCCACCCTGGCCCCTCACCTGTAGGAGGCTAAGGCTTCAGTCAGGCCATACAGGTTGTGCAGGTCATAGTGTGTGGACAGGAACTGGTGGCTGGAGGCGCAGATGGTGGCTGCCCGGAGGGTCCCGCCAACCACCCCTGGAGAAGAGGGGGCTGTTTCCTTGGAGCCTCCGCCCAGCAGGCTGGTGCCCCCCACATCCTGGAGCTCCTTGGGACCTGGGTACAGTCTCCACTTCTCCAAGGACAGGACGAGGTGGTGCCACAGCCTGGCCTCTGCAGACCCAGACTTCACCTCTGCCTGCTCTTGAACCAGCTGCGCCTGGAGCACCCCCTCTGAAGGGTCTCGCCTCAGCAGCACATGCCCGGTCAGCATCACATGGCTGGGGCCTCCCCACATGAACCTCACTCCTGAGGCTTCACTCACATGCCCCGGGCTCCTGCTGTCCATCAGCTTCTCAGAAACCAGGGCTTCAAGCCTCCCAAACCAGAGAAGGGAAATCCCTTGATTTGAGCTATTAAGTCCCCAGCTGACTAGTGCTGGGAACAGGCGGGTGGAGGCAGGCAGGGATTGGGGACAGCTCACCTGGCATGTAGGGCGGGTTCTCCAGGTTGTTGTCCGGGCAGCCATCCACTGAGCCCCTCACGAAATTGGATGGCTCATTCATATCCTGTGAGAAAGGACCGGGGGGTGGGCATCCTACCTGGTGCAGGGCATGGGGCTGGTCCCCAAGGCCACAGGACACCCAGGGGCAGGGCCACACTCACGATCCACATGCCATCGAAGGGCACTTGGGCGTGGAACTCGGTCACCATGTCCTGCCACCAGTCAAGAGCCTCGGGGTTGGTGAAGTCGGGGAAGGCGGTGAGTCCGGGCCACACCTGGACAAGAGGTCAGAGGGCAGACGGGGCCCCTGGAGCCTGCACAGAGGTCCTGGGCAAACCAGCTGTGGGCAGGGCTGCAGCCTCACTCATCTCCCCTGGGGGTGGGTGGACTGCAAGGGGGAGGAGCATGGGGAAAGGCCCCAGAAGCCACACTCCTGGCAGCCTTCTTCCTGGTCCTTGGCTTGCCCTGGGGAAGAAGCAGGGACTCTTCTGGATGCACCCCTGCACCCCCCCCCCCTCACCGCATGGAAGCCCCTGGGGACCCAGAGGATGTAGAGGACTCTGAGGTCTCCCTGAGGAGCTTTAGAGCTTGCGTCTGAACTGCCTGCAAACAAGGGCCCCTGACACAAGGATTCTAGGTGGCCTGCCTTGTCAGAAGCCACTCTCACCCCCAGCTGTGAACCCCGCCTTCAGTACCACTGGCCGGAGACCCCTCTTTCTCTCCCTCGCCCCCCAGGCCCCACTGTACCTGCCCAATCAGTGGCTGCCCAGTCTCATTGGTGATGAAGACCCCTCGCCTCAGACCCTCGTCGTAGGGTCGGTAGGTCCCAGCAGGGCCTGAGCTGCTGATGGCAGGATCCTGGAGAGAGAAACCAGTCAGGGTGAGAAGGAAACGCCTGAAACCTTGGCCCCATTGCTGGGAAAATGCTCTCCCTAAATGTTAGCAAGGCAGAAGTGGATGCGGCTTCATGTGAGTCAACATGTGGAGGTGCACGCGACCCGCCCCCGGATGGCCAAATGGGGAGCACCTGGATGCAAGAGTTACTTTTGCTTGAAGGGCCCAGAATTTCACAAATGCTTTACAGTGACCATTTATTTCATTTAGAAATAAAAATAAAAGGTCTGCACCTGCCCTCCTTACTCTGAGTTAGTGGCCCTGGACACCACTCCCTTCAGAGGGGCCACGAGGATAGAAATGACCATCAGACCAATTCCAAACGGATTTCCTCTGCTGAGGGGCATCCACGGTGGCGACTACTTGGTTGTCTCAGCTCCCCCTCCCCACCTCCTCCTCCAGGCACCCCCCACAAACTATACCAGCCTGAACTGCATCCCTCTGGCTGCGGGGACTGGCCTAGGGAAGTGTGTCCTTGTGCTGAACCACTCAGAGCCTGCCCTGCTCCCCATAAGGCAGAGCTGACCACAGGGAGGAAAGGCAGGGGTCTCACGGAGCATTCCAGCTGCCCCGGCACACAGCTCCACCTGGCCTGCCCAGAGCTGAGTGGTGTCAGCTGAGTGATACGCTCACCACTTGCTTTCAGCGGTTCAAGCAACTTACAGCTGCAAAGATCCTGAGCAAAGACACGTTTCCAGGGACATCACTGGACCACAAAGGCCAAGTCTATAAATCTGATAGTCCCTCAATACCAAAGACCCTCAGAAATGTCCTCCGTGCCCATGGCAGGTCAAGGACGATGCCACTGAGAGTTGGAGCCACCGGACGCTGGGACCCTTGGCTTCCAAAAGAGCCCGCTCCACACAGGACCCAAGGGACACTCACCACAATCATGATGTACCGCCGACCGATTTGGTGGAGCTCCTGCACCATGGCCGGGAAGTCCCCGAAGTGGTCCTTGTTGAAGGTGAAGTCCCGTCTGGCATCCATGTAGTCGAGGTCATTCCATTGGACGTCCTGCAGCCACAGCACAGGGCGGTTGGGGCCCAGACTCGCCACCCCCACCCCCCAATGGGCCCCAGGCCCCTCCCCAGCACTCACCAGGGGGAAGTAGGCCCTGGTCATGTTCTCCACGACCTGGCGGGTGATGGCGGAGGTGGAGTAGCCCCAGCGGCACAGGTGGAAGCCCAGGCCCCAGTACGGCGGCATGAACGGGTAGCCTGGGGGCCAAGGTGACTGTGAGTGGGCAGGAGGGGCTGGGGAGGGAGCAGCCGGGGCCGGGGCGAGGCCTACCCACGACGTCCAGGTACTGCTGCACCACGCTCTTGGGCTCCGGGCCCAGGAAGATGTACACGTCCAGGATCCCGCCTGTCGACCTCCAGCTGAGGGCTGGGCTGGGCTGGAGGACCACATCTGGAGGAAGCAGCCTTGGGGCTCAGGGACAAATACTCACCCCCCTTCCCCAGGGCCTTCAGCGCTGCACCAAGCACCAATGGGCCAAACACCTGCTGGAGAGGTCCTCCTGCAGGGAGCCCGGGGGCCCAGGGCAGTCACTGTGAGCCCAGCTCACTGAGAGACTTGGAGCAGGACAGGAAGGTGCTGAGCAGCCTGAGGCCCGCCCCCCCCGCCCCTTATGGCCTTAGTCCCCTTCCTCACATCAGAGGTCTCACCTTAGGGGCACTGAAGGATAGAGCTGGCAGAGGCCATGGCCTACTGCTCATTTCTCAGAGAATGTACAAGGCTCAATCCCCTGCCCCCTCCTCTGAGACCTGCAACCTGTCAGGCAGGTACAGAGAGTCCCAGCCCCCTCAAGGTAGGAGGGGGTGTAGCTGCATCAGGGAAACCCTGGCTGGGGGCTTAGAAGCAGAACTGGCCAGAAGATGGGGAAGCCCCAGTGCCCCCGTGCTTACCCATGGCGTTGCTATTCAGCAGGAACACCCCGTGAGCCAACCCACCATCCTCCAGGACCAGGTAGAAAGGGTGAGATCCGTATAGGTTCACGTTGGGCTGGGACATGGCAGACACCCCACTTTACGTCCTGGCCCATGAGGCCCCTCTGATCCCAGACCCCCTTCCGCCACCCCTTTACCTCAGGGGCGATGTCCCGGTTCCAGAGGGTGATCTTGGTCCAGTTGGTGCTGAGCATCAGGGACCCAAGATGTTCGGCAAGGCCTGTGATGTGCTGGGATGGCAGGGAGGTGGAGAGCTGCAGAAACTGGTCCGCAAAGAACAGGGGGGCCACCGTGGTGTTCAGCCTGCCAGAAGAGACCAGGTGGCCTCGCATGAGAAGCTGACAGCCCCTTGAGCCCTGACCACAAGCGGCTGCTGCCCAAAACCTTCCAGTCCTGGGAGTTGTGGCTCTGAGTACCACCTCCCAGGAGGGCCAAACTGCTCCCAGACTTCATGGAACTGCCCAGCCAGAGGCAGTTAGGGCACTCCAAGGTTCCATAGGGTCAAGAGAAAGGATGAGACAAGTTAATAACTGCAGTGTCTGATAAATTGATATGTGCTGTGCTGTGCTTAGTCACTCAGTTGTGTCCAACTCTGTGACCCCATGGACTGTAGCCCGCCAGGCTCCTCTGTCCATGGGGGTTTTCCAGGCAAGAATACTGGAGTGGGTTGCCATGCCCTCCTCCAGAGGATCTTCCCAACCCAAGGATCAAACCCAGGTCTCCCACATTGCAGGCAGATTCTTTACTGGCTGAGCTACTTGGGAAACCCATATTGATGTGTCCTGTGTGATAAATAAATAAATAATAAAGCAGAGTATGGGGTGCTGCCTGGAGTGATGCAGCTCCTCTAGACTGGATAGAGTTTCTCAGCTGAGGCCCTGCTGATGTTTGCGCCGATCCCTCTGTGTTCTGGGCCGTCCTGTGTGCCGTGGGGAGCTGAGTGGAATCCCTGCATCCCCGCCTTGGTGGTGACAATGTCTGCAGCTGTTGCCAAGTGTCCCCTGGGGAAAATCACTCCCCATGGGCCTCCCTGGGGTGGACAGTGTGGGTGGGGGACCTTTGAGAAGGGGCCTTTGAAGGCTCGGGTGCAGGGAACAGTGAGCACCAGGGCCCCCGGGGGCCATGAACAGCAAGGAGGCCAGAGCAGGAGGGTGGACCACAACAGGGTCAGGGACAATGCCCTCCAGCTCCCTGGCCCTCCCACCCAGGTTGGGGGCGGGGGGCACAGAGACTAGGCACTCACAGCACCCGTCCGTCCAGCTTCCGCCGCACGACCACCCCAAAGGGCTCCTCCGAGAACTCCACGCTGTACAGTGTGAACGGCGCCTGGCTGCCGACACGCGGGGTCTCCAAGGGTACCTCATAGCGTCTGTTGGCAGGATCTTTGATCTAGAGGACGAGAATAGTGTCATGAGGCCCTTGGTGGGTGGCCGCCCCTAACACCTGTCCACTCCATCCTTCACCCTCCAGAGGAGGGAGGAGTCAGTTCAAGTCCCCAGGGCGGCCGCACAGAGCATGGAGGTGTGGACAGACTAGTCCACACCCCTGAGCCTCAGTTTCCTATAGAGCCAGGAGAGCACCTCCTGTGGGCTGCCAGGTAAAATATAGAACACCAGGAAATCTGGGTTTCAGATACACAATTGTTTTTAGTATTAATATGTCCCAGATATTCTATGGGACATACTTATGCTAAAAAAAAAAAAAAAAGACTAATTCCTCGGTTATCTGAAATTCAAAACTGTATTTTTATTTCCTGAATCTGGCAACATTTTTCTGCCTGGCATTCCTAGTCATATGGTGAATGCGAAAACATAATTAGATCACCCAACCATTGTCTGGGTACATAGTCATCACTCAGTAATTCATGGCTGTTGTTAACTACTTTGTTAAAATAACTGGGCATTACTGAACTGTGTACTGCAGGCTCTCTCACCTTTGTGTTTGGACATTCATTCAGTGGACAAATTTTTACTGAGCACCTGCTATGTGCCAGACACTGTCCCAGCGGCTGGGAATAAATTGGACAAGAAGCCTTGCCCTCAGTGGCTGGGATCCCACCACCCACTGCCTGGAACGTCCCCCTTCCTGCCTCCTACTTTAGGTCCCAGCTGGGATGTCACTTCCTGGGGGGGCGGGAACCTAACCTTCCACCACCTCACTTTAAGCCCTGCCCTCTAGAACACTCCTAGAACCTCCCAGTCACTGTCTTAGTGACCCACTACCCACTGAATGTAGATGCCATGTCTGCTCACACCCAGACTCTAGGTGAGGGTACAATATACATCTATGCATTAATAAACACCCCACAGAGTCCGTCTTCAGGCTTCCCTGGTGGCTCAGATGCTAAAGAATCCACCTGCAATGCAGGAGACCTGGGTTCAGTCCCTGGGTTGGAAGATCCCCTGGAGGAGGGCATGGCAACCCACTCCAGTATTCTTGCCTGGAGAATCCCCATGGACAGAGGAGCGTGGCAGGCTACAGTCCTTGGGGGAGGTCTCAACGAGTCGGACACGACTGAGCAACTCAGCACAGCAGAATCCGTCTTCATCCACTGTCCACACACCCACTCTGCCCCTGCCCAGCCCCTGGCCCCCATCCTGCCCACCGTGAAGTGGAGTCGGCTCTCGGTCTCCATCAACACATCCAGCCTCAAGGTCATGATGTCCTTGGGGAAGAAGGTCGGGACGGCACGGGTCAGGGTGGCTGTGTACCCTGTCTCAGTGGTGGTCAGGTTCTCCAGCCTGTAACTGGGGTAGCTGGGAGGGAAGAAGCACCAGGGCTGCCCCATCTGGGCATCCGGAGGCCACTCTGCAGGCACGTAGCAGCAGCCGCGGGCCTCACATTGCTGCTGGGTGATGCCCTTGTCTGGGGCACAGTCGAAGCGGCTGTTGGGGGGCAGGTCGCACTGTGTGGGCGCTGCCCTGGGGCTGCCACGGCATTCTGGGCTGCTGGCTCCTGGCTGGCAAGCTTGGTGAATCTCGTCTTGGGAGAAGCCTCGTAGTTCTCGGGGGACCACCTCCAAGTCATGAAGCAGGATGTTCCCCAGGAGAGCCAAGGAGAGGAGGGTGCAGACCCCCAGCAGGGAGCGGTAGCAGGGTGGCCACCTCATCATGGGTGGGCAGTGGATCTAGGAAGTGGGCAGACAGAAGAACCAGGCTCAGTGGGACAGTAGGAGGACCAGGACCTCAGGAGACTCTCAAAGCAGCTTCCAGACTTGAACTTGGGGCTGGCCCAACAGTGCCCAGGGCGGAAGTGAGTGAGGGAGGGCAGACCTGGGGCAGGGAGGAAAATGGGAAAGGAGAGAAAAGTCCCAAACAGGGAGTTGCAGAATTCTGTGCATTGTGAAGTCTTCTAATATGTCACAAATTAATGCATCTAGAATGTCTGTCAAAATGACTTAATAACTTAACAAAGACAAAATAACAAAACAACTTAACAAAATGACAAAATGACTTGACAAAGACCCACATGACAGATCAAGCGGAACAAGTTCCCACAGTAGATGGAGTAAGTCCTGCTCTTGTATGAGGATTGTGGCCGAGGTGATTAAGTCTTGGCCAATGGGGCAGAAGCGCGCCCTCTCTCTGTCCCTCTCTGCTGACCTGGATGTGGATACAGCCTCTGAGGGGTCTTGGGCACCACAACCCAGGGCAACACTCAAGGATGGCTGAGCAAAGGAGAGAGGCCTGGCCCCCAGGACTTGGCAGGCGTAGCCCCTCCTGGCCCCTGCCCACGCGGGGTCTGGTTGTGGGTCTCTGCCACAGCCACTGCACCGGAGCCTCATTCTGGTGACTCTGGTGCTAAGACTGTTATTACCCGCATCTTGCTTATCTTTATGTAAGGAACATTGCCCAGCTCCTCTGAGGAGCAGCAGCCATGGATATGGGACTAAACATGCCAGGATTTTACTCGGGGAATCCTTTTTATCTGCTTGAGAGAAAATGCGGAGGTTGGCAAAGAGGCTGAGACCACCCACACGTACCCACCCTCCTGATCCCACAGGAGGCTGGTGGGTCCCAGAGCCCCAGACTGTCATACAGGTTAAGGAAGGCTGGTGAAGGCAATGGCGCTGGGGGTCCTCAAGCCAAAGCTGGTCCTTAGAGGGGTCCAGGTCTCCCAGAAGAAGCCTGCCCTAGTGTTAAGGGCCAGGAGGTGGCCCCTTGCAGGAGATGGCAGTGATGCTGTCAGGGCACAGGAGCAGAACCTCTGTCAGCAAAGCTCCTTGTGGCAAGATGTCTGTGAGCTGCATTCTCACGGCCTCTGGAAACATGCAGATACTGGGGGGGAAAGTCACCCACCGCAGAGGTGCACCCACGTCACTGAGAGTCTGAGCCTGCCCCAAATAGACCAGTCAGTCACCTGGAACATTCTGGCCACCATACTTCACCAGTATGTTAAGTGTGAGAGCAAACTGTTTTCATTCACAACACTTCTGACACCAAAAGCGTGGGACTTTTTCACACTCAATTCAATTCAATTCTGACAAGAACTCCTGGATTAGCAAAGACCCTACATGTTGAGGGCTCAGTCCCATGAACTTCCTCCATCTCAGACACTAACTATGAGTTCCAGATTGTCACTTCCACTTCTGACCACGTGGCTATAAATTCCAGGGTTCACACAACACCCCTCACCTCAGGTTCAATAACTGGCTAGAACAACTCACAGAACTCAGGAAAGCACTTTACTTGTTTATTATAAAAGATACAACCTAGGAATACCCAGAGGGCAAGGTATGGACAAGGGGTGCTCAGCTTCTATGCCTTCTCTGGGCTGGCCACCCTCTGAGTAACAAAATGTGTTCACCAGCTTGGAAGCTCTCTAAACCCCAACTAAATGATGAGATCACTGACCACTGGTAATTAACTTAATCATCAGCCTCGCTCCTGGGAGTGAGGCCAGGTGAAAGTTCCCACCCTGGAATCCTGCCTTGGTTCTTCTGGGGACTAGCCCCCATTCTGAAGCTGTTTACAAGCCCCCAGTCATCTCATTAGCATGAAACAGACATTCTTATCACCACCAAGATTCTAGGGTCTTTGGGGGTTGTGTGTTAGGAACTGGGGACAAAGACTGGGGATAAATATATATTTTTTATACCACACAGTGTCCCAGCTCCACTTGATTCTGTTAGACACATCTGTGATCGTGATGATTCAGAAACTTGGGGAACTCAGAGTGGAAGGTCTTGGCCCTTCCCACCCAGACTTCAGAAGCTGAAGAGGCGGCCAGTGGCACAACCAGGGCAGCACCCCATCCCTTCCCTGTTTCGATTGTACAGACAGAGAAGACAGCCTAGAAGGGGGAAGAGATCCTACAATGGGGAAGCGGCACACTCACAGCGATCGACAATTTGGAGAGAAAAATGGGGAAGGACGGACGGTCAGTAGGTCAAGTGGTGCCCCGGAGGGCCTGTCGCCCCATTTTCTGGGCTGTGACTTTGAACCACTGCTCCCCAGGCCACGGTGGTGGTACGGACAAGCTTGATTCAGAGCCCAGCTCCACCACCTGCAGAGGCAGCTAAAGGGTTTTTAAACCTCCCGTGCCTCAGCTTCCTCCCTGTGAACGTGGGCAAGCACAGCCTTCCTCGCCCAGCTCGGGGGCAATGAATGGGTACCGTGGAGCTTCCGGGGTCCTGAGATGTTACTGAGGTCACTGTCGTCACTGCTGACCTCTGGCGCGCGGCCCTGGCACGATGTCCTCAATTCCTCTAAAGGGAAAGTACTGCCGACCAACCCTTCTATCGATCGACCCCTCCTTTCTCGGGCTTGAAGACTGCCTGGATCCGCCAAGCCTCCAGTCTGTGGGGTTGCCGCGGACCGCCCCGGCCCCGCCACTCGCTGGGACCACCCGCAGCCCCAATCCAGCTGTCAGGCCGGCTCACCTCCGCGCACGCGCGCCGGCCGCAGCAGCAACCTCGGGATCCAGCGCCCGCGGCGCAGTGGCGGCAAGTCACGTGACAGCCCCCTGCGCAGGCGCCCTTGGTGAGTGCTTGTCTCCGGGCGTGCGCCCTCTGGTGGTGGGGCGCGCAGGGGAATCCTCGCTCTCCTGGCCTCTGCGTCCCTGGAAAGTGGGAGGGGCCCAGGGGCCATGCGCACTGCAGGAGAGAGGCCTGGCTTCGCCTTTTGCGATCTGGGGAGGTGTGACGGCCCCGAGTGAGCAGCTCTCCGCATTCTAGAGCCCTCCAGGCCCCTCCAGAGGCCTGACTGCGAGTTTAGCACCCAGAGGCCGAAAATTTGGAAGCAACTTAAACTTCTTCTGAAAGGAAAATGTTGTCATAACCCATAAAACTGTCATGAAAACATTCAATGACAAGGTACTTTTCATACACTGAGAAAAGGCCCATGTTAAGAGGAGCAAGCTTGTACTGCAAGAAACCAACACAACATTGTAAAGCAACTATGAGCTAAGTTGCTTCAGTCGTGTCTGACTCTTTTCGACCCCATGGACTGTAGACCACCGGGCTTCTCTGTCCTTGGGAATCTCCAGGCAAGAATACTGGAGTGGGTTTCCATGCCCTGCTCCAGGGGATCTTCCTGACCCAGAGATCGAACCTGGGTCTCTTCCATCTCCTGCATTGGCAGGCAGGTTCTTTGCCACTAGTGCCACCTGAAGTGAAAGTGAAGTGAAAGTGAAAGTCGCTCACTTGTGTCCCACTCTTTGCAACCCCATGGACTATACAGTCCATGGAATTCTCCAGGCCAGAATACTGGAATGGGTAGCCTTTCCCTTCTCCAGGGCATCTTCCCAACCGTGGGATCGAACCCAGTTCTCCCACATTGCAGGTGGATTCTTTACCAGCTGAGCCATAGGGGAAGCCAAAAAATACTGGAGTGGGTAGCCTATCCCTTCTCCAGGGGATCTTCCTGACCCAGGAATCCAATCCAATGCAGGTCTCCTATATTGCAGGCAGATTCTTTACCAACTGAGCTATCAGGGAAACCAGCACCACCTGGGAAGCCCAAAGCAACTATACTCCAATAAAAATTTAATAATAATAATAATAAAAGAGGAGCAAGATTTTCAAGTGAAAAGTTGGATCCTGTGACCCTGTCAGGTGGAACCGGGCACAGAAAGCCCCACACAGCAGTGTCAGAGTGGGATTGAGGGCTTCCCTGCTTCTTTGTGGGGTTTGCGTTTCTGAAATATTTTAGAATAAATACGCTTTTTCTCGCACAGTCAGAAAAAAATTTTATTTTCCTGCTGAAACATTTAAAATTATCTTGTAGAACATTTTCCCTTTAAACTGCAGGGAAGGCATAGGTAGCAGGTGCTTGGGAATCATAGTGTTGGGGGAGATGCCCTGGGTAGACGAGGGCTGTGGACAAGTGGGCAGACAAAGGGAGGTCTGTGTTCACACAGCTGTGTGAACTCACCTCAGGCTTTAGGCCTCCAAACACAGCCAGGGATTCACATCCCCCTGGACTTGCTCCCATAAATTGGGAATCTGGATTTAACCCATGCTGAAGGTGGGGGCAGGAGCAGAGGCCTGTATTTCCAGTTTTACTAGAAGTTAGCCCAATGTGGGAATGCAGGTTTGTGTTCACTGACACTGCCTTTGCAAGTGGAAGACTCACCAAAATGGAACTGCAAACGCAGGGATTTCCTACAAAAAAATTCCTACAATGCCCTGTCTCTCTTAAGTGGTGTCACTCTCTGAGGGTAGGAAGATTCCAGTTCTGATGACACTCAAGACTGGCCTCCTCCTTGTGTGTGGGGGTGTGGATTGGGGCTTTCTAGGACCCGGATGACTCCAGCCTTTTGGCGATGGACTGGCTGACCTTGAGCAGGGCCTCTTGGAACTGGGGGTACTCTTCCTTCACGTGGTGGAGGATGGTGCCAATGCTGACCAGCCTGTCATGCAGACGCTTGAACTCCATCATCAGTGACTGCTTATTGCGGAGCGTGAAGACGTACCGCCCGTCCTTCACGGCCTGCAGGTACTTGAGGCGCGTCTGCAGGGCCACGAGCTCAGAAAGATTCTTGGGAGGGACAAGTGACCCCATGTCAGGCTATGCGTGTTCAAAAGAGGACACCCGCTGGCCTGGCACGAACTCCGACTTGAGGATGCGCGAGTGGAGAGCTTGGCAGATCCAGGGGAAGGGGCTGATGGACCCGCCCTCACCCACAGTCCAACCTGCCAGGTGCCCACCACACCCGTCTCAGTTGATTGGGCCCAAACACTGAAGCCCTGAGTGACCCCTGTCTTCTGCTCACACCATATTCAATCCAGCAGAAAATCCCAGTGGGGCAGCTTTGAAATGACACGTGGAGTCTAATGACTTCTCGCTAGCCTGAGGCTACGCCTGGTCTGTGCATCCTTCTTAGGAACTGTGATGGCCTAAGACAGGCCCTGTGTCCACTCTTGGCCCTCACATCCCACACTCATCATGAGAACCAAATGATTGCAGTGATCCCAAGTCACTCTTCCCCACCCCATCCCTGAGGGAGCAGCCCATGGTCATGGTACTGCCCCCTCCAAGCCTTGGAAGCCCGGGGCCTTGGGCAGCCTCCACTCCTGCTGTACCTGGGGGTGCTCACTCCCTTGCCTCCCCTTCAAATTTTGACTCAAATGTCACTTCTCCTGTGTGGCCATCTCAGACCACCCTCCTTCCTAGCGCCGCCCCCATCCACCCGACACCCCTTCGCTGCTTCCTCTTTCTCCAGAGTATCTGTCACCATCAGATATGAAGTATCAGTTTGCTTATTAGTTTGATTATCTGTCCTCCCGCCCTCAGAAGGTGACCTCAGGGAGGGCAGGGGTTGTCATCTTTTCTGATCACTGTACCCCTGGCACCCAGGAGAGTGCCGGCCTGTGGAGCCTTCATGAGCAATGTGAGGTGGATGACAGCAGTAGGTAGTGCTATGATCAGCCTGGGCTTAGCTGGGCCAGAGCAGGCCTTGCTGCTGGGTTCCTGTGGCCCTGGGGCTTGCCTACCTGTCGCTTGAGGGTCGCCAGCCGGTCCAGCTCAACTTCGAGCTCGTCGGCCTCAACCTGCGTCCTCGACAACTGCTCCTGTTTCTCCAGGAGGGAGTCACTCATGGATTTTTGAGATTCTTCCAGTTCCAGGATGGTTTGGGTGCACTCCTCGGTGGCCTGGGGTGGGAGCAGGGTGAAACAGGAACATCCTGGGACCCTGCCCCCAGTTATTCAGGGGACAGAGAAGAGTCAGGCAGGGAGGAACCCCCAGGACCCTCTAGGCACATAATCTGGGAGGAATTCCAAAGCTGGGGTGTAGGAGAGTGCTGCAGGTAGGGAGGCCAGCGAGGGAGCCATGGCCAGACCCTCTGTGGCAGTAGGGAGAAGAGGAATCTGTCGCCAACCTGGGCAGAGGAGGCCCCTGGGGAGCCAGGAGGGGTGGAGAGGGATGGACAAAAGAAAGTCCAGGACAGAAGAAAGTCCAGGAGTGGCCAAGATGGCAGAGAAATGCATAAACCAAGACCAGAAAAGGCCCTCTGCACCTCCAGGAACGTCCGAATAAGCAGTTGGATCAACTCTATCATTTTCAGCTACCCTTTCCTCATGCAGGACTCCCCCGACCAGGGCTATCCCAACATTCTCCATCTGGTCCTCTGGGTGACACCATGAGGTAAGGGCCCATTTCACAGGTCAGTAAGCCAAGGTACAGACAGGTTGGACAACATGCCTGAGCCACAAGTAGAAGAGCAGGGCTGGGACCCATGGTGGGGCTCCAAGGCCAGGTTCTGTCTCGGGTAACCCTCGCCTCTCTGGGAGGGGTCACTGCTCCTGTCTCCACTGACAGATGGGGAACTGTGGGGGTGGGAGGTTTCTCACCCACTGAGACCACACAGCCGGCCAGTGGGGGCCAAGAGAAGTCTGAGCTCAGAGCCCTGCCTGGCGATGGCGAAACGAGGAGGTGCGGGGCCATAGCTGGTCCCCTCCCAGGGCAGGCACACACCGCATGGCTGGTCAATGTGGCCAGGTGGACGGGGACATGGGCTCGAGCGGGTGCCCTCCATGTTCCCATCAGCCCATCCCCAGCACCCACTGGGTGTCAGTGACACAGGGGCTCACACTCGTCACCAACACTCCGTGCTTCTCTGACGCCATTTCTGTTAGAAGAGGGGGCAGAAACGGGGCCGCTTCCAGCCCTGAGCTGCACCTGCCTCATGGCTCTTCTGTTAAACCCAAGACAAACTCCCAAGCAAAGGCCCGATCAGAGCAGGGCATTAGGGACACCCGGGAAGCACCTGTGGATCTGGCCGCCACTCTGTCTTGACCCAGAACCAGCACGTGGGGTGTGGGGCTCAGACTTTTGTCCCTCAGCGCAGAAGAAAGTGGCTTGTCTGACTCAGGAGCCGAGCTCCTGCCATCCCTCAGCCCCCACTGTCACTTCTCTTTCTCATAAAACAGCCCCGACAGCAGCTGGAGCTGCAGCTCCAGGAGTGAGGGGCAAGAGAGGCGGTAGGGCGGATGAGGTGGGGAGGGACCCCCCGAGAAGCAGGCTGGAAGGACCGAGTGAAATCGCAGCCCACTTTGGAGAAAGTGCCTCAGAAACTCAGCGCTGGCTGGCCAGGCACGGACGCCTGCCAGTGGGGCGGATGACCCACGCCGACCACCCGTGGACAGGTGGCCCGAGGTGGGGCCCCGTCCCTGTAGCCTGGCCCCCACACCTTGTGAACATCCCTGATCTTCCGGCGGAGCTCGGCCTGCTTGTGGTGGAAGTCTGTCCGCGTGAACAGCTTCTTGTCCATCTTGCTCTGCCCCTCAGCCCGGGTGGAGATGGTATCTCTGCGGGTGACGGCCAGCTCCATGTCCCGGATCATCTTCTCCTGCTGCTTCAGGAGCTGCCCGTGCTTGACCTGGGTGCACAGGGCAGGTGACTGGGCAGGAGAGGGGCCCGTGCCACCTCCCACCACACCCAGCTGAACCAGGGGGGAACGCATGAGGGTGATGCCCCAGGAAAAAAGGAACTTGGGGGCTTTGTCAACTGGTCAGAATGATTTCAGTCCATGTCAGGATAATCAGGTCAGCAGGGCAACACTGAGAAACTGACAGAGACAGGGGTAGATGGGGGCACGTGAGGACATGCAGCCGGGGGTTGGGTCCTGGAGTAGAAAAAGGACATTAGCCAAAAAAACAGTGATCTCTGATTAGAGTTCATAGTTTGGTTAACTGTATCACACCAAGGTTAATTGCCTTGTTAGGAAAAAGGCATTGTGGTTTTGTGAGATGGTGGCCTGAAGGGTCTCTGGGGCCTGGGGCTGGGGGCTGGGGTGTGGTGGGAGTGGGACTGTGAGGGGTGTGTGAGAGCTTTCTGCAGAGGAGGACATGGTCCATATCTCAATGGGGTGGTGGCCACATTATGTACACTGGACAGTTAAAGTAAGTTCACATTACTGCATGTAAGTTTGTTTACTGTTTAGTCGCTAAGTCGTGGCCAGCTCTTTTGCGACCCCGTGAACTGTAGCTCACCAGGCTCCTCTGTCCATAGGATTCTTGGCACAAGAATACTGGAGTGGGTTGCCATTCCCTTCTCCAAGGGATCTTCCTGACCCTGTGATCGAACCCATGTCTCCTGCATTGCAGGTAGATTCTTTACTGCTGAACCACCAGGGATGCCCTGTAAATAAGTTATTCCTCAATAAAGTTGATTTAAAATAAGACGGGGACTCCCCTGGCAGTCTAGTGGCTAAGACTCTGCGCTCCCAATGCAGAGGGCCTGGGTTCAGTCCCTGGTTGGGGAACTAGATCCCACATGTTTCAACTAAAGATCCCATGTGTTGCAACTAAGACCCAGTAAAGCCAAATAAATAAATATCAAGACAGTGTGGATTTGGGCTCTTGGATCAGTGGACACAGAAGACAGCCCAGAAAGAGACCCCCCAAAAATATGGATGCTGATTTCCATGAGGATATCACTGTAACATTGTTTGTCATAACAAACATCACCACAATGGAGACAATCAACATCTTCACATCAACCTGGGAAGGTTTCATTAAACTATGTTGTATCCATAGTATATTCTGCAACTATTATAGAAAGTTAATGTCTGTATCATTAAAAAAAATAAGTTGCTGAGTTATATGTTTATTTTGGTAAAGGAAAACAAAACCGAAACACAGCTAGGAGGGAGGGGGCTGGCAGCCCCATCTGTGTGTGTGTGTGTGTGTGTGCACCTGTGTATGAGTGTGCGTCTCTGTGTATGTGTGCCTGTGTGTGTGTGTGTAAGCTTTGTGGTACAGTGTTTGACCTGCTGCAGCCACATACATGGCTTCTGTGGTTTGAAAAGTCAATTAAATGGAGTGTTTATTAAACTTATCAGTAGTGGATGCATTTGATCAGAATTCCTCTGGACTCAGCCAGTGGGGTTATTATTGACCATGTAATCGTAAGAGTGATGTCATATTTCTTTTTATGACCTGCTGTGATTTGCCTTAAGTTCCTGAACCTTTGGCTCAGTGACAGCCTGTGATTTAATTACCAGCCTTTTTTTTTTTTTTAAGGTAATGAAATCCAGCTAAAGATGACAGTAGAGAGAAAATATGACTCGACGGGGAAATGTGGGTGTGTTCCTTGCACTCTGTTACTGAGTGAGTCTTTTTGGTCCAATGGTGGGATACATCTCACAAATGGGTCATGAGATTGGGTGGGGATTGGTCAGAGTCAGCATTTAAAAACACTGGAGTACGTTGATTGCTTGGAGTGAGGGTAACATAGTGGTTTGTGACTCCCGTGCAGATTGCTGTGTGTCCTGTGGCCATTCTGGTGCAGTAAGAACACGAACTGGACAGGCGCTGGTGGAGAAAGTCAGCAGGGGGAACAGCGAGTTTCCTTGGAGTGCAGGCTGCTGTGCCAGAGTGGTTTCTTCCCAGGACCCCAAGCTCCAGGCCCCCCACACCTCCCTCCTTCCACCCACCTTCATCCTGTGTATCTCTGCCTTCATGGCCCGGATCTCCATCTGGCCTGTCTCAGAATCCACAGAGGCCCGCATCTCTTTTGCCAGTTGGATTTTTTTCTCCCAAAGCATGATCTGGTGTCTTTAAGGGAAGGGGAGGCAGTGTAAGAGCTGAAGAACAAAGGGGTTTTCTTTCTGACGCTCCGATGAGCATGGTGCACTGTGCTTGGGGTGTGCTGTGCTTGGAATGGGCTCAGAGCACAAAGAGCAGGGTCTGTGATGGGCTCTGGGAGACCCTTGCCTTCCTGTCCATGACAGGGTGCCCTTGCTGAGCAGGTGGCATGCACCCAGGCAAGGGTTTAAATAGAAACAAATGTCTCCCATTTTGAGACCAGAAGGTAAACTCAACTCCAGGGCCCGCCACCCTCACCTAGAGAGAGGGGGACAAGGGAGAAAGCAGATATGTAGCTTTAGGAGAAGCTGAGTAAGTCAAATATAAGTGATAGAAGTTGACATAAGGAGAAGTCAAAAGCCTAAATAGACCAAGAGCCTGAAAACTATTAAAATGTTAGCAAAGACATATGCCCCCCTCACCCCTGTTGTCTGAATGTTTGTGTCCCCACCCCGCAAATCTACATGTTGGAATCCTCATGCCGGGTCTTTGGTGGTGGTGGTGGGGGGGTGATGAGGTCATGAGGGTGAAGCCCCCATGAATGGGATTAGTGCGCTCATAAAAGAGACCCCAGAGAGCTCCCCTTCTCCTGCCACCCTGTGAGGACACCGTGAGGAGTCTGCAACCCAGAAGAGAGCCCTCACCCAACCTCACAAGTACCCTGATCTCAGACTTCCAGCCTCAAGAACTATGAGCAACAAATTCCTGTTGTTTATAAAGCCCACCCTGTGGTGGTGAGTTATAGCAGCCTGGAGGAACTAAGATCCCCTGAAAAAGTTCCAGGTAGTGTTATGTGTCAAAACACGGGGAACGGATGGTCCCTTTGCTGCTCGGCCCCTTGGAGATCCCATGACACCAGTGAGGGTGTGTGCGCACCGTGCAGGCTCAGGAGTCCTTCCAACTGGAAATGCAGACCCGTGCACCCCAAGGGGGAAGACATCCACAGAAAAATACACTACAAGGCTGCTTCAAAGGCAGACAGAGAAAATTGCACTACGGTTTAAAAAAAAAAAGAATGAAAGAAAGAGAAAATGGTAAAGGAAGAGGGCTGGATTAAGTGTGATTCTCCTTTCTACTCTGCACTCATTGCAATGGTTTACAATGCTTACCGTTGGGTCTGGATTACTCTTATAATCAGGCGCCTGAAAGATCATACAGTTTTTAAAACGTCTGTCCTGAAGGAAGCCACTCCGCTTCCAATGATCACCATCATGGCTTTGCAGAAGGGCTGCCCGGAGGCACAGGACTCCGCTGTTCCCAGGGATCCGGCTCAGGTTCCAGGGCCGCGCCTCCCCCGCCCCCTCCCCCGCCACCAACCGGTTTACGTGAACCGTGGGCAGCGACTCTCCGGACCCGCGCCTGGGCACTCACTCCGCCTCCACCAGGCTGTTGAGCACGGCTGCCTTCTCCTCGCTCAGCTGGTTCAGCTTCTCCTGCATCTGGATGGTCTCCCGCTCTGAGGCCTGAGGGGGGAGGAGAGAGGGGGCGGTGGGCGGGGCGGGGGCGGGGCCGAGGGCCGCGCGCACCTGCTTGCCCCGCCCATCCGCTCTGAGCCCGGAGCGCACCTTGAGCGAGAGCACGAACTCGCCCTCCGTGGCCCGGTTGTCCTGCTGTAGCTCCTCGGAGCTGCACCGGTTCTGGTTCATCAGCAAGTTGAGCTTCTTCAGATCGTTGTCCAGGTCCTTCATGTGGCGCTCAATCTGCTTCTGCTCCTTCTTCTCCTGGTTGATCTTGTCTGTGGGGAGGGTGGTCGGGGGTTGGGAGTGGCCCCTGGGGGTTGTGATAGGGGGTCTGTGCCTACGGCGCCCTCCCTCCCCGCTGACCTTCTGGCATCCCCACCCAGACGGCGGAGGCAGAAGGAGACAGGGTTGGCGCTCAGACACCGAGTCCCCAGCAAAGGCCAACAAGCTCCGGGGCAGGGGGTGGAAAGCAACGACCCCAACCTCGCACAAGCAGGTTTGGGAGCCCAGAGGGCCGGGCAAGAAGGCGGCAGGACCTCTGGGAAGAAACAGGCATGATGTGTCCAGGCAGAGTGGGCCCTGGACACCCGGCAGCATTGCCTGTGCGGCTGCAGGGCCTGGCTGACCCGGTGGGACCAGGTAGCACCAGAAAGCCTCAGCAGGTGCTGTGGAGGGGCTGGGCAGGGGAGCTCACTTTCTATCCGTATTTTCTTCTGCTCCAGGATGTGGATCTCCTTCTTGGACATGTCCAGGGAGACCAGGTGCTCCTCGCGCTCCTGTGTGACCTTCACCATCTCCTGCTGCAGCCGCAGCCAGGTCACCTGGGCCTGCGTCACGTTGGTGTTGTTTTCCTCAATCAGCTTGGTCAGCCTCTTGATCTCCAGCTCCAGGGGCCCCAACTCTTCGCCCTGAAAGCGATGTTCACCAGAAAGCAGACTGAGTCCCTAAAGTCAGGGCGGGCTGCAGAGGGCAGGGACACCTGAGATCATGCATCTGTATGCTGAGTGGGGGGATCTTTACTCAGAGGGCCTAAGGACCCTGTCATTGTGTCCCCTCTTCTGTGGTCCCAGGTCATATGGCCTGACCTGCTGTGGGAGATTCTGTTCTGGTGATCTGCCTGTCTGCCACCTCCTTCCCTTCCTCCACTGGCCTGGCCTCACCATGCCCCAGACTTGTGGGGCTTCTGTTACCCAAAAGGACTTGGCAAATTGTCTTTTCACAACAGACTGTCATAGGTTAGGGTCTTTACTCCCTTGGAATCCATTTGGGTTGCAGCTCTGAGACCATGCTCTGGTTGGGGTCTACCTAAGTGTGCCCACCAACTGCCCATGCTGCTCTGGGGTTTGAGGCTGTTGTGGGGTTCTCAGGTCAGGGATACTGGATAACCTGTAGAACTTCAAGCCTCAAACCCAACAGACCACTTCACTAAGAGCAGCAGTGAGTGAGATCCTGCCCGTTGCCTGTCTTCACATAGTCCAAAGGACACACAAAATATCAAAAGAAGACAATTTCGTGCCAGGTGGGAGTTATATGGAATCCAGACTTCAGGGGCCATAAGTAAGGTTTCATTGCACGTGGACACACTCGTCTGTTTACCTATTGCCTCCTTGTGGCTCCTCCTTGTAACCGCTAGGGTGAGGGGTTGCAACAGAGACTGTATGGTCCATAACACCTGAAATATTGACTATGTGGCCCCACAGAGAAGGTCTGCAGACAGCCCCTGAGTCAGCATTCTACACAGACATGTGCATTTCACCCGTAAGATGGGTAGGGCGGGAACGCCTATGTCCTACATGAGTCCGTTCCTGAACAGATGCAGTTTCTGAAATGGCCAGGCACATATATCAACCCAAGTGACCTCTCCTGGTCCCCGGGTCCTACCCCAAGTTCAGAAACCATCTGCTCCAGCTGCTTGTTGAAAAAGTTGATGAGGCCTTGCTTTCTTTCAATGAGGATTGTGCGCCTGGAAATTTCACTTTCACTGTTGGTGATGAGGTCGTTGACTTTTTTCACTTCCTTATCCAGCTCGGCCAGCACCTTCTGATGCATGTCCAGCCTGCAGTTGGTGTTCGTGATGTCCAGGGTGGTCTGAGCAATGTCACCGTCAATTTTGGAAAGATGTGTCACCTGAATTAGCAGAAGGAAACAAGTCTGAACTTTTTTCCTCTTTCTGAGAGGCTCCACATGAGCTGGTTGGTTTCATGTTTTCCTTGGTCTGGGTATTCATCTGGAGAAACAGAGGAGGATGTTGGTTTTCTCCCCACCTTATGACCTGTCAAAGGACTTCCTTGTTTGAACCCTAATGATTCCTCACAAAAAAAGAAAGCTGACATTATTATCTCTTATCAAACAGTAACATATATTGAAATGGGGAAATGCGAAAATACAGATGATTGCCCGTAAATGTGCCACACAGTTAGCCAGCATCACTATTTAGAATCTATCCTGCCTTCTTGACTTTGTATATAAACCCTCTTCCTCCGTACCCAAACAAAAACAGGGTCACACTCTACATATAGCTTTGCAAGCCACGTTTCAATTCAACACGTCATATCATGTCATTTTTAATGGTTGTATAGTAGTCATATTTGTAACAGAGATTGGGAAGCAAGTCACAGCTGTCCCTGGGAATGTCATTTGTTCCACAACAAGCAGAGGGGCCCTGCTGTTGACAGCTCAGGTGCTTTTGGTGAAGAAACCCAACATGCCTGCCCTCTTTGAGCTTGTCATCTGTTATCAACATTCCTACTCGAAATAATGCTGTGACAAATGCCAACTTCTAACTGTGGAAAATTCTGAATGAGATGGGAACACCAGACCACCTGACCTGCCTCTTGAGAAACCTGTATGCAGGTCAGGAAGCAACAGTTAGAACTGGACATGGAACAACAGACTGGTTCCAAATAGGTAAAGGAGTACGTCAAGCCTGTATATTGTCACCCTGCTTATTTAACTTATATGCAGAGTACATCATGAGAAATGCTGGGCTGGAGGAAGCACAAGCTGGAATCAAGATTGCCGGGAGAAATATCAATAACCTCAGATATGCAGATGACATCACCCTTATGGCAGAAAGTGAAGAAGAACTAAAGAGCCTCCTGATGAAAGTGAAAGAGAGTGAAAAAGTTGGCTTAAAGCTCAACATTCAGAAAACTAAGATCATGGCATCCAGTTCCATCACCTCATGGGAAGTAGATGGGGAGACAGTGGAAACAGTGTCAGACTTTTATTTTTTTGGGCTCCAAAATCACTGCAGATGGTGATTGCAGCCATGAAATTAAAAGACGCTTACTCCTTGGAAGAAAAGTTATGACCAACCTAGATAGCATATTAAAAAGCAGAGACATTACTTTGCCAACAAAGGTCCATCTAGTCAAGGCTATGATTTTTCCAGTGGTCATGTATGGATGTGAGAGTTGGATTGTGAAGAAAGCTGAGTGCTGAAAAATTGATGCTTTTGAACTACGGTGTTGGAGAAGACTCTTGAGAGTCCCCTAGACTGCAAGGAGATCCAACCAGTCCATCCTAAAGGAGATCTGTCCTGGGTGTTCATTGGAAGGACTGATGCTGAAGCTGAAACTCCAGTACTTTGGCCACCTCATGCGAAGAGCTGACTCATTGGAAAAGACCCTGATGCTGGGAGGGATTGGCGGCAGGGGGAGAAGGGGACGACAGAGGATGAGATGGCTGGATGACATCACTGACTCGATGGGCATGAGTTTGAGTAAACTCCTGGAGTTGGTGATGGACAGGGAGGCCTGGTGTGCTGCGATTCATGGGGTCGCAAAGAGTTGATCACGACTGAGCGACTGAACTGAGCTGAACTGATGCAATAAATGCTGGCCCAGGACTCTTTATTGCCCTCATGTGGACACGAATAGTAGTACACCTACTGCCCACAAAGCGAGCCAACAAATGCTGGTTCAGGACTCTATACTGCCATCCTGTGGACATGGGTGGTAGTACACCTGCCACCCACCAACTGTTCCAACAAATGTTGGCCCAGGACTTTACTGCCCTCGTGTGGACACAGGTGGTAGGACATCTGCCACCCACCAAGTGTTCCAACAAATGCTGGCCCAGGACTCTTTACTGCCTTCCTATGGATATGGGTGGTAGTATACCTGCCACCCACCAACTGTTCCAACAAATGTTAGCCCAGGACTTTACTGCCCTCGTGTGGACACAGGTGGTAGGACATCTGCCACCCACCAAATGTTCCAACAAATGCTAGCCCAGGACTTTATTGCCCTCCTGTGAACATGGGTGGTAGCGCACCTGCTGCCCACAAATTTTTGCAATAAATGCTGGCCCAGGACTCTTTACTGCCCTCCTGTGGACATGGGTGGTAGTACACCTGTATCCCACCAAGTGCACCGACAAATGCTGGCCTGGGACTCTTTACTGCCCTCCTGTGGACACGGGTGGTAGTACACCTACTGCCCACCAAGTGCTCCAACAAATGCTGGCCCAGGACCCTTTACTGCCCTCCCGTGGACATGGGTGGTAGTATACCTCCTGCCCACGAATTTTTGCAACGCATGCTGGTCCAGTACTCCTTACTGCTGTCCTGTGGATATAGGTGGTAGTACACCTATCATCCACCAAGTGTTCCAACAAATGCTGGTCCAGGACTTTACTGCCCTCCTATGGACATGGGTGGTAGCACATGTGTTGCCCACACAGGTGACTGGGAAAGGGGGACACCTGGGAGTCTGGGGATCAGCCTCTGTGATGTTGCATCAGGGCTGGGCAGGTTTATTTCACACTCACCACACTGCATAACTTTTCCAGTGCACACTTGGGCCCAGTTGTTTTGCTCCCACCAGGTAGTCTTGCCCCCACTTCCTGGAATAAGAACTGGTAGGACTCCACTAGCATCAACCAGGACATCTTAAGGAGACCTGGGCATCCACAGTCTTGGATCCAGCCCCCTCTCCTCAGTTCCTTGGCACAATCAAGCCAGGAGTGAGCTGGTCTCCTCCCAGGTATCTGGGAGGCATGAAGTGCCTCCGGCTTCTAGCCAGGTAGACAGCACCCTGAGGCAGTCACACAGGAAGAGCCAAAGAAGAAACAACCTAAGTAGCAAATTGCTTTTTTCAGGACGTAGGGACCCCTGCTCAGAGAAAGGCAAGACCCCTGGGGGAGCAAAAGGGAGCTCATGCCAGGGATAAGGGTTGGGTCCTTAGTCCAGAAGGGCCAGTCACACTCACTCAGGACCTTCAGGCACATCCTGGGAAAGCAGAGGATCAGGCTACTCCATGATTCATTTTAAATGCTCCTACCAATTTGACCAGGGTCTCTGCTGCAGCGATTTATCCTCAGACATGTGGACAAAGATGTGTGAACAAGTATGTTCAGTGCTGAGTTATTTCTAAAGTTTAAAACCTAGAAACAACTTTAAGTGTCCAAAGAGAGAATTATTAAAGAAAACATGTTTATTTGTAGGATAAAATGTGATGCATAAACCAACATGCACTTTTTCTAATAATATTTATGGAAAATGTTATGTTAAATATGACCAATAATGTAAAATAAAACACTACACACATAGTGAAAAATAATGGACTCCTACACTTGTTGTTTGTGCACTTTTTGCTCTGTGTTGTATTTCTGTAAAATTAATGAAAATGGATTAGAGTGGTTTAAAGACTGATATATAGTAAGAGTCCTATGTCCTCTCAGGTTGTGTGTGCATATGTATCTTCACATGTCTGTTCATGTATGTGAACATGTTAAACAAATGTGTACATGTGCGTGTGAATCTGTGTGCTTGTGTTTGCTCATGTGTGCATGTGGGGATGTGTATGTGAATGTGTGTTTCTGTGTGTCTTTGTGTGTATGAGTATGACCATGTGTGTTTAGAAAAATTTCCAGAAGGAAATACACCACAGTTTCAGAAGAGATTATCTCTGGATGGTGGGATTGCATCTGTCTTATTTTCTTCTTATGCCTTTTTGTATTTCCAGGTTTTCTGCAATAAAAAATGCATTACTTTTACACCTAGAAAAAAATGAAAGGTGAATGAACATGCTCAGTGCCCTTCTGCCACATGTGATCTGTTCCCCACTAGAGCTGCTCCAATGCTTGAGCACCATGAAAGCATCCACCCCTTGGGGCCCAGGTGTGTGCAGCTGGCGTACCAGGTTAGTCTTTTCCTTCTGGAGCTTCAGGATGAGCTGGTGGAAGTATTTGGTCATCTTGTTGGAGGTCATGTGCTCCTTCAGCTTCTCCATGATGGAGGCATCCATCTTCCTCCTCAGCTCCAACTCATGCTGGATGGCCTGGTGGAGAGTCTGCAATTCTCCCACGGTTGCTGCGTATTCCTAGAAAGGAAGAGTCAGAGGGTGGATACTGGGAAGCAGAGTGGGGAGGCTTGCCCTGCTGGTGGGGACATGACCGTACCACATGGGCCTTGCCCAGTGCATCCTCTGTGTCCAGCAGGGTGAGCCTGTAGGTGTTAAACTCATTCTGCAGGGCCTCCTCCTTAGTCAGGCACTGTGAGGTCAGTTTCTGCATTAGGTTGGCTTCTGTCTCTGCCCGGTTCAGGATGCTGGCCAGCTTCTCATTCTTTTCTTCCTCCTTCACGATAGATTTCTTATAGGCTTCAAGCTCAACATCCATGGACTTGACTTGATGCTGGCATTCACTGCCAAAATTGAAAGAGCAAAGCCAGGATATCAGAATACCAATGTGTAAGGTGGTACCCAATGGGAGGAAGCTCAGAGAGTGAAGAGAAAGAAATTAGGAAACCAACTCTATTAGTATTAGTCAAATATTTTAAAAAATTTTGCATGACTTTCAAATATTATTTATTTTATTAGCCACACTACACAACACGTAGGATCTTAATTCTGCAACAAGAGATCAAACCCATGCCTCCTGCAGTAGAAGCATGGAATCCTAACCACTGAACCACCAGGGAAGTCCCAACAGTGGTTGAATCTTGAATACTATTTTATAATGTGTTGGAACTATTACCCTTCTCAACCCAAATCTAAAACTCTTTTAATATTGTGATGATAGGAGGAGGAAGGACAGGAAACTGTTGGCTTGTACTTAGTGGTGAGGAGTGGTCACTGCCAGCCCATCTCCTTTAGTCGTGACCATAATCTTGGAAAGAAAATGCTTTTATTCAGTTTAGCACTCTTGAACATGAAGCTCAGGGCATTTGAATAAGTGGAGTGGCTGGGAGGAACACAGGTGGCTGTCTCTTCAAATTCCCTCAGCATACTGGCCATGGACATGCCCATAAGTAATGTCAAGTTAAAAACTGCAGATCCTGGATAATGGAATTTGAATTTTTGTGTGTGAGACATTTTTTCCCTTAATTATTTTCAATGACCAGATAGAACTTTAAATACCTCATTGGCATACAGTTAGACTGTATCCAGTTTTGTGGGATATTTTTTTTTCTCATTTCATCAGTGTAGCAGTAAACATCATTAGTCAGTCAGCTCAGTTGCTCAGTTGTGTCTGACTCTTTGTGATCCCATGGACTGCAGCATACCAGGCCTCCCTGTCCATCACCAACCCCCGGAGCCTGCTCAAACTCATGTCCATCGCATTGGTGATGCCATCCAACCATCTCATTCTCTGTCGTCCCCTTCTCCTCCCACTTTCAATATTTCCCAGCATCAGGGTCTTTTCAAATGAGTCAGTTCTTTGCATCAGGTGGCCAAAGTATTGGAGTTTCAGCTTCAGCATCAGTCCTTCCAATGAATATTCAGGACTGATTTCCTTTAGGATGGATTGGTTGGTTCTCCTTGCAGTCCAAGGGACTCTCAAGAGTCTTCTCCAACACCACAGTTCAAAAGCATCAATTCTTCAGTGCTCAGCTTTCTTTATAGTCCAACTCTCACATCCATACCTGACTACTGGAAAAACCGTAGCCTTGACTAGACGGGCCTTTGTTGGCAAAGTAATGTCTCTGCTTTTTAATATGCTGTCTAGGTTGGTCATAACTTTTCTTCCAAGGAGTAAGCATCTTTTAATTTCATGGCTGCAGTCACCATGTGAAGTGATTTTGGAGCCCCCCCAAAATAAAGTCTGTCATCATTACACATAAAAACCTGCACTCTGAAAACTAAAAGATGCTGATGAAAGAAACTGAAGATGACACAAATAGATGAAAAGATATACTGTGTTCTTGGGTTGGAAGAATCAATATTGTTAAGATGACCATACTATCCAAGGCAATCTACAGATTCAATGTAATTCCTAACAAATCACCAGTGGCATTTTTCACAGAACTGGAACAATAATTTTTAAAATTTGTATGAAAACACAAAATATTCTGAATAGCCAAAACAATCTTGAGAACGAAGAACAAGCTGGAGAAATCACACTCCCTGACTTCAGACTATACTATGAAGCTACAGTGATGAAAACAATATGGTACTGGTGCACATACACACACACACACACACACACACACACAACACAAGACACATAGATCAATGGAACAGAATAGAGTCCAGAAATAAACCCACACACACAGTCAATTAATCTAAACAAAGGAGACAAGAATATACAATGGAGAACAGACAGTTTCTTCAATAACAAGTGCTGGGAAAACCAGACAGCTATTTGTAAAAGAATGAAATTAGAACATTCTCTAACAACATATACAAAAATAAACTCATATGAATTAAAGACTTAAATATAAGGCCAGATACTGTAAAACTCCTGGAGGAAAATATAGGCTGAACACTCTTTAACATAAATTGCAGTAGTATTTTTTTTTTTTTTTGATCTGTCTCCTAGAGTAACAGAAACAAAAGCAAAAATAAGCAAATGGGGACTTCCCTGGTGGTCCAGTGGTTGAGGATCCACCTTGTAATGCAGGGGACACCAGTTGGATCTCTGGTCTGGAAAGATCCCACATGCCAGGGGACAACTGAATCTGTGCAGCACAACCACTGAGCCTGTGCTATGGAGCCCACTAGCTGCAGCTGGAAGCCTGCATGCCTAGAGCCTGGGCTCCACGATAAAAGAAGCCATTGCAGTGAGAAGCCCGCACACTGCAACTAGAGAGCAGTCCCGACTTGCCACAACCAGAAAGCACACGCACACCAATAAAGACCCAGCACAGTTAAAACATAAAACGGGACTGAATTAAAATAAAACTTAAAAATAAACAAATGGGACTGAAAAGCTTTTTCTCAGTGAAGGAAACCATAAACAAAACAAAAAGATGACATACAGGCTGGGAGGAAATATTTGCAAATGATGCGACCGACAAGGGATTAACTTCCAATACATACAAGCAGTTCAAACAGCTCAATATAAAAAAAACAAACAAACAACCCAATAAAAAAATAGGCAGAAAATCTAAACATACATTTCTCCAAAGAAGGTATACAGATAGACAACAGGTACATGAAAAGATGCCCAACATGGCTAATAATTAGAGAAATGCACATCAAAACTACAAAACCACACACCAGTCAGAATGGTCATAATCAAAAACTACAAATAATTGGGACTTCCCTGGTGGTCCAGTGGTTAACAATCCGCCTTGCAATGCAGGGGATGTGGGTTCGATCCCTGGTTGGGGAACTAAAATCCCACATGCCGCAGAGAAACTAAGCCTTCGTGCCAAAACCACTGGGCCCATGTGCTCCTGGAACCTGTACGCTACAACTAGGGAGCCCATGTGCCACAAGGAAAAACCCCCACACAATGCAACTAAGACCCAACTTACCCAAATAAAGGAATACTTCAAAAAAAGTACAAACAATAAATGCTGGAGAGGGTGTGGAGAAAAAGGAATCCTCCTACACTGTTGGTAGGAACGTAAATTGGTGCAGCCACTACAAAGAACATTATGGATGTTCCTTTAAAAACTAAAAGTAAAGCTACCATATGATCCAGCAATCCCACTCCTGGGCATATATCTGGAAAAGATGAAAACTCTAACTCAAAAACATACACCCCAGTGTTTATAGCAGCACTATTTACAACAGCCAATATATGAAAGCAATCTACATGTCCATTGACAAATGAAGGGATAAAGAAGATGTGGTATATATAAGTGATTACTCAGCCATAAAAAAGAATGAAATAATGCCATTTGCAATAACATGGATGGACCTAGAGATTACCATACTAAGTGAAGTAAGTCAGACAGAGAAAGACAAATATACGGTATCACTTAAATGTGTAAACTAAAAACATGATACATATGAACTTATTTACAAAACAGAAATAGACTCATAGACATAGAAAACAAACTCAAGGTTACCAAGGGGGAAAGGGATTGGAGGGATACATTGGGAATTTGAGATTAACAGATACACACTACTGTATATAAAATAGATAAACTAGCTCAGAGAACTGTATTCAATATCTTACAATAAATTATACACTTTTTGGATGTATATACTTTTCCATATATATATGTGGGCTTCCCAAGTGACTCAGTGGTAAAGAATCCACTTGCCAAGCAGGAGATGTGGATTCGATCCCTGGGCTGCGAAGATACCCTGGAGAAGGAAATGGCAACCCACTCTAGTAGTCTTGCCTGGGAAATCCCATGGACCGAGAAGCCTAGCAGACTATAGTCCATAGGGTCACACAAAAGAGTCAGATATGACTTAGTGACTAAACAACGACAACACACACACACACATATGATAGACCTGAGTCACTTTGCTGTATACCTGAAACACTGTAATCAACCATACTTCAATTTTTTAAAATGAGCAAAATATACCTCATCAAAGAAGATATGACAAATACATGAAAAAATGCTATCATTAGTCATTAGGGAAATCAAATTAAAATCTCAACAGAACACCACGACATGTCTACTGATGACTAAAATGAAAATGATGGCACTATTAAGTATTGGTGAGGATGGGAATGACTGGGAATCTCAATGCTGTGTAAGTGTTTCCCAGAGTGACCCGTTCCATTTTGCATTCCCACACCAAGATCTGCACACACTGTCACTGCAGCTCTGGTCATGCTACCCTCCAGACTGGAAACAACCACATGTTGATGTATCCACATGAGGGAATACTACACGGCAATGAGAAGGAACAGACTTGCTGATCCTGAAACGTCAGGAAGACTTTCAAAGCACTGTGCAAAGGGAAAAAAAAGCCAGACAAGTAAAGCTGTATATCATGTGATCCCACTTATATGAGATACTGGAAATGACAAAACTACAAAAACAGCAGATCAGCATTTGCTAGGGGCTGGAGGTGGGAAGGGAGAAGGCAATGGCACCCCACTCCAGTACTCTTGCCTGGAAAATCCCATGGACGGAGGAGCCTGGTAGGCTGCAGTCCATGGGGTCGCTAAGAGTTGGACACGACTGAGCGACTTCACTTTCATTATTTACTTTCATGCACTGGAGAAGGAAATGGCAACCCACTCCACTATTCTTGCCTGGAGAATCCCAGGGACGGGGGAGCCTGGTGGGCTGCCATTTATGGGGTCCCACAGAGTCGGACACGACTGAAGTGACTTAGCAGCAGCAGCAGGAGGTGGGAAGAGGTACTGAATTTGGGGTTGCAGTTAATATCTGATATCTTGAGAGTGTAATGGTTACTTGCCTCTGTCCATTTGCTGATCTGAACTGTGCTCTGACAAAATATAACTTCTTACGTAATAATAATGGTAATTGACATAATAAATAATTTACCTAACAATAATACTTTACATAATAAATTTTTACATAAATTATCTTCAATAAACCAAAGCTTTAAAAGTTACTTATTTTCTTACACTTCTTTAGGAAGTAGAAGCCTTATAAATATCTAGAATTTGACAATAATGATAAGACATCCAAATTTTTTTGTTTATTGTTTTTTTTGGCCACACAATCAGCACACAGAACCTCCCCGACCAGGGATCCAACGGTGCCCTTTGCAGTGGAAGCGTGGAGTCTTAACCACTGGACCACCAGGGAAGCCCAAGACGTCCAATTTTTATGACAGAAATTGGAACACTCAGTAAGACATGCACAAGCAAAGAGACACCAGAATGCTAGCTAATAAACTATCACTCTCACAAAAGGACAAAGACGGTGGTATTTTAAATCTTTATTTCTGTTTTTCTAATTTCCTGTGATGTGATCACTTATCCTGGATAAAAATTATTTTTTAAAGAAGACACACTTGGGAATTCCCTGGTGGTCCAGTGGTTAGGACTCGGGGCTTTCATGCCACGGCCCAGGTTCAATCCCTGTGGGGGAACTAAGATCCCAGAAGCCACACGGGATGGCCAAAAAGTAAAGTAAATAAAGAATTGAAAAGACACACTTTAAAATTGTCCTTCATAGAGAACAGACTAGTGGTTGTTGAGCAGGGGAGGTCAGAGGAGAGATGAAGTGGGAGGCTGAGGTTAGCAGATACAAGCTTTTATAGAGAGAATGGATAAACAACAAACCCTAATGTATAGCACAGGAAAACTATATTCAATATCCTATAATAAACCATAATGGAAAGTAATATTTAAAAAAGAATACATATGTGTATAACAGAATTACTTTGCTATACAGCAGAAATTACTACATTGTATGTAAATCAACTACTTCAATAAAAATAGATTAAAATGTCCTTGATTAACAGATACCAAAAGAAAAAAAACAAAACATAAAGAACCAGTGGAGTCTGGAGTATATCTGAAGCTTGACCCAATCCATCTGAGGATTAACAGGGAACCTGCTGCAGGACCTCAAGGTGATGAAGCTGACAGATTAACACCCGGCAGAGGTGCCGAGCCCTGCCCACCCCACGGGTTTCCTGTCGGAAAGTACGGCAGAAGCAGAAACCCGGGCACAAGGGGGCCTGTTTGCGTCCCTGACCCTGGGAGGGTGTAAATTCTAGGTGGGGATCCTCCCTAACCCCAGGTGAGCACCGTATAGCCTTTGTATTTTCTGGCTTGTTCTGAGATGTTTCACATGGAAATGACCAGTTTGCTTTTTTTTTTTTTTAACTTTTATTTTTTATTGGAGTACAGCCAATCGATTAACAATGTTGTGATAGAGTCAGGTGGGCAGCGAAGGGACTCAGCCATACACATACATGTATGTATCTTTTTCCCCCCCGAACTCCCCTCCCGTCCAGGCTGCCACATAACATTGAGCAGAGTTCCCCATGTAGGACCTTGTTGGCTATCCATTTTAAATGCAACAGTGTGTACATGTCGATTCCAAACTCCCTAACTAGGCTCCTGGGCTTTGAATGTGTAACTTTCAGTGTTTGCTGCAGCCTCATTGTGATTCTTGGCCTATGGTTGGGACCCCTCCTGATGGGACTTTGTCACTAATGGTAAAGAGTCAGTGGGAATCTTGTCTTTCAAGTCTTATTGTAGCGGAGACCCATGTGATCTCAGGTCACCCTCTGGGTCCCAATCGACACGACATGCCCACGAGCCCCAGGGAGTGAGGGCCACTTGGCCTCCCCAAGTGGGAAGTGGGGATGCGACATGGTTTGTCATCAGGGCAATCCCCAAGGGCCTTGCCCATGCCCTGTGTCTGGGAACATGTTGTTAACCAGCTGCTCTCTGGGCCTGTGGCGGCTCCGGATGTCCAGAGCTGCAGGCCTCCCTGGGCTTAGGGCACGTTGGCGGTGGTGGGGCACTGCCTCCCAGACCCCGGGCCTGACGGAGGTCAGCCAGCGCTGAGGGGGCAGCACCTGCCTCCAAGTCCCACACCACCGTCCCCCTCCCTCTCTTCTCCCACAGCTCAGGCACTTCCTCAGTGCCCAGACAGCTCCCAGGAGGGCTGGGGGTTAGGGGGGGCGGGTGTCTAGCTTCATGTCCAATGTCTGGACCATCAGCCAGGAAATCACCATTTTCGTTCATTTTCTAAAATGGTCTACACGCTACGAGCCGGTATTTGGTACTTTGTTCAGCCGCTGAACTGGCCTGGAAGTCCCAAGCAATGCAGTGTTCTGTTTTTGCCACACCTTGCCTTTGGTTAAACTGCCTCAGATTCCCTCCTTCACACCTATCTGGATGCAGCGCTGCAATCATGGTTCACAATTCTCACAGCATCCTGTGCGGTCAACACGTTTGAAAGGAGGCCTCCATGGCTGATGTATCTGGAGTCGCAGGAAGGCCAGCTGAGGCAGAACCAGTGCCTTATGATTTGTTGTTAGGGGAGGTGTGCATTGGTAAAATGAGCATTCGATGGGTGCCTGTTATAAATGCATGATGTCATTTTTCTCATCAATGACATCGGCACAGTCGAACATGTGCTCAGTTGTCAGGGACGGGACTTTGGAACACTGCTGGGGGAGGTGTTATCATCTCAGCCCTCCTGGGAAATCCCTGTCCAGCCTGCCGTGTGCGTACTGGAATCCAGAACTTCCTGGCTTGATAGGGAACATAATACAGAATGATATAGACTATAATAGCCCTGGATGTGACTCTGTACAGAAACGCTGTGACGGGAGAGGCACGTGGATAACCTCGAGTCCATCAGAAGGTATGTGGCAGGAAAAGAAGAAACAAACAACGGTATGTTTTGATTTGGGAAGATCTCCAGGACACCCAGTTGAATGAAAAAAGCAAGGCACAGAACATGGCACAAAAGGGAAAGTGAAGGACGTGAATTTGTGTACTTTCTTTTGCTGTCGTGGAGGACCTTGGGATGGAGACCCAGGAAACCAGGAAGAGTATGTGTGTGGGAAGGGGCACCAGGTCATGTAGGACACGGGCGTATTCACCTCACTGAATACGAGTCTACAGATAGTTTAGATCAAGTCACTGTGTTACCTATTCAAAATACTGAGTTTCAAAACAAGAAAAAAGAAAAGGAGTGACCGTTAAGCCACGTCTCGGAGGACAGTAGGAGCAGCCGGTGGGAGTGGGGGGACAAGGTCAGGAGGAGGGTTTTAGGGGGACATCCAGGTTAGTCCTGGACACAGAGTGCTGGCCCAAGCGGACGGTGTCCCCCTGAACCCTGGGGGTCCCTGTGTGGTGGAGCCCACAGGCCATGAGACTCTCAGCCTTGACCTTACTCAAGGTCAGTGTTAGGCGAGAGGGAAAAACTGCTCACTAGCTAAGGTCTCTGCACACCAAACATGGGGCAGCACTCAGTCAACAGACACAGCGGGAGCAGGTAGACCAGCAGCCCCGGGGGGCCGGGCAGGGGGCAGCCCAAGTCCACAGCCCTGAGACAGCCCGGTTCCTCACTTGCGTGTTCAAAGGGAAGGCAGATTTTCAGCCGGACTTCGCCTGGATAATTCTATGATTCTCCCTTTGGCTTTCTTTTTTTAAAAGTTTATTTATTTATTTCAGATTTTAAACATTTATTCATTTAGTTCTGGCTGTGCTGGAGCTTTGTTGCTGAGTGGGTTTTCTCTAGTTGCAGAGAGTGGGGCTACTCTTTGCTGCAGTGCACGGGCTTCTCATTGCGGTGGCCTCTCTTGCTGCGGAGCATGGGCTCTAGGTCACATCGGCGTCAGTAGGTGTGGCTCGTGGGCTCTAGAGCACCCGCTAAATAGTTGTGGCACATGGGCTTAGCTGCCCTGAGGCATGTGGGATCTTCCCAGAGCACAGATTGAACCCATGTCCCCCACACTGGCAGGTGGATTCTTAACCACTGGACCACCAGGGAAGTCCTCCCTTTGTCTTTCTATCATCAACTCAGGGAAGTGAAGGAAATGAGTATTTTTAAGCTGGCATTACCCACATAAACATGGCTTGTTTTAAAAACAGTCATAGATATATGCCTCTATTTTTGTTTTTCTTAATCACAAGACTGAGAAGGAATGTCTCTCCTAGCTGTTGGGCTACCAGAGGCCATGCCATGGGCTTGGCAAAGCAACCCAATCCCTTCTCCCCCTGGTCAGCAGGCCTCCCCTGGGCACGGCTCACTGCCAGGCTGCACGCTGAGGGCTGAGTCAAGCTATGATGCGTTCCCTCCAGGACCTGCTTTCACACCTGGGCCCCAAGCATCCTGCTGGTTTGGGGAACTAAGGCAATGGTGGAAGCCGCAGTCTCCAGCACCCCACCCAGGGTGCACGTCCAGCCCTTGCTAGAAGTGAGAGGGGAATGCCAGGCGGGGCCTCTTCCTTCCCTTTTTGGGGAGATTAAAGCAGGATTTCGGTTGGAACTCAGCCCTCGGCAGAACAATAGAGGAGGGGTGAAGTTTCTGCACACAGGTGGTGAAACTGTGAATCAAAGGGACACCTTCATCTCCCCAAGATAAATACCCCCTTTTCTTTCCCTCTCTGCCTCACCGTTTCTCCTTAATCCTCCCAGGAAATCTGAGCATGAAAGCTTTGCAGCTCCCGGTGCCACGGAAAGTTTGAAGGGATTTAAGAGACACTGAAATCTGGGTGAACAATAAAGGGGGGTTTCAGGAACGGAAATTGGGGCCGCAGGGCTGCAGGTGCACCCCTTTGTCCCAGGAGAGCTGGGGATGGGCGCTCCGTGCTCACCTGGGAGGAGGCAGGCATGGAGTCCACTTTGCACCTGCCTCCGAGTTCCCACATGTCACAAGTTCTCCCACCACTCCAACCAGGGCCCTGCCTACGGCCCTGAGTCACCTGGCCCGCCTCCGTGGCAACCAGCAGGGCTGCCCGTACCTGAGTGCCTCCTGGATGGTTCTGTGAGCCTCGTCGCGATGTTTCATGCCCACCAGGCTGGTGGCCCACTGCTGCAAGATGTGCTTCTTCTCCATGTTGATGGCCTCTATTTCTGTGCAGGCCTGCAGTGGAGAGTTGAGGTTATGTGGACGTTGGTCTCACATCATTAAGCTCAGAGCCCCCAAGAGGACATTGGAGAGCCCCGAGCTTCCCAAATCACCTTCCTTCTCCGAGACCCTAGCTTTTCTTTATATGCAGCAACAGAAGGACACACATGAAATTAAACATGGCTCAAAAGGCCCATCCAACACTTGCCTGAGCCTTGAGCCCCAGCCGTGACATGGGAACAATAACAGTACCCACACGCTGGGGCCATCAGATAGACGGGATGGTGCCTGTAGGCCCAGCACTTGGGGTCGAGCTTAGAGCGTGCTCTTAGCTCGACCCCAAGTGCTGGGCCTCATGACTGTACTTATGTGTCATTCCAGGGGAATCACTGCACTCCTAGCAATTTGGCCTCATGCTGATCCTTGGAAGGGGCACGGAGTGGGGCTGGGTGAGGCCCTCATTGGGCCACGAGCATCTCAGTGGAGATGCTGAGTCCGATCAGCCTCTGCTCTTGCTGGACGTGCATGGTAGACACTGGAGGAGGTCAGAGCGGCCTCGAACACTCACGGGGATGATAGGAGGGCAGAGTTGGACGTTTCATCACACTGGGGAATCCCACTCCCGTCATCAGGGCTTTAACAAATCACCTATTCATTACCATTACAGAGCATAAAGTGGTGTGATTTATTACACCATGACTGCTGAGACATTTCTGGATTTGGGTAAGTTATTAACTGAGAAGGCCACTCTGTGCCATGGACCAGGTTGTGCACTGCCCAGCGGTACCCGGCCGAGGCAGAAGGTGCCAAAACTGCTGGGCTCCTCCCCAGGCTGGGCTGAGCGGGGACGGTCAGCCAGAGGCAGGTGCCCTCCCACGGAGCTCCCCGATCTGCCGGACAAGGGCTTGTTGGCCAAGGTACAGGCTGAGATGTAAAGACTGAGCTGAATTCAGTTTTTAAATGTTTTAAACACAGTCCCCATTAAGAAAAAAAGTGTTCATTCTAAGCAAATTAGAATATGTAAATAAGCAAAAAGAAAATTTAAAAAATCCCATTATTTAAAGTTGACCATTTCTATCACCCTGGTGTTATCTTCCTGTGTGTGTGTGTGTGTTGTGTTTGCCTGTGTGTATGCAATCACATTGTATTATTGTTTTATAACTTAGTATTTAAAAGTAGCATATTGTGAATGGGCTTCACAGCAAATATTTTATTGGTGAGATAGTCCTCCACTGTATGGATATATCATAATTTATTTAAACAACGTCCTCTTCTTGGGACTTTATTTGTTATCACACACAGCACTGTGTCCCCAGGGACTCTCTATTCATTTTGTTCACTGAATATTTAATGTACAAAAATTTAATTTGCATGCCCATTTTCCCTGGAATGAAGGCCGAACAGTGATATTTTGGGAGAGTGCGCTAGGGGATGGGGGTGGGTGCCCGTGACACGTGGTACAATATCATCCTTGAATAAAGGTCCTGATGAAGGCACACTGCACCCCCACTATCAGTGTAGAAGCCCTGCTTCCCTTGTCTTGTTCATCTTTGCCAACATGGTTGGGAGAACCCCTGTCCTGCCCTTGGCTGTCATCAATGTCTGTGGTGCACCTGCCATGGCCCCCCAACCCTCCCCCCAGCCCCCCGGTTCTGGGTGCAGAAAGCCAGGATGAACAAACGTGGGATTGGCCCTGTCCTGGCAGGACACAGCCAGCAGGGAGCGGTGGGAGACACAGAAAGACGGAACGGAAGAAAACGACAGTGTTGTGTGTGTGTGTGTGTGTGTGTGTGATCATCACAGAGCAGAAACGCGCACGGCAGATTCTGGATTGATTTTCAAAATCTCTTTACACCACCAAACTTACTGGTATTATGCTTAGAAAGCCCTCTTCAACCCAGGACTCTACAAATATTTCTCTTTTTCTTTCTTCTGGTATAGCTTCCCTCATTTCAATAGTTGATCCCATGTGGAATTTGTTTTAGTGTGTGGTATGAGGAAAAGATGTGATTTTTTTTTCCCCCAAATAATTAACCAAATATCCCAACACCACTGGGTGCATAACTCACTTGCTCTCTATTAATTTACAATCCATGAAATTTCTATTCAAACGTTTCCTTGATTCTGGGCTCTCTCACAGGCTCCCACAGCCTACCTGTCTGTCCCTGACTCCAGTAAGTCATTATTTTAGCCACTTGGGCTTTCTAGCATTTAATGTTAGGGGGGACTCATCATCCTGGTTTGTCCTGGACCCCCCTGGTGTTAGCCCAGAAAGTCTCATGTCTCAGGAAGCCTGTCATTTCCAGGCAAACAGCCTTCATGAACTTTCCTCCCTGGACAATTCTTTGCTAGTCCTCTGAATTTATATTTTAGGTAAACTTAAGAATTGCTTTGTTAACTAAAAAGCTTCCCTCTGCCGAGATTCTGATGGGCATTCATTCTAGATTAAGTATACTCATAGGCTGGTGAGAACTGGGCACTGTCCAACATGGACCCAGGTATGTTTGTTTGTTCAAGCCCACCCATTTGTCTTTCCTTCAATGAAAGTGTGTTGTTTCTTTCATGCCATCACTGCACGTATGAAGATAGATGGTGATTCACAGATTAAAACAAAAAGCGACAGTGATTTTGGTTTCCAGTGCCAGTCACTGAATTTGGCGTTGCATTGAGCCTGGGCTCTCTCTTACTCGCTATGGAGTGGAGATGTGGGCACTGCCCAGGAGTGCCAGTGGTCCAGGCTGAGAATGGTTAGGGAAACTTCAGCTCTCCTTGAAAGAGGTCTGCTGTTGCTAAGAAGCTTGCTAAGGATGTCCCAGCAAGCAGGACAGAATGTCCCAGCTCCTGAGAGGCCTTCTAGTCTATCACTGCTATGGTGAGAGTAAGAACACCGGCCATCAGTCAGCTGGGATCATCACCGTGGTTCAGGCAGATGCTCTGAGATGCTTATGAGGACAGACGGATGTGCAGGGGGTGGGCCAGCTAACTGAGGGCTCAGTCAGTCTCTCAGCAGGCATGCAGGCGCTTCCCAGGCGCTGCCAGATGGCATGGGTGATGCTTACCTCACTCACTGCTTTCCTGAGCATCTGAGTGTCTTTAGCCTGTGCGTGGTACTGGGCCTCAAACAGGGAGGTTTGTTCTTCCAGCTGGTTGGCTCGGGTGGTCAGCTGGTCCACGTGCAGGTCCTAGAAGGGAAGGGATAAGATGCATGGTGAGACAGGTCCCCACCAACCCAGACCCACGTCAGCGATCCCAGGATGGACACGGCCCCCCCCCCCCCCCCCCCCCCCCCCCGCCCCACAGAGCTGTGGTATTCAAACAGGAGCAAGGCTGATTGGGAAATCCAAGGTGTGGCCATTGTCATGTGGGCATCATCTTTGCAGAATACCTGCTGCTTCTTCTCCAGCTCAGCCCGCATGCGCTGGGCTTCTGACTTCTTCACGACTTGCTTCATCACTTGGATGTCATCACGCACGTCCTGGTCTATGTTCTGCATGTAGAAGAGATGCAGAGCCAGGGTCTCCATCTCCGTTTGCAGAGCTGCCACTGGGAAGAGAGGGGGAGGGTGTCCCAGCATCGCACACAGGCCAACACGGACACAGCACCCCTCCCCTAACTGTGGGATGGGCCTGAGAAACAGCCTTAAAACTACAAAGACCCAGACCATGCCATCAAAGATCTTACAGTCTATTAATAGGTGGAGAGACAGAATATATGATCAACCTAGACAGCATATTAAAAAGCAGAGACAGTACTTTGCCAACAAAGGTACATCTAGTCAGGCTATGGTTTTTCCAGTAGTCGTGTATGGATGTGAGTTGGACTATAAAGAAAGCTGAGTGCCGAAGAATTGATGCTTTTGAACTGTGGTATTGGAGAAGGCTCTTGAGAGTCCCTTGGACTGCAAGGAAATCCAACCAGTCCATCCTAAAGGAAGTCAGTCCTGAATAATCATTGAAGGACTGATGCTGAAGCTGAAACTCCAATACTTTGGCCACCTCATGCAAAGAGTAGACTCATTGGAAAAGACCCTGATGGTGGGAGGAATTGGGGGCAGGAGAAGAAGGGGACAACAGAGGATGAGATGGCTGTATGGCATCACCGACTCGATGGACATGAGTTTGAGTAAATTCCTGGAGTTGGTGATGGACAGGGAGGGCTGGAGAACTGCAGTCCACGGGGTTGCAAAAAGTCGGACACGACTGAGCAACTGAACTGAACTAATGCCCATCAATTGCAACACTCCCTCTACTCCCACCACACGTTAGAGATTCTTCATGTTCAAGGATGTTCTGAACAGCGTCAAGGTTAAGAGGCCTTGTGTGAATTTTACAGATTTCTTACCACATGGAAGTCGGCAACGTCAGGTTCGGTCCTAAATCCCCTGGGAGAAAAACCAGCCTGAAGGGTGGGCTGATCATCACTGAAGTATGGGTTCCTTGTAACAAAACTCTCATGAGATTTATTTATAAGCTAGAACATCAGCTTACTTAGGGAAACAGACTTCCACCAGTAATTGTTCACTGGTGTAGAGCGTTCCTTATTCAGTGCATAGATCCAAACAGAAAATCGATTTATAGATCAAAAGGCTGATGGGTGAATATCATATTAGAGTCAGGTGTTTCTGAAGGATGGACTTAAACTTGACAAACACATTTTTTTTTAACATCCAAGGTGATTTAAAAACTCTAACACTAGAGAATTCTTTGGGTCCCCTGGGGGGGAACAGAGGGGGGTACAGGGAAAAGAGGGGGGAGTTTTGTAGAAAGAGTGGTTGCTGGGTGGACTGTAGGAGTGTATCTGGGGAGAGGGTCTTTAAAGAGGTCATTAAGGTAAAACGAGGTCACTAGGGTGGGCTCGAACAACTGGTGTCTTTAGGAGAAGATGAGATTAGGACACAGACACACAGTGGATGAGCCCTGTGTGGACACAGGGAGATGATGACTGTCCATAAGCCCAGGAGATTGGCCTCAGGTAGAACCACCCTGCCAACACCTTGATCTTGTACATCTGGCCTCCAGAATTACAAGAAAGCAAACTTCTATTGTTCAAGTCGCTCGGCCTATGGCCCTTCGCTATGGCAGATGGCGCTGAATAACCCACCCCACCTGAATCAGGGAGCTTGCCCACCCTTCCTCCAGGGCACTCACGTCTGCCCCCTCTCTCCTTCTTTCCTGGATGAGTGACTGAGAGTCAATATTTCAATTTTTTTTTTACTAAAAACATTTTTTTATTCATTTATTTTTGCCTGCTCTGGGTCTCCGTTGCTGCAAGCAGGCTTTCTCTAGTTGTGGCGAGTGGGGTCTGCATTCTGGTTGCGGTGGTCGGGCTTCTCATTGCACTGGCTTCTCTGTTTCGGAGCACCGGCTCCAGGGCCTGCGGGTTCAGTCGCTGTGGCTGAGGGACTAAGTTGCCCCGCGGCATGTGGGATTGTCCCAGACCAGGGGTAGAACCCGTGTCCCCTGCATTGACAGGCAGATTCTTCATCGCTAGACCATCAGGGAAGTCCTCAAATATTCTTTTAAATTTGTATTCTTTCAACATTAGTGAAATCAAGTCTGTTTGCACAGTATGAAGACTGGCTGTCCTCTTCCTTCTTTGACGTGCCTGTTCATACTACCACCCCTTCTTCTATGGCAGGATAGTAGTCTTTTACCTATTAGGCTTTGAGGGGTCCTTCATGTGATAAGACAGGGTGGGCAGAGTCCTGAAAAGCTCCCATGAGCTCTGCCCCTGGTGTCACTCCTGAGATCAGGTGTGTTTGTGCCAAAAAGGGTAAATATCAGATGGGCCTGACCTCTGCAGGTAAGCCCTCTAGTAGTAGAGTTTTCTTGACCTGGTGTCAGAAGAGGAAGTCGGAAAGATATGCAGGGTCAACAGGCTTTGCTTAGCATGAAATAGGAGTCTAAGTGTTCCTTCTTGGATGGTCAAATGAGCGAAAATATTTAGTGATTTTAAAGTGCAATCTGTACATTCAATTTGCAGTAAATAGATAGATTCCAGAGTAAACTTCCTGGAACTCTCGCACCATTGATCTATTTGCCCATTTTTTTCCCTTGAGCCATTTTGTTTCTATTGCTGTAGATTGATACAGTGCTTTGATATTTGTTAGGAAATATTCCCTCAACACCTTTCTTTTTCAAAACTTTCTTGGATATTCTTATGCATTTAGTGTTCCAAGAGATCTTGAAAATCAATTTGTTGAGAATGGAGAGTTTTTAAGGTATTGCTCTGGAATAATTTCTAGCAAGCATCGATAAGGGGGAAAAGCGAGGAACAGAGTGGTGGGCATAGTATACAGCTACTTGTGTAAAAAAATAGAAAAAAATACCACACCCTTATAACTTTGCTTTTCTATACAAAAATATCTTTAAAAGAAGACACAAGAATCAATAATACCATTGTGACTCTGCAGAGGGTGCTGGACTAGGCCAGAGGGAGACTCCAGAGAGCTTCAAATTTGTATTATTACTTCTCAAAAATAATAAATAACTATGTTAAATAAATTCAAGCTCACTCAAACATCACATTTGTGGATTTTAACTGGACTTGCTGTGAACTGCTTGTTAATTTGGAGAAATGACATTTATATATCGTGCATCCTCCTATCCCATTACACGACTGTTCCATTTATTTAAACGTTTTATGTCCTTTAGTAAAATTTTATTGTTTTTCTTCAGGCAGGTTCGCTTGCTTCCTTTTATTTATTTATTTGGCTACACTGGGTCTTCCTCGCTGTGTGAGGGCCTTTTCTAGTTGTGGTGTATGGGTTTCTCATTGTGATGGCTCCTCTTGTTGCAGAGCACAGGCTTCAGGGCGTGCGGGCTCAGTCACTGCGGCACAGGCTTAGTTGCCCCACTGCATGTGGGATCTTCCAGGGCCAGGGATCTAACCCATGTCCCCTGCCTGGGCAGATGGATTCTTAACCACTGGACCACTAGGGAAGTCCAGTTCACTTGCTGCTTATTAGACTTATTCCTAAGTATTTTATGGCTGTTATAGCTATCATGGATGAGATTTTTTAAATTACGTTAATAATTCTTAATTGGATATGACTGGTAGAAAAGAAAATTATAACTCTAGTATTGTTACTTTATAGATTTCTTATCACTTTTATTTGCTTCTTTTTCAACAGTAATCTTGAATCTTCTAGGTAAACAATCATACCATTGGTGGAGAATGAGTCTCAAGACGTCATATCCAGAATCTATACTTCGTTTATATTTCCTGTTTACTTTCATAGCTGGAACGTCCAAAACAGTGTATCCTCATCTCATTCCTTACCTTATCTATGATCACTCCAGGGCTTTCTACTGAGTAAAACTGTCTTATTAGTTCCTGATAAACACTTACAAAGAAATTTCCTTCTATTCTAGTTTAGGATGAATAATGAATTTTATTCAAACATCCACTGGGCATCCACCCAGAAAATCTTTTTGTTCTCTCTCCTTTAAGAAAAAAGTGCAATGAATCAGTAGATTTCCTAATTTCAAATTATCCCAGAATTAAGCCCTTCTTCACTAGGAGCTATTTTTTTCTTTTCATATATTGCTAAACTTAATCTTTTGTTGATGAGCAAAAGTTTAATATTTAATAATATTTTATTTAGGATTTTCATATCTTGTAAGTAGGATCACTTTATGTTTTTGTACACTGTAAGCTTTTTCCAGTAAGGATTATACTGAGAATTATAAAACAAGCCTGGGAAGAATTTCCCAAAATTTCCACCCTCTGGAGGGTTGAATAACATAGGGAACGTCTGGTTTTGTCCTGTCTGTAATCCTATGGCATTTCCCTCCCTTTACCTTTGGAATTTAAAAATTTCACCAAGTATGTCTGGGCATGTTTATTTTTTCTTCCACCCATCTGGCCCTACATGAGTCTTTACACCTGAAAATTCATCTTTCTTGAACTCAACGCAAACATTTTCCTCTGATGTCATTGGTTAATGCCCCTAATCTCCTGGAATTTCTATCTTATGGATGCTGACTTTACCAGACTTATGTCCATGTCTTTTATCTCTTTCTCAGAATGTTCATCACTTTGGGTTTTTGCTCTGAATTCTGGATAGAATTCCTCACACTGGACTTTTAGTATACAAATTCAGTTGTTCAATTTTCAGCAGTGCTGATTTAGCTATTTTGTACTTTTTTGGGGGAGGGGGGATGATGATTCTATTTTTTAATTCTGAGTATCCTTTTCCCTAATAGTTGGTTTTCATTTGACTGGTGAGATAGCCTCTAAAATCTCACGTCAAACACCAGTTGGCAAATGCTTAGTTTTCAGAACCCAATGTTTGTCTGTGGAGAGGTCTGCTCTCCTGTCTGGGGATTGCTGCTGCGGACTCACACTTGGGTGTAAAGGTTACTGACTGGTGGGCTTCACCTCCCTCCCAGGTAAGGTGGGCAACCATAGACATTGTCCAGGGGCAAAGGCCCATGTTTCACCTACAGGACAGGGCCACGGCAGCACCTGGTAGGCAGGGCTGGGACCATCACCCAAATCCTTTAGTTCAAAGAAGCGAGGAATGGTGCTGTGAGGTGGGTCCTTGCTTGGTGGAACAAGCTCTGCTTCTGCTCCCTGATGACCTCCAGAAAGGACATGTTGTCCATAAACACAACTGGATCTTTCCAGAAGCCCATCCGCGCCTTGAGCCTCTGAGGAAAGGTGCTCTGGTGGGCACTTTCTGCTCCTGTGGCGGGGGGCGGGGGGGCGCTGGGGGACCTGTGTCCTCTTTCAAACTGGTCTAACTTCTGTTATAACTGGAGGATGTGGCTCCACCATTCTAGTGTGAGTGCCCTGCTCTTCTCTTTTTGGTAGATTCTGTTAATTTGGTGATAATCAGGGAGGAGTGCTCCCTAAGGGAGCACTTCCCTAACTCTGTCTGGAAACCTCTCCTACATTTCTCAGGGTCCAAAATCCTTCTTTCCATCAACAGTTGAGATACAGGTGTGATTCTGTTTTCTTCCAAATTCTTTTAGGTTACTTCCCCCATTATAATATCACACAGAGGTGATGGAGAAAGTCAGAAACATGAAAAACACAAAAACTGAAACAATCTGCTGTGACGACGCTGTTCACTGTGGCCCACCGCCTCCACTCTGTGCGGGGCTTTGCTCTAGGAACAGTGACTAGTCCTAGCCCGATGGCCTCTTCTGCTCCAGAGTTACCTGCTCCCCTTAACCTGCCACACAGCCTGGGGCTTCAGGGCTCTGGATCATGGGTCCCTGCACTTTGGATTGGCCTCACCTATACCTCCCCACCTGTTTAAACCCTGCCCATCCCCACTCTTCCCTGCTTTCTGGAGACCCTATCTTCCACCCCAGCAACCCATCAGCCTCTCCCACTTTTGACTCCATAAACCCAACCTGCCGGCTTTCAGTGTTTGCTGCTTTGCCTAATTAGGTGCATTTTAAGACATGTCTTTCCTTCCCTAAAAGGTTGGGAATGCCTCCATGACATGAACACATCTTGTCTTTCATGATGTCCCACAGTGGCTCGGGGTCACGACAGCACATGGGGATACCCCTCGGGGTCATGATGGCACTTGCGCCACCACCAGGTTGCAAAGGTATTCAGGGATTCGATGGTAGGTGAGGATCCCCTTGGGGTCTCTGTGGCATGTGGGGACACCCCCCGTGGACACCTGCAAGGACACGGAGCAGCCTTACGCTTTTTGCGCTCCTCGTTGGTGGTCTCACAGGTCTTGGTGTAGAGCAAGCGCACCCTCTGCAGCTCCTCCTCCTTCTGCTGCCTCGTGCCCGCAGCGATGGAGTGGCGGTCGTGACTTTTCTCAAGCTGCATCTGCAGGCGGGCCAGGTGCTGCTGGACCCCGTAAAGGTTCACCCCCAACTCCTGCCGTTGGACTCGGCTTTGCTTGGTGGCCACGCTCTGCACCAGAGAGAGAAACTGGGTCATGGAGACGCAGGAGGGAGCACAGCTGAGTGGGAGGTGGGACAGATACGCACCAGTTCTTGAAGTTCCAGCCTCAGTTTCTCTATCTGCCGGTTAAGATAGCTCTTCAGGGCAGCCTGGAATCTTATCATCAGGGGCTAGAACAATGGAAGAGCACAGCCAGTTACCGTCCTGTCCCCTCTGGGGCTTAGCCACAGCTCTTGGGGGGGTGGAGACAGAAATGACTTTCATACTGGGTGCTCCCCACCTCTGCCCAGGATTCTTACTTCAGAAGTCACTTGTGGTCTCACTGTAGGCACTGAAGGACCTGAGTGCATATTTTGGCAAAATGACAGGATAAGCTGGGGCAGTGGTGCTGGTTTAATCCCCGGAGCTGAAGGGCAGTGATGAGCAGAGCCTTGGATGCCAGCACCAAATGAACCTTGAGCCCCATTTCCCACTGCAACCTTAGCACCAGTCAAGACCCGTCCTCCCCACTTGCCAGAGGCATGGGACACGCAAGATGATGTCTCTTAGTGGAGGTGACCTAGCCCCCACCCAAAGTCTAGAGACATTTCTGGCCATCACAACCAAGATGGCGCTGCTGGCATCTGGGGGGTGGAGGCCCCGGGGATGCTTCTCAGCACCCTTCAGTGCTCAGGAAGCGCCCACCACAGTGATTGGCTTCCAGTGACTAGGAAACGCTGAGTCTGAGTGAATGAACCTGAAGGGAGAACACACTTAACGAGGTGGCAGCCCAAACCCTGCAGGTCAACTATTCGGGGAGCAGATGAAGCAGAGCGCAACATTTGCTGGTAAAAGGCGGGCCGTGGAGGCTCCAGGCAGAACAGGGCAAGTGTGGCAGTGTCTCTAAGTCCATCTTCGTCTGTGTGGGGCAAAAGCAAAACCCCCGAATTTCTTACGTGGTCTGGGTCCAAGACCACCAGCTGGGATTTGTCTTCTTCCGCCTCGTCGCTGCCCTCAGATTCCACTCTCTCCACCAGGCCCCTTTCCTCCACCATGCTTAGCTGCTGGATCCTGTCAAGGAAGGAGGATGCGGCGCCCTCCCTGGGGTGGGTGCTGGGTTCTAGGGGGACAAGTAAGGGGGGAATGGCAAATGTTATTGAGCAGTTAATAGAGAGAGTGCTTCTCTGGGGGGAGTTCATCAGAAAGCCAAACACCCAGCCTCGTGCAACAGGAGGGAAAAGAGAAAGACAAAGCCCCTCTTGGGCTAGGGTTCACAATGCTATTCACAGGGTCTTCTGCGCATGAATTTTCTACTAGCTAATTCAACGTATTTTGTAGAAAGACTGAACTTTAAAGGTAGACAAGAAGCAAACACATTTTGTGGATACCTTTTAATACATAAATAATGAACAGAAAGGGGGCTTCTTAATGATGGATTAGATTTTTTTTTTTTAAAGGAAAACAACTGATACGATTGAAAAGCAATCAGTGAGGCTCAAGTTTCAGCTTTTCTTCCTTCCTGAGCTGGAGAGATCCTGTTTTGTTTCTAACTCATTTAGATGAGTGTTGTCTGCATGTCACTTGTAGGTAAGGTGAAGTTTTGTTGGCTGGATCATCCGCACACCACCATCAAATGGAATATTTGTTGTTGTTGTTTAGTCACTAAGTCGTGTCCAACCCTGTGACTCCATGGACTGCAGCATGCCAGGTTTCCCTGTCCTTCACTATCTCCCAGATTTTGCTGAAACTCATGTCCATTGAGTCGGTGATGCCACCCAACCATCTCATTCTCTGTCATCCCCTTCTCCTCTGGCTCTCAATCTCTCCCAGCATCAGTCTTTTCCAATGAGTTAGCTCTTCCCATCAGGTTATATATAATATAAAATAACCCAATCTGCTTTCTCATGTACTCAACACTAGGATACCAGAACCAAGTGGAAAGATAGGGGTATGCCTGAAAGCACCTTGGAAAACTCAGCCCACAGGCACATGTTTAGGGCCGAGCTCCCCTCTGAGACCAGAAGGCAGAGAGGGATGTGTGGCCAGGGCCATGTCACCGGATTTCGGTCCAGGCTTGGTTCTGCCACTTCATGGGTAAATAACTTAATGACTCTCATGGTCTGTAAAATGGAGAACAGTTCCTACCTCACTAGGTAAGTGAAAGGATTAAATTAGATAAAACAGAACAAATGTTCCACGTGTCTTAACCATTTCTGTTAATGACATTTTTATCTTTAGACTCATAGCCCAACAGGAAATGAGGTAACAGGGGGCGAAGGAGTGGGAGCCCTCGCACAGAAGGGGATGGGAAGTTGCTTGTCCTGTAGTACCTGACTCCGGGGTGAAGGGCACCTCTGTGCTCGGAGGCAGCTCGTCAAGACCCAGGGATGTGTCGCTGCTCTCGGGGCTCTGTCTGAGGTGATGCCCAGGCTCCAGAGGAAAGACCTTCTGCCGGAGCGCTTCCTGGGATTGTATAGAGCAAAAACAACAAAATCTGAGTTTATGAGGGTTTAGTCAGGACTGAGGCGTTATTCAAATTTGCTTATTACAGTGTTCAAAATTCAACACAGTTGTTAAAGCAATAATGCATATCATTTGGCTTTTGCAATCATCAAAACAAAAAATACCTACCTCCACCCCCATGAGGGATTTAGGAGTGGTCTCTGCCCGACTAGATCTGTAGCAAAGTGTAAACACTGAGGCACGGGCATGTGCTGGACGTGAGCTTCTTTATTCCCAAATGCTGCTCTCCCCGAGGCTGGTAAACAGCATTTCTGAAAGCCTGAGCCCCGGCCAGGGTCTCCCAAGAGGGCTGTTTCTTCTCTTCTTTCAAACGGTTTCACTTTGGGGACATTTCCAGAAGAAAATGTTTTCCCAAACACCAGGCTCCGTTTTAACTCTAAAGGGGACTCTTGCAATGATTATCATTGACAACAACTACTGCTGCTGATGAACTGGTGAACATGGGTAAGGGCAGACAATGACCCTGCACAGGACCCTGCAAGGTGGATGCCAGTCATTTCTGTCTCCTGCAGGGGAAGCAGCTCATGGAAGCTGAGGCCCTTGCTTAAGTTTGCCCAGTTAGCCAAAAGCTGTCTCAATGCCCAGCTCCTGCCTGCTCTTTCCAGCTGTTCTTCCTCAGGTGATGCTGCTTCTAGAAATGACTTCTGAGGCATCCAGAACCACAATGATATTCATGGGAGCCCAGAGTCAAAAGTATACCTCTGGGGGGTCCAGAAAGGGCTTCTCTTAATGACCACACTGATGACCCAGCAGCTCCCACTCCACAGTTAAGTTACCTGAGAGCTGGGAGGAGGAAAATAGGGTTCTCTCTTAGGGTTTGTCTCTGCCCTTCTGGTTGATCAAATTTGCAGACTGTTTCCCAGTGAGTTTTCTTTTTCTTGTAAAGTAAGAGGTTTTACTAAGATACCAAACCATACTGTTTTTTTTCTCTCATTCCAATCTTTTTTTAAAAAAGAATTATTTATTTACCTATTTATTTGGTTGCTCCGGGTCTTAACTGAGGCATGAGGGATCTTTAGTTGCAGAATGTGGAATCAACTAGGGATTGAACCCAGCACCCTCGCATCGGGAAGGCAGAGTCTTAGCCACTGGACCACCAGAGAAGTCCCCCAGTGAGTTTTCCAGAAACTAGACTTGAGGATGCAAACTGGGTTCATAGCTCAGCAAGTGACCTATACTTCAATACTCCTGGCTGTCTGTTTGGCCCTGTTTGTTTTTTCAGCTGTGCCACGTGGCTTGTAGGATCTTAGTTCCCCAATCAGGAATTGAACCCAGGCCCTTGGTGCTGAAAGTGCAGAGTTCTAACCATTGGACCATCTGGTAATTTCTGCTCCTGGCTATCTTATAAAGGAGGGCACTGTTTAGTTGTTAAAATCTTAAAAGTGGTTTTGATATGCATTTGTCATTTGTAGTCATAAAGCTTAATTATAGTGCATCAAATATTGAATCATGTGATTCTCTAAAGTTATTATCTCTTTCGGCTTTCACAGGGTGGGGAGGAACTTCACAGTTCAGAGCAAGTATGACTGCCATCATAGCTGCATGCCTCTGAGTAAGGAAGTCCTTTGGCTCCTCAGTTTCCTAATCTGAGCAATGGGGATAATAATAGTTCCCACCTTATGGGGTTGTTGTCCCTGAGACAACACATGTAAAGGGCATGGAAGTGTCCAGCCCAGAGTACATGATGAATAAACATAATGCCTTCTCTTCCTGCCCTGCCCCTCGCTTCCTTTCTAGAACAATCAAACCTAAAGTCAACAGGTGGAGTTGACCCAGTGTGGGGTGATGAGTCTGGACAAAATGAGGAGGGTGGGTTCCAGAGACTGTCCCCAAGGTGAGACACAGGTATCAGGCCTGGGCCTGGCGAGGAAGGTCTTGGCATGGAGAGTTACAGCCCAAACATTTGCGGGCTTGCCCATCAGTAATGGACAAGCTGAACTGATGTCCCGCCTGATAGAACACCAGAAAAACATGGCATCCTTCCGTGACATTCTAAACCTGGAGACCTGAAAATACCAGGCAAAACCAAACTGAGGGACATTCTACAAAATAGCTGGCCTGTGACCTTTAAAAGTGTCAAGGTCATCAAGGTCAAGGACAGATTGAGAAGACTAAAGAGATGATACAGCTGAAGGCAGCAGGCGATTCTGAAGTGGAACTCTACTGTAAAAGACATTACTAGGACATTTGGTGAAGGAAGCCCGAGGTGTATTTGGTAATGTAACACATTGATTTTGATAATTATCACATGGTTGTTTGCGGAAAACATATACAAAAGCATTGGGAGGCAACTTACTGTCAAATGCTTTTAAAAAACATTCTTAAAACTTCTTTAAGGTACTCCAATTTTTCTGTGTGTACTTGCTTAAAAATTAAAAAGTGAAAATAAGCCTATAACTATTATTATCCACAGTTGCATTGTCCAGTCTGGTAACCACTTATAACAGTTGGATATATACATTTAAACTAATTAGACTCCTCAAAAGATTAAAAATTCAGTTTCTCCATCTCCTTGGCCACATTTTAAGTGCTCTATAGCCACATGTGACTAATGGTTACCATATTGGACAGCGCAGATAAAGAGCATTTCCATTATCATGTAGAGTTTTACTGGACAGTGTTGCTCTAGAGACTGGACACCTGGATGCCCTTATGTGGAATGGTTCCAACTTGGGTTTGGGAACACAAAGGAGGGTCCAGAAACTCTTGGCCTATGATGGTGGCTCCTGAGACTTAAGTTTGCTAAGACATTCCTAATAGGCATTGCCATGTGAATTATTTATAGTGTACCCTGAGTTCCTCACATAGATTTACAGACCTCATGAACAGTAAAACACTATAGACCTCGGGCTACTCACCTGGCTCATTTGCTCAGATAGGCCTAATACTTGCTGGGAGCGCATTGTGGCGATAAACCCCATTCCGCTGGATTTGGATGGGTAAGGGGCCTCTCTGTCCTCAAGACCCATCTCCCTCCTTGTTCCTTCATACGGGTGTGTGCGGTCAACTTCTTCTTCGGGCCCGTCCCCAGGACTGATGTCTGAGGAAGCCAGATCTGGAGAACTGACTTCCCCTTCAGGGGACGTGGCTTCCAAATCAGATTCTAATTCCTCTTCTAATTCAAATTCCTCTTCCATTTCCATTTCCCCTTGGCTTCCTCCATAGTCCCCCTGGGCTGTGACTTCCCCATCATTTTCAATTTCCCTTTCGGAATGCTCTGTAGCACCCTCAGCTTCTTCATTTCTCTGGTCATTGCTCTTCTCCACTGGCGATACCTGTAGCTATGAAGCAGGAAAAAAAAATCAGGAGACAAAGTGTAAAGGATCTTGTGAGATTTTGTTCTTAATAAGGTAATTATACTGATGGGAAACAACAGAATGGGAAAGACTAGAGATCTCTTCAAGAAAATTAGAGATATCAAGGCAACATTTCAGGCAATGATGGATTCGATAAAGGACAGAAATGGTATGGACCTAACAGAAGCAGAAGAAGAGGTGGCAAGAATACACAGAAGAACTGTACAAAAAAGATCTTCATCACCCAGATAATCACGATGGTGTGATCACTCACCTAGAGCCAGACATCCTGGAATGTGAAGTCAAGTGGGCCTTAGAAAGCATCACTACGAACAAAGCTAGTGGAGGTGATGGAATTCCAGTTGAGCTGTTTCAAATCCTGAAAGATGATGCTGTGAAAGTGCTGCACTCCATATGCCAGCAAATTTGGAAAACTCAGCAGTGGCCACAGGACTGGAAAAGGTCAGTTTTTATTCCAATCCCTAAGAAAGGCAATCCCAAAGAATGCTCAAGCTACCGCACAACTGCACTCATCTCTCACGCTAGTAAAGAAATGCTCAAAATTCTCCAAGCCAGGCTTCAGCAATATGTGAACTGTGAACTTCCAGATGTTCAAGCTGGTTTTAGAAAAGGCAGAGGAACCAGAGATCAAATTGCCAATATCTGCTGGATCATCGAAAAAGCAAGAGAGTTCCAGAAAAACATCTATTTCTGCTTTATTGACTACGCCAAAGCCTTTGACTGTGTGGATCACAATAAACTGTGGAAAATTCTGAAAGAGATGGGAATACCAGACCACCTGACCTGCCTCTTGAGAAACCTGTATGCAGGTCAGGAAGCAACAGTTAGAACTGGACATGGAACAACAGACTGGTTCCAAATAGGAAAAGGAGTACATCAAGGCTGTATATTGTCACCCTGCTTATTAACTTATATGCAGAGTACATCATGAGAAATGCTGGGCTGGAAGAAGCACAAGCTGGAATCAAGATTGCTGAAGAAATATCAATAACCTCAGATATGCAGATGACACCACCCTTATGGCAGAAAGTGAAGAGGAACTAAAAAGCCTCTTGATGAAAGTGAAAGAGGAGAGTGAAAAAGTTGGCTTAAAGCTCAACATTCAGAAAACTAAGATCATGGCATCTGGTCCCATCACCTCATGGGAAATAGATGGGGAGACAGTGGAAACAGTGTCAGACTTTATTTTTTTGGGCTCCAAAATCACTGCAGATGGTGACTGCAGCCATGAAATTAAAAGACGCTTACTCCTTGGAAGAAAGTTATGACCAACCTAGATAGCATATTAAAAAGCAGAGACATTACTTTGCCAACAAAGGTCCGTCTGGTCAAGGCTATGGTTTTTTTCCAGTGGTAATGAATGGATGTGAGAGTTGGACTGTGAAGAAAGCTGAGCAAAAAAAATGATGCTTTTGAACTGTGGTGTTGGAGAAGACTCTTGAGAGTCCCCTAGACTGCAAGGAGATCCAACCAGTCCATCCTAAAGGAGATCAGTCCTGGGTGTTCATTGGACGGACTGATGCTGAAGCTGAAACTCCAATACTTTGGCCACCTCATGCGAAGAGTTGACTCATTGGAAAAGACCCTGATGCTGGGAGGGATTGGGGGCAGGAGGAGAAGGGGACGACAGAGGATGAGATGGCTGGGTGGCATCACCGACTCAATGAACATGAGTTTGAGTAAACTCCGGGAGTTGGTGAGGGACAGGGAGGCCTGGCGTGCTGCGATTCATGGGGTCGCAAAGAGTCGGACACGACTGAGCGACTGAACTGAACTGAACTGATGGGAAAATTGTATCTATACATTCTGAGCATTGCTAGGAGATTATCATGTTTCATAGTTTAGCTTATCTGCTCTTTTTTTTTTTTTGGTAATTATTTTGCATCCTTCGTTACAGGAAATGAGCTCTGAAAAACTCAGGGTGACCTAGGTGTGGGATATCCAAGGCATTCTTGATGAGCCATCAACACTTCAGAAGGAGGTGGAAAGAAATTAAGTTTCTCTGCAACTGAACTGAGTCTGTTCCAGAGCAAGGTCATAGGATCATTGTGCAATTTTCTTAAACAAATCTGAACTCTAATTCCTAGTAAATACAGCCTAGACTAATTCATCCCATAAGGAACTTTATTTACCCTGCCGCCTTCAACATTCTGGTCCTCTTCTCCTTCAGAAGACGATTTGCCTCCCAAGTGAGACCTGGTGGCGGAGAAACAATTGAACAGTTTCAAATAACATCTTTCTTTTTCTTGGCATTTATCCCCTCCTCACTGTCCGTATATCTAGTTATTATATTTACTGTTGATTGTCTGCCTTCTCTCTAGGCTGATGGCCATCACTTTGTCACTAACACCAGCACTAGATCATGCTTGTTGCATGGCACAAGAATCACTCCAAGAATGAATGAAAAATGCAATGATTGAAACATTTAAGGAACAGTACAAGTAGATTATGCTAGAAAAGTCACCTTAAATATACTTGTTTGTGACAAAATGGGGAAAATAAAAAACAAAATAAGAGAAAATTGCACAAAAAGGACAAATATTCCAGAAACTTTTAGTTTCCTCATGATTTGGATAGTACAAGAATGTCACATTCTTAAAATTTTTTTTCTAATTAAAAGTCAAACTAATACAGCAATATGTGACACAAACAATGAAAATCCCCTGTGACTTCTCTCTTGCTCAAGATAACAAGATGTAGTAGTAAGAGATTTAAGGATATCTTTTTATGTACTATATTTTATTTTTTAGATATTTGGCTGTGCCAGGTCTTAGTTGTGGCACATGGGCTCTTTTTAGTTGTGGCATTCCAACTCTTTACTTGTGGCATGTGAGGTCTAGTTCCCTGACCAGGGATGGAACCCAGGCTCCCTGCTTTGAGAACATAGAGCCTTCGCCACTGGACCACGAGGGAAGTCCCAAGGATATCTTCTTTCAAATATCTTTCTGTGCATTTAAAGCCACCCATCCACCAAATTAGAGATCACGCTATATACACTGTTTTGCATTTAGTCTTTTCATTTATTGTATCTGGACTTTTCCATGTCAGTAGATGCAGACCTACCTTAAAAAAAAAAAAAGAAGAAGAAGAAAGAAAGAAACAATACAGCGGTGTCCAATGTGAAAGGTAAAATTTTAAAATAGTCTCTATCCTTTTAAACAAAGTGTAGGAGAGCAGAGGCCAGGTGGCCCTGTGTTTACCTGACGACAGCCTATCTGTGTGCTCAAGGCATTCACGGTGGGGCTGCCTGGCCATACCGAACCCAGTCCATCACCTGCCACCTCCAACCCCGGGGAGGTTGGGCTGGTCTCCCTCTCACTGACCTCGCTGGGCAGCATCCAGCACAGAGACCCCTGCTCTCAGGGCTCTGCGGCAGGGATTACCAAGCATGGTGGTTGCCATGGTTACTGTGGACTGAGCAAGTCCCGGGTTTCAGAGAAAGGAGCGCCCAGAAAAGGGGAAAAAGGGAGGGTACGGGAGAGGACAAAGGGACGCGAGGTGAGAAGGCAGAAGGGCGTGCAGGAATGTGGGGGTGACCGGGGAGGTCAGGAAAGGCCTTGAGAGTGGGGAGGCAGGGATAGAGGAGAGGGGGAAAGGGCATGGAAAGGAAGGGGTGCCTAGGGGGCTATGGGAAGGGGGAGGTGTGGGGGGCAGTTCCGAGGCCCCAGATCCCTAGGCCCGTTTACCCGCCAGCGCCGCCGCCAGGCTCCGCCATATCCAGTTGCTATGCGACGCCGTCAACATCCGGCGGGCAAGGACCACGCGCGGGGCTTGCGGGGCAGGCGGCCTTTGTGCCGTTTGTGTACACTAGAAACACAGAATATTTAACTCTGTAAATGTACTAAAGGATAAACACACATATTCTCCATCTCTAAGTCCGAACTCTACCCCGCCTGACTCAGTTCTGTAAAGCGACAACCGTGTCAACGTGTGTCCTGCCGGCCACTCTGGCGCCCCAGGGGCTCGCGCAGGGCACCCGGGAAGCCGGGGACATGGGACGGCCAAGTGTCCTGAGGATGGCAGGAAGAGGCGGGGGCGCGACGGGGTCCGGAGCCAGCCGCACCTTCGGGGACCGAGCCCCCGCCTAGTGCCTGCCTGTCCATCTCCAGACCTGGGGAGCTCAGTACCCCCTTCCCGGGGTTCTTGCGAAGAATTCATGGCGGGAGAGGGATGCCTTGTGGCCTCCTGGTGGGTGTTGTTCTCTTCCTATCTCAAAATAGGAAAAACAAAAGCAGAGGGTGGGACAGAGAGGGCGAGCGCGCACGTGGGACGTCCCAAGGGTCCTGCCTTCACTCCGGGGGCGCGGGGCTTCCCTCTAGGGCAAAGTCCCGGGTCCGGAGGCCCGGGCGGGCGGCGAGGCCCGGAATAGGAAGGGGGCGTCCGGGCCGGGACCTGGGGTCGGAGAGCGGAAGGTGACTGGGGCAGTTCCGCGACACGGTTGGGGCCGGGTTGGTACTGGGGCTGGCGGGGGTGGGGTGGGCGGCGGGTCTGATTGGGCCGGGGGCCGGGTTGGGCTGGGGGGCGGGCCGGGGGCCGGGCCTCGCCGCGCGTCCCCGCCCCACCAAACCTCACTGGCGGCGGAGGCAGTGGCGGCGGAGGCGGCTCCGGGAGCCGGCGCAAATCCGGCCCCGGGTGCGGGACCCGGGTGGGTATCGGGGACCTGCCGGGGGCCGCGGGGGCGGGGCCTGAGGGGCCAGCGGGGTACCGGGCAGCGCCCCTCGGCGGGACGGGGTGGGGGCGCGCGGGGCGCGTGGGCCTGCAGCCGCGGGGCCCGGGAGGGGCCGGGGTCTGGCCGCAGCGCAGAGAGTGCGTGCAGGGCCAGAGCAGGAGTGGGGCGGCAGGATCACGCGGGGAGCTCTCTGGGGACCCCCTCCACGGTGGGTTCTGGCTCCCCGGGCAGGGAGTGTGGGCCTAATTCGAGGAGACGCGGTCTCTGGCTGTCTGCATCTTTGGTCCGGAGAACTTGCGGTCTTTGTCTGGCTGGATCGTCAGAGCACGCGAATGAGAACTTGTAGGGGCCCGCCGTTTGCCGACACAGCCCCCAAAGTATGTGTTTCACCCGCACGGGGCGCGTGCTTAACATTCCCGGCCTTGGGGTGGGTGGTCTGGCTGTTTAAGAGCCGCAGGTCATGAAACTCACACCCTTTAGGCCCGAGCTCTTCCTCTTGATCTTTTCTTAGATAATAATAAAAGAAAAGAAGAAAAAAAAATAGAAAGAAAGAGAAGAAAAAGGGAAAAGAAAAAAAAAAATCGGCAATTTAAGATTTCTAAATATAACCTAAGGCACGCTGCCAGAAGCCATGAATCTTGAAATCCTGTTATTCCCACACTCGGAAGTTGGTGTCATATGTTGGCCACAACCTAGTTCAGATTCTATTCAGAAACAGAAAACGGCATAATACGTTCACTTTCCTTACCGTGAAGTTTGTTTTACTGCCTCCTCAAGTTCATAGGAGAAGCTGGCTTGGTTGGCCAGCCCCTGTGACTGGTCCCCCTGATCCTTCTTTACCACCTGCAGGCACCAGTTCCCATGTCTGTAAAGAGGGAACTGGTTCTCAAAATCCAGCCATGTGATGAAGCGTATTATCAAAGGGCAGGGGGCAAAGGCCCAGATTGGAGAATTACTTTCTAAATCTGCCACAGATTGATTAGAGAACTTAAAAAAAAAAATCTGTGTGTTTGTTTTAGAAATTCCCTACTAGAAACATCTATATTTAGTTGACTAGCAAACATTAAACACTTTTAAGAACCAGGAAAACTTTTGCAAAGAAAAGATTACTAAAGTGAGGAAAGCCTGTTAGTATTAACTGTGAAACTCATTCACGGCCATGTGTTGTTGGTATCAGAAGGCTTATTCTCTGCTGAGTGCACTTGGCTTGTAGAGCGTTTGTGGCGAGCAGAGTCTCAGAATATGACTAAGGAAAGTTCTTATCAGCGAAATTTTTTAATCCTCCAGCCATGATGATCGTTATGTAAATAGATTCTGATTATCTTGTATGAATTAAACCCATAAAATCAGGAACTGAGGTGATCCCCATTTTACAGGTGGAAACACTGACACTTAAATTCCCCAAGTTCATGCATCCCGGAGTGACAGAAATACAGGCCTTGGGCCCAGAATGTTCCAACTCAGGAAAACCACTGTAACACCCTCCCCTCTTGCCCCTACCACTCACATGCACACACTCTCCCTGCCCTAGGGACTTAGAATAACGTGGTTCACTCTGCCAAGTGATTCATAAACATTTGAGAGAGTGGGGACTAACCGATGTCACCACTAGCTGCTAATATCAATTCAGTTGAGTCTATAAAAAGCCCCCCAGGCCTCAGTGTAAAGGCATCTGAGATCATAGCCTCGCGGTTTGCAGAACCCTACCTACAACTGTGCTGGTCTCCCGGGCTCGGGTTTTGGGTAGCTCAGTGCATGGGTTTAAAACATGGCCTCCAAACATAGATTGCTGGATTTGAATACCAACCCAGTACATAGTACTGACTTAATGCTACTGTGCCTTGGTTTCTCCATCTGTAAAATGGGAGTAATACAACCTGTCACAAAGTTCTGTTGCAACAGTTATCTAAAGCACCTAGTACCTGGCTCATTCAAAGTTCCTGTTAATATAAGTGTTTAATTATTATTAATGACCATTGTTTGGATTTTTCACATTTAACTAGATTGGTAAAAATATTTGGTTTTGTTTTTTGGTTCCTTGTATATGTGGTCCATCAGGTAGAAAGCTGATCATAAGCAGAAGTGGAATTCTCCATTTAGATATATTTACAGTCTCTCTTTTTTTTTAGTTTTAAAATGTGGACATTTATTATTACCAAATCAACTGGTTTGATTTAAAAAAACTGCTATATTTTAAAATAATACAAATACAAGTTAAAATAACTGTAAAACTGTGATTCTTTTGAGTTCAAAAAAGTGGTTACCGAGAGAAGAAATAAAACCTCCTTGTGTGCGCAGTTGTTAAGTCATGTCCAACTCTTTGCAACCCCATGGACTGTAGCCTGCCAGGCTCCTCTGTCCATGGGATTTTCCAGGCACGAATACTGGAATGTGTTGCCATTTCCTTCCCCATAGATATATTTACACTCTTTATAATTTTGTGGGGTGCTGGGTCCCCCTGGGCTGACCAGGGTGACCAGGTTGCCTGGCAACGCAAATCTGGAGTAGAGATTCTAACTTGTCCCCCCACATCTGGCCGAGGGTCCTCAGTTTTCTCCACAGGCCTGAATCCTCTCCTATAAAGTTAGTGAATTAGCTTCATACAGCGGTACAGTTGGGGAGGATGACTTTAAACATGAAGGATTTGTAGCAGTGGAGGTTGGTTTTATTGGTGTACATTGTTACTGTACATTGTTCTGTTGTATTTGTATTAGATTGACGAATGTTGATGAGGCCATTGCACAAAGAAAGCACATACTTCTCCCAGCCCACCCCCACCTCCTCGCAAATGACATAGGGAATCTTTTCCCACTCACTTCCGTGTTGGTGGTTTTGATACTAGCAACCACCCACGTGTCCTCTGGGCACTTGGTCTTGCACCTCTAATAAATCTGCTTTGATGAACTGCCTGATGCTATGTGATCTGAGGCATGTCCTTTACTCCATCTTCTCAACCGATATAGCCATCCTCAGAGAGGAGAAATCAGGCACTTAAGACTTGTTAAAAAAAAAAAAAGATCAAGTTCGTCGTCTGCCTGCAGTAGTCTCAGGTGTATGGCTAGCACAAGCAAAGAACTGAAATAACCCAAATGCATTATCCAGTCTGAATGGCATGCCCTTCTCTGCCTGAGCCTCCGACGGAGAGTCTTTCCCGGTGTTTAGAGCTGATGTACAAGATGAGGGGCCTGTATGGACTCACCTGACTGCATACAGAGATGTGGTAGTATCTTTCCCATACTCTTTCTGGATTAGCTCCTATAGAAACCACCATCACCTGGGTGCATCCTGAGCCTGTGTCTGAACCTACTTGCACACTTTGGTGTTTGCTCTGGTTTTCCACTGAGTGACCCTGAATTCAAGTGGTTGGTAAATTGGTTGTTACACTCTCTGGCATTGGAATCAGAACAAAGGACATATCTATCAGGTGGCATTTGATACCTTTACGATTTTTCAACTTCTTCTTCTTCTTTTTTAATATTTATTTGGCTCTGCTGGGTCTTAGTTGCAGCATGTGGGATCTAGTTCTCTGATCAGGGATCGAACCCAGGCCCCCTGCATTAGGAACACAGAGTCTTAGCCACTGGACCACCAGGGAAGTCCTGGTTTTTCAGTTTCTGGAGCTAAAATGCTTTCCGTGAGTAAGATCAAGTGTGGTGCATTCCGGGGGTGTTGTCAGTATGTTTCCCCCCAGTTTGATTTCTGTTTTGTGGCACATTAGCTAGGACGGAGGAGCCTGGTAGGCTGAGGTCCACGAGGTCACTAAAAGTCGGACACGACTGAGCGACTTCACTTTCACTTTTCACTTTCATGCACTGGAGAAGGAAATGGCAACCCACTCCAGTGTTCTTGCCTGGAGAATCCCAGGGACAGGGGAGCCCAATGGGCTGCCATCTATGGGGTCGCACAGAGTCGGACACGACTGAAGTGGCTTAGCAGCAGCAGCAGCAGCTACTCCTTTGCCACAGACACTGAGAACCTCTCTGGGTTAAAGTTCATAGGCACAACATAGAGGTCAGATGCCCCTCATCCACTTTGGGGTTGGTCAGTGGTTTCCTGGTTGGCTTTACCCTTTCCCTTGCTTTTTGGGTTTAGTCCTTTCTCAGTATGAATCCTGACCCACCTTTAAGTCTGTTTCTACTTGCAGGCCCCCCTTCCTTGGCGCATTGCGGGAGGTGGTTTGGGGGTATTTTCTGTCCAGGGGCATGGGCAGCAGATGGTTTTTCTCTGGACAGGCAGAGGCTTTGGGGTTTTCCAAGGAGTGGGTGATCATCGAAGTGACAACTGGACAGTTGGGAGAGGAACAACAACCAAGCAGGCCACCAGATCTTCCCGCACCCTTGTTTCTTTAACTGTCTTCTCCAGTTACGGCCTCTTGAGGGTCCTTTTTCCTTATGGCAGTTGCCCCAAGGCCCCAGCTCTAGGATTTCTGCCCTAAACTTTGTTCTTTTGATTTAGCTGCAAGTCGATTGTGTTGTCCTCACTTCCACACAGAGAGCCCCACGCACAGCAGCCCTATCTTTGGCCCACAGTCTTTTCCATGTTAATCCTGAATGCAAAATGCAAGTGCAGCAAATATATTTCTCTTCTGCAATGATCCCATAATTTGAACTTAAATGCAAATAAGAAGAGGGGTGATATCAGCTCCCAGGTGTCTTATCTGGGCAACGAGACTGAAGGAGACCCAACTTCCCCAAACTGTGCACTCCAAAGAAAGGGTTTCTGATCTGTGATATTTATATCACCCATTGAACCACAAAACTTGATATTCCCAAAAAGACTGCGATGCATGTGCCTGGTTCTGGGAAGGTAGAGGAAACTGGGGCCTCTTGTGAGGTGTGTTAGCAGCAGATGTTTTATGAGAGGAAAACAACCCTTGTTTGCATGTGTCTGGCTCGTGTTTAAGATGGTATTACCTTGTCCCTGCTCTGTGTTGATTGGTCTTTGAGGGCAAAGCAGATAAACCAGTTTCTTCTGGTCATCTGGCAGGTGACCAGAGCTCAGGGCAGTTTGCTCCTGAGCAGTGTTATAGTGACAAGGTCGGGGAAAGAATCACCTGTGGGCTTTGCCGCACAACACATCCCCCTAAGGGTTCATCGGCCCCATTCGCTACCTGCTTCCCCCTTGCTGCAATGGACAGCTGTCACAGTGGACATGGGCTGTGACAGGTATGCAGGAACTGCCAGATCACGAGCTGCCAGGACCACACTTGTCCTGTTGACCCTGGGTGGCCCTGCGGCGGGGGCATGGCACAGAACAGTGAATGGGAGAAGTCTGGGCAGAGCGTCTCTCCTATGGGCTCCAGGCGGCTCTGTTTCTTTCGTCTTCTTAGAAAGGTTCAGGAGGTGTTTCCACCTTTGCTTTATTTGTTTTCCATTTGAGAACTGATGCAGCCTCTTACACCAGCACGGGGGCTTCCCTGGTGGCTCAGCGGTGAAGAATCTGCCTGCAATGCAGGAGAGGCGTTGGGTTGGGAAGATCCCCCTGGAGAAGGAAATGGCAACCTACTCCAATATTCTTGCCTGGGAAATCCCATGAACAGAGGAGCCTGGCGGGCTACAGTCCACGGGGTTGCAAAAGGGTTGGACACGATTTAGTGACTGAACTACCACCACCAGCAGCAGCAGCACCGGAACCAAGGCTCTGGCGCTTGTCTGTGCACAGCTTTCCTCTGTCCTGTCCAGCTGGCACAGAGGCTGGGTCTCCCCTCTGCAACGTCTAGGCCCAGGTTCTCATCATATTGCTTAAAGGCTAGTTGCTCTGAGTGGAAGTTTGATGGACAGTGGAGATGGAAAGCCCCCTGGAGAGTTAGAAGTCAGCTCTTTACAGTGTCCTTAATGTGATGTGGTTGGCAGAAGAGCAGTCCCCAGATGTCCAGATGTTACTTCCTAGTTCTGGGAACTTGTGACTGTATTGGGTCACATGGCAAAGGGGATTCAAGTTGCAGATGGAATTAAGGATGCCTATTGGCTGACTGTGATGTGGAGAGATTGTCCTGGATTATCCAGTGAAGCCATGTCATCACAGGGTTCTTGAAAGTGGAAGATGGGGCCAGAGTCAATGTCAGAGCGATGCCCTATGAGAAAGACTGCACCTGCACTTCTGGGTTTGAAGGAGGAGGAAGGGGCCACGAGCCAAGGGATGTACGTGGATTCTAGCTGGAAAAGACAGAATGGATTGTCCCCTGGAACCTCAGGAAGGAACCCAGCCCTGCTGACACCTGAGGTTAGCCCAGTGAGACCTGGGTTGACCTCTGGCCTCTGGAACTGCAAGATAATACACTGTATTGTTGTAAGTCTCTATTTTTGTTACAGTAGCCACGGAAAGTCAATGCACTGGGAATAGAAGTGCTTCATGAAGGAAGCAGGAGGGGAGACTTGTGTCTTTTCTAAAGGATGTCATTTCTGCATCTGTGTTTTGCTCATTTCTGTCTTTTTTGATGACTTTACCTCCCTATCTAGGAGGACTCTCGCTGGGTCTAAATCACTAAATCTTGGGAAATGAATTTGGGGTAATAGTTTCTTTTTTAAAAAAGAGTTCTTCAGGTTTATTTTGGCTGTGCTGGGTCCTCATTGCTGTGCTTGGGCTTTCTCTAGTTGTGGCGAGTGGGGGCTACTCTGTTGCGATGCACGGGTTTCTCATTGCAGCGACTTCTTTTATTGCAGAGCACGGGCTCTAGGCACACGGGCTTCAGTAGTTGTGGTTCATGGCTTAGTTGCCCTGGGTCATGTGGGATTTTCCCAGACCAGGGATCAAACCCATGTACCCTGCATTGGCAGGCAGATTCTTAACCACTGGGCCACCAGGGAAGGTAATAGATTCTTAACTTTACCCTGTAAATATTAACTAGAGGAGAGCCCCACCCCACCAGTGCCACGTGGAGTTACAAAAGCCTCGGTTCGTCTGGGCCAAGTGTCAGTGGCCACGTGGTTCCTGGGGAGGGAGGTGGGAACATGTGTGGTTAACAGCAGGCCTGCTGCTGCCCACTGGCTACAGCCCAGCGTGGCGGGGCCAGTTCTGAACAGGACTGGGAGAGAAGAAATCTGCTATCCTTCCCAGGCCCCACCCTGCTTCTCTTGGGGCTGCTGCAGTTTCTGACATCTTTCTTCTATAGGCACCCTCTCCCCACTCTCCAGCCACCTCAAAACCTCTCTCCTCCTGGAAGCAAACTTGAGTTACCTTCATCACCAGTGTGACTTATTCCTGCAAGTCACAGAGGACCAAGAACAGTTCTCAAAGATGTTCTAATTCTTAAAGAGTTGCAGGTTAATAGGAGAGAATGACTCCCTAGTCGAGGAGTTTCTGCAGAGTCTTTTGTTTCATGAGTGTGTGTGTGTGTGTGTTTTCTGAGGAGAGGCCAAGTTGATCTTTCCTTTCAAATTATACAATAGCCTATTTTGTAAAAAATGTGGTCCTACCCAGTGGTTTCTGATGGCTCAGAGCAGCACAAAATTCAACGTGTATTCATACATTGATCAGAGATAGTTAAAAGCCAACACTGGCATTTTTATTTTATATCTTTTAAAATCATAGCCTTTTTTTTTTTTTTTTTGCACACTCAAGCTAATGCACATTCCAGATCTTGGCCTGACTCCATTTCTGTATTCCTTGTGCCAACTGCCAGGTTGGCATCGCTCTCCTTTCCATCAACAAAAACATGGCATTTGGAACTCTACTGAAGATGGCCCTTCATAAAAGGAACTTCTCAGAGATGTCATGGACTCAGGAGCTTATAATCTAAGGTCAAGAAAACTGATAAGAACAGAACCATTTTAAAAGTAAAAATATTAAATGAATGCATTCAAGGAGAATGAGATTTTGTTTTGTTTTGTTTTTTTAAATCGTTGTCACGGTTCTACCTGGAGCTGTTTCTCTATCCACCCTTCATCTCTCAGGATTTGGGGAGAGGATTTACAGTATTGTCAAAGTGCTTTGAGCATCTCAAGCTGCTTTTTTATTTCAATTAACACTCAATCCTTAGTAGAGATGCAAAAAGTCAGATAGCTGTTTCTGACTATGGGCATCACTGGTTTTGTGTGTCTCAGGATCCTGCTGGTGGCGTTTTTAGATTGTATGAGAGGGCCCCCTCGTACAGGTCCTCTCTGTACACCCTCTCCAGGTCCCCACCTCTATCCGGATAAGGAGGAGAATCAGTCTGGCCTGTAGAAAGACCCCAGATCTGTGAAGGGGACCTGGGTGTTCTGCTTGTTCCAGGTTCTGTAGCTGGCAACCTTTCCGGAGCACAGTTTTCTGGTTTCCCAGTGGGGTGGGAATCTTTGTTCCCTGCAGGACTCTAGGTCCCAAAGATCCCAGGTGTAAACTGCTCTGCACATCTGCTCAAGAACTGTTCAAGGTCATACATCTTGTGGATTCAGGGACATTAGAAGATCTGTCATCGGGTTGCTTGGTCTTTGCCAGGCCCTGGCTTGCTCCTGGCAGCCTGCCCGCAATGCGGGGACGTGAGCTCCCTTTGTCACTGGCCTCAAGCTCTCTGTCCTTTTCCTTGCCTCCATCCACGCCATTCCACTTCAGCCTGGTCTCTTTGGCTGCAAGCTTCCTGGTCCCAGATGTCTTTTTTAAAAATTAATATATGTTATTTTTTTTAGGGTGGTACGGAGAATCCATGCACCCTCTCCAGGTTCCACTATTATTACTATTTTTTCATTGTGATAAAGTACACACAGCAGATTTTGAATACTGAACACTTTGAAGCACATAGTTCTACAGCTTTAAACGCATCCTCATCCTTGTGCGGCCGTCACCCCCATCCATCCCCAGGACTCTGCCCTCCCCTCCACCCGGGCCACTCCTCTGGCAAGCTTTCCTGCATACCTGCTCCTGCTCCCCTCAATGGCTCCTTCCAAACAGCCCCTGTCATCCCAGCCTGCGGTGCAGGGGTCAGGCCCTTAAATAGCTCTGTGTCCCTCCCTATCAGTCTCTCCTCCGTTTTATGGGTCCCTTGGAGGCATCAGCCCCTCTCTGGCCTGGCCGTGACCCTCTTCTTGGCCTGAGCTCCAGCCCTGATGTCTTTGAAGGATCGCTTCCACTCTCTCCTTCAGAGCCGTGACCCTTGTGTAGTGCACCCCAGAAAAGTTCCAGCTGCCCCTCCTGTTGGCTGTGATGTGGACCCTGCTGTGGAGCAGTCATGTACCCTGGAGGAGACGGGGGCCCCTCCCAGGCTGCCCCCCTGTCCCGGCTTGGCCCCAACCCCTGCCCCGCCCCCAGCCTGTTGAACCCTCTGGGGGCTCCCAGTTAGGACATAGCCTCAGGGTCAGGAGAGGATGGCAAGTGTTCAGAGGGTGCCCATGGGAGCTGTAGGTGTGACCTGAAGGTGGGATTGGCCCCAAGGCCAAGACCTTTCCTCTCTAAGGCCAATCACTGAAGCCTGAGAGCCTGCGAGCAAAGGGGCTGGGAGAGGGATGTGATGTGGGCTCCACCGGGAGACAGCTGGTCAGGGAAAGGAGGGGAGCAGGTGCTGGGGCAGGCCCTCCTCGTCCCCACCCTGCCACCGAACCCTCCTCCCAGCGCTCCCCCAGCCTCTGGCTTTCTAACTCCCCACCAAGCCTGTCGGAAGCCCAGGCCTGTGCTCCGCTCCGGACACAGCTTCCCCTTCAATGGTCGACACAGAGGAAATGATTCCGGCAGTGAGCGCTGAAGGGCCAGGACAGCCCGACCTTAGAAATCTAGACGGGGGACTTAACACTAGTACAGAGGGGCCCGCTGCTTCCCAGGGGTCTGGTCGGGTGGATCTAAGGACCCTAAGGGAGCTGGATGCTGCTGTGCACATGTGTGGCTTATCTGTGAAGCAGGAGCCACATGACTCTGACCATAAACCTTTCCACCATCCTGGGTTCATAGGGATACCCCTGAGGGACAGGCGGGGACACCAGGAGCTGCTCCCAGCCAGCCCACTGTTCGTCAGGTCTCGTTGCCAGAGCAGTGGGCACTGAAGCGCAGGAGCCTCCTCGCAGGAGGTCTCTGAAGGCCATTCTCCAGGCCGGCTCCTTCCAGTTCGCATCCCTGGACACAGAGCTGCACGTTCCTCTAGTCTGGGTGACACATGGGCCCAAGCCATGTTTACTAACCCAGTGACAGGTGCTGGGCTGCAGGCGGGGGAGAGGCCTTCTGCAGTCTTGGATCCACCCAACACTCAACATCCAACTGGTGACAGACCAGAGGAGGCGGTGGGGGAAGGCTCTGGGCAGCCACTGACGTGTCATTAATTTGTGCTGATAACAGCACAGCCTGAGCGGCAGAGGGGCTGGTCTGCCTCCTGTCAGAGCCTGATTCTCTGCCTTCCTTGGGGGTTCAGGGGAGCAGTGAGTGAACGGTTCCCAGTCTCACATGGTGATGGTGGCACCTGGGCACCCCCTCCCCCAGACCCGCGGGGTCAGAGTGTAGGGATTTGCCCTCCGAGTTTCTTAAAGCCCCCTGGTTTGGAGAAGCACTGCATCAGGTCACCTTAGAGCCCCTGGACATCAATGCTGTTCTGGCTGAGCCCTGCTTTTAGTGGCTCCGCTCGATTTGGGGCAACTGCACCCCAAGGGCGCTGTCCTGAGCTTTGGGTGGGGAGGGCCTCCATTCTCATCTGGGAGGTGGAGGCCTTTCAGCAACTGTGCTCTCTGGGATTCTTTTCCTTCCCTCTCTTCCGACAGGGTAGGGGTAAACTCAGATTTATGTTCACCAGCTGGAAGCCTCGTATAGAACTGCCAAATTAGGATGCTGCCAACTCAGATGGTGGGAGCAGAATAGAAATTCACACCAAGCAAGGAACCCAACCTCTGCGGACTTGTGTGTTGCCTGGCTTCCCCACGGTGGTCGGCCACCAGACACAAGCTGTGACTGTGGAGCTGAGGGCCCTATGTGATAGGCGATTGTCACTCTTGGCCTGGGCGCAGGTGAGGGGCCCCTGGCAGGCCCCGCTGGGGTGTGAGGCATTCTGGATACATGGGCCTTGCCTTCTAAATAGCAACAAGCCATCTCTTTCAACAGAAGCAAAATAAGGCAGTAAGGGGGATTCCAGGGGAAAGGACTGCAGGGGGTGGGGATGTGGGCAGGGAGGGCGTGTTTGGAGAGCTTGCTCTGGACTCCTTGCTTTGGCCCAAATGAGGAAGCTGTGGCTGGCGGATCCTGAGAAGGACTGCACTGGCTGGATGCAGTCACCATGTCAGTTTCCTATGAGCAGAGCCTGGTTTACTGTACACCCGGGGGGCTGCCAGTCCCCACAGAGGAGAGGGGCTTCCATGATGGTTGGTGTGAAAGGCAGACCATCAAGTTTCTGAAATTTACTGTAACAGTGGTGCTGCAGTGGAGTGGGGGTGGTTGCTGGGGAAAGAAGTTAACATGACCCTCCCCTTCCCCCATATCCCCCCTTCCCCCCATTTTTAAACATTTCTCATAAGATTGTATATGACAAGTATCTGAGTTTTATTAAGCTGTAATTGATCTCCCTATTTCTTAAAATCAAACAATAGTATACAAAAAATAAATAAATAAAGGGAAATAGTGATAAAAACAATACAAACACTCATTCAATGAGTTGGTGAATGCGTGGCTTTTTCAGGTAAATGTATACTTTGAATTAGACTTTTTGAAATATCAGAAGTAGTTCATTGAAAATGGAACCATAAGAAAATTAGATGAAAATATAAGCCAACATTAATGGATTTTTGGCTTGGGAAGAATGATATAAAGTGTAAAATTGATAAAAAAGAAATCACTAAGGGAAAGTTACCATCAGTTTGCCTAGATGTTTAAAACGTCTGTATTTCTGATGTTGAAGCTGAAACGCCAATACTTTGGCCACCTGATGCGAAGAGCTGACTCATTTGAAAAGACTCTGATGCTGGGAAAGATTGAGGGCAGGAGGAGAAGGGGACGACAGAGGATAAGATGGTTGAATGGCATCACCAACTCAATGGACATGGGTTTGGGTGGACTCTGGGAGTTGATGATGGACAGAGAGGCCAGGCGTGCTGTGGTTCATGGGGTCGCAAAGAGTTGGAAACGACTGAGCAACTGAACTGAACTGAATGCAATTTAAAGGCAAACTAGGGAAAATATACAAACAGCAAAAGATTCAGATTAAGATCTTTGCTATATAAAGATTTCTTTCCTATTAATAAGGATTCCGACACCCCAGCAGAAATATTAGCAAAGTACACCAACAGACAATTCACAGGAAGAACACAAATGTTTAATACAAATAAGGCAACCCACTCAAGCAAACGGATTATCAGAAAACCATTTTGCAATGACCAAATTAGCAAAAAGTCAAATCCCTTAAAACTCTGATTTTTAGAAATCAATGGATTTTTAGAAATCCACTGGACATTATATCAGTTTGGCCTCCCAAGGAAATAGGAATTCCAGAAATTAACCTAGGAAAACAGGATACAGATGAAGATTTCTGCATAAAAATGTGAAGTTTATTATTTAGGTAGCCACTATTTGGAAAACAAATATCTAGTGATGGTGGCTAGTTCAAGAATGATGCATTCTTGTAATATATTTATAGATGTTAAGATGGAGGGTTGACATTTTGGATTTTTTAATTAATTAATAATGTGGTATATTAGTTTTCTGTGACTGCCATAAAAAGTACCACAAACTGGGTGTCTTAAGCAACAGAAATCAATTTTCTTACAGTTTTAGAGTCAGGAAACCTGAGATTTTGAAGGGTTGGTTCCTTCTGAGGTCTCTCTCCTTGGCTTGTAGAGAATTGTCTTCATGTTCACACTACATTCTCCTTGTATACCTGTAACTATCTCCAAATTTTCTTTTTTTAAATGACACCAGGGACTTCCCTGGTCAACCAATGGTGAAGACTTCAAGATCCCAATGCAGGGGGCCTGGATTTGACCTCTGATCAAGGAACTAGATCCCACGTGCTGCAACTGAAGACCTTGCGTGTGACAACTAAGACCTGGTGCAGCCAAGTAAATAAATATTTTTCAAAATAATAATAAAATAAAGGACACCAATCACTGGATTAAGGCCTACCCTAATGACCTAATTCTGACTTGATTATCTCTATATAGAAGCTACTTTCTTTTTTTTTTTAAAGCTGAAAATTTTTTAATATTTCTGTCATTTCACAAAACATCTTTTGTTGACATTCTACAAATCATACCATCCAATAATGTTCCAATACTTTCTTCTTGTGAAGATAGTTTATATACCTTTTTGACTTCTGTAATATTTGTTATTTCGGGGAGATTTTTCAGAGGAAACTGATGACCTTCTACCTGAGATATTAGCTATTCTTGACTTATTTGTTTTTTACCCTCTTCAATATAAGCAATCAAAACTGAAGTATCATTTGCTGAGATACCAAATTTTTTCAAGGCCTCTGAAATATTGTTATTTGGGGAAAGATTGAAAATAACTTCAGTAGATAGAGTTCTTGTCTTCATTTTCCCCAGTTTGTAGAGGTGAACTGCTTTGTTAGCGGCCACAATTATCTGAAATGGATCAACAATCACTGTAGGGTTTATTAATGAGCCATCAATGGCACCTTCCATGGCCTTTTTTCTCAAGCCCGCAGCATTTTTTTACATCTTTAAATAACAGAAGGGTCACCCTGTATTCAGGGAATAGGTCCAGCTGATGTGTTAACTGCATTTCATAGATAAGCAGGATGCTACATCACGTCCCCGTCCCTAGAAGCTACTTTCAAATAATGTTGAATTATGAAGTGTAGGGGCTTCCCTTGTGGCTCAGATGGTAAAGAATCTGCCTGCAATGCAGGAGACCTGGGTTCGATCCCAGGGGTCTGGAGAAGGGAATGGCATTGCACACCAGTATTCTTGCCTATAGAATTCCACAGACAGAGGAGCCTGGCGGGCTACAGTCCCTGGGGGTGCAAAGAGTTGGATACGACTGAGCAACTGGCGTGCACACACACACATGAAGTATGGGGGTGAGAACTTTAACGTGAATTTTGAGGGGACAAATTTTGGCTTATAACACGTGGAAAAATACATTATAACAGAAAGCAAGATATGATATAATTCTAGTAGGTGGTTTTGTTTTGTTAAGATAGACACAGAAGATAGTAGAAAATACACAGATATTTTTGGGTTGTGTGAGTTCAGGGACACGTGTTCTTTATATTGACACTTCTCTGAACACGTTTCATAATTAAAAAAAGAAAAAGCTTTAAAAAAATAGGTCAAGGAATCTCCACTTCTAGTTTGAAAGAGAGCAGAGATTGGGAACCAGTTTTAATTGAGGTGAAATAGGTTCATGAAGGAACAAATACATTGAAAAAAATAAGTGAACATTGAAGAGAGTAAATATTCGTGGCTAATGTTTAACAGACGTGTGGGATCTACCAAGAAGCAGATTATCTCCCACCCTTGAACAGCCTTGGGGGTGGAGCTGGGGGATTGTCCTTGCCTACCCAGGTTGGGTGGGGGCGCCTAGGAGCCAGAACTCCAAGCACGGAGGACAAAGTTCTCACGTCCAGGTGTGTCCACTCACTGGGGTGTGCGGACTTGGGGTGTGCAGTACCTGTTTTCTCGTTTGCAAAACTGTGCTGCTAGGACTTGCTTTCCAGGGCTGCAGTGGGATTTCACAGCCAATGTGGGGAAAATGCTATATTGTGAACACTTGTATTTTGGAATCCCCTTCAGAGCTTTCAGCACATTCTTTTGATTACCCTCAACAGTGGCAAACCATCTTCACTTAAAGATGGTGTGGTTTTTAAAATCATCTGAGTGTTGTTTGCAGCTCATTCTGGCAGTTAGTGCAATTAAACTAAGTATTAGTAATACTATTTGAGGCTCAGATGGAGGTGGGGCCCCAGCCCCGCCCTCGTCTTGCCCACCGGAGGCCATGGGCCCCAGGAGGCCACTAAGCACCTGGACCACGGCTGATCTGAACTAAGGTGTGCTTATGTTCAAAATATAAACCGGACTCTGGAGATGTAAAGAATGTAAAATAGCTCATCAGTAATTTTTTCATATTGATTACATGCTGAAGTAATACTATTGGGGATATAGTGGCTTAACTAAAAACATATTGTTAAAATGAATTTCCCTCATTTCTTGCTTTTTACTTTTTAAAAGTACAGCTACTTGGAAATTTAAAATTGCATATGAGGCCTCACATTGTATGTCTCCTGGGCAGTGCTGATCTGGAGAGGGGAATTCATTTTCTTGTATGGCTCATTAACTGATCTTGTAATTCTGGAGTGATTCTTGAATTCTAAAAATATTCCAGATGAATGAAATGAAGTCATCATTAGAATTGGAATATAGCTTTATCAGGTGATTAATTGGAAAGAACACACATACTCTGATGTGTAGGTTCCAGTGTGATTTAAGTTTCGAATCTTGGTCAGATGTCGCGTGTTCAGACAGGAGAACTCGGTGATTAAGATGGGGGAGACGCCCCCTCGACCTGGGGAGGCCAGAAGGCTTCCCCAAAAGTCAGCCTGGAGGGGATTTGGGTAGCGAGGAACAGCCCTGCTCTGAGTCCCCGAAAGTGGTCTGAGCCAGGGGTTGGTCATGTGTAGCGCATGAACCAAATCCCGCCTTCTGCCTGTTTTGTACAGTGCACAGGCTAAGGCTGGTTCTGACATTTGTTTTTCATAATTTTATTAATTGATTTTATTTTTGGCTCTGCTGGGTCTTTGTTGTTGCCAGGGCATTCCTCTAGCTGCAGTGAGCGGGGTCTGCTCTCTAGTTGTGGTGCGTGGGCTTCTCGTTGTAGTGGCTTCTTTTGCTGTGGGGCACGGGCTCTAGGGTGCTCGGGCTCCAGTAGTTGCAGCCTGTGGGCTCAGTAATTGTGGCTCCCAGGCTCCAGAGCACAGGCTCAGTAGTTGTGGCACACAGGCTTAGTTGCTCTGTGGCATTTTCCCAGCTCAGGGATGGAACCCATGTCTCCTGCATTGGCAGGCAGACTCTTTATCACTGAGCCACCAGGGAAGCTTGGTTATGACATTTTAAATGATTGGAAAAAATTGAAGGGTTTTCCTGTGTGACATCAGAATTATATGGAACTGGCATGAGTGAAGTGCAAGTGTTAGTCTCTCAGTCATGTCTGACTCTTTGTGACCCCATGGACTGTAGCCCACCAGGCTTTTCTGTCCATGGAATTCTCCAGGCAAGAATACTCGAGTGGGTAGCCATTCCCTTCTCCAGGAAGTCTTCCAAACCCAGGAATTGAACCTGGGTCTCCTGTATTGCAGGCAGACTCCTTACCATCTGAGCCACCAGGTAAGCAAACAGTCCGGTGGGAACAGTCACACCTGCCTGAGTACTGCCTACTTTCTTTCGTACAACAGGGAAGAGTTGAATAGTCTCCACAGTGACCTTTGGGTCCACAGAGCCAAAAATATTTCCTGTCTGGTCCTTTACAGAGCCTGCTTACCATCGCTGGGGCTGAGGGGTCAACTTAATTCTGTAACCCACATTGAAAGTGGGGTCTCAGGCTTGATGGGTGCCAGAGAAGGGGTGGATTCGGGACCCTGGACATGGCCGAGATGGAGGGGCTTCTGTGGCTCAGGGATGAGAAGGCAAGGACCCCAGCTGGTCCTGGGTCCCCAGGGCTGGTGATTGTCAAAGTCATCTTGCCCTTAGGAACCTCAGCAATGACAGAGAAGAGAGTGGGGGATTTCTCTAGGTAAAGGTGCAGGATGGGAAAGGTGGCTCCGGGAGGCCCCCATGGAACTGTGTTTGGGAGAGTTAGTAGCCCCGGACACGACTGGAAATATGCAGGTAGAGGAGAGGTCGGAGCAAGGGGGCTCAGAGGGGCAACCAGAGAGCCATAAGGGGCTGAGGATCCAGCCTTCAGCTACCTGGTCCCAAGACATTGAAGGAAATTAGCGCCGAGACCACCCCTTCCCTGCTGAGCCAGATGGCCCCCTAGTCCCTTCCCTCTGCCCCAAGAAACTGTCCAAGCACTGGACACAAAGAGAACTCCATTTAGGGAACATCCTAAATCAGCCCTGGATTTAGGGGTAAGTGTACAAAATGCAGAAAGTACGAAGAACAATGTAATTTACCCTGAGAACCTCCTCCAGTTGACAATTAAAAAAAATTTTATTATGGTAAAATATACATGACATAGGGAATTCCCTGGTGGTTAGGACTCTGTGGTCTTAACCATTTTCAAGTGATAGTTCAGCGGCACTGGGGACATTTGGGTCCATGTTGTGCAGCCATTAACAGCATCCATTTCCATAGCTTCTTCATCTTCCCAAACAGTAACTCTCCCCATTAAACACTAACTCCCCAGCCCTCACCCAGCCCTGGGCACCCACCCTTCTATTCTCTGTCTCTATGAGTTTGACTGTCCCAGGTACCTAATGTCAATGCAATATTTGTCCTTCTGTGACTGGCTGGTTTCACTGAGTATGTCCTCAAGTTCCATCTACATTGTAGCAGGTATCAGAATTTCTCTCCTGAAGGCTCAGTAATACCCCATCATATGGACAGACTCTGTTTTGTTTATCTATTCCCAGTCAATGACTTTATCATATTGGCTTCAAGTCTTTTCTGTTTCTTTCTCCGAGAGTTGGAATTGCAGCCCATCTGCGACATTCCCATTCCAGCCACCTCGCCCTTCGAGGCTGGCCTGCACCCTGCCCAGAGTGGCCTGGCTCTCAGACATCTATGATCTCTGACCAGGAACCAGCTTTTCACACATCTGTTCATTTATACAGCCGACATCATGCCCATGGTAGGCACTCCCAGCTTGGTAGGCAGCCCTCATGGGCCCCATGGACAGGAACATTTGGTTGGTCCACATAGCTGCTGCCAGGGCTTCTGTTTCATTTTTGCTGGAATTAACATTACTTTTTGCCAGTGTATCAGATGTTGGGTTTTCATTTCATGTTCTCAGTCCTTCCATTTCCTCTTCTGTGAATCGCCTGCTTTTTCTGTTGGGATATTGCTCCTTTTTGCGGGGAGTCTTTAGGAGTAGGAGTTCTGTATATATTCTCAAGCTGATCGTTTGATTCCTAGCTTATTTTTTTTTTTAAAGAATGAGTTGGGTGTTAATTCGAGTCCTTCACCTATCCCTTGTGACTCCTTCTCAGCAGAGGTGGCCAGCATGTGTTAGGACAAGAGGCTGGGCTTTGGGATGATGACACACGGGTCAGGTGAGGATGGAGAAGACCTGGAGGGGTGGGAAGGAAGACAGAGAACCAGGACATTCCCTGGGAAGCAGAGGGCTGAGAACCTTAGGAAGGAAGGGACACAGTGGTGAACCCTAAGCAAAGAGAAAGTCTGGAGGTTTCCCTGGTGGCTCAGATGGTAAAGAATCCACCTGCAATGCAGGAGACCTGGGTTTGATCCCTGGGTTGGGAAGATCTCCTGGAGGAGGGCCTGGCAACCCACTCCAGTATCCTTGCTTGAACTGTGGTGTTGGAGAAGACTCTTGAGGGTCCCTTGGACAGCAAGGAGATCAAACCAGTCAATCCTAAAGGAAATCAGTCCTGAATATTCATTGGAAGGGCTAATGCTGAAGCTGAAACTCCAATACTTTGGCCGCCTGATGTGAAGAACTGACTCATTAGAAAAGACCCAGATGCTGGGAAAAATTGAAGGCAGGAGGAGAAGGGGATGACAGAGGATGAGATGGTTGAATGGCATCACCAACTCAACGAATATGAGTTTGAGCATGCTCCGGGAGTTGGTGATGGACAGGGAAGCCTGGTGTGCTGCAGTCCATGGGGTCACAAAGAGTTGGACATGACTGAGCGACTGAACTGAACTGCTGTGGGAACAGGTTCCTCTAGACTGGTCCTTTTGTAGGAGGTGCACACTTTGGGCTTGTGGGATCTTAGTTCTCAACCAGAGATTGAACCTGGGCCTACAGCAGTGAAAGTGCCCATTTCTAACCACTTCACTGCCAGGGAATTCCCTAGACTGGTTCTTAACAGGGTGATTTTGCCTTCGAAGGATATTTGCAATGCTGGAGACATTTTTGGTTGTCATAGTGGAAAGGGGTGCTAGTGGAATCTGGTGAGTCGAGGCCACGGATGCTGTAAAACACCCTACAAGGCACAGGACAGCCACCACCACTAAGAATGGCCCAGCCCTGAGTATCTGTAGGGCCACAGTTGAGAACCCATTTCCTCTGTATGGCCTTGTGCTAGCAGGACCCCTTCTGTGGTTGCACAGCTTCCGTTTGCAGCTTACCTGTGTGGGACACAATGCTGCCCCAGGGATGGCCTGTCCAAGTTGATGACCTTGGGCCATGCCTGTCCTCTCTCTTCCTCCCCTAGGCAGGTCTGGAAGAGCCCCACCTGGGCCCAAGTGTGCGGAGGATGGAAACACTGCCCCGACAATGTCTCTGGGCCGCCTCCTTCGCCGGGCCTCCTCCAAAGCCTCGGACTTCCTGACCCTCACCCCGGGTGGTGGTGGCGGCGGCGGTGGGCCCCCCACCGTCCTGGATGGGGAGATCATCTACTCCAAGAACAATGTCTGCGTGCACCCGCCAGAGGGGCTGCAGGGGCTGGGGGAACACCACCCAGGTGAGCCCGGCGCGGGGAACCTGGGGTCACGGGCTGGGAGAAGAAGGCTTGGGGTGACAGGCCCAGGGAGAGCTGGCTGATCTCTCTGAAGTTAGCAAGCTTCTGTGTCACTTTCCCGTTTGCCCTAATTTCCCCATCTGGGAAGCACATCACTGGCCTTTGACTCACAGAGGGGAGGCAGGACGGTCGAAGGGGAATTAGCTGTGTTTGCAATGGAAGAGGGCATTCGTGCATACAGGGCTGCTGAGAGAGGGCTGCTGGGAGGCGGGAGCCCCCGACTGCAGGGAGGGAAGTGGGGCATCGTCTTCTTCAGGAAGCTGCCTGGTGGGGGGATTTCCCCCAGGCCCCCTTGAGTGTGTTCGGGAACATAGCCCTCAGGTCAGGCTTGGTGGTTTCATCCCTTCCTGCAGCCCAGAGGGTGGGATGAGGACCTAGCAGGTTGTGAAGTGGGCCTGGGACGCTGAGGACATGGAAATCATTAATCCTGTGCACCCTTTGTGCTTAAATTCACTGTTTTGAAATGGGGGGAGGAAGCTCTCAGCCTCTGCACAAATGGAGATGGAGGGTCCTTTCCTGACCCTTCACACCAGAACCTGGAGTTACCCTGGGCTGTTTGAGGGACACTACAGCCTGCGGCTCTCCTGAGTCCCAGGAGTGGGTAACTTTTCCTGTGGTGACAGTGACTTTGCTATCTTTTGCCAAGCTGCAGAGAAAGAGACTGCGTTTTTTCCAGGGCTCCAGTTGTATTCTGAGCCCCCAAACAGCAAGCTCTCCTGTGCACGAAGGGAGTGGGCACAGATTCTCTTTGCAGGAGTGTCACTAACTGTGACTCTTCTTGGGCAGGGAGCTTAACTCTCCGGAAGTATTCTTGTCCTTCTGCCTTGATAAGCATATCTTTACAGTGGACAGTTAGCTACAGATTGAGAGTCACCAGACCCTCCAGGTTCCAAAGCAGGAGAGCGGACTTCCAGTCCCAGCTCTTTCCTGGGTTATGAGGACCCTGAGCCTTCTCCAGGGGACATCACAGCCCCATCCAAAGCCCCCACAGATAGGTCAAGTGGGAAGCCCTGAACAGGTCTTGGAAGCAGATTCTGAACTGTGAGGGTGGGGGATTCCAGGGTCCTGGTCCGTGAACTGTGCTCTAGAAGGCTGAGTGGCGTGTTGCCTTGCCCCTGTGGATGCCTGACCATGGGCCCAAATTCCAAGGACTCAGGGGGCCAGGAGCAGAGGTCCTAGGCCTGAGTCTGAGGGTGTTGCATGTTCTGGGCATAAAGCAAAAATAAAAGCTGCAGCCTTTGAAGGGCTTCTGGTATCATCCTTGCCTGATGGGAGGCAAGGGAGAGGGGGCCAGAGGTCTCAGGCTCCCTTCCCAACCCAAAGCCATGTGGAGACATTTGACCTCACCTGAATGTTATGCTTCTGGACAACTGGTTGACAACCCCCGAGTTCCCTGCTGTTTTGGAAGTGGGAGCTGGGCTAAGGATTCTGGGTTGAGTCAGAGCCCTGGGGCATGAAAGGGGCCCCAGCTCCTGCCCCAGGGGCTTCTCAGAGACCCAGAGGCCTGGGAACCTGGGTGCCATAGGCCTAAGAGTTAGGACATCCCCAAATGGCAGGTGTCTCAGGAGGAAAGGCCACCTTCCTCCCAAACTGAGCATTCAGGGGCCCTAAGAGCCCACCCATGTGCCGCTGGCCTCAGAGAACTGCTCTTCTCTTCTTTGTCAGCAATCCGGGACATGACATTGAAGATGGCCCTCCTTCCAACAAGCAGTTTTAAAGAAGAGATGCTGAGAAGCCTCAGCCAACAGGGAGAGGCCCAAATGCCACTCATCTTGGATTTATCTTTTGTGTGACGTAGTGATAAAGTCTGCAGCCTGAGTCCCTCCTAAGATTGCGATGAAGCCGGTGGCATTTCTGGGTCCCTGGGCGCCTCCCCAGCCACCTGGGCTCATCCAGACCAGGAGGCTGATGGAGGCAGGGGAGCCCCGGGGCCCCTAGAGCGGTAGACAGGGTGGGGCTCTGAACAAGAGGGAGAGGGAAGGCACAGGGTATCCTGCTGCTTGAGGGCTCGCCCCCGGATCTGCTCAGTGTGTGTGCTTAGAAAATGCCCTCGACTCTCGTTCATCCTGAGTTCAACTGTATCCCTCGGGGTGCCTTCTTAGGGCTGGGCTGCACAGCCCCACGGTTTTCTCGCCTGGGTGTGGTTCTGGGAAGAAACCGGCTAGAGGGACTTGGTGCACGGCCCTCCTTACCATCTGTGCTCCTGACCCCTCATAGGCTACCTGTGCTTGTACATGGAGAAGGATGAACTGCTGGGGGCCACCCTCATCCTCGCGTGGGTCCCCAACTCCCGGATCCAGAAGCAGGACGAGGAGGCACTGCGCTATATCACCCCCGAGAGCTCCCCCGTGCGCAAGGCACCCCGCCCTCGGGGCCGGCGCACCCAGAGCTCAGGGGCCCCCCACCAGCCGTCCCCCACGGAGCCCAGGTCCACCCTGATCCCCAGAGACGAGGACATCCTGGTGGTGGCCCAGAGCATCCGAGACACCGAGTGCGTCAGCCCTTCGCCCGAGGATGGGGAGAAGCTGGCCCCGGGCTTGGGGACAGACGGCCCCCTCCCAGCCTTGCCACCGGCCCATAGCGACTCAGGAATCTTGTCAGCGGTCAGTTCGCAAGACGGGACGGAAGAGGGCCGGGAGCCCCGACCCGAGGTGGGCGAGGAGGAGGGTTCCTTGGAGCTGTCGGCCGAGGGTGTGAGCAGGGCCAGTTCCTTCGACTCGGACTCAGAGGCCTTCTCTTCACCCTTCTGCCTCTCGCCCATCAGCGCCGCCCTTGCTGAGAGCAGCAGCTCCGTGTTCCTGGAGAGCGAGAGCGGGTGAGTTCCCCACTGCCCTCTGCGTCTCTGGGGCCAAGAGCAAGGGCCTGTGTCCCTGCTCTGCTCACTGAGCACGGAGGACGCCTGCATCCCATTGCGTGGGCACCAGAGTGCCTTCACTTCATGCCACCCCAGGGGGTTGTGAAGGACATGTAGCCCGGGCTGGGGGGCTGGGAGTTCCCTCCCCCTTCTCTCCCCTTCCCTAGGACTAAACCTTCTCAGCCAAGTCTGACCAGCCCCGTACACCAGTCCAGACCCCCCGGGGCCAGGCCTTAGCATCCTGGCGCCTTCTGTGCTCATCACTGGAGGGACTGAGATGGTCCGTCAGGCAAACTTAGGGAGGCCGGGGTGGTGGCAGAAGGCTTGTGGGGGAGGCCTGGTCCCCAGCCAGGCTCTGTGCTCTGCCTGGGGCCAAGCCAGGCACAGGGCCTGGCCCGCCAGAGGGGCCCTTAGCCTTTCTACTTCTGACACCCTCAAGCTGTAAGAGGCTGGAACGCAGCCCCAGGGGGAAGTTGGCAGCATTTACTTTACAGCCGAGAGCCCAGGGGGACCAGATGCCTGGGCATATTAGCGGGCTCACTTTCCTTGCCACACACACAGGGGCTGGGAGGAGCAGCAGTGAGATGTTGCCTGAAGGGGGAGGGTTATCATAGTGTCACATGGCGTCGTTGTTAGGGGGCCTCGGGGCCTCCCAGAGGTGGGCGCGCACAAGGCTCATGAACCACAGGCTTGGGCTAACTCAGAGCAGCCGGGGCAGGCGTGGGACTTGTACAGCCCCTTCTCATGCTTGGCTGTGGTCCGTGTTCTCATTAATTTCCAGGCTAATGATGGTGATGACAGTAAGTGCTGACGTTAGTCAGTCAGCATGTAATTCCTGAGCTCATGATGTGAGCTGGGCATGTGATCAGTGTGGATGTCTGAGTTTTGCCTGGGTGCAGGGCATGTGGGCCATGGATTAATTCTTTTTAGGTTCATAAGAACCCCAAACCCTGTGAGGTAGGTGCTCACATCACCCTCTGTGTATCGAAGGGAGAAGTGAGGCTCAGAGAGGTTAAGGAACTTGCTGGAGTTCACCCAGCCAGTTCAGGAGCTGAGCCAGATTTGAACCCTGCTGGGTTTACAACAGACCTAGAGCAATAAGATCACAGGAACTGATGTGAGAAAAGGAACAGGAGGGAGGAATGTGGAGCGCTTTGCTGCTTTCAGAGGGAAGGAATTTGGGACGAATTCTTTCCTGTTTTCTTCCCCAGTAAGATGTGGTCCATTAAAGCCTAAGGGTGAACTGATGACATTCTTCTCGTGTACTGAAGGGTGCATGTAAGGGTGAGGTCAGCTGCAGCCAAGGACTCCAGTGCCCCACGAGGTTCCCTGAGCCATGCGCCTGTTCCCCACTAGGGAACCAGGCTCAGAAGGAAACTTGAAGCCCTGCCTGAGTCCCGCCGCCAGTGGGGCTCTGTCAGAGCTCCCCCTGCTGGTGCCATGCTGCCAGTCACTCCCCATCAGCCCTTCTCAGCCACTTTCTGTCTCTATGGATTGCCTGTTCTGGACATTTCACATCAATGGGATCATGCAACTTGTGTCCTTTCGTGTCTGCCTCCTTTCACTGAGCACAGTGTTCTCAAGGTCCATCCAAGCGTGTCAGGACTCCATTCATTTTTATGACTGGCTAATACTCCACTCCAGTATTCTTGCCTGGAAAATCCCGTGGACAGAGGAGCCTGGCAGGCTACAGTCCATGGGGTCGCAAAGATTTGGACACGACTGAGCCACTTCACTTCACTTCAATACTCCCAGCAATTTTCACCTCCTGTTGGATTTGGGAACTACGTGCAGACTCCTAACCTGAAGCTGGGTGCCATCTGTCAGGTGTGGGAGTTTGGCTGTCCCGTCATGAGTCCTTTTTGTGGTCATGCTTTGGAAACCCAAGTTACATCTTCCAGACCCCGGTTCCACCCAATTTAGTTTAAGGTTCATGTTTCTGCTTAGAGCTGCAGGGCATGTTCGGAAGGAATACTGTAGTGTTGTGAGGGAGATCCCTCCCTCGCCGTGGAGCCTCAACAATTCCATATTGCTTGCTTTTCTGGCTCAGTCTGTCCAGTTCCGCCAAGGCTTTGGGCTGGGGCAGGATCTCCATGAGTGAGGTCCCCCTCCTTGCCTCCCAGGAGCATGTGCTTCAGTCAGGGGCTGATGTGAAAACAGGCTGTTTTTGAGATGCAATGTGAGAGATATTACATGGAGGCATCCTGGTTCCTGACCCAGCCATGCTTGACAGGTTGCTGGAAGTTTAAAAAAGAGAAAAAAGCAGCTATGGATTTCAAGAGGGACTGGGTGGGCCCTGGGCTCTGCATTTTCTGCCAGGCTGCTCCTGCTTCTTTGTTCCTGGAGTTGAGCTGCAATTTTGTCTCCCCACCACATTCGAGACCTGAAAGCAAAGCTGGTGTGTCTCCACTCCCTCCTGCCTCCCACCCCATTACAGCTCCCACCCAGTGATGGGCCTGGAAATCTGGACTAAATGGTCAGTAGTGCTGGGTGCTATAGAGCAAGGCTTCCCAGCCCAGTGAAAAATGAGAATGCCCCAGGCAGCTTTGAAGGCCCCTGATTCCCAGGCCTACCCAGACTGATTGAAGCAGAATGACTGGGGTGGTCCCTGGACATGGGCAGAGTTTGACCTTTCTGTCCATGGGTCTCCAAAGTGCTGCTGGGCTTGAGAACCACAGTTGTGATGTGGGGAGCATCCCTCATAGCTCAGTTGGTAAAGAATCCGCCTGCAATGCGGGAGACCCCGGTTCAATTCCTGGGTTGGGAAGGTCTGCTGGAGAAGGGATAGGCTACCCACCCCAGTATTCTTGGGCTTCCCTTGTGACTCAGCTGGTAAAGAACGCGCCTGCATTGCAGGAGACCTGGGTTCGATCCCTGGGTTGGGAAAATCCCCTGGAGAAGGGAAAGGCTACCCACTCCAGTATTCTGGCCTGGAGAATTCCATGGACAAAGGAACCTGACAGGCTACAGTCCAAGGAGCACAGAGGCATGGACCTTGTAGAGAGGGCATCTGGAGTGAGGTCCTGGAGCACCAGCATCTGCTGGACCAGACTCCCCACAGGGAGCTTGTCTTTGAGGATTTGAACGTGCCCGTAGTGGCTCCAGGAGCAGAGGCTCTTCATTTAACTGGGAATTGGGTCCCCTCGGGGGAGCAGACAGGCTGGCTCACGGGATCCCTCTAGTGGCAGAACCGAAGAACTACATGTGGAGACAGCGTGTGGCTGGGCAAGGGTGGGAGGAGCAGCCCCCCATCTGAGAGCCACTTAAACGTTTTGTGACGTGGCAAATAGTTTACGGAAGGGTTGAGTGGTTAAAATGACAGTGTCCATTTGTGTGCTACCTGTGGGGTTTAGCCAGGCACAGCCTCATCCCTAGATGAGGCCACCTGCCATGCCACCCCAGCATAGTGATGGCTGGAAATTCTTGACCACATGAGTATCCAAAGACTGTTGGGAAGTGGGTGGACAAGGAAGGCTTTGTGGCTGACTTGCCATCATGGGCCCTTCTCCCACTGAGGACTGAGTTCTACAAACAGGGGTTAGGGTCTGTGGCTGTCTCAGTCCTGTACTTTCCATAGTGTCAGAAATCAAGGCTTTGGGTTGGGATGAAGGTGAGAATAACCACCAGACAAGATCAGTGGCCAGCCCGTCATTCGTTTATGTCCTGAGAGGTACCTGGTCCAGTCTCTGGGGCTAGTTGGATGAGGATGTCATATAACAGGACCCCCATGTGGACCCCTATGTGGCATCTCAACTGCCCCCCTGCCTGGGGAAGTATGTGGTGACATTTATGAGCTGAAAACACAGCTCCCACTCCCTAAATCAAAAGGTGTCTTCTGGAACTCATCCTAAGAACCAATCTAAATTATAGAAATAAAGCATATTTGCATGAAGATGTCCATCTTGCTCTTCTTTATAATGGAGGGAGAAAGGGAAGAATCTACAGAAAGAGTTGCATTCATTACTGTTCATCTTCCAGGTTAAGGAGTTTTAATGGGGGCCTGTGAGCCCCCTGAGGTCTTCCACCACTTCCTGTATGTGTGCTCATGGGTGTCTGTTTACCTGAGGAGGGGGCACTTCTGGCTCCCCCAAGGGTGCAGAACCTTAGTACTGCTAGAAGATTATGCGGTATTAGTAAAGGTTATACAGCAGTGTGGAAATTTGTGGTGTATCAGAAACAAAGCAGGTAGCAAATGATGTACACATTTTGACTGAAATCCATGGGAAGGCCTGATGCATGAATGAGACCATCCAAGCAGCACTGCCCACTAGAACTTTCCTGATCTGTGCCATTGCGACAACGTCACTGCCTTGCTTACCTGGGGAATACGTGAAAGGTGGCTAGTGTGACTGACAAGCTGGGTTTTTAATTTTACGTGATATTGATTGAGATAAATTTAAGTGACACATGTGAATGCCCTATTGGACAGCACCAGCTGAGAGGAAGCTGTGCCAATATGTTAGGATAGGGTGGTCATGAGTCATTTTTTTTTCTTTCTCATGTTTCAAAGATGTTACAGTGTGACTGTATTAATCATATGATGAAACAAAGCTTTAAAACTAGATAGCCAGGGACTTCCCTGGGGGTCCAGTGGTTAAGAATCTGCCTTCCAATGTAGGGGATGTGGGTTCAATCCCTGGTTGGGGAACTGAGATCCCACATGCTGCAGCTAAGAGTTCTCATGCCGCAACTAAAATATCCCACATGCCCCAACTAAAGAACCTACACGCCGAAATTCAAAGATCCCATGTGCTGCAACTAAGACCTGATGCAGTCAGATAAATAAATATTAAAAAAAAATAGATCACATAGCTGATAGCCACTGCATAGCTCAGACCAGCTCACCCCCGTCTGCTGTCTTGCATGCTTGTTAATGAGAAGGCCCCTTAGGACCCCGTGACCCTCCTCCCCAGAGTTGTCATCGGTGCCCCCGCCCCCAGGGTAAATGTGTGCCATGTTTCTTCTCTCTCATCCCCTCCTCTTGTCATTCTTGGTGAGTGTTCTGGGGACGGCTGTCCTGAGTGAAGGGTGGTGTTCAGCTTACAGAATGAGCTGGGTGGCCTTGCCACTTTGAGGCTCTCACCTTGGCATCACTGGGGCGGTGGTCCAGCCAGCGCAGACACAGGTCCAGGAGAGTCGGGTGCAGCCATGAGGGGTGACAGCTGCCTGTCCCCGGGGTCCTACCTGGATGCTCCCCTGCCTGCCTACCTCTCCTCTCCTCTTTTCCCACACATGCTGTGGTTTGGCCAGCCATTCCCCACAGCCTCACCCTTCCCCAGCCTCCCTCCAGCTGGAATGTGCTCCCCTCCCCTGGTGAAACCCCAGCCAGACTGTGGCCTCCTCCATGACCCCGGCTGGCTCCCCAGAGCTCCTGCCGCTTTCCCCAGGCATCCTGTTTATGTGGCATTTAACATGTGCTGCCTCCTGCTGTTGCTTTTCCTTGAGCTGTACCGTCTTCTGGACCAGTGCCGTCCTATAGGACTTTCCATGGTGATGAACGCTGTCCAGCGCGGTAACCACTGGCCATGTGTGGCTGTGGACTCCTGGCAATGTGGCTCTGGAAACCAAGCAACTGGATTTTTAATGTTTTCATCTTTAATGAACTTAAAGTCCAGTAGCCACAGGCGCTGAGGGCTTCCATGTTGGACAGTGCAGGCCCAGAAGAAACTGCTTCTGGGGGGTGGGAGGGGGAGAGTCGTAGTCACCATCCTTGCAAAGAGGAGCCCCTCAGACTTCTCTGTCGAGAGAGAGAGAGAGAGAGAAAGGGGAAAAGGCCAGAAAAGTGAACAGGTGTCCCCGCCCTCCACCCAGGGGCTGGTTTCCTAGGGGGTGGATGGCAGGAGGGGTCACAAGCAGAAGCCAGTGAGGAGGGAGGGTAACGATGGAGCCAGCCCTGAGGGCAGTGACTGCGACAGCATGACGGCGCCCACCCCGCAGAGGGAGCCAGGCTGAAATAAATGGCATCTTAAGTGCTTTTTGCCTTTAGGAGGAAAAGGCTCTATGACACCAGAGTATCAGCCGTAAAGGCTGAATTATTCATACTGGCTCGATGTCGCTGGTGTAACTGGCCTTGCTTTTCCTGCCCTGCTCAGGGGAGAATCCAGCCTCAGAAGGACATGAAGCCTGTGAGCTGGGTGGGCCAGGGCCAGGTGCTGTCACTGATTGGGGGGCTGCCAGGAGGGACCCAGAGGGTGTCATGCTGGTCACCCAAAGCCTGGTGAGGGGGCAGGCTGTGCGATGCCATGAGATTCTTCGTTGCTTTGGGTGGTTTTCATAAATAACCTTGCTGTTCCTTTTCTGTCCAACCATCTTGGGGCAGGCAGGCAAGCCTGCAGGAGGAGAAACTGCAAGGGGTGGGGGGTGATATAAGCAAGGAAGACACTTTTCACCCCTTCCCACCCAGAGTAGCTAAAGCAAATAAGAACCCTCTCCCAGAGGTGGGAGATGAAGAAAGAAGAGGAGGAGGGGCCAGAAGGATGGGATCCTAAAGAGATGAAGAAGGGGAGCAGCAGAGAAGGGCCAGTGGATGTCCTCGGAGGCCATTCCAGCAGCAGTGGGACTGGGGATGGGGTGAGGGAAGCTTCCAGGGCTGTGCTGCCCAGGAGAGGAGGGTAATGGTCAGAGAGCATGAATGTGGGTCCTGGAGAGATTTAAGAGGTGGAATGGCCAAGAGTTGGTGAGAGGTGGGATGGCCAGGTGCTAGGGGGGCACACCCCCAAATTTCTGGAAGATACCTCTGGGCTAGCTCAGTACTGGGCCAGCCCGGGTGCCCCGGACGCCCCGAGGATGCTCCTGGAACACCCACCCTCACCCCCTGGGGGCCCCCAGCAGCAGCCTGGCAGCCGAGAGGCTGGCAGCTTCCAAAGATCTGTTGTTTGGGTTTGTTTGTGCTTCTGTAACCGGGAGCTGAGATTTATTTCTTTAAAACATCCCATCTCCCGACACCCTGCAATCTGTTCTGTGCGTCGTTAAGACTAATCTTGTCTTATGTTTCTGTAGCACTCGGCAGGCTCTGTGCCGCATCTATCCCTCCACACCCCCCCACACACATCCCTGCTCCATGTGCGGCCCCCCAGCCAAGGTGGCAGTCACTCACCACTCCCCTGCTCCATGCCTAGGGCTGGCTGATAGCAGGGCTCCAAAGGAAGCCTATTTGAGAAGGGCAGCTGGTGGGACTGAGCCCTTGGACCAGCCTGGGAGCCTTGCTGCCAGGCAGGGAAGCCAGGCCCTGCCTGGGGCGGAGGATGGCCCTTCAGCGTCTACCCCGCAGTTCTGGAAACGCATTGGCGGCCAGCTGCCACTGGCTCCAGGAGCTCAGAGGGGCTGCCAGGGAATTCAGGCTGGGTCTCGATGGTGCCCAGTCATTTGATGTGAGACTCAGGGCGGCTGTTTGGCTCAGACACGCTGTCTGGGGAGGGAAGGGGCAGGCCATCTGGGCTGGGCCAGGTCTGCCATCAAACGTAAACCAAGCCCTGTGTGATCCCCGGGGCATGAGCTTGTCAAGGTGTTTTAGTCTCTCTGTCTCAGTTTCCTCATCTGTGCGGTGGGGCCACTGTGAACACAAAGGCGATGAGGAAAAGCGGTTCCAAGAGGCTCAGCACAGAGTAGGCAAATGGCAGTCATTTACCAGGACGCTAAAAATAAAAGTGGCATTTTTATGGCACCTATCAGGGTGCCAGCCCGATCCTAAGAGCTTTGTGTTAGTTTCTTGGGGCTGCTGTAAGGAAGGATCGTAAACTGGATGACTTAGAAAAGTAGAGAGAGGTTCTCATGGTTTTGGAGGGTGGGAGTCTGAAATCAAGGTGTTTGAAGGTCCAGAGAGGTCCTCCCTCCCCTTGCCAGCTCCTGGAGCTCCAGCTGTCCCTTGTGGCCATGCCCCTCCGGTCTCTGCCTACATTGTCACGTGGTTTCTCTTCTTGGGAGGACAGCAGTCCTTGGATTTAGGGCCCACTCTCAATCCAGGATGAGCTCATCTTGGGATCTTTAACTAATTACATCTGTAACTTGTTTCCAAATAGGGTCACATTGGGAGATGAATTTTGGGAGACCCTATTCAATCCATCTTAGGCTTTGTGGGCACTGACTGTTTAACGCTTGAAACAATGCCCGAGGTTGGGGTATTCTTCTCCCATTGTAGACAAGGTTGAGGCACAGGGTCACAGAGCGAGGCTTCTAGCAGAGGTACCAGCTATGATGTTAAAAACAGAAAAACAAAACAAAATCCAGCCCTGTTTCCGTCATCACTTGGCACATGAGTCGCCCTTGCCGGCCTAGTCTTAGTCCTGTTGGCCCCTTGGGTCTGTTTGGAACCCCTCCCCCCCTCCCCCCTGGATAGGCTTGTGGGGCTGGAGCAAAGATGCTGTGGAAATCTACCTGTGACATAAGTAATGTTATGTCCACTTTGGAAATTTGGGAGGAAAGGCATAAAGAAAATATTTATGGTCATCAATCCTTCCAGCATTACTATTATCATTTTGGTTTACTTCTCTCTGGCCTTTCAGAGATGGGGATTGTAATTGCCCATCTGAAGAGTCAACAGATCTTCTCTATAAAGGGCCACTTAGTGAGTATTTTTGGTTTTTTGAACGGCACAGCCTCTGTGTAGCTTCTTAACTCTGTCCATAGAAAACAGTCACTAGCAATATGAAAGTGATTGGGTGTGGCTGGGTTCCAGTAAAATTTGATTTATGGATTCTTTGTATTTCATATAATTTTCATGTGTCATGAAATAGTTCCTTCCTTTTGTCTTTTTCAACATTGAAAAATGTTCAAACCCATTCTTTGCACAAAAACCTGCATGTGGATGTTTGTAGCAGTTTCTTTCATAAATGCCAAAACTTGGAAGCCACCAAGATGTTCATATTTCCATAGGTTAAGGGAGAGATAAGCTGGAACAGGGAATTCTAGACAAGGGAATTCTACTCAGCACTAAAAAGAAATGAGCTATCAAGACAGGAAAAGACATGGAGGAAACGTAAATGCATGTTGCTAAGTGAGAGAAGCCAATCTAAAAAGGCTACAGACTGTGTGATTCCAACTATATGACTTTCTGGAAGAGTCAAAGCTATGGATACACTAAAAAAAGATCAGTGGTTGCCAGGCATTAGGGTTGAATAGAGCACAGAGGATTTTTAGGGAAGTGAAACTATTCTGGATGGTGCTGTGATGCTGATACATGTCCTTATGCATTTGTTAAAACCTAAAGAATGTACAGGGCTTCCCTGGTGGCTCAGCAGTAAAGAATCCACCTGCAATGCAGGAGACACAGGTTCTATCCCTGGGTTGGGAACATCCCCTGGAGAAGGAAATAGCAACCCACTCCAGAATTCTTGCCTGAGAAATCCCATGGGCAAAGAAGCCTGGCGGGCTACAATTCATGGGGTCACAAAAGAGTCAGACACAACTTAGCAACTAAAAACAATAACAATATAGAATGTACAGCATCAAGAATGAACTGTAATGTAAACTATGGGCTTTAGTTATTAATAATAATGTATTGATATTGTTCATCAATCACAACGAATGTATCACACTAATGCAAGATGTTAGGGGAACATCTGTTTGAGTGGAGAGGTATCTAGGAACTCTCTGTACCTTCTGCTCAGTTTTTCTGTAAACCTAAAACTGCTCTTAAAAATAGGCTATTAAAAAATTCTTAGCTCATGGATTGTACACATAGCAGGCCATTACGTGCTGACTCCTGGTCTAGGAAATGTAACAGGTCTACTCCTGCTCAGTAGAAATGTAGTGAGCCTCATGTGTGATTTAAAATTTTCTAGTAGTCTTGTTTTTAAAAAATTCCATCTTGAAATAACTACAGAGTCACAGGAAGTTGCAAAATATGTACAGGGAAGTCCCATGCATCCTTCACTCACCCTCCCCTGATTGCAGTATCCTGTGTAAAACCATAATACACATTCCGGACCGGGAAATGAAGTTGGGTACAACGCACAGATCTTGCTGGTCTTTCAAACTCCATTTGTGTGCACCTGCATATAGAATCCTGTGCAATTGTGTCCCATGTGTAGCTTTGTGTAACCACCACCGCAATCAAGGTACAGAACAGTTCCATCGCTGCATGGCTCCCATATGCTCCCCCTCAGAGTTGCAGCCACACCTGTATTCTCTGTCTCTAGAAGACTTCCATATAAATGAAATCACATGCTCTGTCTCCTTGAGATGGGCCTTTTTCACTCAGCATAACTCCCTTGAGCCCCATCTGAGACACTGTATGTACTTGTAGTGCTTTCCTTTTTATTGCTAAGTAGGATTCCAAGGTGTGCATGAACCAGTTTAACTATCCACCCTTTGAAGGAAGGATATTAATGGGTTGTTTCCAGTTTGGGGCATTTACGAATAAACCTGTTGTGAACATTTCTATATGGGTTTTTGTCTGAATGTGGCTTTCATTTTTCTGGGAGAAATTCCCAAGAGTGTAATTGCTGGGTCATATGTATGATGGTTGCATGTTTTGTCTTAAATAAATTGCCCAAATTTTTTTCCAGAGTAGCTGTGCCAGCTTATATTTTCACCAGCAATATAGGTGAGTGGTACAGTTTCTCTGCATCCTTGCCAGCATTTGGTGTGCTCAATGCAAGGAGATCCAATCAGTCCATCCTAAAGGAAATCAGTCCTGAATATTCATTGGAAGGACTGATGCTGAAGCTGAAGCTCCAATACTTTGGCCACCTGATATGAAGAACTGACTCATTTGAAAAGACACTGATGCTGGGAAAAATTGAAGGTGGGAGGAGAAGGGGATGACAGAGGATGAGATGGTTGGATGGAATCACCGACTCAATGGACATGAGTTTGAGTAAACTCTGGGAGTTGGTGATGGACAGGGAGGCCTGGCATGCTGCAGTCCGTGGGGTTGCAAAGAGTTGGACACGACTGAGTGACTGAACTGACTGACTGACTGACTGACTGACTGTTTCATATTTTGGCCATTTTGGTATGTGTGTGGTATCCCACTGTGGTTTAATTTGCATTTCCCTAATGATTAGCGATGTTGAGCATTTTTACATGTGTTTCTTTGCCATCTTCTTATTCTCTTTGGTGAAATGTCTCTTCATGTCTTTTGCCTATATTCTAATCTTCCTGCTGGGCTTTCCTGGTGGGTTATCCTGGTGGCTCAGATGGTAAAGAATCTGCCTGCAATTCAGGAGACCTGGGTTCAATCCCTGGGTTGGGAAGATTTCCTGGAAGAGGGCATGGTAATTCACTTCAGTATTCTTGCCTGGAGAATCCCCATGGACAGAGAAGCCTGACAGGCTACAGTCCATGGGGTTGCAAAAAGTAGGATATGACTGAGTGACTAAGCACACAGCACACACAGTCTTTTTGTTTAACTGTTATATGTTTGAGAGTTCTTGTTTTTCACATACTAGTCTTTTGTCAGATATGTAATGTACAAGTATATCTCTGAAGTTATCTTTTCATCCTCCTAGCAGAATCTTTCACAGGGTAAAATATTTTAATTCTGATGACACCCAATGTATCAATTTTTCCTCTTGTGACTCTTGCTTTTGTTGTCAAGTCTAAGAACTCCTGGCCTAGTCCTGAATCCTAAAGATGATCTCCTATTATTTTCTTTTTTTTTTTTAAGATGATCTCCTATTATCTTCTAAAAATTTTGTCATTTTACATTCTATGTTTATGTCCATGATCCATGTGGAGTTAATTTCAGTATAAGGAATGAAATTTAAGGCAAGGTTTATCTTTCAGCCTGGGGATGTTTTGTTGCCCCAGAATCATTGAAACGGGGTACCCTCCTCCATGGAATTACTTTTGCACTTTTGCCAAAAATCAGTCGAGCATAAACGTATGTATCTAATAGCTGTATTTTAATGAGTAAAAAAGATATGTAAAATCAATTTGAATAATTACCCAGTATACCCAAAATATTACCATTTCAACGTGTGATCAATATTAAAAGTTGATGGAAGATGTTCAGTGTTCCATCTTTGTATTTAGTTTTAGGGAATCTCATGTGAACTTTAACCCTAGAGCACATCTCAGTTTTGTTTTGCTTTTTTAAAATTTACTTTTAGCTGTGCTGGGTCTGCGTTGCTGCACGGGCTTTTCTCTAGATGTGGAGAGCAGGGGCTACTCTCTAGTTGCAGTGTGTGGGCTTCTGTTGTGGTGGCCTATCTTGTGGAGCATGGGATCCAGGTGCATGGACTTAGGTCATTGCAGCACGGGGGCTCAGTAGTCGCGGCTCCCAGGCTCCAGAGAACAGGTTCAGTGGCTGTGGCACATGGGCTCAGTTGCTCCTTGGCATGTGGGATCTTCCTGGATCAGGGATCGAACCTGTGTCTCCTGCACTGGCAGGCAGATTCTTTACCACTGAGCCACCACATCTCAGTTTTAATTTGCCACATTTCAAGTGCTTGATGCCACGTGTGGCACAGGACCATGGAGTTGGCCAGCTCTAACCTCTACTGGCTGGTGTCCTGATATGGTTTTATTGGTTTTTGTCTTTTCTTTTTTTTCCCTCGTGTTCTCTGGCCAGCCCTCTTCCTTTGTCCCTGATGGCTGGGCAGCTTCTGGGGGGAAGTCTGATGAACGTTCTGTTGCTCCTGCCTGGGAGAGGTTCTGTAGCCCTAGCCCCTCCTTGGCTTGGAGCAGAGACTCTGGAGAAGTCACCAGTGTTACCCAAGGAAGCAAGATTCCAAAAAGACAGATGCCTGGTGGAGCCCTTGCATGGGTCGATCTTCTTGAAATCATGATATTGTTGACTGTCCTCTCAAGGGCTGTCAGCTCTCTAGAAAGCCAGCCTCTTTCTACTAAAGCTGTCAAGACAGGGAGGAAAGAAGTGCATCAACCCTCCCGAAGTGAAAATAAAGTTCAGCCTCCAGGGGAGGCCACACCCCCCAGGGAATTGACAGTCCCACTGCAGGATGACTGTTGAAGGACAAGGAAATAAAACAGTTGTCAGCCTCTCCCCCTCAGCTCACAAACCACCACAGCCCCTCTGGGGGTCCTTGATGCAACCCTCACTGATTTGTTGCAGAGGATAGTGGGGATGCTCTCCAGGGCGCTGTGTTGCTCTGACTGCACAGAGCCCCGCATGGGAGCAGGAAGCCAGAGGCCCTGGGGACCTCGGCTCTTGCATCAGCAGCCCTGGCAGAGCCTCTGCAGGGCCCACGTGAGCTTCTGAGAGCTTTAAGCTTAAGGTCACAGAGTAATGACGTGGCAGTGTCTCCCAGGTGAGCCATCCTCTGACTTTGGGGAACCCCCCCCACTTGGCTGTTGCAATGTAACCCAATACCTGATGAAATCCTCCCCCAAAGCAAGAGGGAAGTGACCGATGACCTTTGTCATTTGATGGGAACGTTCCTGTATCCTCTGCTGTTTGCCTTAATGTTCATTCCTGGCAAAGTAAACAAAGCATTTTTACTTGGATTTTCCGTTCAATTCAACCAGTGTTCCCTAAATGCCTGTGGTGTGCTGGGGAGAAGGGGCTCCTGGCAGCCCCTCCACCATATCCAGAATGTGCTTCCTTGCTTCAGGAAATCTGTTTTGGGAACCTGAGAGTATGGTTTCCCTGACGATCTAACAGCCAAAGCCCAGCTACACTGGTCATCGCAAAAACGCCTGCCCTTTGCAAGTCATGGGCCAGTGGAAGCAGGCCTGACCTCTGGTGCCAGCAGGTGGCCTCGAGTAAATTCCCGACCCTTCTTAGCAGCAGGCAGTGACACAGATGGTCCCTAAGTGTGGCCACCCTGCAGCCCAGCCCCTGGCCCCCTCCCAGCTCTGCCCAGCTCTGCCCTCACACGTGTCCATCCTCATTGTCCCACCTTTTACCCCACACAGTGACCGTCCTTGCCCACCAGACCATCACAGGCGAGTGGCTCCTAAGTGCCCTGGAGGTCCCCAGGAGGAGGCGTGGAGATGAGCCTTCAGGCTTAGATGGCCACATGCCTCTTCTGTTACATTTTATTTGATGGTTTCCAAGATGGAGGGCAAATCCTCTAAAGATGGGAAGGAGCTTTCCTGAGGGGCTTTGGGGCCAGCAAGGGTGCTTGCCAGGGTCAGGGTAACATGGAGCTAAGAAGCCAGAAGTGGAAATGTTCTGGAAGGAGGGAGGGTGGCTGTCTCATGGGTCACAGAAAGGGAGACCCGCGCATGTCTGGAAAGGAGAGGGAGGGGAGGAGACCTGGGACCCAGCAAAGGGGCATAGATGTGGCCTCTCCCTGGAGCCCCCAGGCTGGCGGTTAGGGCCGGACCCTGTAGATGGTAAGACATCAGGATCTGTCTTGCTTCTGTAAATATTTAAACACTGGGAGGATTATTTTTGGTAGCTACGGTCTCTCTCTGAGCCTGGCGGGCTGCCGGGCTGCTGGGAAGGGTGTCGAGTGACAGCGGGCTCTCTGCATACTCCCCTGCGCTCCGCGTGCTCACGGGCACAACGGCCACGACTTAAATGGGTTCACGGTTCTCCTTTCTGGGAGAGCCTGACCAGGCACGGGCTCACAGGCTTTCACGTTCTGGGTAAGACCGACGTGACCAACACGGATGTCAGGCCTCCAAAGTTTCCCTGACGGTAGTTGAAAGTGACAGTGCCTTGAGCTTCCAAACCGCGAGCAGTGAAGTAGTAGGGCCAACCGCCCGGCCGGGCACCCCCTAGGGAGGTGGCCACGCTCCACCAGACCCACCTGGGGTGAAAGGACTCATTGTGTGCCCCCGCCGAGCACGAGGGGCTGTAGAGAGCCGTCTTTGTCAGATCCACGGGGCTGACGTGCAGAGGAGCCTGCTCCCGCGGCGGGCGTGAACGTGGGGTGCCGAGGGCCACTGGGGCCCGGCTCTCTGGGAGCGGTGGCCGGTCTCCCCCGGCCCCAGCATCAAATCTGTCTGGGCATCATGGCCCTGATTCTTCCCCATGGAACACGAGGCTGGCATACACCCTGCCTTGAAACTCCATTTTCCTGGAGGTGGCACTTCAGCTGAGGAGGGCTCTGTGTGTGCCCAGCAGATGGCAGGCTTCCCCCAGATCAGCCAGGGGTGTGCCCTGCCCGCTGAGCCCGCCCCGCCTCCCACCCAGAGAGGAAGTTCCATCTGCCTTTTGTTGCTCACCTGTCCCCCCTCCCTTCTCACTGCCTGTTCCTGAGGGGCTGCCTGGGGGTGTGCTGCTGAGGAGGGGGACACAAGCTCAGACACAAGCCAGACTCCCTTGGCTGTGGGACCACCAGACACGCCTTCCCTGGGTCCCATCTCTATTTTCAGCCAGCCTCTGTCTCCCCTGCCAACTTTCCATCTCCTCTTTTGGGGGTCTGATAGGTGGAGAGTTGCCAGCATGGTCCCCCACCACCACCCCAGCCTTGTGCCATCCACTGCCTCCCCAGAGACCAGAAGGGCTAGACAGGCTTGGCCTCTGGCCCCAGATCAGAGGCACACGGCCAACATTAGACCTGGGATGCCAGGCAGTGGTCATCCCAGGATGCAGACTGCTTACTGTCCTTCTCACTGCTCCTGTGGACATGCTGACCCCTCCCACAGCCCAGCTGGGTCTCAAGGGTGGCCTTGTTTGGGATTTACTTTGTTGGACACTCTCTCTTTTAAAAAGAAAAGTTAATGGTTTTTATATAAATAATATGTAGTTAATACAGACGTGTTACATATAAAGGAGTTATACCCCAAGGAATTGAAAGCAGGGACTCAAAGAGTTATTTACACACATCTTCCATGACTTTCAAGAACCAACTTTTTCAGATTAGCCATAAGGCTGTGTCGATTGTTCCTCACCCTAACATTGGTCTGGAACTCCAGTCACACTGCTGTGGCCCAGGACTGCTGGCTGCAGGCATCTCTGCACCAGCTTTGGTGCAGCAACCATGCGTCTCTGTCTGGGTTGGACGCAGAGGCCGACAAAGCTAGCCGTGGCACCATAGCCAGGGGGCTGACCGTGGCCTGGGCTCCCACCACCTGGTCTCCTCCTGGTGAACAGGGCCTGAGATTCATCACCACACACACCTCCCTGTAACAGGGACCTATGCCTTGTTCAACCCAGATCTAAGGTGGTTGAAAATAAAATCCAGGTCTACGCCCTGAAAGCAGGTTCTTCAAAGACTCCGGGGGGTGGGAAAAACTGGAGGAAGCTCTGGGAGGCTTGTCAAGGTCAGATCAGGAGATACCTCTGACCCAGCCTTTTCCAGAACTTAGAAAAATAGACTCTCCCTGTTGTCTTCTGGGAACTGGGAAAATGAACACACCCTTCTGAGTGCCTGTCACTGAAGGGAGGGCACCTAAACAGGACACTGAGTCCCTGGCACACCCCCCCACCCCCAGAAGATGGGAATTGACACTGGGAATCCAGGAGGGGGCATCAGGGAGGGACTAACTGGGCATGCCAGCCATGAGGGTCCCTCTGCCTGCCCCCAGGAATCTCTACCAGTAATCTGTGGTGAGATTGGCCAAGGCCAGTGTTTATACCCCTCCTCTTGGGCCCCCTGGTAGCTCAGACAGTAAAGAATCCGCCTGCAATTCAGGAGACTTGGGTTCAATCCCTGGATTGGGAAGATCCCCTGGAGAAGGGAATGGCTATCCACTCCAGTATTCTTGCCTGGAAAATTCCATGGACAGAGGAGCCTGGCGGGCTACAGTCCATGCAGTCGAAAAGAATCGGACATGACTGAGCGACTAATATTACTTTCTTATAACAAGAGCACTGGTTTTTCTATTAATGAAGCTTCTAGAGTCCTCCCAGCCTGCAGCAAAGCAAAAGGCAGCTCAGGTCACAGGCAAAATGAGCAAGGGTCACTGGGGAGGAAGGCCTGGCTTGTGGGAACTGGGCTGGTAAAGCTGGCCTGCTTTCCTCTCCCTGGCCCCCTTTAGCCTTCTGGGCCCTGCGGGCCGGCTACTGTAGAAGCCCAGAGCCCTCTCCTTCTTGCCTTGGGCCCAGGTAGCAGGAGGTGGCATACCTGTTGGGGCTGGTCCCCAGGCCAATGCCGACTGGACTGCCACAGAAGGCATGCCTGCCTTCTCAGAGGAACCATACACAAAGTCCAGACCTCCAGAAACAGCTAATACATGGAGTGACCTTTGAGTTTGGCAAGTGCTCAGCCAAAGCGCGGCATGAACTTGGCCCAAATGGCCAGCGTCCCTAATGGCAGAGGTCAGGACCTCCAGGCTGCCCTGGGGCCCATGCCTGGGGTCATCACTCACAGGATGGCCTAGGCAGAGTCTGAGCCCTGATGACTCAGCACCCTTCACCTCTGCCTGGACAGGGCCACATGCAGACAGTTCCTGAGCAGACTTGCCGGTCGGCCCAGGACGAGAACAGCCCCGCCTACCTGGGGATAAGCCTTTAAAACAATCCTGAACTCTGCATAGGCCCTTAGCCCTGGCGAGGGGAGGAGGACAGTGAAGATAGCTATACTTATTCAGACTTACTCTGCAACAGGCAAAAAACCATGTCTTTTCATCCTTGAGAACACCCAGCGCCACATTTTGGAAGTGCCTCTGTCATTCAAACAAAGCTCAAAGCCAAAGGGTCACCTGCGCAGGGCCACACCGTTGGAGATGACGGGACCTGGTTAAAAGGCTTTGGGCGTTTAACCGCTTCCAGAGCAGTAGCCCCCAGCTCTGAGGACTCTACTTCTATTGTTTAAAAGGCAAAGTTCACTCCTTGCTCACTGCGCCTCTTCATCAGGGGAAAGCAGTGCTGCTTGTGAGGGGTCTTAATGGTCCCCCACATTTGGGGTGCCCTTGGGGCCACCTCGAGTCCCGCCTGTGAGTGGGATTGCAGTTCACCACTCCCTGACTGCTCACACTGTGCTTTCACCCAGAGCTGGTGTTTGTGTAATGGACGGAAAACATTCCCACTCATCCCTATGCCTTTTCCCTCATTTTTAAAGAAAAGTCCTTTGGGGAAACCTTTTTCTCTCTTATTGACTGAAAGACTTTTCCTTGGCGGAACTGAGGGTACCGGGTCCCCAGAAAGGGCCCGGCCTGGGGCCAGGTGTGGGCTAGGATTTGGTGACACCGTGCAGCCTGGCAGGAGAGGGAGGCATGGCTATGCCCAGGCTTTTCCATGGGGCTGGCCAGGGCACACTTCATGGTGCTTGGCAGAACTGAGCTTTGATACTGAGAGGTTTTAACTGACAAAACAAGCAGGGACCACTAAGTTTTGCTTCGTGGCTGATTAATGATTAAAGGACCAACATTCCACGCATAAAACCTTCCAGGAAAGCTCTCTTCATCCCTCAAGTGAGTGCTTTGGGGCTTGTCCTCTTTGCAGTGGAATGGGTGTGTTGAGATGCTGGCATGCGCTGACAGAACTCTTGGTTTGGAACACAGGGGAGCAGCCCCAGCTGGTGGAGCCGGGAGCAGGCGAGCTGTGCATGTCTGACTTTCCACCACCATCTAATGATTGAGCAGGCCCGGGGAGCCCCATCGGGTGGTTCCCACTGTACTCCTTGGTAGCTGACGGTGTACAGTTTGGATTTAACACACAGCTCTCTGTAGTTGACAAAGAAAAACTATTTCCAGTTTGCACTAACTGGCCACAGCCGTTGCTGAAGCCGGGAGAGGGGCTGGCTGACTGGTGTGACTTCTCGGGTGGTAGTGTTTTGTGACTTTGGAAAGAACATGAAAGACTAGGCAGACGTCCACTTGCCAAGGAGCCCAGGGCTGGTGGCCAGGCCAGCACCTCCCTGGTAGGTGTCAGGGAAAACGTTCAAAGTAAATAAACACTGTGATTTCTGGGCCTGCATAATACCTTTCCCCTCTCTTTCCTAATCCCAACACCTGGGGCTGGAACCCCACAGGGGAAGCTCTTGTCCTTTCATAACTGAAGGTTGAGCTTGGCCTGGATGGTAACAGGGATCCTGACTTAAGACACACATTCACACACACATAGTCACATGTATGCAGACATACCGTGTATATACAAACACACATACATATGCCACACACCCCACATACATACACACACAGTTTCAGGGAGAAGAACTTGAGAGTATTTTGCTGGAGTCAGAAGAAAATATTCAATGACCTCTCATTCTCCTCTATGTGTTTAGTTTTTCCTTTTTTGAAAAAATCACTTTCAGAATTGCCGGGCTGGTTTTTCCAAATTTGAGTCAGCCCTTTATATCCACCAGTTCAGCATCTACTGATCAACCAACCTCAGACTGAAAAAGCTTGAGAAAAAAATTTCCAGAAAGTCCCAAAAAGCAGAACTTGAATTTGCCACATGTGAGCAATTAGTTGGGCTTCCCAGGTTACCCAGTGATAAAGAATTCATCTATCAATGCAGAAGACGTGGATTGGATTCCTGGATCAGAAAAATCCCCTGGAGGAGGAAATGGCAACCCAATTCTTGACTGAAAAACCCCATAGTCAGAGGAACCTGGCAGGTCACAGTCCATGGGGTTGCAAAGAGTCAGACATGACTGATTGACTGAACACACACAAGCAATTATTTACATGGCATTGACACTGTAGCCTTGCCATTGCATTAGACATTATAAGTCATTTAGATATTATAAGTCATGATTTAAAGTTTATGGGAGAATACATACACCCCATTGTTCATGGCAGCACTATTTACAATAGCCAAGAATGGAAGCAACCTAAGTGTCCATAAAGAAGATGTGGTATATATACAAAGGAGTATTACTCAACCATAAAAAAGAATAAAATAATGCAGCAACATGGATAGACCTAGAGATTATCATATTAAGTGTAATAAGTCATATAATGAAAGGCAAATATCATGTGATATCACTTATATGTGGAATCTTAAAAATGATACAAATGAATTTATTTACAAAACTGAAATAGACTCACAGATATAGAAAACAAATTAATAGTTACCAAAGGTGAAAAGAAGGGAGGGATAAATTAGAAATTTGAGATTAACAGATATACACTACTATATATAAAATAAGCAACAAGGACGTACTGTATAGCATAGGGACCTATGCTATATTCAGTCTCTTGCAATAATCTATAATGGTAAGAGGATCTATATATATATATGCATGCATGCATATATACATATATTTATGTATATAGGGCTTCCCAGGTCGCCCTAGTGGTAAAGAACCCACGTGCTAATTCTGGAGGCGTAAGAGACACAGGTTCGATCCCTGAGCTGGGGAGATCCCCTGGAGAAGGGAATGGCAACCCATTCCTGTATTCTTGCCTGGAGAATCCAATGGACAGAGGGGCCTGGTGGGCTATGATCCATAGGGTCGAAAAGAGTTGGACACAACTAAAACAACTTAGCACAGTTACACACATATGTATATAATTGAACAATTTTCCTATACACATGAAAATAACACAACATTGTTAATCAACTATACTTCAATATAAATAAATAAATAACGTTTCCGGGAGGATGTGCGTAGGTTATATGCAAATACTTGCCATTTTATACAAGGGACTTGAGCATCCTCGGATTTTTGTATCCTCGGGGGCCCTGGAGCCCACCCCCCACAGGTACTGAGGAAGGACTGAATACCCCCTAGATCTCATACAGACATAACATCCAAGACCCTCAGAGGGTTCCAGACAAGTGGACCTCCAAACACATGTGTTTGCCCCATACTGAAAGCTCCCCAAAGGAAAATCCCTCCCCGCCTGTAAGCCAGCCACTGTTGAAAGAGCCCCCAAACCCCTCTGAACCCAAATCTCCTATTCCTACTTTACATCCTTTCTCCTAAACTGGCTTGCAGCAGTGCCCAAAGCTCTCCCTGTAGAGTGAGGCCACAACCACAAAACTGGGAGAAAGTACTTCCCAGGGGCACTCCCGACCTCAGCCTCCACCCTCGGAGAGAGTGATGGCTCCTGGTCACCGGGCACATGCCTGCACCTGTTTGCTCTGTTTTTAAAATAGCCATCCTTAAAGAAATGCTTGTTCATCACCACACCCAGACCAAGATGTTCTGGACAATTCCCTCCTGGTTGGGTGAGGCCTGCGATCCTGCTACTGGCTGGAGACCTGATTACTCCCTGGACAATGCTGCAACCCCCAATCACTCCCAGTCCTGACTTTCTGCTGCCTACGGTGGAGGTGCCTATGCCCACCTCACATCCAAAGGCCTCTGTGTAAACAAAATACCCCAGATGACTTTGCTGCAAGGCAGCTGCAGGAAGGGAGCCCCGGAAACACAGCAGCAGAGCCCATAGGATAAAGGGACAGTGACCTTAAGCCCAGCTCCTCCCAGCGGTCATGACAAAGGCAGCCCAGGTTCTATCTGGACAGCCCCCAACCCAATCCTGCCCAGCTTGCCCAGGAAGGGCCTCGGACACTGGACCAGCTACAGGCTTCTCACTCAACCAAACCTTCCCATTGACCTAACGGGGGTGATGTGTCCCACTGAGGATGCAGGACACAGGGCTCAGTCACAGCCTCTTTCAGAGTCAGGTTTGCCAAGCCATTCCTTGTGAATGGGAAACCCTTCTGGGATGCTGAGGTTAAACCCACTGACTCACTGGAGGGGACCCACCCTTTTGTAAGATGCAAGGAATAGGGGATGAGGGACATCCTCATCCTTCGAAGCAGGAGTTGCCACCCAGAGCCCTGCTTTCTCAGGTGGCAGGGACAGCCTTTGTCCTCTGACACAGACCTCGGAGTGAGGATGTCCTGCAGGCAGAGGCTCCGGAAAATGTCCTGGGGGCTGTGAAGCCACGGGGTGGTGTTGAAGACTTGGAGCAAAGGGGCCTGCTCTTTAGCTCTGATTCGAAACTCTGTGTATTTGTGACGATCAAAAACATCTGCTTGGGCTGGACGTCCATCTGGGAGGACGATCAGAGATCTCACATTCAAGACACGAACATACCCTTGCAATGTGGAGCGCATGTGCAACGTGCCCTCAAAGTACAAGGCCTGAGACCCATGTACAAAGCTAGTGATGACTTCGGACCTGAAGTGGGTGGGAGCGAACCCAAAGGCATCATTGCTGCCTCTCCCCACCCCCACTCCCAGCACTGGGACCGTGCAGTAATTGGCACTGCGGTGATTTATGCAAGTGCTAATCAAAAGCTTTTATTTTCTGATTATCTCTCCGTTTGATGGATGGCAGATGCCAATGCAGTCAAAATATAAACACGTTCCAGTCGGAATGTTTCAAAGAAGAAACTAGCCGTTCCAGAGAGTAGAGGAGGGCACCCCTTATGCTGCCTGGCAAAGAGTTTCATTGGGGAAAATTATTTTTCATCCCCTTTTTGCTTTCTATTTAAATTAAGCTTCACCAAGCAAGTTTGGCAGCAGCGGAGGCTCCTAATTTGGTCCCCCTTGACCTCTGCTGCCTTGATTGGCAGTTTGTTGCTGGGCGGGAAGCTGTGCCCGCGAGGTAGGAACAGCAGAACAAATGCCCTAGGACAGCTCTGTGTCCCCCGAGGACCCCAGCGGAGCAGGGAGAGCGCGCAATTAGAGAGGTCTTCACACAGAAAGTTAATTAGCTACTAAATAGCATTTAGCACAGTTTACGATGGGAAATGCATGTCTGAGAAGCAAATGGAGACCAGTGAATAATGGTGGCCGCAAGATGGGGGGTCCTGGCCGCTGACGCTTTACTCCTCGGGCCTGACTCAACGCCAGGGTCTCAGGGCACCGGGCCTCTGTTTCCTCGAGGGTGGAGGGAGGGAAGGAACCTGAGATGTCCTGGCCCACGTGCCCAGGAGTTGTGCCCCCAAGAATGAGGGCCAGGCACCCCAGGACCAGGCAGGGCAGGAGGCACGCCAAGAATCCGCCTGGCCTTGGAGTGGCTATCCTGCCTCCCACGTACTGTCCGGCTTCTCAGTTGTAGAAATGAGTTCAATATGCCTTCAGTTACTGGGAACCATGTGTGTGCTGGATTGAAGGGCATCCCCCAAATTCATGTTCCCCCAGAAGCTCAGAGTAGACCCTTATTGGGAAGGGTCTTTGCAGGTAGAATTAAGGCAAGGATCAAGATGAGATCATACTGGATTAGGGTGGACCCTACATCCCAATATGTGTCCTTATAAAAGATAGAAAAGGACACCCAGACGGGGGGCAGAGGCCGTGTGACACAGAGTCAGAGATGGCAGTGATGCAACTGTAAATCAGAGAATGGGAAGGGTTTCTGGAGCCACCAGAAGCTGAGAGAGGCGGGCAGGATTCTATACTGGAGCCTTCAGAGGGAGCAGCTCTGTGGACACCTTGATTTTGGAATTCCGGCCTCCAGGACTGTGGGAGAAGAGATTCTGAGGTTTTAAGGCTCTCAGTTCACAATGGTTTGTTACAGCAGCCCTGGGAAACCAGTAGTGTAGCGGCCACATGACAGCCCCTATCTTAGCCCCTGGGAGGCCCAGGGTGGGTGCTGGTGTCTGAAGCCAGATATGGGTTGGTGGCCAGGAGAAATCCAGGGAGCCCCGGAGGGCTGGCAGGGAGCAGGGATGGGTCAGGGCCTTTGTGTTCTGTTACCGTTCCAGTACTGACTCTGGTGTGCTTGTTTGACCTACTTGATTCATTTGCCTGTTGAAACGGCGGGTTGATTGCTTGGGGCAATTTTTATTTTTGCTTTTTGTTTGTCTATTTGGGTTTTTTTTTTTACCTTTAATGTTTTTAATGATTTGGAGGGTGTTTTCTTTTTTAATTATAAAAGTAATACCTGCTTACTAAAGAAATTTTGGAAAATAGGAAAAAGATAAAACAAGGGAGTGAAATCCTACCTACAGCCAACACAGCCATTGTCAGCATTTTAGGGTATTTCCTCTAGCCTTGCGATTATTTTTTTGTTTGTTTCTGATGCTTAGGTTATTTTACAGAGTTACAGACACACTGTAAAATTTGGTTTCTTGGTTTTTAAAATAATAATTTAACATTTTTAACATATATTTTAACTTTTTATTTTATATCAGAGTATAGCCAATTAATGGACTTCTCCGGTGGCTCAGCAGCAAATAATCTGCCTGCAGTGCAGGAGACCTGGGTTTGATCCCTGGGTCAGGAAGATCCCCTGGAGGAAGGCATGGCAACCCACTCCAGTATTCTTGCCTGGAGAATCCCACGGACAGAAGAGCCTTTCGGGCTACAGTCCATAGGGCTGTACAGAGTCAGACAGGACTGAAGTGACTGAACATGCACACACACATAGCTGATTACAATGTTGCCATAGTTTCAGGTGGACAGCAAAGGGACTCAGCCAAACATACACATGTATCCATCCTCCCCCAAACCCTCCTCCCATCCAGGCTGCCACATAAAGCTGAGCAGCTGAGCAGAGTTCCTTCTGCTATACAGTAGGACCTTGCTGGTCATCCATTTTAAATATAGCAGTGTGTACGTGTCGATCCCAAACTCCCTAACTATTCCTTCCCCTCATAAATTCTGTTATAATTGATACATGCAAAAAAACATATATAACACGTAAATGATGCAGCATAATAATAAAATGCACCCACATTACCCGTTGCACAGCTATCTGACTGAATTGATTCAGCTACTGGGCTTCCTCCCTCCCCTGGAATCCAGGCTTCAGAAGGGAATCACTTTCTGGAATGCTGTGGGCATCATTTCCCCCCCCTCTTTTAAGGCAGGCAGTCCACATTAGTATACCTTTCCCAACAATACGTGTTGGGTTCAGTCTGATTTTGAGAAGTATTAAAATGGCAGCATCCTTTGCCACCTTCTGTGACCTAGGTCAGTGTCTAAGATCACATGGTTCATTTCTTATAACTGTGGTGAGGTACCCCAAGCTACGACTACTCCGCAGTTTGTCTATCCACGTTCCTGGCAATCGCCACTTGGTATGTTTTCGGGAATTTTCTCTATGGCAATCCTCGTGCCTGTCTTTGGTACATGGAGAGAACCCCCTCTGGGATATGTATGCTCAACTCCACAAGATGCAAGTGTTGTTTCACACCAACGATGGGCTAGGTTAGGTTACACTCACCCCCACCAGGATTGTGTGAGTTCTGTCTTGCTATTTTTCAATTCATGCCCTATTGTAAATTCTTCCCATGTCTTCTTTTTTAAAAAATTTTATTTATTTATGGCTGTGCTGGGTCTTTGTTGTGTGGGCTTTCTCTAATTGCGGCAAGCTCTACTCTCTAGTTGTGGTGTGTGGGCTTCTCATTGTGGTGGTTTCTCTTGTTGCAGAGCATGGGCTCTAGGGCCCACGGGCTCAGTATCTGTGGCACATGGACTTAGTTGCCCTGCGGCATGTGGGATCTTAGTTCCTGAACCAGGGATCCAACCTGTGTCCCCAGCATTGGCAGGCAGATTCTTAACCACTGGACCACCAAGGAAGGCCCTTCCCATGTCTTCTTAATAGTGATCATTTTTAATGCCTACTAAATATCCTATGGGGTAGATATACAACTTTTCACTGGTCCATCTACCTTTCATGCATATTGAGTTTTTTCTAATTTTCTGCTTGTCCTAAAGAAACCTCATTGGGCTTCTACTGTGCTGGTGTGCAAATAGGATTATTCCTCCAGTGGGCTCCCAGAAACAGAATCAAAGAGGGGAATCTTTTCAATTCTTGAGACACGTCGCCAGTTGTTGCTTTAAAGATTTGAGCCTTGGTTGTGGAGAAATTGACAGATGTGGACAAAGGTATAAATATTTGTGTACATACACACAGAGATCCTGCATATACTTGTGTACAAAGGTCCGATGTGTAATTTTGTGCATGCACAAAGGTTTAATGCACACAATTGCACTGAAGTTTGGTGTGATATTATTTTACAAAATAATAAAAACAGGAACCATCCCAAGTTTTCATCTATAGGAAATGTTTAAATAAATACACAGAACCTGAAGCAACCCTTACAAAAAAGTGTGATTGACCTAATGTACTGCCAGGACAAAGGCCATGAGTAGGGTAACTAAGAAAGATCCAACTGTAACAGTATTGACAGCATGCTCCTATTTCTGCTTTACCACATGTGCATGTATGTGCATATGTGTGTGTGCACACACAGGACACCCCCACTGTTACCCGGAGTTACCATGGAGGAGCGGGATTGAGTCTGGGCTGAAGCTGGTGAAGGAACAAGGACTTTGCAGTTTTGCTTTACACGCCTCTGAGTGCCTGAATTTGTATCGAGCGCATTCCTCTTCCCATGAAAGAAGGGCTCGTGGAGAGGGCAGACATTTGACTGCTCACCCCGCCTGGGGCAGGAGGAGGAGCTGACTTCATGGTACATCTCCCAACATTGGCTTCCACCCCTTTGGAAATAAATTATTGCTGATCCATGTGCTAAAAACCATGCTCATTTGCATTTTTTTATGATTGAGGATTTTGCATATATTTCTGTATGTTAATTTACATTGTTTCTTCTTTTGTGAAGTATGTGTAATTGGCCCATTTATCTCCTGGGGTCTTTGACTTTATGGAAAAGCACATCAAGGAGAGAAGGCCCTCATGTGAGGGTCCCCAAAGCTTCCTGCCAGTACCACCATGTGGGGATTACATGGAGACCAAGGGGCAGGAGATATACCACCTCTCCTGGATCTGCCCCTCATGATGTTCAGTGTCTCTTGTACCCTGTAAACCAGCTCCAAGGAGGGACAGTTGCTCGGCAGTCAAGGCTGACAGCAAGCTTTGGGGTTGAGCTGAGCCAGACTGCTGGAAGATGGCTGTTTCATCCCAAGAAGCAGAGTTTCCTAAGCCTGTCCTCCCCCTGTTGGTAAATAGCCATTTTGCTCTAAGAAAATTCTGTCAGCCAGGATCCCAACCCTGGTTGGCCTTAAATGCCCTGAGTCAAGCAAGCAATGGCTTGGTGCCAAAGGATGCTCTGGGTCAACCTGGAACCAGGCCCAGGGGACAAAGAAATAAGAATGATGTGTGAGGGGCGTCGTAGAAAGGGAGGAAAAGGATCCAAAGCAGTTCTGTTTTGACATCACTCATGGGATGTGGTGCTCTGAACAGAATTCAAGTATGTGGGGTCCGCCATGTGGATGGAATTTCAGTGAATGTAAATGAGTAGCTAGCACCCCACCCAAGAATGCAAGGGATTTTTAATTAATTGTCATTATGATTTGTGGTTTGGGGTCAGGAGTGGTAGAGAGTGGCAACAAACATTTCCGCCGAGGCCCCTCAGCACCCAGGGCCCAGTCATCGGCCCCTACCCTTAATACCAGCATCTGATGTGAAGTCCCGAGTCACCCACGGCTCCCCTGCCAGCCTGCAGAGACTGAGGTGCCGGGCCAGACACAGGAGGGCACAGCAGGGCTATCCCTGGGCCATCGTCAGTCTGAGTGTCCCAGATGGCATGTTGGGGAGAGTCTGTCAGGACTGGCTGTCTCTGCTCTGGGGCTCCTGGATGGTTCATGGGACTGGCTGAAAAATGAGAAGGAGCCACATGGAGGGTGCAAAGCCCAGAGCTCAGAATCCAGAAGGTTCTGGCTCCCAACTCCTCACTCCCTCCCACCAGCTGTGCTTCTCAGCTGATCCCTCAAGTGTCTGTATTAGGAAAATGAACCCACTGGCTTCCTGATCTTTGAGGTGCTTCTATGACCTCAAGCTCTTTCTCTGAAGAAACCTTACTTACTTTGATTCATGCCGCAACACTCCAACCCCCCATTGCCCTTCCCCCAGAAGCCTCTTTCTGGAAGGACAGTCCAGCCCAACAGGTACAGGCCACTGATTCATGTGATGGCCAAGCAGTCCTTGCCTGAAGCTGAAAGAGAAGGCGAGCTTGGGCTGAAAGCCTGAAAAAGAGTTCATGAAATTTAATCAGATGCCTAAGGGGAACACCTAAATTTAGTCAAATTATTATTAGTATTCATTCCATTTTTAAATTGCCTAGGGGAACGTCACTGAAAAAGTTGGGAACCACCAGCCTGAGTGGTGATGGTTTTGTTCTGCAGACCTGGGGGACCTGCCAAGGGACTGCAGGGGTCCCGACCTACCACACGGCTGCTGCCCCCAGCACCCAGACTGTGAGCCATTTTTGGGGGTGCAGGGATACATGACCCAGAGGGTCCAAGTGGAGCAGGTGCCCAAGGTGGGGTCAGGCAAAGCTTCTGTATTTAACCATGATAGACACATACAGACTCACAGGGACCTAAACTTCATCAGCCCTAGGCTCTGGCCAGCAGAGCCCCCCTACCCACCCATAGCAAGGTCCCTGGTCAACGAACCCCTAGCCCCCAAGAGTCTGCTTCTTTTTACTGAGTCTCTGGCCTCCACCTCTACTGGTTCTGCAGGCTGGGCTGGATTTTTGGAGGAGGATCATAGAGTTCCTTCCCTGTGTGACTCGGGCCCAATAGATGGTAGGTGACTTTTGGAGGGTGATGGCTAGTTTTGGGAGTTTTTGCAAGAAAACCATGAAAGATTAATGTGATGCCTTTTTAAAATAAAAAAAAATTAATTCAAGTATAATTGATTTACTATGTTGTGTTAGTTTCACATATACAGCGTAGTAGTTCAGTATTTTGCAGATTATACTCCTTTATAGGTTATTACAAGACAATGGGTATAATTCCCTGTGCTGTACAGTATACCCTTGTTGCTTATGTATTTTATATATAGTAATTTACATCTGTTAATTCCATACCCCTATGTGTCCCTTCCCCCTTCCCTTTCCTCTTTGGTAAACACAAGTCTGTTTTCTATGCCTGTGAGTCTATTTCTGTTTTGCATATGCACTCCTTTGTATTATTTTTTAGATCTACATATAAGTAATAATTTGCCGTACTTGTCTTTCCCTGATTTATTTCACTTAACATAATATTCTCTGAATCCATCCATGTTGCTGCAAATGGCAGAATTTCATTTTTTATAGCTGAGTAATATTCCATTGTGTGTGTGTGTGTGTGTGTGTGTGTGTATGTAGCTCATATCTTTTTAATCCAGTTGTCTGTTGATGGGCAATTGGATTGCTTCATGTCTTGGCTATTGTAAATAGTGTTGCTATGAACGTTGAGATGCGTGTATATTTTTGAATTAATATTTTTGTTTTTGTTTCTGGGTATATACCCAGGAGTAGAGTTGCTGGATCATATGACACTTCTATTTTTAGTTTTTTTTTAATTGAATGATAATTGATTTACAGAATTTTATTGTTTTCTGTCAAATATCAATGGAACCTCTGTACTGTTTTCCATAATGTCTGCACCAATTTACAAGGTGGCTTTTTTTTCAAGGTGCCCTTTTATGGCACTAAATTACCTGACCCTCGAGGTTCTTTCAACCCCCAGCCAGCACTTAGATTACAATTGAATGTTGGTCCCATAGAAACGACACAGGAGCATTTCTCACACCCAGGTGTTTGTGACCACCTATGTTTCCTCTCCTGTCCTCCCCGCTCCCCCCCCATCTTCCTCTAGCATCACTTGGTTGGTTTGGGCTGGTGTCGTAGTTTCACTCTGAAAGGGTCACGTGACTGGCCATGAGGACTGGGCTGGGCCTGACAGTGAGGAAGCCCCGGCCTGTGAACGTGTGTTCTCCACCTGTCTCTGCAGCTCAGGGTGTTGTCTGGGTGGCCGCTGTGGGCCTTGCCTTGATCAGGGTCTAGGTCTTACCGGAACTTGTGTCACTCATAGTTTTCTCGGTCCTACAAAACTTCCCAAGTGCAACCATCAATGGGCTGAGCATATGTGCCTAATAAGAGCACTTTGGTTTAGAAATACCTTCTTTTCTTAGCCATGTGAAGTTCCTGTAAAATCTGGGGGAGATGTGTGACTCTGTTTCGTCCTTTTTGTGTTCAAAAAGCCGTCTCTGATGTTGTCTTCTCAGTGAAGTCTGTCTCCAGGATGAAGTCAGTTGGGAATGAAACAGAACAATTGGTTCTCAGAAGCCTGGTTCGGGAGCAGCTAGGAATGGTCTCTAGGCTGCTTGGGCTATTAATTATTTTGCTTTATTTATTAGAGGTACCCAGCATCCCTTAGCCTCCAAGCATATTTGCAAAATGCCTTAAGGGAAAAAGAAAAACAAATGATTCCTGCCATCAGAGTCTCCAGCCCATAATGAATGATACTGTGTAATAACGTTAAGTGGGAAAAGCCCCACACAGAATCCCGTGTACGTCCTGAGTCTACCTGTGTAACCATCATAGATGCATATGATACATGGATGCTTAGAAACTCATGAAAGCAGTCGGCTTGGCTGAGTGAAATTTTTCTTAGTTTTACTTACAAATCTGATGATGTTATGCTATTTGACTCAGAAAAAAAAATTTAGAAGAAAAACAGCACCCAGAGGACTAGTGGCTTTTCCCCTCCTACCTGCCAACACCACTCCCCCTGGCTGGCCAAAGAAGAAGAGAGGCCTAGCCTGGTTATCTTTTCCTAAACTGTGTTGGTAATAAACCTGAATAACGTGCCTGCTCTCCTCCTCCCCGTGATTTACACCTTTCATAATTAGCCCTGCGCAGCATCAGAGTCGCCCGGCAGAGTTAATGGCCTGAGCTCAGCCACTGCCCTCCCGGCACCCAGCAGAGAGCTGAGCTCTCTGCACCGAGAACTGTGATTGAAGTTGGGCCGACCCGTCCTTCCTGCGGCTCTTGAGCCCCTCGAGAGGGACGGGAAAGCTATGTTGGTCTCAAGTGTGGCTGATGACACCCCAAGCTCAGCCAGGGCAGGTTCTGGGGGCTTGAAATAGCAGGATCCAGGGCTTCTATTCTGATAACTTCCCATTTCCACTTTTGTCAGAGATGACTCCTTGAGCCCAACAGAACTGAGTTCCTGTGGTGATCATCAGCACCAAGGTCTCCTAAAAGATTGGGAAGGGAAGTTGCCACAATCGCTAATGTTTAGTGCTCTGGCTGGCGTTCCGGAAGTGACATTGATTGACTGTCTCTGGGTGCACAGCGGGTGGCAGGGGGGATCTGCCAGCAAACCCCAGAGCAGGGCCCCACACTGTCCAGGGTCAGTGGAAACCAGGCAGAGTCCATCCCAGAGGGTAGATTCAGCTGCCATTATGTGTGTGTGTGCGTGTGTTTGTGCGCACGTGTGTGTGATGTTAATCACAGCAGACGGGCCTACAGTTTTGCTTGCAACAGTCAGCTTAGAAACTGCCAGAATTTGAGAGCCTAATAGGGTCTCAGAGATCAGAATCCAGCCACTGTCACCTCCATTTTACAGAGTGAGGAATTAAGGTGCAGAAAGTGAGACTTCCTTTGTCATCCATCTGCAGCCTCCTCCGTGCCAGGCCCTTGTGGGGTGAAGGTTACAAAGACGGTTAAGACAGCATCCCTGCTGGAGGGCATGACATGTCAGGAGTGGCTCAGAGGCTGGGAAAGGACTCAGGGCCAGGGGGATGAGGGGTCAGGGAAGGTGGGCTCCCTGTCAGTGGTGGAGGGCGGCTGCCCCACACCCACCGTTGCTGCCCCATCCCTCCTCCTGGTTAACAGAGTCCTAGTGAGGCTCCCAGAGTCAGGCTACAGGGAACACAGATGACAATCTCTCCCTGAAGTCGTCACTCACGGAGGACTCCGCCAGACCCCAAAGAATGAGGAACAGAGAGGTGCAGGGGACATAAGGGTGCAGAGGAGGAGGGTGTGTGTGTGTGTGCGTGTGCGTGTGTGTGTATCTGTGCATGTGTGTGCATGTGTGTGTGTGTGCGTGTGTGTGTGTGTGCGCTTGCTCAGTCATGTCCGACTCTTTGTGACCCCATGGAGTATAGCCCACCAGGCTCCTCTGTCCATGAGATTTTCCAGGCAAGAAGACTGGAGGGGGTTTCCATTTCCTACTCCAGGGGATCTTCCTGACCCAGGGATTGAACCCGCGTCTCCTGCTTCGCAGGCAGATTCTTTACCACAAGTACCACCTGGGAAGCCCGTAGGGGAGGGGACATGAGTGCAAAAGCCAAGGACTCACGTGTGGGACTGGCTTTGGGAACAGCAAGCACTCTGGAGCCTGAATTTGCTAGGAGGTGACTGGGCTGGGGTGTTGGAAGGCAAAGGACATCCCGCCCAGTACTGACCTCCCAACAGCCACAGGCCGCTGGCAGGACGGCAGGCTGCACCTAACAAGCAGACAGAACAGCAATGTCCACTCCCTGTGTCTCGGGCCCTCAGCCCTGTCCCAGTGCTTTCCTCCCCCATCTCCCCACTTTATGGCTGAGAAGGCCAGGGCCCAGTAGAGGAGATAACTGGCCCAAGACCACATAGGCTGGCTGAGGAACCAACCCAGGACTGGTCCCAGGTCTTCCAGGCTCCACGCTGAGCGAAGGGAGAATTTCCCATCCAGTTTGTCTTTGGCAGGAAGGATGTAGCCACGCCCCAAACATGCCTGATGCGGCCATTCATGTTTCAGTACTTAAACACACATGTGTGTGCGTGCTGCCGTGATGTGTCCTCCAGTATCCTCAGTCTCTTTAGAACTCTCCTTCCTGTATTTTTAGTTGGCTGCTTGTCAGTCAAGCAACATTTGGAAGCCCTATGTGAGTAAATGCCATGTGATTGGTACGTGATAGAGGATAAAGAGATGCTTTCTGGGGACTTCCCTGGTGGTCCAGTGGCTAAGCCTCTGTGCTCCCAATGCAGGGGGCCCGGGTTTGATCCCTGGTCAGGGAATTAGATCTCACATGTCACAACTAAGACCTGCACAGCCAAATAAGTAAATAAAAATAAATATTTTTTTAAAAGAGAGAGATGCTTTCTACTGCTGCACAAGAGATAATTTAGTATAGTGGTCAGGGCACAGCATGGCCTTGAGCAATGACTGGGCCTCTCTGGGTGTCAGCTGTCACATCTGAAAAGTGGGCATGCTAGCAGCGATGTAGTGGGGACGCTGTATCTATCTTTAGGACCTAAACTGCTCTGTACGTGTTGGTTCTTACTTTATCCTGTCCTCTAGGCTTTGTCTGGGCAAGGTACAGTTAGTAAGGTCAAGGTAACAAGTTGACCTATATGTAGACTGGTTAGCTTTTTGGAAACAAAGCAGAACTCAGAAACGCCCAGTGTAGTGAAGCTGGCTTCGTGGACCAGCCTGCATGATGTCCCCCATGCCCTGGCTGGCTACCTGGCTTAGGAATGGGCGGAGGCTGTGGGGGCGCAGGACGTTAGTCCTCGTGACCAAGCGAGCAGCCCCTGAGGCCACTGTTGCCCTGAGACCCAGAGGCTTAGCCAGCTCGCTGCAGAGCTCTGTCCAATCTAAAGTGGCTTTGAAACAGCCCCTCGCTCTCCATGGTCCAGAGTGGCACTCATCTCCCCATGTGTGGGCAGAGGCAGGCTTCGTCAGAAGCTGCATCTGTGCTGAGGGCTCTGTGGACAAAACTCAGCTGCCAGTGGCAGGTTTGGGTGGTTAAGGGCCTGAAGCTGGTGACATGCAGACGGAGTTGGTGGCAGACTAGGGTAAAAGTGATCTTTGTCTTCCCCAGTCACAGTGGACCTGTTGTGGCCATGGCTCTCTGAATGCCCCCTCCTACGTTATTCATTCTTTAAAATCAGGAGCCTGGGGCTCCCAGAACATCCTGGTTGCCCAGGTTTCCTTCTTTTAAGCAATCTTTTTGTCTGACAATCAAGGAGTCTTCACAAGGGCTTGAAGAGCACCTGGCAGCACTTTAAGTAGGCGCCACAGGACGTGAGAGTTCTGAGGAAACTTCGCTGCTAGCGGGGCCAAGCGTGTGACTGTGCGGGGCGAGTGCCACGGCTATGCCAGCTGGCCGACGCTCCCACCGGGTGGATTACACAAGATCGGCTTGTTTGTTCTTCCTCGAACCCCTCAGGCAGATTTCTGGACTTCAGCTTTACCAAGTAGGAAGACAAAAAAACAAAACAAAAACTTACTTCCCTGAAACCCGAAGCCCTGTTGGTGGGGAGGGAATGCTGCCCAGATGAAGGGGCCTTTCTGGGTCTAATGTTGGTTTCTTTTTTAAATATTTATGTATTTTTGGCTACTCTGCTCAGCTTGCGGGATCTCAGTTCCCTGATCAGGGATTGAACCAGGTCCACAGCAGTGAAAACCTGGAATCCTAACCACTAGGGCACCGGGGAACTCCCGTTGGGTCTTTGTGGGCTTTGCCTTCTCTCAGGGTCCCTGAAGACAGAGCATATCACGTCGTGAAGCAGTGGAACAGCCCAGCTTCTCCCAGGGGTGACTTTAATGAAGAGGCAGTAGATATGGGGAGGGAGGTTGCCCCAGGTACAGTACAGAGGTCACCCCCGCCAACCAGGTCAGAGATGGAAATAGGACAGGAATTCCACAGGGAGACGTCATGAACAGGCACTTTGGAAGCAAAGCGGCCAGCCTTCTACCCACTCTATTGATGTTCTTAAACTTATTCCACAAACTCTTCATTATCCTCAATAATGCAGCTCTGTGGCAGGGTTTCCTTCCTTCCCACCTGATGGTCTGCATGGCCTTTGCAGGGGCTGGCCAGTCCTACAGCTGATCCAGCATGGGCATCCTGCCTGATGTGAGCCAGGAAGATGAAGGAAAGATAAGAAAATATCATTTGGAGTGGGGGGAACTGAGAAATTCTAAGTCAGAAACCCATTGGGTTTTTTTTTTTAGTATTATTACTGGGATAAAACACAATTTACTATCGCAATCATTTTTGGAGTTTTTAAAATTTTTTTAATTGGAAGAAAATTGCTTTACGATGTTGTGCTGGTTTCTACCACACAACAATGTGAATCAGTCATAATTATATATATATATCAGTCATGATTATATATATATTATATATGTATAAATATATTATATATATATGTTTATATGTATATATATATCCGCCCTCTTGAGCCTCCCTCCCCTCCTGCATCCCACTCCTCTAGGTCATCACAGAGCGTCAGGCTGGGGCTTCCCACGTTATATAGCAACTTCCCCCCATCTCAACCATTTTTAAGTGTACAGTTTGTAATATGAAGTACATTCACACTTTTGTGCCATCACCCATCTTTAGAACTCTTTCATCTTGTAAAACTGAAGCTCTATTCATTAAACTCTTAACTCCACATTCTCTTTCTCCTCCAGCCTCCAGTAACCTTAATCTGCTCTGTGTCGCAATGAATTTGGCTCTTCCAGGCACCTCATTTAAGTGAAATCCTACAGTATGTGTCCTTTTGTGGCTGGCTTACCTCACTGAACAAAAAGTCTTCATGGTTCATTCACACTGTAGCCTGTGTCAGGATTTTGTTCCCTTTTAAGATGGACTAATATTCCATTGTATGTGCTGACCACATTTTACATATCCATTCATCTGATGATGGGCAATTTTTTTTTCATATATTTTAGAGACGTCAGTATTATGAATAATGCTGTTATGAACATTGCTTGACAAATATCTGTTTTGAGTCTCTGCTTTCAATTATTTGGGACCACCTGATTAAAATATCAATGAAAAAAGAAAAGTGTTGGTTGCTCAGTTGCGTCTGACTCTTTGCGACCCCCATGGACTATAGCCCGCCAGGCTCCTCTGTCCATGGATTTCCAAAATATCAATGCCAGGGCCCTTCTTAGAATGGCTCCAGCCAGCCCTTCTGGCTTCCTTATTATTCCTTCTGCTCGTGCCCAGGCTCTTCCTTCTACCCGGAGACACTCAGGACCAACCCCTGTGGCACTGCGCTGGGACTGAACCTTTCCAGGGGCCGCACCCCCTGCTCTGGGTGATGCCTTCCTCTGACACCCCCAATGCTTTGTGACTCTCTGACAGCAGCACCTGGTCCATGTGGTGTTATCATCCACGTGCTCACGGTCCTCAGCTTAGCTTTCCTGAGATCCCCATCCTCTGGGGGGCAGGGGACTGGTTTCTTCATGTCCTCCTTGAATGAAGTCAAGTGTTGTAGAGAAGAGCGACTGATTGACCATAATGAAAGTGAAAGAAAGTGAAGTCGCGCAGTTGTGTCCAACTCTTAGCGACCCCATGGACTGTAGCCTACCAGGCTCCTCTGTCCATGGGATTTTCCAGGCAAGAGTACGGGAGTGGGTTGCCATTTCCTTCTTCAGGGGATCTTCCCAATCCAGGGGTCAAACCTGGGTCTCCTGCGTTGTAGGCAGACACTTTACCATCTAATGATGCTTTACCCACTTTACCATTAATGACTTAAGTCATTAATGAGTCCAGGTGAATAAATGATTACACTATTCTTTTGTAATTGTGCCTCAGTCATTCTAAAATGATGTCTGCAAGCTACTTTTTAAATACATGAACACATGAAGCAAGGTAAGAATCCCCAAGCTGTCAACAAAGACGGCTTCTTTGAGGGCACACTGGTAGGGAGGTGTTGGGAGGGGTGTTTCCACTGCTGATTTTGCACACTAGTATTTTTTAAATTTTTAACCAAAAAAATGAATTTATTTATTGCTTACAATATTAAGTAATAAAAAAGCAAGGAGTATATTTTTAATGTAAAATTATTTATAGTATGAGATCACTTCTATTCCTTCGCTAGGAGGAAAGTTAAACTCAACAATGTAAGAGCAAAATGAATTTCTCTTCCCAGGGTGGTGCCATTTTCCCCATAGTGATGGGTGCCTTTTTCCAGCGTGCATTGCTTACTTGACCTATTAATGCTCTCTGCACTCTTTACTGGCTTTTCTCCCCTCCTCAGGCCTCACCCAGGCTCCCCAAGACAACCCTCAAGAGTGTCTGCCCCCAGCCCCTCAGCCTCCCACCTCTGTGCCCACGTCCCATGACACAGTCACTCCCTGACGTGTCTGCCCCTCGTTCTCCACCAGAATGAAGGTCCAAATGTCTGGCAGCACTCAGCTGTCCCCAGAACAGGGAGGCACTGAGAACTTTGTGTTGAATAAACAAATATTGGCTGAGGTCATGCTTTGTGCCTTTGCCAGGAGTTGTTCAGGCTGAATCAGACAGGGGAGAGAGGGGACACAGGGACTTCTTTTTATTGAGATATCATTCACGTAAAGTAAAACTCACCCTTTATCTATTTTAAAAAAATATTTTATTGTACATTTTGCATGGATTGAAAAACAGAGATCTTTTTTACTTTCTGGCCATGCCACTTGGCATGAGGGATCTTAGTTCCCTGATCAGGGATCGAACCTGCGCCCCCTGCAGGGGGTCTTTACCAGTGGGCCACCAGGGTAAATTTCCAAAATTCACCCTTTAAAACTATACAAAGCAATGGCATTTAGTTCATTCACAAAGTTGTACAACCAGCCCCACAATCTAATTCCAGAATATTTTCATCACTCCAAAACAGAAACTCCGAACCCATCACAGTTAAAACTCACTCCTCCTCCCCTTGGCCTGTAGCAACCACTAATCTGCCTTCTTTCTATGGAGTTATCTGCTCTGGATATTTCATATGAAAAATGAAAGTGAAAGTTCCGTCTGACTTTTTGCAACCCTATGGACTATACAGTTCATGGAATTCTCCAGGCCAGAATACTGGAGTGGGTAGCCTTTCCCTTCTCCAGGGGATCTTCCCAACCCAAGAATCGAACCCAGGTCTCCCGCATTACAGGCAGATTCTTTACCAGCTGAGCTACCAGAGAAGCCTAGGTGTGTGGCCTTGTGTGACTTGTTTCTCTCATTTAGTATGTTTTCACTTAGTATGTTTTCAAGATTCCTCTATGTTGTAGCACGTATCAGTATTTCACTAATTTTATGCCTAACTAATATTTCATTGTATTATATTTATCATAATACTGCATTATGTTTATCCATTTTTCAGTTGATGGACATTTGTGTCATATCCCCTTTGGGGCTACTATGAATAATGCTACTATGCACATTAATTCATATACAAGTTTTTGTGTGGATATATATTTTTAATTTTTTAGGAGTGGAACTGCTGGGTCATATATGGTAAATTTATATTTAACTTTTGAGAAACTTCCAAACTATTTTCCACAGTAGTTGCACTAATTTTTATTCCCATCAGCAATATATAAGGGTTCTAATTTCTCCACATCCTCACTGACACTTATATTTTCCATCTTCGGTTTTTATTATAATCATCCTAGTATGTGAAATGGTACAATATTTCACTGTAGTTTTGACTTGCATTTCCCTCATGGCTAATGATGTTAGGCATCTCTTTATGTGCTTATTGGTCATTTGAATATTTTCACTGGAGAGACATCTATTCAGGTAGATCCATTGTTTAGTTGGGTCAGTTGTCTTTTGGTGTTGTGTTGTAAATTTTTCTTTTTTTAAATATAGTCCTTTATCACATATGTGATTTCAAATGTTTTCTCCCATTCTGTGGGTTGTCTTTTCATTTTCTTATAGTTTCCTTTGAAGCTCAAAAGCTTTTAATTTTGACGAAGTCCAATTTATCTCTTTTTTTCTTGGATTGCTTGTGCTTTTGACGTCACTGAATAAACCACTGCCTAATCCGAGCTCATGAAGATTTATGCCTATGCTTTTTCTAAGAGTTTTATAGTTTTAGCTCTTCCATTTAGATCTTTGATCCATTCTGAGTTAATTTTTTGTAATGGTATGAGGTAAGGGTCCAAATTCAATGTTTTGCACATAGATATCCAGTTGTCCCAGCACCAGTTGTTGAAGACTATTCTTTCTCCCACTGAGTTGTTTTGGCAACCTTGTTGAACACCAATTGACCATCAATGTATGGGTTTATTTCTGGACCATCAGTTCTATTCCATTGATCAATATGTCTTGTCATTATGGCAGTACCTCTTTATAGTGAGTTTTGAAATTGGGAAGTGTGAGTCCTCCAACTTTGTTCTTTTACAATATGGTTTTGGCTATTCTGGGTCCCTTGCATTTCCATATTATGTTTAGACCAGTTTGTCAATAACTCCAAAAAAAGGCAAGTAGGATTTTGTTGGGGACTGTGTTGAATCTATGAATTAATTTGGGGAATACTGCCATCTTAACAATATGAAGTCTTCTAATCTGTAAGCACGGGATGACTTTCCATTTGTTTCAGTTCAGTTCAGTCGCTCAGTTGTGTCTGACTCTTTGCGACCCCATGGACTGCAGCATGCCAGGCCTCCCTGTCCACCACCAACTCCTGGAGTTTACTCAAACTCATGTCCATTGAGTTGGTGATGCCATCCAACCATCTCATCCTCTGTCATCCCCTCTCCTTCTGCCTTCAATCTTTCCCACCATCAGGGTCTTTTCCAATGAGTCAGTGGCCAAAGTGTTGGAGCTTCAGCTTCAGCATCAGTCTTTCCAATGAATATTTAGAACTGATTTCCTTTAGAATTGATTGGTTGGATCTCCTTGCAGTCCAAGGGACTCTCACGAGTCTTCTCCAACACCATAGTTCAAAAGCATCAATTCTTCAGCACCCAGCTTTCTTTATAGTCCAACTCTCACATCCATACATGACTACTGGAAAAACCATAGCTTTGACTAGATGAACCTTTGTTGGCAAAGTAATGTCTACTTTTTAATATCCTGTCTAGGTTGATCATAGCTTTTCTTCCAAGGAGCAAGCGTCTTTTAATTTCATGGCTGCAGTCACCATCTGCAGTGATTTTGGAGCCCAAGAAAAAAAGTCTGTCACTGTTTCCGTTGTTTCCCCATGTATTTGCTGTGAAGTGATGGGACTGGATGCCATGATCTTAGTTTTTTGAATGTTGAGTTTTAAGCCAACTTTTTCACTCTCCTCTTTCACTTTCATCAAGAGACTCTTTAGTTCTTCGCTTTCTGCCGTAAGGGTGGTGTCCATTTGTTTAGGTCTTTTAAAATTTGCCTCAACAATGCTTTTGCAGTTGCTGTGCCAGTCTTTTACTTCGTGTGTGTGTGTGTGTGTGTTGTAAATGGTATTGTTTTCTTAATTTGGTTTTTAGATTGTTCATTGCTAGTGTATAGAAATACAATTAGTTTTTGTATATTGATCCTGTATCCTTAAACTTTGCTGAATTCGTGTATCAGTTCTAACAGGTTTTTGTGTGTGTGTGGATATGAATTCCTAAAGATATTCTATGTACAAAATCATATTATCTGCAAATAGAGATAATTTTACTTCTTTCCTTCAGTCTGGATGCCTTTTTGCTTGTTTGCTTTTCCTTGTCTAATTGCCCTGAATAGAACCTTCAATAAAATAGAAGGGGTGAGAGCAGACATCCTTGTCTTGTTCCTGATCTAAGGGGGAAAGCTTTCAGTCTTTCACCATAGAGTATGATGTTAGCTGTGGGTTTTTATAGATGCCCTTATTAAGATTGAGGAAGTTCCTTTCTATTTTTAGTTTGGTAAGTGTTTTCATCATGAAAAGGAGTTGGATTTTTGTCAAATGTTTTTTCTGCTGCTATTGAGATGGTTGTGTGGTTTTTGTTCTTTATTAATCTGATGTATTACATGACTTGATCTTCATATGTTAAACCACCCTTGCATTCCTGGCATAAATCGCACTTGGTCATGGTGTATAATCCTTTTTAGATGTTGTTGACTTTGGTTTGCTAGTATTTTGTTGAGAATTTTGTGTCTGTCATGAGGGATATTCACTGGGGCCTAGAATGCCATGTTCTTGTGAAGTCTGTCTGGTTTGAGCATTAGAAACTGACTTAATGCAAAGTCCAAAGCAAAACACACCAAAGAGAATGATAAATTTCTAAGGATTTTTCAAGAAATAAAGGAAAATCAGCATATTTTAGGTACCTGTGATACATCAGATACTCTCCTTAGCAGCTTCCCTAAAGTCAAGGGGAAACAGGGAAACTGGCTCTTGGAGAGTGAAAAGAACAGAAATAGAGGCTAGAGAGCAGGTAACCCAGAGGGAGGAACCCAAGAAGGCAACTGCATGGAGAGAGGGCCTTATAAGATAGAAAGGATGTGAGTTGTCCAGTTTGCCTGAGATATAGTGGGAACATATAAAGGGGTATAACTTGATTGAATAATGTCCTCCTAAATCCATATCTGCCTGGAACCTCAAAACTCGGCTTTATTTATAAAGAACATCTTTGCAAATGTAATTAGTAATGATGAGATCATTCTGGATTAGAGTGAGTCCTAATCCAATGACTGGTGCCCTTATAAGAAAATAAAACAGAGACACAGAGATCCACACCCAGAGGGAAGAAGGCCATGTGAAGACAGAGGTAGAGACTGGAGTGATGTGTCACATGCCAACGAAAGCCAAAGACTCCACCAAAAGCTGGAAGAGGCAGGTAAGGATCATCCCCAAGACCTTCACAGGGAGCTTGGCCCTGCTGACACTTTGATTTCGGACTTCCGGTCTCCAGAACTGCGAGAGAGAAATTTCTGTTGCTTGAAGCCATACAGTGTGATGCAGTGATACAAGGAGGTGTGGGCAAAAATGAGATGATATTACCTTGCACCAAGTTGAGGACTAGGGCTTCACTGGTGGACAAAACCTGATTGCTGGCAGTTTCAGATCCAGGAACATGGGGCAACAGGGAGCAGTAGGTATGTTTTCAGGGGCATTCTTTAAGAGATAGTTTTTAAAATAGGGTTTTGTTTTCCTCTCTATCTTCCTTTATTTTCTTTTTAAGTCATTGCCTTTGTCTCTGGAAGTCACATACCATAGGAGTCAGGAATTTGAGCTTTGGATGAGCCATGCCTGGTCCATCCCTGCTCCGCCATTTACCACCTGTGAAATTTGAGGATGATGCTCCTGGTCTCAGTCTTCTTCGCTATAAAGTGGGGTTAATAATATCTCCTTCATAGTGTTAGTATGAGAAAACCTTTAAAGCAATCAGCAGAGCTCCTGGCACACAGGAAACCTCAAATAAATGGTAACCGAGATAATGATTGGTTATTGATACCTCACTTTTTCCTTTTTTCCTTTTCAAAATTATCTTTATTGGTTTTACAATATAAAGGCTCATATGGACTTCTTGTTTAAAAAAAGATGGACGATCAACTTATTATTTCTGAGTATCAAAGTGATACATTATTCTTTTTAGAAAATATGTAAGATAAAGAACAAGATGAAAACAAACTGTAATGCCACCTAGAGATGATTTTTATTGTCATTTTGGTGTAGTTTTCTATTTACCTATTTATGTAGATATAAAATATTTATAAATATACATTATATACAAAACTATATTGTATCATATTTCATATAATTTTCACCCTACTTTCTTGATTCAACATAATAGCATTTTCTTTCATCATTAAATACTTTAATAAAATGTTTCATACTAGCTTAATGGTATTGTATCATATGCATGTACCACAATATATTAAAATATCCCTGGGACTTCCCTGGTGATCCAGTGGCTAAGACTGCACACTCCCAATGCAGGGGGCCAGTTAGGGAACTAGATCCCAGATGCCACAACTGAGAGCTCATATGCCGCAGATAAAAAACCCCATAAATAAATAAATAAAATATTTTTAAAAGCTTAAAAAAATAAAATATTCCTTATTGTTAGAAATCTGGTAATCATATTGAGTATTGGTATTTTTTACAACTTTATTGAAGTATAATTGAGTTACAATAGCTGCATGTATTTAAAGTGCACAGTTTGCTGAGTTTTGACATATGTGTACACACTGAGGTTTCCATTTCCATTTCTCTTGTGATCAATAATGTCTTATTTGCCACCTTATTTGGCGAAGTGTCTTTTCAAATCTTTTGGCAATTTTAAACTTGTGTTGTTTGTTTTCTTTTTACTGGGCTTTGAAGGATCTTTATATATTCTGAATATAAATCCTTCATCAGTTATATATCTTACAAATATCTTTTCCCAGTCTCTGGCTTGACTCTATTTTTTTAGCAATGTCTTTCAAAGAGCAGAAGTTTTTCATTTTAATGAAGTCCAATTTTCACTTTTTTCTTTTATAGATCATGCTTTTGGTATCACATCTAAGAAATTTATCTAACAACACTATTGAATTTTAAGAGGTTCCTCATACATATTCTGAATACAAGTCTTTTATTGGATATGTGTGTCATGAATATTTTCTGCCAGGCTGTGGGATGCATTTTTGTTTTCTTTAATGATGTATTTTGAAGAAAAGAGTTTTCAGTTATCTAATCTATTATTTACTTTATGTTTTGTGCTTTTTGTTTTTTAAGAAAACTTAGCCTATTCTAAGGTCACAAAAATATTCTTTTATGGATTCTTCTAGTTTTACAGTCTTAAGTATTATATCTAGGTCTGTGATCTATTTTGAGTTAATTTTTGTTTATAACATGAAGAAAGTGTTGATGTTAATTTTTTCATATATTCGGGTATCCAGTTGATCTAACAACATTAGTTGAAAAACTGTTCTTTTCTCCATTAAATTGTTTTTGCATTTTTGTCTAATTTTTTTTTGTCGATTATATTTGCCTATTTTTGGGCTCTCTGTTTTTTTCCATTAATTAAAAAATTTGCTCTTTAACCAATACCAAACTAAACTGATTACTGTAGTTTTTAATAAGTCCTCCAACTTTCTCCTCTTTTTGTAGTTGTTTTGCTTATTCTAGGACTTTTGTGTTTCCATATGAATTTTAGAGTTAGCTTGCCAATTTCTACCCAGAAAATTTTTCTGGAATTTTGATTGGAATTGTGTTGAATCTGTAGATCTGTTTGGCAAGATTACCATCTTAACAATGTGACCGTTTCAATCTATGGACATGGTATATCTCTTCATTTATTTAGTTTTCCTTTAATCTCTTTCAGTAAGGTTTTATGTTTTTCAGTGTAAAGGTCTTGAATGTCATTTGTTGCACTTATTTTAAATATTTTATATGGGCTTTTTGCTACTGTAAGTGGAATTTTTTATTTATTACATTTTCCAACTATGTGTTACTAGTCTTTAATAATGCAATTAATCTTTCTACAATAACCTTTTATTTTTTTAACTCTGTTAAATTCACTGATTAGTTCTGAGTTGCTTTGTAAATTCCGTGGGATTTTTTTCATGTAAACAATTATATCATCTACATATAGGGAGTTTTACTTCTTCTTTTCCAATATTTATGAGATTCAGTTTCTTTTCTGTCTCTTACAGAGCATCAGTTCAGTTCAGTCGCTCAGTCCTTTCTGACTCTTTGCAACCCCATGAATCATAGCACGTCAGGTCCCCCTGCCATCACCAACTCCCAGAGTTTACTCAAACTCATGTCCATCGAGTTGGTGATGCCATCTAGCCATCTCATCCTCTGTCGTCCCCTTCTCCTCCTGCCCCCAACCCCTCCCAGCATCAGGGTCTTTTCCAATGAGTCAACTCTTCGCGTGAGGTGGCCAAAGTACTGGAGTTTCAGCTTCAGCATCAGTCCTTCCAATGAACACCCAGGACTGATCTCCTTTAGGATGGACTGGTTGGATCTCCATGCAGTCCAAGGGACTCTCAAGAGTCTTCTCCAACACCACAGTTCAAAAGCATCAATTTTTCGGCGCTCAGTTTTCTTCACAGTCCAACTCTCACGTCCATACATGACCACTGGAAAAACCATAGCCTTGACCAGACGGACCTTTGTTGGCAAAGTAATGTCTCTGCTTTTTAATATGCCATCTAGGTTGGTCATAACTTTCCTTCCAAGGAGTAAGCATCTTTTAATTTCATGGCTGCAATCACCATCTGCAGTGATTTTGGAGCCCCAAAAAATAAAGCTTGAAACTGCTTCCACTGTTTCCCCATCTATTTCCCATGAAGTAATGGGACCATGCCATGCCATGATCTTAGTTTTCTGAATGTTGAGCTTTAAACCAACTTTTTCACTCTCCTCTTTCACTTTCATCAAGAGGCTCTTTAGTTCTTCTTCACTTTCTGCCATAAGAGTGGTGTCATCTGCATATCTGAGGTTATTGATATTTCTCCCGGCAATCTTGATTCCAGCTTGTGCTTCTTCCAGCCCAGCGTTTCTCATGATGTACTCTTCATATAAGTTAAATAAGCAGGGTGTCCTTACAGAGCATAGAGCCTCCCAATCATAGGGGGAAAAAATTCAATCTCCTACCACTGAGTGTGATGTGAACTGTAGAATGTCTGCAGGTGCCCTCTATCAGTTTGAGATGTCCTTCAATTCCTAGTTTGCTGACAGATTTTCTTCTGAATGAGCATTGGACTTTCCTCAGAGGCTTTTTTTGTGTCTATTCACATTAAGTGTTTTTTGTAGGTAACTATGGCTGTTTTCTTAGGATCAATACCTGGAAAAGAAAGTAAAGGGTCAAAATACATAAACATTTTTAAGGCTTTTGCATTCGATTTCCAGATTGCCATTGAGAGAAATTTGGCCAGCGTACAGTGCCCCCAGCCATGCAAGAGTACTTCCCCAAATCCTTACCTACACTATATTTTATAACCTTTTAATTATTGCCAACTTCATAGACCTCCCCCTAAATTGTATCTTGCTTCCATTTGCATTTATTTCATTACTCTGAGTATGAAGATGTTATTGGTTATTTATATTTATTCTCTAGTGATTGTTTTTCATGTCCTTTTGCCATTTTTTTTCCTGTTGGGCACTCATTTTTAAAATTTTTACATACCTTTTTTCATACTAAGGATATTAACCCTTATCATATATATGTCTTAGTTTGTTCTTTGGGTTTTCATTTTTTTATCAGATTTTATTTTTTAGAGCAGTTTTAGATTCATAACAAAATTACGAGGAAAGTACAAAGATTTCCATACGCCCCCTGCCCCAACAACATGCAAAGCCTCCCCATCACCAACATCCCCACCAGAGTGTTATGTTTGTTACATTTATAACAGTGACACTTCATTATCCCCCATAGTTTACATTAGGATTCATTTGGTGTTGTACATTCCATGGGTTTTAACAAATGTATAATGACATGTATCCGCCACTATAATATCATACAGAGTAGTTTCACTGCCCTAAAATTTTTGTGCTCCACCTATTCACTCCTTCATAGTCCCAATCTCTGACAACCATTGATCCTTTTACTACTATCTACATAGTTTTGCCTTTTCCAGAATGTCATAGAGTTGGAATCGTATAGTGTGTACCCTTTTCATATTGACTTATTTCACTTTTCTCCATACCTTTTTCATGGCTTGATAGCTCATTTCTTTCTCTTGCTGAGTAATATTCCATCATCTGGATGTACTGGTTTGTTTATCCATTTATCTGCCAAAGGACATCTTGGTTGCTTCCAAGTTCTGGCAATTATGAGGGGCCACCAAAGGGCAGCATTAATTTCAACCTCCCTCCCCCAGTCCTCCCCACCTCTACTCCACATGCACACAGCAGGATTTCTAAAATCACATGCCCTTCCCAAGGCGCTGTGTCCTGCGCACCCCATGGGACAGGCTAAGGTTTACAGAAACCAGATCCAGGACGGACACTCACTCTGGCAGAGTCCAGGGTGAAGGCTTCTGCTGCCCTGCTGTGGTGGAAGGACTGGGGCCCTAAGGGGAAGAACCCTGGAAAGAGGGCCCCACACACACCTTCCGGCAGCAACTTGCCTCTAGGCAAAAGTCTGCTTTAAACCCTTTTACAACTCCTGCGGGGAAAATTATTTGCATTAATTAATTGACTAATTAATTCCAGTCACTATACTTGGAACCTACAGCTGGGGTTCCATTGACATACTGTTCAACTGACTCAAAAGGCTTAGAAGGAACAAAAGCAAGAGCCAACTTAGAAGTTTGGATATTTAAAAATGTTAGAGTCTGGCCGCAATGTCTCTTTGACCTTGAGAACCACAATTCAATAATTTTGGAGGAAGGGAATTCCCAGGCAGTGGTTAGGACTATGCTTCCACTGCAGGGAGCCTGGGTTGGATCTCTGGCTGGGGAACTAAGATCCCACATGCCTCGAGGTACAGCCAAAAAAACCCCCAAAATAATAATTTTGGATGTTTCTTCCCTCCTGTTTGAGCTTTTTCTGAAAACAGATACTTCCCGTTATGTATCAGTTACCTATAGCCCTATAATGGAGGACTCCAAAACTTAGCAACTTAAAACCACTGCGTTTAATTTGTTCGCAGTTCTTCTGGCTGGACTGGGCCAAGTCTAACCATTCTACTGGGCACTCTGGGGCTTTCTCAGGCAGCTGTCACCAACTGGGGGCTCAGCCAGGTACAGGGTCTGACATGGACTTGGTCCATGAGGTTAGGAGACTGTGGTGTGTCAGCTGGATCTCTCTCTCCTTGTGGTCACTCATTTGTAGCTGTGCTTCCTTACATGGTGGTTCAGTTCAGTTCAGTCGTTCAGTCGTGTCTGACTCTTTGCGACCCCATGAATCGCAGCACACCAGGCCTCCCTGTCTATCACCAACTCCCGGAGTTTACTCAAACTCATGTCTATCGAGTCAGTGATGCCATCCAGCCATCTCATCCTCTGTCGTCCCCTTCTCCTCCTGCCCCCAATCCCTCCCAGCATCAGGGTCTTTTCCAATGAGTCAACTCTTCGCATGAGGTGGCCAAAGTATTGGAGTTTCAGTTTCATCATCAGTCCTTCCAATGAACACCCAGGACTGATCTCCTTTAGGATGGACTGGTTGGATCTCCTTGCAGTCCAAGGAACTTTCAAGAGTCTTCTCCAACACCATAGTTCAAAAGCATCAATTTTTCGGCGCTCAGCTTTCTTCACAGTCCAACTCTCACATCCATACATGACCACTGGAAAAACCATAGCCTTGACCAGACGGACCTTTGTTTGGTGGTAGGAGTGTGCCAAGCGGGAGAATGCAGAAGCCTCTTGAGGCCAGGCTTTGGAGCTCACAGGATGTCACTCACACCATATCCTATGGATTAAAGCCACTCAAAAGACCAGCTCAGACTCAGAGGTGGAGGAATGGACACCACCCTAGGAATCTGAGGCGATATTTAAACTCCCAACTCTGTGCCTGACATTGCTGTGATTGTCAGGTAGACAACACATCTGCTATGTTTTGTGATGACAGAGTTGAGTTTTCTTGTTCGTTTCTGTTTTTGCATGTCGGTGATCCTCAGAAAAAAAATGCTGTATTTCTTAGAGTTTAGCATCTTCTAATTGTACCTATAAAACAGTTTTAACTTCTAGCATATTGAGAGTTATTGCCCTAAATAAACCTTCCTTATAATTTTAATGTACCACACATAATAATTTTATGAACAAGCCAGGTTATATGCAGCACATATGAATATTCTTAAAACCAAAGTGCTTTGCATGTGTAAAAAGATAAAAAAATAAAAATTATACATATTTCAAATTTCCCAAGATTTTATTTCCATTTTTTTCTATGACTTTAAAATTCCCAGACATTTAAAATTTTCATCCCAGGTATGGGTATTAAATCTCTGTGTCCTGTGCCAGGCCTGTGCTGGGAGCTGGAGATGCAGAAGAGCAAATGAGATACAGCCCTTAACCCCATGGCAATGGATCTTGAGGCAGAAACAGATGTGGCCCTTGGTGACCTAGATGACTGTACAGACATCTGCTACTACAGGCCCGAAATAACGAGAACCAAAGCTTCCATCAACTTTGCTCCAGTTTGAATGGTGGAACCCCAGCTGTAGGTCCCAACACAAGGTCTTGAATTAATCAATCAATCAATTAATTAATGCAAATAATTTCCCCCACAGGAGTTGTAAAAGGGTTCAGGCAGACTTCTGCCGGGGGGCAAGTTGCTACAGGAAGGTGTTGTGGTCAGGCAGCCCTCTCTCTGGGGCTCCTTCCCCTCAGGGCCTCAGTCCTTCCACCACAGCAGGGGAGCAGTAGCTTCAGCCAGGACTCTGCCAGAGCCGGTGTCCATCCTGGATCTGGTTTCTGCAAACCATGGCCTGCCCCATGGGGTGAGCAGCACGTAGCATGTTGGGAAGAGCATGCAGATTTTAGAGGATCGTGCTATGTGTGTGTGTGTGTGTGTGTGGAGTGGCGGTGGGGAGGGCTGAGGGAGGGGGGCCTGGAAATAATGCCACCCTTTAGTGGCCCCTCTCTGGCTGGGCTTGGAGGTGAGCCCGGATGGGCCGGCCCAGTCGGGAAGCATGCCAAGCACATGCTCTCTGGCCACTGCGGCCTCATTGTTCAATAAGCAGATTATGAAATGCTGCGAGAAGCTGCATGGTGGGGGGCTGTCTTCAGCCCTGCGGCCTGCCTTGTTTTGCAAACAATCATTGCACAGTGCAGCCCGGTCAGGGTCCCCTCGGGAGGACAGGGAATCCGTCAGCCTTTTTGGGGCTGAGTTTGTCGTGTGGCCGCGTGCTTCAGCTTGTCTGCCTTCCTCCCCGTCCGGCTGTCTGTCTTCACCTGAGTCTGTTTCCTGGGAGACCCCGGGTGCCCCTCAGAAATGGGAGGACTTGGCTCCACCCACCTCCTTAGGCAGGTAGGGAAGAACAGCACACCAGGCCCAGTGCTATTCTAGAAGCAGCAAAGGTTCTAAGGCCAGTCTTCCTCTTTGAGGAGTTTCCGAATTAGACAGATGGTGCGTGAACAATCCCGAGTAGCTTCCTTTGGAGACCTGGTGCCCATCTGAGGAAGAGGTGCCTTCATATTAATTGCCTCCGACACTTTTATGTTCTTGGCTTAAACAGGAAAAGCGGGATAAAGCGACTGCAGTCTTAGCTCTGCAGGATGTTGGGGTTGGACCGTTGTTTGCCTTTACTCTGACTATATTTTAGCAGTCATCTGCTAGAGTTTACTATGAAATCTCAAGAGACAGCATTTTACCTGCAGTGTAGCTGATTCCATGAAATAAAATATTTTGCAACCGAGGGTCCAAATAAAACAATGAATTTTTTAAAGAGGCAGAGTAAAAGAATGGGGTGGTATTGCTGAACTTTGACCTGAGAGGCCATTGAATACACTGGTGACTATGTGCGCCACAAAGCTTGGGTTCAAATCCCAGCTCTACCACCTGCTAACTGTGTGACCTTGGACAAGTTACTTAACCTTTCTGAGCCTTAGTTCCTGTTCTGTACAATGGGGATAATAACCACTCATTTCCTAGGATTATTGTGAAGATTATATGTGATAAAAAGCACGGGCAAGTGGTTAACACAGAGCCAGGCTCAACTAAGTGTTAACTGTTAGTATTAATAGCATTACAGCCGAAATGTTTCCTTATGGAACCAATATTTTTTCAGGAAAATACTGAACCAGTGTGAACCCAAGTGGAAGACCCATGCTGTCTAAAATGGTCATGAAACAGGCTTCTTTTAGCAAGCCTTGAAAACCAGGGTGCCCAGCACCAAGCACTGTTCATTCTACTAGAAGGCCTGTTATTATCTTCACTTTGCAAAGGAGGAAACAAAGGTTCAGAGAGGCTTGCTAACTTCCCCCAGGGTCACACAGCAAGGGCTCAAACCCAGTCAGTAGGCCCTCAACTGTCATTATGACAGCCTAGTGCCTTTACAGAGGTAGGACAGAATTTGGTCACAAAAAGTGCTGTGATGGGATTCATTCATTCATTCATGGCTGTTCATGGAGAACCTCTCTGTGCACGATGTGCTCCGGTTTGTCTCTGAGCAGACACACATGTTTAAACGGTTTCCCCAAGCCCTCCCTGCCCTTCCCCCCATGACTGCACGACAGACACGTGTGGCCCTCACATAACTTGCTCCACCAGCTCCCCATCCAGCGTGGATGCCCACCTGCAGTTCCCGGATGGCAGCGGCCTCCTGCAGCCCCCGCGCTGGGATGAGCCGCAGAGGGCCGGCGCCCTGGAGCAGATCTGTGGCGTGTTCCGAGTGGATTTGGGCCAGATGCGCTCCCTCCGCCTCTTCTTCAGGTGAGGCCCTCTTGGCCATGTCCTGGAAGCTGCCTGTGCGCTGGCCGTGTTCCCAGGGGTCCGTGCTTGGGTCTAGGAGCCTGACGTTCCCAACCGTCTGCTTCCCAGCATCATTAGTGCCCTCTCGGCAGTGCCCCATGATGGCTGCCCCGCGGGAGCCGGGTCTGGGTAGCTCCCAAACTCTTTCCTCTGCCTTCAGCGTGATGGTAGCAGCTGTTGCTTGCAGCTCTGGTTTGGGGGAAGATGACAAACCAGGGCTACACAGACAGCAGTAGCTGCAGGCAGCTCCCGGTCACCCAGTCAGAGGCCCAACTGCTCCATGCATGCTCAGGACAGGCTATGGCTTTCTAGAGGGAGGCACCATTTCCTTCATGATGGGGGACCATCCCTTTCAGTCCCCCGCCTAACGGCCACCTCATGTCTCTCTTCCTGAAAGCTGCAGGACAGCACCAGCCAAAGACCAGTGCTTCAAAGAAGCAGTTGTGTCTCTGGGGGGGGGGAGGGTCCCAGGCCCAGAGCCCCATCCCGCCTTTCAGGGAAGGGCAGTCAAGGTCGGGCGATGGCCCCGAGGCATATATAGTGGATTTCCCTGGAGGATTTTCCCAGAGTGACTTCTATGCTCGATGGAAAGCCCACTGGAGGGGAGTCCCTTAGTGCCCACCCATCTGGGTTCCAAATCTGATTCCATGTCAGGGCATCCACCCCTAGGAGATGGATGATATGATATCATGATATCTCCATGATATCCAGGACAGAAGGGAGGATGTGACCTGGCCAGCAGGGGTGGGGACTGAAGGCTGCTCTGGCAGATCTCCCGGGGGCGAGGACAGTCCCACCTGGAGCCTCCCCAGGAGGGAGCTGCTTTGCCTTCTTCAGCAGAGGGTGATGGCTTCTGTGGGGGCATAATTCTGTCTGCTTCCTGCCAGCAGCCAAACTCCTGGGGGACTTTCTGTTTCCTGCCTCTGAGGTCAGGTGATAGCGGCCTCGATTATACTTGGAAATAAAAACCCATGTTTACATATTCATGGGTCTGTTCTCTCCCCCCCCCCATCCAATGGTCGCTCAGCGATGAGGCCTGCACCAGTGGCCAGCTGGTCGTCGCCAGTCGGGAAAGCCAGTACAAGGTGTTCCACTTCCACCACGGTGGCCTGGACAAGCTGCCTGACGTGCTTCAGCAGTGGAAATACTGCGCGGAGACGCACCTCAAAGACCAGGTAGCCAGGGAGTGGGGAATGGGTGCTGACCTCCCCTCATGAGGAGGCCCTGACGCCACCCGGGAGACATCTGGCTGCTGAGACCACCCCCGTCCCCTCCCCTCCCTTCCTGCCTCGCCTCCAACCAGGCCCAGGACACCCACTCTCTTCCTTGAAGTCCCAGGCCTCAAGGGTGTGACCTGTGGTCACTGGGGGCCAACAGAGCAGCAACTTTGGGTTTAAAACATGTGCCCAGGCTTCTGGTAAATGCAGTACTCCGCACTTGAAAAATCATGTTTTGACAAGGCTTCCTGCCATATTTTCCTCAATCTACATACAAATGTAATAAGAGCTCTTTAATTATCTGTTTAAGATAGTGTATGTGCTTATTAGAAACGGGCTGACTTTAAAATTCCTTTCCTTCCCACAGAGCCTCCTGCTGGCTTCCCTTATTACAGTAGCATGGCTTTTTTTTCCCCCTACATTGAACAACCTTTGATTTTTGAATTAAATGTCAGCTGCAGTTTTGCCCTGGATCCGTGACTGCCCGTGGAGACAACCTGACAGGCGGGCTCCCCGCTCGCAGAACAGCCATCCCTTTGTATGTGGCCAATCACATGTAATTTATTGCAGGCCCTCCCGGCAGAGGGAAGTTGGCCGTCCCAGGCATTAATTCCGTCTTTGCGGCGGGGCCGGAGGGAGAGTGGGGGGGAGAGGCGGTCGGTGGGAGTGGGCCGGGAGCCGGGAGCGCGAAGGGGGACCATGGTAAGCGGACGGTATTTTCATTTTAATTGCGTCTAATTACACTTGCCATTTAGGGGTTTGTATGCGGGGGAGAGGCGTCCCTCTCCTTTCAGAAGAGGGGAGGGGGGAAGGCGTTGACATCCCGCGAAGAGCGCGGGCTGGCTTCGAAAGCCGAGCGTCTGAGCAACTGATACACACCCCCGACCCCCCGCCCCGACGGTCCTCGCGTCCAGCAGGTCGCCGACGAAAAGACGTGTATGCAGTTCTCCATCCGGCGTCCCAAGCTGCCGTCTTCCGAGACGCACCCCGAGGAGAGCATGTACCGACGGCTGGACGTGGCGGCCTGGCTCCGCCACCTGAATGCTCTGGGGCAAGTGGAAGAGGAGTACAAGCTCCGCAAGGTGAGGCCCGGCGCGCCCGCGGGCCCAGCGGCTTTGAGGCCAGGGGTCGGGGCCGCGCCCACGGGCCGCCGCCTCCGGCCGGGTTTCGGGGGCGGGGGACGGTCCGTCCGCTGACGCCAGCGCCTGTGTGAACGCGCCGGATAGAGCGATCAAAGCCGCTGCGATGAAAAAGCAACCTCCGGAGCGGGTTCTGGGTACCCCGCGACAGCGTGTATAGAAGAGCTCGCAGCCCGCGCCCGCGATTCCAAAACCGGGATTAAGGCCCTGACGTGAGAACGACAGGTTAATCTGAGCGCCGCACCAGGGGGGGGCATTGACATTGAAATGAGCCTGGTTTGTGTCCTGTATGGGAATGGGGGGCCGGCACTTTCCCCTTCTAAACATGTGCAAATTGCAGCGATCTGAATCAAGGCATCAGTTGTCAAGAAGGCGCAGCAAAGCCACCAAAACACAGATCTCCGGGGACTTGGGGGTGCTTTGAGCGGTCCTGCTTTGGCCCCTCCCCAACTTTTGCCGCTTCCTCCAGGCCATTTTCTTCGGCGGCATTGATGTGTCAATCCGAGGGGAGGTCTGGCCCTTCCTGCTGCGTTATTACAGCCACGAGTCTACGTCGGAGGAAAGGGAGGCGCTGCGGGTGCAGAAGAGAAAGGAATACGCCGAGATCCAGCAGAAAAGGTGACCGCGGCGCCCGACCGGGGCCCCCTCGAACCGCGGAGGGGAAACCCACGCCCCCCCCCCCCCCGGAGCCGCGGAGGGAAATGCCATTTGGAAAGGCAATTTGAGGTGCAATTCAGCATTGATAATATGTTCCGTGACCCATAGTTTCCTTGGAAAATGGGTCTCCCAGGACCGTGAGCGATGGGTCTGGATAAGTGCAGTCATTACCCCGGCTCCCGGCCCCGGGACTGGCTCTCTTTAGCTCGCATGTCAAGGTTTTAGAATTCTTTTTCAACATACTTAACGAGGCGCTGACATCCCACCACTGAACGCCGGGGTGGCAGCGGGGCGGGGGTCGAGGGGAGGGCAGCCGGGAACTGGGGTTGCTGAGGTCTGTTGGACCTCCCTGACCCTGTAGTTGCGGTGAGCTCTCCCCCAGACGCTGGGACTGGTGAGGCCGAGTTAATCTGTGAAAGCCTTGTGCACAACGCCCCTACGCTGCCCGGTGTCAATGGCAGCTGGAGGGTTGGCCAGCGACCCCAGTTACCATCTTCGAGCAGGGCGGAGAGGGGCGCCTCTGGCGGCCTGGAGCGGGTGGGACGCTTGCTGACCCCCCAGCTGGCTCTCTGCTCCGTGCCAGGCTCTCCATGACCCCTGAAGAGCACAGAGCTTTCTGGCGGAACGTGCAGTTCACCGTGGACAAGGATGTGGTTCGGACAGATCGGAGCAACCAGTTCTTCCGAGGCGAAGGCAATCCCAACGTGGAGAGCATGAGGTACCGCCTACCCGGTCAGCAGGGTTCCTTCCCAACTGGGTTTCACTCCCATTTGCTGCCCCGGAGCCTCATCTCACCCCTCAGGTCTCAGCTGACCCTCTGGGAAGTAGACCAGCCGCAGAAGCTTCTGCAGGGGTCAAGGATCTTCCTTCTAGGTTCAGTGCCCCAGAATCAGAGAGTCCTTAGCTATTTCAGACAATGTCAATGGGCCCCTTATTGTCCTAGTGACCCAGGGGAAGGCCTGGAAGCCCCTCCCAAAGGTACCAGCAAAGGCCCCACCCCCTGGGCATCCACCAAGCCTAACCTTGCTTGGCCCACACCAGCTGTGAACCCGCCTCTCCCGAGTGTCTCCCTCTCCTGTTGGGTGGTCCTCTGGGAGATCAAGTCTCACAGGAGCTGAAGCTGGCATCTTTGACATTCTGCTGCCTCCTGGCAAATAATTGCACAAAATTAGAAGCCCATAAAAAAATGTCCCTGCCAGCCCACCCTTTGTCACAGGCAGTCGACCATTAAGAAAATCAGATCCACATTTCTCCTTGCTCTGCTCTAGAGGATTGGGGCTGGTGAGTGCCTAAGTGCAGCCCCTTACCTTTCCCCAAGCTCTGGAGATGATGCGGGAGCTGCTCTCCTTCCTCTAAGATCAAGGTTAAGGATGGGGTCCAGGAGACCCCAGAGTCTCCAGCCTGGGGTTCTACTGGCCTGGACAACACACTGCTATGTTATGGCCACCCTCCACTGACCTCCCTGCTCTCTGCACTGCATCTCCAGGAGGATCCTGCTGAACTATGCGGTGTACAACCCAGCCATCGGCTACTCCCAGGGCATGTCGGACCTGGTGGCCCCCATCCTGGCCGAAGTCCTGGACGAGTCAGACACCTTCTGGTGCTTTGTGGGTCTGATGCAGAACACAATCTTTGTCAGCTCTCCTCGGGACGAGGACATGGAGAAACAGCTGGTGAGGCTCTCAGATGTGTGTGGCTTGGCTGCTGTGGGTCACCAAGCAGCAGGAAAGCCAAGGTGGGCCTTGCTGATGGACTATGGGGGGCTTAGCCCTGGGCCCATGGACTAGGGCCAGCTCCCCCAGGAGGGACACATGCTGTTCCCATGTCCCAGGACATATGCTGCCATCCCCACCTCACACTCCTGCAGTCCAGAGGCTCCTCATGTGGCCTCCCCGCTCCCTGCATGTGGCATCCTAACCCAGGTTCCCAGGGGGGGAAGGGGTCACTATCACACCTGGCCCTGTGCTTTATAAAACATGTTCTCAGGTGCATCTGGGTCCCCCACAGGGGACATAACCAGGGTTCCGAGGGATGGGAATGGGAGGGGCTCTTGAAACCACCCTGAGCCCACTGGATAGTCGTCACAGCCCCACCTCGAGGGCAGCAGGCCTGTTGTGCCCAGGCAGTACTCCTCCCACCATGGCCCCCGCTAACCTACACAGACCAGGCAGCACTGAAAATTGGGAGTGAGGAGGCAAAACTGGGTGAGGTGGGGCCAGGAGGGCCCACTCTTCCCTTCCTTGTGCCCTCCAATCACCTGTCAGGTGCTGCTAGCACTAGGACGTGGTCTCGGGTCCCCAGTCTGAGAGATTCTCAGCCTGGAAGCTGATAGTGCAAGGGCAGGATGCTGGGTATGCTAGGGAGTGATACAGAAAGAGCTCTGGTGATAGAGAGGGAACCAAGACAGGAGTCCCAGTGTCCCCTTGGGCCAGGCTGACTCCACGGCACACGGGGTCTGGCCCTGAGCATTGCCAGGCCTGCCAAGACTTGGCTGAGCAGGGCTTTTTGGGCAGCGACACTGGGTGGCCCGCTCAGTTTGGTGGCTCACATGCAATGAGGCTGGAGCTGAATGAAGGGCCTCGAATGCCAGACCAAGGAACACTACTGTCAACTAGCCATTGGGAAGCTGATGAGGGCTGTGGATGGGAGAGCAGGACACAGCAGGGGGATTGGAGGAAAGGGATCCAGGAGCAGGGAGATGGGGATGAAAGGGGAAGGTAAGGGGCACCAGAGTAGGGGTGGGGGGCATCCATGAGGGAGGGAGGAAGGGGGTCAGCTGCTTGCGTGGACTTGTTGACCCTGCTGTGGGCCACTGGGTGAGGAAACTGGCCAGTCTGGAAGGATCTTCAGAATCAGTTTCTGTGCCACCCCAGTGGCAGTCTCAAGTAGGAACAATGAGCTGTTTGTGTGGGAAGGGGCCTGTGAGTCACCAAGGACCCCCCCGAAGGATCCCCCGGCTGCGATCTCAGCCGAGCCTGCTCACTCCCCGCTCTCTGTGTCGGCCCTGTGATGTCAGGTTTCCACGGTACCTGGGGAGGCAATTACGGGCTCTGACGTGATTCGCCGCTGACGGCTCCGCAGCACATGGCCCCGTGACTCGTTAGCTGCTGGAGATCGATTTTACAACAGTGCTGGTGAAGTCAGCAGCCCAAGCCAGGCGCTGCCAGAAATAGCCTTAATCTGGTCCCACGTCACTGGGTGGTGACCTGAAGCACAGGAATTGAGCCTCTCGGGGTTCAGAAACGCCCCCACCCTCTGCTCTGAATCAGCTCTGGGAGATGATGAATCTGGGTGATCAGAGCGGAAGGTGGTTGAGTGGGTGAGGGGGAGGGGGCATTGTCAAAAGGATGCTTTGCTCGATATCTCAGGAAGGAGGGGGCGTCAGAAACGGCCCATATGGTGCCTGAGAGCCAAAGGTCTTCCTAGCCTGACCTGCCACCCACCTTCTGGGCCACAGCAGGTTGCTCTTGCTGTCCCTTGCTACAGCCTCCGGGACAGTCCGAAATCTGGGCTAAACCGACCAAGACAGATGTGAGTCGGACTTCCAGGGACAGAACAGAATAAGTGGGTGCAGACCCATGAAGCAGATAGAGACCTCATGTGTGGCACACCTGCTCTGAGGGGTGGTGGGGCCCCAGCGGGGAAGGGCCTCGGCAGGAGGGGGCTTCTGGGGCCAGGCAGGCAGGCCTGCTCAGGGCTAGGGGTCTCATTCCTCTTGGCCTCGCCCCCAGCTGTACCTGCGGGAGCTGCTGCGGCTGACCCACGCACGCTTCTACCAGCATCTGGTCTCGCTGGGTGAGGACGGCTTGCAAATGCTCTTCTGCCACCGCTGGCTCCTGCTGTGCTTCAAGCGGGAGTTTCCTGAGGCCGAGGCGCTGCGCATCTGGGAGGCCTGCTGGGCCCACTACCAGGTGAGCGAGGCGGGGCGCCCAGGGCTGGGGGCTGGGACAGCGGTCCCGCACCTGGCGTACGAAGAGGGCAGGGCGCCCGCATAACTGGGCACCTCCTCTGGGGTCCCCTTGCTCCACCATCCCTGGCCCCTCACAGGCCACATTCAGCCCCTCACACGGCGACTGCCTTCTAGTCCCACGTGGCCAGCCTCCGACCCTGCATCTCGCCTCCCAAGTAACTGAAATCGATGCAAATTGCCCACTGACTGCGCTCATTACCACGTTCTAGGGCTGAGCACGCTCCTGTCACAACCAATCAGCATGAAAGACATTGCGGGACCGAGCAGGGCGCTGGTGCCCACATGCCAGGCCCAGCACCCGCCCGCCTGCCCACCTCGGGATGGCTCAGGGAAAGGGCCCCGAGATCCTGCTTCCCTGCCAGCCCCTCTGAGAGCCCAGGCCCCACCCACTGTCGCCTCGCAGGGACGTGATTTCCCCTTGCCGTCCTTCGTTATCAGCATCTCCTCAACAAATTCCCCTGAGAGGGCCTCGCGCTGGCCCTGTCACACGGCTTTAACGCCCAAATTAGCAACAAGCAGGCCATGTTAAAGGATAGGCAAGTCTCTCTGAATCCATCAGCCTTTAAAAAAAAAAAAATAGTACTGACGCATCTGAGAGGTGGCCAGGACCATTTCTGCAAGAGCGGCCTCCATCCTTCATTCGGCAGCTGGTGCAGCTTGGATTAGACAAACCTTGCTGATAGATGCGCACGCCCACCAGCCCTCAGAAATGTGCATCAGCGTCTGCCCTCCTTACTCGTGTCGAAGAAGGATTATGTCTGATAGAAGTGAGTCTGAAGAAGCCTGCTGCTGGTGCCATGGGCTGTTTTGTATTCATCCATCCTCGCCCACCTCCTCTCCTGCTCCCTCCCGGCCCAGGTCTGGGCTGTGTTTCCTGTGTGGATCAGCCTGCTCTGTGTGTACTGCAGAGTGGAATCTAGGAAGCACTGGCAAGGATGGTCCAAAACACTGGATCATATTTTTAAAAAATTGTGTCCGCTTTGCGCAAAGCCTCATTGCGTTTTTTTCTAGCAGCAAATTTGCCACCTTTGGGACATCACATTTAGGCTAATGTTACATGTGAACCCAGAGCATCACCCAACAGATGGGGCCATTTCTTAGGCTAAATTTAGCCTCATTTGGCCACACCCCTTGATCAAATTAGTGGCAGGAGGTTGAGGCGGGGGACAGTAGGATGATGGTAGCGGGGGTAGGCTAATTCATTAGAGTGAGCTCTGGCGGGGGGTGAGGGGTGGTCACTACCAGCTGGTTTAACTTTAAAGTGTCCCCAGAGTGTGAAGGGCTCTGTTTTATTCATTTTTATACTTCCAGTTTGCCCTTGGGGGATGGGCTGCCCTGGGCCTGGTCCAGTGAACTGGGGTTAGTCTGGTACTGCTGTCCAGCCCCCTTTAGAATGTGCTCCACCTTTTCTTCCCCATAGTCCTCTCCCAGAGGAGCTGGACATGAACCTTCCTGGAACTCCTCCGCTGTCCCCCCTACCCCACCCCACCAGCCCCAGCTGCAATTCAAATAGCTGCAGAAGGATCGTTCTGAGCCGCAGCAAGACCATTCCAGATTAATTCAGAGGAAGGGGCTGGGCAGTCTGGGAATGGCCTTTCCAGAGTGGGTGGGATGTGGGGTGTTTGCTGCCCGTAACCTCTGCCTGCGCATCCAAGGCTCTGCCTGGCCCTGTTTGGGAAGGAACAGGGTTCTGTCTGGCTGGGTGGCCGATGTCAGGAGACTAAACACAGGCTTCCTGGTGGTCCTTGTCCTTCCTCTGCCCCCGGGAGCTAGTGTGACTCAAAGGCGGTGTGCCCTCAGAGCATCCGGGCTGGAGAGCACACAGGATGTACCCCGTGAGGACCAAGCGCCAGCATCCTGCTGCAGGCCCGGCCTTGCTGGGTAGCAAAATGTGAGGCAGCCTCCAGGGAAGGCAGCGGAGTCCTCAATGGGCCTGAAATCTGGTTAAAGAGGGTGGGCTCATTGTAGGGAACTATGGGGAGCTGCTGTGCTTGGCTCTGAGGCTCTCTTCCCCACTTTTCTTACCAACAAACCTAAGAGTCATCTCTGGGGCACAAGCTGGGACATTTGGCCTCAAGGCAGGAGCACAATGACCAGTGGGTGGCTGCTGGAAAGTTCTTCTTCCTTGATAGCATGTTCCACCACCCACTAGAGCGTGTTCTGACTCATCATCTCTCAAGACCCCAGAATGGGTAGTAGCCAGGCTTCAGAGGAGCATGTTCTTTGCCCATGTGCTGGAGAGGCTCCTAGAGGGCTCCCCAAAGGGGACCAGCAGCCTGTTGGTGACTGGCCCCAGCATTGCCCTTTTGCGCATCACAGCAGTCTTTGGATGTATGTGCTGACACTGGCCCATTTGCAGGTGGGGAAACTGAGGAGGCTGCTAGGCTTGCCTAGGGCCACACGAACCCAGACGGCCTCACCTGGGAGCCCTTGACCCCACAGCTCTGCTTGTCACCTCTACCGGCAGTCAGGACCCAGGGCTGGGTCAGGGGCCTTATCTGAACCCACTCTCTACCCCCCAGACAGATTACTTCCACCTTTTCATCTGCGTGGCCATCGTGGCCATCTACGGGGATGATGTCATAGAGCAGCAGCTGGCCACTGACCAGATGCTTCTGCACTTTGGAAACCTGGCCATGCACATGAATGGGGAGCTTGTTCTCAGAAAGGTGAGTGTGGCCCCCCCAACATGCAGCCCTGCCCTCCCTTATACAGAACCCCACCTCTACTTCCAGAGCTCCACCCCTACAGGGCCCCCTACAAGCTCCACCCCCAACATTTGTAGATTCCTGCCCACATGCAGAGCCCCGCCCCCACTCTCCATCCTGGGAGCTCCCCACCAAGGTCAGCATGTATGACATCTGTTCAGGGCACCCATCAGGCTGACAAAAGAGGCCCCTCTCCTCGTGGAAGGAACAGATTACCCATTTTGACAGACAGGTCCTCCACCATGAGGCACCTCACTCATAGCCCAGAGCTGAGAAAACTAAGCAGGAGGCTTAGGGAGGGGAGGTGGCCAACCTTTCATTCAAGGTTAGTGGGATAAAGGGGGCCTTTGCCACCTCCCTACTTCCCAGGCTCCTGCTTCTTAAAGCTTTCTGGTGTTTTCCAGGGGCAGCGAGGAGGGACTGGGGTCAGGGGTGGAGTGGGCAGGAAGAGGGCTTGAAGAAGTCCTGCAGGGCAGAGAGGTGGAGCCATGGGGCCAGGCTGAGCCAGGGAGGGACAGGGTGGGCCCTGTTCACCTTTCATATGAAGGCCGTTAGGGGAGCCGTCTCTGGGTCGAGCTGCATGGGAGCGCGGCTTGTGAAACTTTATAGCCCCTGCCTTCAGCTGGATCAGGGTGTTGAAAGGGGTGAGGCAGGCAGAGCCCTCGCCCTGGCCTGGCGTAAGGAGCACCTTCGGGTGCTGACTGTTGTTGCTCTTGGATCACTAGCTGCCTGCTGTCCCTCATCATCACTGTCCTCTCTGTTTGCAGGCGAGGAGTTTGCTGTACCAGTTTCGCCTCTTGCCGCGGATCCCCTGTAGCCTGCATGACTTGTGCAAGCTGTGTGGGACTGGCATGTGGGACAGCGGTTACATGCCTGCCGTGGAGTGTACGGGCCAGCACCCAGGGTCGGAAAGCTGCCCGTACGGGGGTACCGTGGAGACGCCTTCCCCCAAGCCCCCCAGAGAAGGCAGGAAGGGTCCAAAGACGCCCCGAGAAGGCTTTAGTTTCCGCAGATAGGTTGGGCTCCCTGCGCTGGACGAGGGGTGAGGGGACCTCTGCCAGGTCCCAAGCATGGGGGAGGGGGTGGGGATGGGCGTGGAGGGGACAGGATGGTAGAAACGGAAGGAAAATGCCCTTGAGCAACATGAAGGGAAACTTTTCGTATTAAGGACAAAATTGGAGTACGGAAGTGCCAGAAATAAAACCCGCCAGCTGCCCAGAGAAAAGTCAGCTCCCCAAACAGCAGGACCAGGATGCACAACCACCCTACCTGGAGATGCAGGCTGGCTGGGTTCTCGTGTTGCCCACCTTTGATGGATCTCAACACAACCCAGGAATTCCTCCAGCTTCGTCAGCCACCAAAGGGTCTTATTGCGAGGCATTGGGAAAGGCAGAGACAGAGACAGTAGGAGAGAGACAGCACTGGGGAGCCCAGAACAAGAGGGTCCCATCCAGGCCAGAAACATCTTTGCAAACTGGGCACACCCCCTCATTAGGCTTCATTCTTTGAATGAATCAAACAGACTCCACAGCTTCTCCAGCCACAACTGCAAAGCTGATGTGAAGACATCTGCCCAAAAAAAAAAAAAAAGGCCCCACTGATTTCAGGGTAGAAAGGTTTAAGAGCAGAAGGCTGGGGGCTTTCATACTGTCCATTTCAACATCTGATCCTCTTGGTATGTGAAGGAATACGCTGCCCATGAGCCTGCGTACGGGCTGTTGAAGTGTTGAATTCTTCTCCCTTAGTTGAAGAATCGTCTACATTCGGCAGTGTTGAAGGCCATTTTCACCAAATACTGCGACCAACTTGGGGTTGGATGGGTCGAGGTGTGTATGTGTGTGTGTGCACGCAAAATTCTCTGAAGGGAATCTGCAGTGTTTGAGGGAAGGGACACAATGTGAACTGACCAACCAAGACAAAGGCAGCTGAAAGTGCCAGAAACACTCCCACTTCCCTGCGGAGTCTGCGTTCTGCCGTGACTGCAGGTCTTCTGTAAGTCAGCGTCTCAGGTGGTCAGATGCGCGAGCAACCACTGTACAATAGCCGTCACTCAGGGCACCCCTGCTTTCTGTGTGGGAACCAGGTCTTCCCAGCACACTCTCCCTGCTCCCAGAGCCTCCCCAGCTGCTCCTTCTGGGATTTAGAGGAGGACAGACAGGACACAGGAAGACTCCCAGCCAGCATAGAGGACTGGAGCTATTTGCACGGGAAGCCGCCCTCTTGAACTGACAGGAACAAGGAGCCTGGAATCGTTGTTCCTTGAATCTTCCTGAACATCCTTCTAGGGAGAAAAATCCTTGAAGTGCTGAGAGTCATCACAGAGACACAGCCCAACCAAGGCTTCTTCCTGCCCTCAGCTTTTCTCACAGAGTGGACGCTGCTGGATGGCGCCACTTTAAAAAGTTGTTTATCAACAGGAAGGAGGAAGTTATCAGCCTCTTCCCTTCTCAGCTTCTCTATGAACCCATGTCCTCCAGCGGGCAGAAGACTGACACTGGTACTTCCAGGTTCCTGACACCTCTGTCCAAGAGCCTTTTGGGGAGACTGTCCTGGAGCCCCATCAATGCCCAGATCTTGGGGTACCGACCATTATAGTCCAGCAGCAGGGTCCAGGCTGGATAGACTTCTCATCTGCTCAGCTTCTGGGAAAAGAGGATTGCCTTTCCATCCAGAGGATGGCTCCTGATCTATTATGGAGGTGGCTTGAGTTACACAGGCACTGTGTTGACCCTCCTCTAGAGACCACACCTCCATGAACAGGCATATCAGTTACCCATTGCCACAGTAATGCTGCATAACAAATAGCCCCCAAACATGGCAGCCTCAAATAGCATGCACTTAGCTAGCCCTTGGGTCTGTGGGACAGCAGCTCCAGCTGGGCAGTTCTGGTCTGGGTTGGGCTATTAAGTCCCAACAGGGTGCTCACACATGTAGAGGTGTATAGAGGTCAGATGTGGCTCTGCTCCATGCCTCTTGCCTCCTTCCCACAAGCCAGTCCCGGCCAAGGCAAAGGTGCAGAATCAGAAGTGTGTAGGCACCTTCCCAAGCCTTGACAGATGCTACCCCTGCTCATCATCCCATTGGCCAAAGCCAGTCACATGGCCAGACTCAGCATCTAAGGGTGGGGAAATGGACCCTCCTCTGCAGTAAGAGAAGTCACATGCCTAGGGGCTAGGGATTCAGGGAGGGATAAGGAGCCAGGTAGGGAGCTGGAACAGTCTACTATTACCGCCACAAAATCCTGGTCCAGATAACAGTTTTGGAACTCGCCTTTTACCAGGGGCATGACTTCCTCCTGAAAGGACTGGAGATGTCTAAGCGGGGAAAGGAATGCTCCCCTCCCTTCTTCTGTAGCCAGAGTGCACCTGCACATTTTCTGATACCTTGTGCCTTTGGGCTGCTGGGTGGGGTGGAGGGAGAGGGGTCCCGGGTTCCCTTACTTTGAGGGTCCTGGGTGGAAAGCACTCATTCTGAACCTCCCAGCTCCCACAACCCCTCACCCTCACAGCTCCCCAAGACCTTGTACCAAGTGCCACCCCCGCCTTCACTGCTCCCACCTCGCACTCTGTGTGCTGGGCTGGGCCCCAGTGTGGTCTGGGCTTCGTGGAGCAGCCAGGACCTCAAAAAGCCGAAGACCTGGGTATATGGGCTCTGTGAGGTCCCGCTGCTCCAGAGGGATGGAGAAAGCCCGCCCTTATACGGCTCCCTTAATCTGGATGCAATTAGAGGAAACCAGCCAAAAACCCTGCGGCAGCTGTTGCCCCAGGATTATTCCCAGCCAGCAAGAGGCATTAGGGTGATAATTCAGTCATTAGACTTCTAGCCTTCCCACCACCAGAACGTGCAAATTCGGGATAATCAGCCCGGCACGGCCATCTTCCGCGATGCTGCTTATTTAACCCATTTTTTAAAAATGACACTTAATGTTATTGGCTGGTGTGCGTGTGCACGCATACTTACAAGTTTCCCCACTGCTAATGTCTGTGCTGACGTTACCTGGTGTCGTCGGGGCCTCTGGGAAGAGAGGGCACCTTTGATGCGCACGTGCTGGCCAGGAAAGGGCAGAGGGGCACAGACTCACCAGCCAAGTGTGGGGTTCACCCTCCCAAGGAAGGGGAGACAATGGTAGAATGAAGGTGGGCGATGCACAAGCTGGAGAAACAGTGGGATTGGGGTCTGATTAAGTGCAGAGGGGAACAGTGTGCTATTCCAGAAGGTTCTGACTTAAGTCCCAGCAGGGAAGACTTGGAACTCACAAATCAAGGGAATCGGTGTTCTTGAGCCAATTAGAGAGGGAGGGATGGGCAGGCTGGGGAGGACCCGTCTCCAGCCCAGTTCACCTCTGCAGAGGAGGAGGGTCTGCAGTCCAGAAGGGCAGTTCCATTGGCAGCCATGGTCTGGACGCTATTAGCAGGCAGCACTGTGTTGTCTTGATTGGACAGGACAGTGTCAGGCAGGACAGAGGTTTTTGAATCCAGAACCTTTGAGTTTTCCGTCAAAGCCTGCTGGGGGCAGACAGCTAGATAGGATGAAGATTCTGGTCCTGAAATGAGGGCAGAAGTGGCTGGCAGAGGTCCCCCAGCTCTGACCTTTGATTCACAAATGGGGCAAAATCTGTGAATGGTAGTGGGGGGGCCTCTGTGGCTCTCCCCGGTGTTTTGTGAGGTCCCTCTGAGCTCTCTTGTCTGCGTCTTGTTTGGTAGAAATAGCTGGGAAGGGGCAGCTATAATAGAGGGAGACTGGGTGGTGGCAGGAGGACCTGGGTTCACCCTGCCAAGGGAAGGAAGCCTCTTCCAGTTTGTCTGCCCAGCAGAGGCCCCTAGAGGCTGCCCTGCCTCCGAGGAAGGAGGCGGAGTGTCCCCGGGAAATCCCACACACACGTGCAGGGGTGTGGCCAGCCTGGGAGCTGTGCCATGAACCCACAGCAAGGGGAGGGAGCCTGTGGGTCTGGCCTGAGCCTGGGCACTTCCCCTGGAGATCCTGGGGAACCAGATGGCCCAGGATCTGATTAGCCTTGGCTTTCTAAGCCAGGCTGCAAGGCCTTCCCTCCGAGTGAAAGCATTCTGTCCTCAGCCATCCCTGGCTCAGAAGAGGGAACTGCCCCCACAATCGTGACGCCTAAGAACAGGGCTCCCCTACTGAGGGTGAGCAGTGCTGTGTGGAAGGAAGACACTTACCTAGGGGTCAGGAACCTGGTTCCCGTCCTGTCTCTGACCCTTTCCAGGTGCATGACCTCCCCACCCTGAGCCTCGGTTCCCTCATCTGTAGAAAGGAAACACTGCCTCTGGCTTAGCCCACCTCACAGGACTAGTGCAGGGACTCTCCAGGTGAAGGTGTCATGAAGATGGTTTCCCAGCCCCGGGGGCCTCATCTGCCACTCAGGGAAGAGACCACTGACCTTGGCCTTGCAGCCTTGGCCAAGAGGCAGCGTGCTTCAGGAGTCAGCAAACCCCCTCCCTTCCACACGTCCGCCTGACTGCGCGTCCCCAGCTGGGGGGACTCTGTGCCTCTTCTGTGAAATTCACCCCATGCCACCTCACTCCTGCCACGGGGAAGACCCACCGTGAGCCATGACCTTGGTGACCCCGAGAGACGTGTCTGTGTGCAGCGTGTCTAGCTCGGCATCAGGACGTGGCCCGGGCCTCAGGGTCCTCCCCTGGAGCTGTGAAACCCGCTTGAGCCTGGGAGCGGGGAGGGGGCTGTGGCCCTCTGAGACAGGCTGTAGAGATGGAGAGGGATGTCCCTGGGCCTCTGGGGGGCAGAGCGGGCATGCAGACAGGCTGCAGGCATCTGGTCGTTAAACACATTGCACTCAATTTCTAGGTAGGAAAGTACGTTTCCGGTTGAGAGATCAAGTCACTTGGTCATCTTCTCTCCAGCGCCTTGGGTTAGTCAGAGGGCAGGGTTTCTGTTGGGAAAGTTTAAAGAAATTTCCACCATTACCAAGAGATCACTGATGTCTGTGGCAAGCAATTCGTTCTCTGTATTTTATTTTGTTTTTTAAATGTGATCGCCCGCTGCCCCAGGCTCGGGACTGGCCACTCTGACCGCTGGGGCCCCAGCCCCCACAGTGCTTCCGGCTCTCGTGGATCCCACTGCAAAGTAAATAAAATCATACTGACAACAAACGTATGCTCTGCGGCGCCTCTAAGAGGTCTGACAAGGTTTGTTAGGTCCAAATGTGGCAGGTTCTGGTGCTGAGTGAAGAGGGCCCCCATGGAAGAGTAAGGAGGGCCGGAGGGCTGGCCAGTGGCAGGCCCCGCTCTGGGGAGCCTGGCCGGCGGCCCAGGGGTCCATCAGGCATCTGAAGGGGACAGGCGCTTGGCCTGCTAGAGGGGGTGCAGCTGCTTACCTCCCTGATGGAGAGTTAATGGGCAAGCGCCCATGAACCTCAGTAACTGGGGGCCCTGAGACCGGCCCCAGCACCTGGAAACACACAGCGTTTTATTGAGAAGTAGCTGCTAGGCCTCCAATTCCAGGAAAAGCCAGAGTCTTGCATTTGTAAACTTTTTGCGGAGGCAAAGAAGATGAATTTGACCTTGTTAAGGGTGGGATTCAGGCATGGGGCTTCTCTCATCTCCATGCCCTGGAGTCCTACTGCAGGGAACATGCCCCAGAGATTACAGGGAGGTGAGCAAGGGGGTGGGGGCCCATCTGGTTCTAGAGCGTGCTTGTGGGTTGCGGGCTCTGGGCCCCAACACAGTGCCTAGGGAGTTGCGAACATTTTCTGTGGTTTTCTATGTGCCTTTCTGTCCTTTTGCCTGAGAGGGGAGGAGGGCTTACGTGCCACCATCCTGAACGTTGGCACCACCAAGGGTCTTGTGTCTTCAGGGTCTGTCTCACCCTCTACCCCCTTGGCCTTGGCTGAGACCACAGAGAGCTTCATCACCCCTTCTCTGCAGGCATACCCCTGCCTGAGGCTCGCTGACCAAACAGCCAGGAGGGGCAGCAGGCCCAGGTGATGCTTCAGCTGCCGTGCATGGCTGGTGGCTCCACTTAGAGAAACCTTTACCTGTCCTTTGGGGGATGGGAGGTGCCACTTCTCCCTCATGTCCGGTTCTAACCTGGGATCTGAAGTCACAGCTGATGGCCGAGTGCAGACAGAGAGGGAGCTTGGAGTTCAGGGGCGCTGACAGTCCTACCATCACCACCCTCCAGGGCATGGCTGTGGGTCAGTTTGTCCTCAGAAAGGGGTGGTCCCAAACCCACAGAGCAGCCCTGCAAGAGGCCCATTGTGGTCCCCACCCCCACCCACCACCTTGGGCCATGGCCTTTCAAACCTGTCTGGCCGCTGACACCCTGGGTCTGCTCCAGCCAGGAGCTCCATCAGGTGTTTGTTCTGCTCTAATTATCCCTGAAATAACAGCCATGTAGTCATGGCCACAGAGATGTGCCACCCGAGAGCCAGACTCTTCAGGGCAGCCTCTGGAATGGCCTAGCCTCTGTTGTCCTGCGGTCCTGAGGATTGCAGTGCGCCTGGGAGTAACTTGTCTGTTGCAGCACGGATGGGCAATCTGCATGACTGGCAGTCTTTACACTGCTGCTGGTGGCAGAAACTCCCCTGGAGTCCATTCACTTCAGAGATAGCATCCTGTGCACCCTCCAATCCCATCATGCCTCCATGCATCTGTTCAGCAAGTGTTCAGCGAACCCCACCAGGGAGACTGGTACCATTTTCCCAGGACCTGCTCCAGGGCCCCGAGGTCGAGCACACCAGGTCACTGGGGTTTCCAGGGCAGCGGTATGTACACTTCAAACCCTCCATGAGCATAACCGCCTTGCCAGCCCTGGGAGAAGCCACTCAATATCTGCACCTTTGGGACCCCCAGGGTAAACCCTGAACTCCCCAGGTCAGAGTGGCCTTTGGCTTCAGAGACCCAGAAATGTCACTGACATGATTTTCTTTCAGTCAAGTTGAATCCCATTATGAGCCCTATCAACCCAGTTCAGTCTCAGTTATTATTGATGTCTCTCCTTACCCCCAGCACCTACCTGAGGACATTTCATGGCCAAGGGTGGGAGCAATCCCACACAAAACCTGCAAGGGGCGGTCTGCTCTTGGCCTAACGTTGCCACTGAGACACCCTCTGTCCAAACCCAGGGAGTCCGTGAGGTCTGGCTCTTTCCTTTAGTTGGACCCTAATGCTCAGGCACACTGCATCTCTATCCCCCTTTGTCCCTGCGCTGGGAAGCCACTACCACCATACACACACACACACACATGCACACACAGCCAGGAGGTCTCAGCCAGCCCTCCTCCTCCCCGGTTCAGTTAAAGCACTGGCTGTTAACACCAAAAACATTTCGTATTGGGGTATAACCAATCAACAATGTTGTGATGGTTTCAGGTGAACAGTGAAGGGACTCAGCTCTACATATACATGGATCCATTCTCTACCAAACTCCCCTCCCATCCAGGCTGGCATATAACATTGGGCAGAGTTCCATGTGAAGGAGCACTGGCTTCTAGAACAGAACTCACAGGAGGTTGGCTGCAGGCTCCTTCCCACCACTCAGCAGAAACCTGGAGCACCAGGGCTTGACAAGCCTGGGATACCCTTGGAAGAAAAATTACAGTGAGATCAGGGTCCCAATCATCTCTACGAGTTATCAGGGTGCACGAGTGATCTCACCATTGAAGCAAATATGTCTTCATTACCACCCCCCACCTCCTTACAGCCATCCGGGAGGGTCCCACCCAGTCACTGTCATGCTCTCTGCAGACTGGAGGACACCTGCCAGTGGCCTCATGGACCACATTCAGATGACCCCTAAAGTCATCCCTCATCATCAGTCTATCCCCTCCCTCACAGGTGAGGCCCTCCTCTCTCTGCATCTCAGGAGAGCAACCAGATCTCTGGGCTCCTGGGGCATGTTCGTGTGATTTAGACAAAGTAGTTTGAAAATATGCCATTATTCTCCGAATATGATAATATATCTGCTGTGATAGGTCAAATGCCACAAGCTCTTTCATCAGGATTTTGACAATGAACAAAAGAAAGCACTTTATATTTTGAGTTATTAGAGAGGATTGCTTAATGATTTTCTAAATGGACATTTGGATGCTGAAATTAATATGGTGCAACAGTGGGATGGTGCCACAGGCTGGGTATAGCAGCCCCTCAGGAGGAAGAAGCGGTTCAAAATCCCCTCAACCAACAGGAGACATGTGCAGTTCAACAAAGTGGGAAACCTTCACCAGGGACCAGACACACAGTTCACTGAGTTCATTGACTCCTGTCCATGAGTAAGCACAACAGAAAAAGACACTGAGGGTCCTAGTGGCCACAAGTTTATGATGAGTGAGCAAAACAGCCTGGCAATTTTAAAGCCTAAGAGTAGAATACAGCAATGGACAAGGGCGAGGCAGCCTTCTGGAATAAGATGTCAGAGCTTTGGATCAGTTCACTGGAGAACTATGGCCAGTGCCTGTTGACACCAGCTACAGGGGGATGGGTAGAAGATTCTGAGAGGCACAACAAAAGACTAAACAGACCTCAAAGGGTAGAGGACAGGACCCTGTCTAAAATAAAGACTGAAGGATAGTAAATGTTATCAAGAGTTTATGACTTAGTGACAAGAATGCCAACTAGGTACTCTCCACTTTTCTGGTGGGAAGAGCTGGGCAGAACCACCTGTGGTCACAGGAGGCAGTGCTGAAGGGCTGGGCATCAGAAAAGTGAAAATGAAAGTCGCTCAGTTGTGTCCGACTCTTTGCGACCCAGTGGACTAAACAGTCCATGGAATTCTCCAGACCAGAATACTGGAGTGGGTAGCCTTTCCCTTCTCCTAGGGATCTTCCCAACCCAGGGATCAAATCCAGGTCTCTCGCGTTGCAGGTGGATTCTTTACTAGCTGAGCCACAAGGGAAGCCAGGAGCTCACTCTCAAGTCACCAACCTCTTGATGTCCCATCCCCTCTGCCCTCCAGGATGCTTGGTGTGGACTTGCCCTTCATGGGAGAAGCCCCTCACTCGCAGGGTTCCTCTCTCTGTCCAAGGTGCATAAGTACAGGGACTGTGAATGAGTGGAGCATTCTGGCCTTTCGTATAAGCTCAGCTGGGAGCCTGCTTTCTGTGGGGTCTTAGTGTCCTTCTGTAAAGGAAATCCAAGTGTACTTAAAGCAACCAGCTGGGACAAAGAACCAACGAAGAGCATACACAGTGCGGGAGGGGGTGGGAGGCGGACGGCATTACCCTGTGATCACAGTCCTCCCGGGCCTCTCAGGTATCCAGGCCCTGCCCTCTGTTATGCCCACCTCTCATCCCTGTTGGAAAACTTTAGAACTTTTAGAAGAAAAACGTCCCTGGGACCCTCAGACCTCTGGGCAGATGTCCTCTGGGGGAATCCCACCCATCTACCCAAAAGGCAGGGTCAGTTCTATTTCCAGGAACATTCTGCCTTTCTCCAAAGCCCAAGCATCCTTTGGGCTTTCTGATAAATCCCCAGGTTCTGTCAAATGATTAATTTAGATGGGAGTTCCCCGCCCCCGTTCTTGGTCTTACTGCTCCATAGGGCCACATGACTGCCTGAGCCGTGCTGATAAATAGCAGTGAACTTTTAGGGCTCAGAGTCAGCAGCCTGAAGCAGAGTGGCAAGGAGGAGGTGGGAGGTGTCCAGTGCTCAGGGACGTGGGGGTGAGGGCATTTCCAGTGGAGGTGAACTGCTGGCTTCAAAATGGTGTGAGATAGAGCTCAGCTCTTCCCCAGTTTCCTGGAATGCAACTTCAGAGCTATTGGTGGTGGGGGCGGGGGAGTGGTTCAGGAGGATGAGATCCAGGAACTTGACTCAGGCTAGTTCAGGTAGGAAGAGGCACTGCCCTCACAGGTGTGAGCTGGCAGGTAGGAGAACACAGCAAGGCTGGGAGTTGGTCCCCTACTCCCTGACTTCTGGCCTGCAGCTTCTCCCAACCGCTCCGCAGCCCTCTGCATCTGCACCCTCCCCCATGGAGTGGTTGAAGGATGCTGGAAGTAAGGGGTCTTACCAAAAAGACCACTGCCCCTCAACCCACTGGACCAGAGTGCAGTCACCAGGCCAGCCCCAAAGAGCTTACTGGGTCCCCAAAATAGGGTGAGGCCCCCAGGGTCTGAAATGGTTCACCAAGCTAGCCTGGTCTTCTGGATCCTTGCACAGAACTCAACTCCCATCACAAGCCTGAAATTGACCCAGAACACCACGGTCTGCTTGTAGAGTGAGGTGCTGAGCCCACAGAATGTGGCTTCTATTAGAGGGGACACCCCACCAGAAAATGTCCCACCAGTTGATAGGTACAACTCCTGTGGCTCCTGCCCTGGCTAATTTGGGCACCTAAGAGACTGCAAAAGCCTGGATGGGACTGAACTCCCCAGCAGGTTTTCCTTTCCAGAAAGCAGGTTCCAAAGTTTGGGTGGGGGCGTGCTGGGTATACCCTGCCCCCTAGGCCCGGGGGCACCAGGTAGGTTGCATGAGGCTGGAGGTGGGCTGCATGGGTCGGCTGCATGGGTCCCCACTCCTGTTCTCAGCTGTCCTGCTGGATCTCAGACACAGACTTGGCTGAGGGATTCAGCAGCACAGTGGCGTCTCTGCAAACCCAGGGCTTCTCACCAGGAACTGGTCTTCCAGGAGGGAGGGAGGCTGGTGGATGCTCCCATCCCTGCCCTGCCACAAGAGGCCTGGGGATCGAGGGTTCCCACACCTGGGGCCCCACCACGGTCTGGTCAGAAGGTGGCGAGTGTGGGCACAGTCCCCGAGTCCTCAAAAATAATCCTCAGCACTAATTCCCATTTCCCCAGGAAGAGGGCCAGCATCGCTCAGATCCATCCCATTTCCTGCAAAAAGGCTTTTGATTTCACACCCAGCGGACCTTTTCTCCGAGTGGGAGTCCCGTCCTATGCCTGGCACACGCCTCAGGGGCCACTGTGTGGATGGGTTTCTGCCCATGCTGGGGACAGGGAGAGGCACCAAGGGAGAGAGGCACACAGGACAGGATAGTAGCTGGGGCTTCGAGAGGGAGGGGACTCAGGGCATGGAGGGGGCACTGGGGCAGGAGACTGGGGTAGAATGAGGGAGAGGGAAGTGCAGGAGGGAAGGGAGAAGGGGGGCAGCCCCCTCCAGCCCTCCCGGGCCCACTCATCTAATCATATCAGGTGTGCTCCAGATAAATATTAATAACCCGGTGACAGAGGGAATTTGGGAAAATCTAATTAAAAGGGCACCATGCAAGCTGGCAGCTTTACTAAGGAATCACTCCCGGTGAAACACATGCGCCGGAAGAGGACACACAGTGAGCTCCCGAGAGGACCCTAAGAGGGAGATGAAATTCGCCCCCCTCCCCACAGCCTCCCACCCAGGGCAGCGCGGGCAGGACATGACCTTTGGAAGGGCGGGCGCCTGGCTCCTGTGCCCTCCAAGTGCCCCCACCCACAGGGCCCTGGCCTGTCACTCCCAAGCACCAGCCCTGAGCGCCATCTGGAGGCTAGGGCACCTGGCCGCCCCCTCATCCCAGCACCTTCACCCTCAGCTCCTCAGCTCCCCATCTTTCTGCGTCCAGCCGATGGTCTCTCTTGACAAAACCTGAACAAGTACCCCGTGTCCCCCACCCTCCTCCAAAGGCCAAGAAAAGGCAACCTCGGGCCTCAGAAGGGCTCCCTGGGTACCTGGGTTTCCCTGGTGGGGGCACGGGGACCTCTCAGTAATGAAGACCTGACCTCCCCAGCAGGGTCCTAACTCACCCCTGAGAGCTGCCTATTCTTACCTCAGACAAAGCCCTCACCCCAGGGCCAGAGGGGCTCCGTGCCACAACCCCAGAGCCCGGCCTGCTTGGCAATGTCTGTCTGCCTGGTGGGTCCCTTATCATGGGATTCACAAGCTCCCAGGGCCCATTTTCTCTGGAAATCAAGATTCATTAGGGCCCCCCCGTGTGAGTTAATGGCTCGCTTCGCCCTTCATCAGCTTGGGAGCTGAGATCCCTCCTGGGCCCTGCCGTCCGGCAGCCCGGCCCCCACCCTCCCCGGCCCCTGGCCCCAGCCCTGACAGACGGATGGATGGCCTGTCCCGGCAGGTTGCACAGCTCTTGGACCTGAACAGCAGCATCGCTGGCGCTTTAATCTGTATTCAGGGTAAACAGATCTCTCTTTCCAGGCCCCTCTTTCCCTCTAAGACTGTCTGCAGCAGAAGCCCCTAGGAGGGGTGGGTCACTGCTGACTGTCTGCCTGGCTGGGAGGAGGCCACCTCGGGGAGGCCCAGGAAGAGAAGGGGTTACTTCATCCAGTACCACTCCAGACAGGGGCTCCATCCTCCCAGCCATGTCCTGTCATCTGGAATACCCACCAAGGTGGAGAACTCACTACCTGTCCAAAGAAGCTGCTCTTTAGCCAGGAGCCTTGGGACCTCTATGCAGACTAGGCAGGCCTGAGGGGGAGGCCAGTGAATACCAGGGAGGGGGTTGTTTGGGACGCTGACCCTGCAGGGCCCTTTCCACCCACTATAGCACTCAATACTCGCCACAGCCAGATGGGGCCAGTGCTGGGTTTATCCTATTTCCTAGAGGAGAAAACAGAGAGGTTAAGTAATTGGCCCAAGGTCACCCAGCCAGTAGATGGCAGAGGCAGGACTGGTGCCCAGGCCTTTCTGATTCTCTTTTCCCTGTGCTTGGACAGTCTCTGGCCAAGGGCTTGGGGCCATCCTTCTCCAAGGGAGGGGACATCTGAGCACTCAAGTGGGCACCTTGAGTCTCAGTTTACCTGACTCTGAACTGAGCTGCCCCTATTCTCCCTGGTTTTTCCCTCACTCCCACCCAGGGAATGACAGGTAGGACATGTGAGCTGGCATTCCTGCGTGACCCCAAGCATGATGTCTCCCCTCTCTGGGCCTCTGTCTGGGGGCAGAAGGTGTGTGATACCCGGCCAGAGAATGCAAGTCTTCACCCCCTCTAGGGGCTTACCGGCTTCACCCTGCCTCACCCCTTCCACTGGGACCCCAGCGCCCAGCAGGGAGGAGCCAAGGTCACCCAGACCCAGGCTGCCAGGAGATGCACCCAGGAGCCAGCTCCCGGAGCTCCACCCCCCGCAGGCTGGTGAGAAACGCAGATTATGCTGCCTGCCCAGCTGGGAGCCCACAGGGTAGAATGACCTGAGTCAGATGCACCCCTGGGCTTTGTTCTAAGGTAGAGGAGGAGGTGGGGGCAGAATGGAGCAGCTCTGGGATGGAAGGAGGAGCCGCTAGTGTCTGAGTCTCCCTTGAGGCAGGGAAGGCGGTCCCTTAAAATAAGGGGAAGCGAGGCCAGGTGGGAGCTTCTCCTCTGGGGGCAGAAATGGGGAAGGGCAGGGCTACAGGGCGTTGATTCTGAAGTAACAGAGGCCCTGCCTCTCCCCCACTGCAGGGTCCAGCCCAGACCTTTGCTCAAGGGGTGCAATGGGGAGTGGGGGAGAGTAAGCTTTGGGCTCTGTCCTAGTCTCCCCAGGTTGACAACTCAGCTGCAAAATGGGGCTCTTTATCTGCCTTCCAATGCAGGGGATGTGGGTTCGACCTGGTTGAGGAACTAAGATCCCACGTGCCGTGTAGCAACCAAGTCCATGCCCTGCAACTTGTTAGCCCATGAGCCACAACTAGAGGAGCCTGTGCACCAAAACGAAGACCCAGCACGGCCAAAAAAAATGGAGCTCTTAGTGCCCTCCTCCCGGGGAGAATAGTAGCTACCATGCATTGAGCATCTGTTCCCCGGTCCAGGTAGAGGATGGGCTTTCAGGGAGAAACAGGCTGAGGGAGGGGAACTGCTGGAAGAGTCACAGGCAGATTCAGCACCAGTGGGGTGGGCCCTTCACAGCACTCTGCACCCCTCTCCTCCTCCTGCCTACTTGTTCCGCACTCATAGGGCTGCTTCAGGGGGCCACTGGCCCCTGCCCATGTAGGACACTGTCAGGTCCGCTGTGTCCATTGTCTGGGGCCAGGAAGAAAGAGACCTGGGCCAGCCTGAGAGGTGGTCATCACAAAAATCACAGAGAATGTTTAGGGAGTGTGACAAGCTCCACTGATGGCACAAGGGCCCAGGGAAAATGATGTGTGTGAGACTGGGGGCCGGAGGGCCATGATGGAGGGTGCAGCTTCTGCACTCTGGAAGATGCCTGCATCCTGCATCCCTCCCACAAAGTGGCTCAGCTGCCCGGAGTCACCTCTTCCAGCCATCCGGGAACAGAGGCACGCACACCTGCCTTTAAGCGATCCTGCATCCCGGGTACCAGGAGGTATTAATACCAGGGTTTCAGGATCAGAACACAGGAAAGGTGATTGTGCTCCCTGGTCATGTCATTCTGTGGGGTCCTCACCCTGACCAGACATGAGAATCACGTGGGGACTTAAAACCAAGGGAGCCTGGACCCCTCCCAGCTGTGCAGGGAAATGGGGGAAGCCCTATCTGTTTGTTTGAGGGGCTTCCCTGGTGGCTCAGCAGGTAAAGTCTGCCTGCAGTGCAGGAGAACTGTGTTTGATCCCTGGCTTGTGAAGGTCCCCTGGAGAGGGAAATGGCAACCCACTCCAGTATTTTTGCCTGGAGAATTCCATGGACAGAGCCTGGTGGGCTACAGTCCATGCGGTCACAAAGAGTCAGACACGACTGAATGACTAACACTATCCGTTTGAAGGTCCTTTGGTGCCTCAGAGTGAATGCCCCACCCCTGCCCTCTAAGGGGGCTGCTCCCCACTAAAGCCTAGTGCTCCCTCACTGCCCCTCCCTCCTCCTCCCACCCACGCTGACCTTTGAGGCTGCATGGAAGTACCCACCCTTCTCCCTAGGGAGGTACAGGGAGGGAGTATCCGGCACCCAAGACTCCCTGGGGTTCTTTTCTTCTCACCCCACCCCTGCTTTTCTATCCTGGAAACAACAGAAGTAGAACCTCTCTACATCTGCAAGCTTAGATCTTAAATCCACAGACTTGCTGACTTTCCAAAGTGCTGAGCTGGTGTGACCACACAATGCTTCACCCTTGTTAGACAAGAACCAGCCGCTAGTGAGTCCTTGGAGGCCCCCAGGCCAGGCCTGCCGAATCTGTCCTGTCCACCCCCGCCCCTTCTCTGGGGCCACTGATGCAGGGCTCCCGGATCAGAGCATGCCTGGGGAACCAAAGCTGGACCAGGGAATGCAAGGGGGCATTGAACTGCTCTCACCTCCTCCCAGCTGGGCATCAAGGCCCAGCCTAACTGTCCCGCATGCCCCCAACAGCAGGGGCCACTTCTCTCAACCGCTGTGACCCCACAGCACCCCAGATCTTCAGGCTCTGGTCCCCATGAAAAGGAGAGCAAAGAGAGACTGGGTTTCCAGGGGTACCAGCTTTGGCTCTGAGGCCGTCTTTTGTGGGGGCTCCCAGAGCCCCATTTCTAGGCAACATGGGTCTCCCCTAATTTGGACTTTGAGTAAAAGAGTGGATGGGATCCACATTCTTGCATCCAGCTGTGGGAATGTGGGCACATCACATGAACTCTCTGAACTTGAGTGCCAGCAACCAGGACACTGGTTCTACTTCCCGGAGCTGGCTCCTTCACCCCCACCCTCTAGGCCCTGGACTTCCCACTGGGACCCTCACCCTCAGCAGTGGGTCACTGGCATGGCCCCGAGGCCCCCACATTCAGCATGGAGCCTGGCCAACAGCAGCCGCGTGGTCTTTGAAGATAATAAATTAATAAACAAGGGCCCCTCCCTGACGCTCAGCAAATATTGCCAGAATGAAGGCACGTCACTACCAATATGGACGCATGTCAGAGTACACAGACCATAAAAGAGGCCGTGACAAGGGCTGATGGAGCGATAAGATTAGATCCCAGACGTAGAGGCCAGCCCAGCAGGTCACTGAGGGGTGCACAGGGTGGAGTCTGAGAACATTCTCGCTGCTCTCTGGAATCCTCTGTGTACCGAGAGACCTTTGGTTCCAATCCAATATCTCTCGCTGTGTGACTGGGCAAATCGCTCAGCTTCTCTGAGCCTCATTCTGCTCACCTGTAGAATGTGGACAGTAACGATACCCACTTGTTTCAAATTCAGTGAAAAGCATGAAGTCCCATAGATCATGTCCCACGTGCCTGGCCTGTTAGAGGCCCTCAGACTGCAGCCATGTCATTGTGTCTGCCTCACCTCACGTGGAGAGCACAGCTCCAGGAGAGGCTGAGTGGCTTTTTCCCGTGTCCTCAGTTCTGCTGCCCTGCGCAAGCCCCCTGTTACCCACGACACCATTTCTGGGCTTCACCCACCAAGGTCTCAAAGGTCTCAATGCCTGCCCCACGGCAAAGTCCAGCACACTGCCTTGTGGGCCCAGCTCTCTGTCTACTGTTTGTCCAGCCTTCATGGCATCCTACAGGCAGGCAGATCCCAGACCATTTCACAGATGAGTAGACAGGCCCAGAGAGCTGTGGAACACGCTAAAGTCACTTGGCCTGACTGGGGCCAGCCCAGAGGGAATGGGGTGGGGGTGGGGAGTGTGAACACAGAGGGCCAAAGGAATGGCTGTCCCCAAGATGGGAAGGCCACCTGGACCTGACCACAGCGTGGGGCTGCTGCAGACTCATGCTCAGCCCTGTTGGTTGGGGCGGACCGCTGGGATGTTCAGGTCTCCTACTCCAAGGCAGCACTGGTGCCTGGACCCCCATGGGCCCTGCTCTGGGTGAAGGAGTGAGGGTCCCAGGAAGCAGAGACCATCTACAGCACAGATCAGCCTCTGCTGGCTGCAACCCAGGGCCGGGCAACTAGCAAAGGCTTCCCACAGTCTCACAGGATTTGTATCTTTCACAGGCTTTGATTTCACCTGAGGGACAGGTATGTCAGAGCATTTTGACGGCGGTGGTTTGGCCTTACCAGGTGGTGGCAGGGGAATGGGGGTTCCTGGAGCTCCACGGAAGGGTGAGATTGTCAGAGAGGAGCACCTCCTCAGGAAGGTCTCATATCCCTGGGGGGAGGACCAGAGAAGCTGGGCCAAGGCCTCTGACCTGGGGGATGGACTCAGTGACACGGGGGGTGACAGGGTTGCTGGTCAGGAGCTACCATGCTGGGGGAGGGGCACTGGGGTCCTAAATTTAGGAGGCTAGTATTGACCTAAAACAATAAAATAGCCAGGAATTTTAGCAGCAAAATGGGTTTCTTTGGGAATAGCAAAGAATTGCAATTTGGGACATGTTGTCCATGGCAAACCACAGGCAAATCAGGAGAACAAAGCAGGGGCACTTTCTTTTATAGAGGAGAAAGGGAGTTGGGAGGGGCTGTTATAACCAAAAGAGCTCATTGGAGGAAACTAGGAGTTGGAAGTGTTGTGGCTTTTCATTGGCTGAGTTGTGGCAACCTCTCAATGGCTGGGTTGTTGCCAGGCTGAGAGAAATTCTTCCTTCTCTTGCTGGATAGAAAAGTAGTAACCTTCTTGATGGAGATGTGAGATATTCTCTTCCTATTGGGTCTGCAACTGATACTGAATGATAGACTATGAGAGCTCCTGCTCTGGCCTCCCAATTCCTTTTTTTTTTTTTTTTTTCCAATTTTTTTTGGCCTCACCTTGCGGCTTGCAGGATCTTAGTTCCCTGACCAGGGATTGAACCTGTGCCCTTGACAGTGAAAGGCTGAGTCCTAACCCCTGGACTGCCAGGGAATTCCCCCAATTTCATTTTAAATGAACCTTCTGTTTATTACATTTCACACCATAGAGCTGAGGAATGATGTCACAAGGCTTGACTGGAAGTGCTCTCTCTGCCCCTCTTCAACCTCTCTACGCGCAGTGGAGGCCTCCCACGCTGTGGCAGTTGTCTGGGGACCCCAGCTGCTTCCCACTTCCAGAGGGAGGTTTGTGCCTGCCAGGGGAGAGTCAAGAGCCTGGCACGATGTGATGGCAATAGCACAAGATTCAGAATAAGGGAGGCCCTGAATTTCTGGGCCACACTGGTTAGTTAGTCTATACGATGACGGGCTTAGGCTGAAGTGAATGCTTTGGGAGCCCCCAAAATGAACAGGCATCAGCCAGGCACCTTCTGTTATTCCTCCTAGTGGTCATACAGGGTAGGGCTATTATTATCCCCATTTTTTCCATTAGGAAACTGAGGCACAGAGAGGTTCAGCGACCTGCCTGAGGTCACAGCTGCTAGTGACCAGTGCTGGATCACTGCAATTCCTCTTGCCCTTATCTAATGCCCATGGGAGGATGACAACTCAAAGACAGGTGTCCCAGGGAAAGACTGGCCAAAATCAGCTCCTGGAATGGGGGAGTGGTGGCTCTCACCAGAAAGCATTGAGCAGGAAGGGAGCATGGCCCCCCTCTGTAACCTGGCCTGGGCCTCACGGATACCATTAGACAAAGTCCCGAGGGAGAGAATGCACAAATTGGAAATGACCTAGGACGCTCAAGGAGGAGTTGGTCCTCCCCACAAATCTGAAGGCACAGGCTTACAGGATAAACGAGAGGCAGTGTAGTGGGGTTCAGATCCCAATCTGTGTGCTTCGACTGCCTGCCCATCCAAGTTAGGAGGGCGCTGCCACCTTCCACACATCATGGGTGTGAGGGATGAGATGTGCCAAGACGTGTCCGACTCTGTGCAACCCCACTGACTGTAGCCTGCCAGGCTCCTCTGTCTATGGGATTCTTCAGTCAAGAATACTGGAATGGGTTGCCATTTCCTCCTCCAGGAAATCTTCCCAACCCAGGGATCGAACCTGCAACTCTTAGGTCTCCTGCATTGGCAGGTGGGTTCTTTACCACTAGCACCACCTGGGAAGCCCTGAGAAATGAGATAATGGAGGTAAATACAACAGGTGCCTGACACCAGGCAGGCCCTCAATGGTACAAGGCTGCTTTAGAGAATTTCTACAAAACCCTCAGAGAAGAAGCAAGCTCTCTGATGTCCTGGTCCCCCTGGGAATGGGGGGGAAGGTGGAGGGGGATGATTGAACTAGGCCCCCCTTCCTGTTGTCAAGGGGCTGGTCAGCCTGAGGCCTGGGGGCCTCCTGGAGGGGCTGCTCCCTGTTCTCAGCTATCTCTCAGCCTTGAACTTTCTATTCTGTTTTGCAATCCGCTCAGAAAGCGGCATTTCTAAACTCCCTTCTTATCACCGGGAAACTTCTGATACAACAATAGTCGATTGTACTGCTCTCCTGGGTGCGGCTAAATTCCTGGACCCCACCATCCTCACCGTGCCCCCCCCCCCTCCAAGATGCACACCTTTTTTTTTTTGGTAGCTTTGGAACTATAATGATGCCATTGTGATTGGTGTGTTCAGGTGACTGTGTGACCCTTGAGTTTAGAAGCATGAAAGAGGGGTGGGGGCTGGGGAGAAAGGAAGAGGAAGAGAGGGGACCTGGAGGCAACCAGTGAGACAATCTAGGGAAATCTTCTTAGAGCCACAAAAGGACATTATCTTGCATCAGTCACCTGGAGATAGCAGAGCCTGGACTGGCTGGATTCAAAAATATGTACTTACTTGTCAAAATACCAATTTTTTTCAGTTATTATAATTTTCTCCTTCTCCTTGAGCCCAGCCAGTAGGACTCAGCTGCATAGAGTTGATACAGATTCATCTGAACAGAAACTAATAACAGGCCATCAGATAACAACCCTTGGTTGGCCACATGCTGCCATGGGGAGTGAGTCAGTCCCAGCCCCTGGCCTGCGTAGCTCTGTGGCCCTGGGGACGCCACTTTCCAGAGCTCAAGGTCTGTAAATAGAGCAGGTGGGGAGCCCTTGGATCATGGATAGGTGCTGGCCACTGGCAGGAGCCCCAGGACTAGGACTCACACTCCTGCCTCCAGTTCACTAGCCTGCACCCCCAGGAGACAGCCCCCACCCAGAGCGCAGGTGCCATCTGCTACCACCTCAGCCCAGGGGACTTCCTGCCTCACCCGGGCTCCCAAGAAAACCCCCGGAGGCATTTCTTAGAATGTTCGGCAGTTGCTACACATTCAGAAGGACTTGGCAGGGGCCCAGTAGCCGGAACAGAGAAGCAGATTGAATTTTGAGACCTGGAAGCCAGGTGCACTGCAGGGAGACTGGCACGGCCAGTATGGTGCCCACATGGACACTAGGACCTGTCACATTGTGGGAAGCTCAGGAACCCTAACTTCCTGCGATGCTACCCCCTAGGGCCTCTATCTGCAAAGTGGCACCTCCAGGTCTAACCCTTCCTTGGCTGGTTGGTCCAAGGAAACAGGTAAACGGTGAGTTGGCATTCAACACCGTGAGTGAGCTCACAGAAGGAAGTCATCATCTTTGTTAAAGAAACAAATATGCTTAAAGACATTGGTATTTGCTCTCTTCCGAGTATTTCACTAGCTTTGTCTACTCAGCCTTCCCCACAGGATCTGACTGGGAAAGAGGCGCTTGCCCATGGCAAGGCCCTGGTGAGTTGCCTGGCCAGTTTCATGGCAGGGGCTGAATAGGCATCTGGCTGACTCCAGGGACACACCACCAGGGCTCATGCATCCCAGGCTTTATTTCTGCCTTGAGACCCCTTCTCATCCTGAGTGAGGCTCCCCAAAGCCTGTGGGACAAAACTTGGACATCAGAAGAGAGACCTAGCTCAGATTCATCTTCTCAAGTGGCTGGACTGCCCTGCCCAGCAGAGGGCCTTCAAGGGTTTGGGCTCCAGATGGATGTGGCGTTGGAGAGCAGAGAAGAAAGAGTAGCCAGGCTGGGAGGGGCTCACAATTGGGAGGAGCCCACGTTAGGGACATTCGGAGATCACTGCAGTGGGGGCGACGAGCAGTCTTCACACGTGTGCCTGTCTCTCCTGGAGAGAGGAGACATGGCTTGTTCTTCCCTGGGCAGGGTGGGCAATTTAATCCCAGAAAGGATTTTCAGATGTCCTGTGAGGGGGGTCATGAGCTCTCTGTCATTGTGCCATGCAAGCGAGCCTGGAGAGGGCACTGGGTAGCAGGCTTGGGGGTCAACCAGATGACCTCTGAAGTCCTGAGAAAAGACCAAAGGTTCTGAGAGCTTAGCTCAGAGCTGGGGCCGAGGGACAAGGGAACGGACTCAAGTCAAGGAAGGATCAGGGGTTACGGGAGCCTCCAGGAACCCGAGGGATGTTGGATTTGTTTGTGCATGGGTCCTATCTGACAGGGAGCCAGGCCCACACACACTCTGTGTGCTATAAACAGAGCCCTGAGCCACAGGGCAGAGCCACGGGGTAGGACCACATGAGAGAGACAGAGGCCATGGCAGTTGGGAGGAGCCGTCTGAGCAGGTGAGGTCAGCCAGGAGGGCTTCCTGGGAGAGGTGATTCTCCTGCTGGGCAGGAAGGACATCTTTGAGTCTCTCGTGCTGTCATACTTTTCCCAGGAGAGCAGAGGCAGGCCACCCGGCCTCTTGCCAAATAAGTGGCAGAAAAACCTAAGCCGTTAAAGAAAATCAAATTATTGACGCTTACATGACACAAAACCAAGCATTTTAAAGTGTACAGTTCAGTGGCATTTAGCACATCCATTATGTTGGGCAACCGTTCCTTCTATCTAGTTCCTCAACATTTTCATCACCCCAGGAAACACATGCCCATTGACCAGTTCCTCCTCATGCCTCTTCTCACAGCACCTGGCAACCATCAATCTGCCTTCCACACCCACAGATTTGCCATTCTGGATATTTCATATCCTAAGCCATTTTTAAAAGAGCAAAAAAACAGATAGTTGGGATCTGGTCCCTCTGCATGTTTCTAGCTGTGTGGTCTTGAGCATAAAATTTTGTCTTCCTCTGCCTCAGTTTCCTTATCTGAAAAATGGGCATAAGAGTGTCTCATAAAAAGGTTGTCGTGGGCAAAAAGGGGTCATCTGGGCAGTGTGTTGAGTGCAGGTCTGCCCCTGGAAGCCTGGGTGCATTTTAGGTGCTGTTGCCACGGGCATCAGATGTTAGGATGGTGCGGGACAAGACAATTGGGGGGGGGGGAGGGGTAGAAGGGCAAAGCCGGAAACAGCAGATGTGTTTTCCACTGGGCAAGGCTCGTGTGTGTCCCCTGGACAGGTTCCAGACCTGTTTCCAGTCTGCATCTACTTCTGTGATATTGGGCCTTAGTTTTCCCATCTGGAATGGCAGGGCCTCACAGAGGGTGGAGCCTGGCATGATGCTGAGTGTTGGGAGATACTCAGGAAGGAATATTCTGTCCACGGGCAGGGTTGCAGTGGGGACCAGAGTGGTCTCGAGAGGAAAGACCTGGACTGGGCGACAGCAGGCAGGTGCCCAAGGCGACAGTGATGGGGGTTGAGAGCAGGCAGCCAGGGCCCTGGCTCCTCTGGCGTGTCCTCTGGAGCCGAGCTTTTGAACAAGTGGCTGGATGCTTCCTGTCCTGGCTCCCCTTACAGGCGATCCATCAGCTCAGCTGTTACTGTCTGGGCCAGCGAGTGGCCATAAATGCGCCCGCCACCTCCCATCGGCCCCCACCCCCCCCGCAAGTGGGCCAGGTTTTATGTTGTAAGAACACTGTGGGGCGTCTCAAACACACCGCTAATGACAGGCATCATGAAGCAATAAAAGTGATGGGGCTGGGAGGGGGCTGGCGGGAAGGGCGGGGGGCCGCCAGTCCCCGGCTCCCCTGGCGGTGGTGGCAGGAGCTCTAGGAGAATTGATTAGTCTTGGACGTGCTGACCTTTTTGTTCTTGAAAAATTGCTTTTGAGCAGCTGAGGCAATAAAAGTAAATTGATTCAGAGAGTACGAGGATGAAATTTGCGTTAGGCAGGGAGGGGCAGATAAACGCCTCTTGACGTCAGCACTCCTCCCCGCCCCCCAGCCCCAACCCCTGGGCAATACAAGAGCAGAACCTGAGGAGCCTGGCAAGGTGGTGCTGGGGGCCGCCGGGCCTGGCACACACTCAGCAGAGGTCACCAAATGTCTGGACGGAGAAACGAAACTGATAATGAAGAAGAGAGGGCTGGAGACGAAACAAAGTTGGACTGTGGGGAGGGGAAGGAGGCAGAAAAGAGAAAAACACCAAGGGGAAACAGCTAGGGGAATTCAGACTAGACAAGAAGAAGGCAATGAGGACCCAGAAGGGAGCCAGGGAAAGGAGAGACGGGATGAGACTAGCCCAGGCTCTCCTGAACACTGCCTGTGCCTGACTGTCTCATTGAATCCCCACAAAGCCTTATATTTGTCCCCATTTTATAGAATGAGGAAACTGAGGCCCAGGGAGTTCATGTCACCTGTTCAAGGTCACTCAGCAGGAAAGTGGTAAAGCCCAGATAAACCCCTCTGAGGCCAGGCAGGGGGATCCCAAGGGTGGACCCGTTACTGAGTCATTGTCAACATCAAGGAGGCCCCCATTGCAGGGTGGTGGGCTGGGCATCAGTCGTCCTGTGTGCGCCTCATTTATTTCTTCACCGGGAGCCTTGGGGAAATGGCATGAGTCCGTGTTCGTGAAATCCAGAGCTGGTTGCCCAAGATGCGCTGGGGAACTGACCTCAGTAGCTGGCTAAGAAGACATATTTGATCTCTGCAGTAGCCCAAACCACCACCCACTAGGGTATCTCCACCTTCATGAGCCACGATCCTGGATTTGGGTTTGGGGGTTTGAGATATGGGATCCTGTGACTTTTGGGTTGGAGTGTGCAGCTTCAAATGGTGACTAAACACCAAATCAGGCCCGTGCAGTAAGTGGTTGACGTCTCTCTAAAATGCAGGCACCCCACGGGGTGAAAAAACCTAAACACTGTCCAGACTGTGAGTGATCTTGTCCTCAGGCTGCCCTCTGCCCCCAGCCGGCCCCAGAGGGACCAGCCCCCAGCTAAACGTCATCTCAGACGTTCTGGATTCCACACCCTGACATGACTCTCCCACCCGCGGGCACCGCACCCTGCTAGTGCCTTCTCTGTCTATGTCTCACCAAGCACTCACACCTGCGACCTTCGCCCTCCTCGCCCAGCCTCGGGAGAGGGCCAGGAGGCTTTGCTGCCTCGATATCCCCGGAGGGAAGGGGCTTGCCAGAGCCTCCGCGAGGTCTGGTTCTCCAGCCTCCCTGGATGCCAGCACGGGACAGTCCAAGTGCCCCAGCCCCCACGCGCAGCTCCAGCGAGAGGCGGCCGGGGTCCGGAGTTGGCCGTGCGGGTTCGCGCTGCGGATCCCAGGAGGAAGGAACTGCGCGGAACCTCGGAACCGCGGGGCGCCCCTCCCCCCGCCCCTCCGGGCTCCCGGGGGGCGGCGGGCCTGGGGCTCACGGGTTGCCGGGCGACCGCCGTTGCCAGTGGAGACGCGCACGCACACTTCCCCTTGGGCTGCAGACAGAACGCAGGCTGCGGCTGGGCGGTGGGTGCCTGCGCTGCGGGGCGCGCGGAGGAGGCTGCAAGGAGGAATAGCGCGGGGGATCCTCCAACCCTCATGGTTCGGGGGTGGAGGGCGACCTCTGGCCCCCATTACCTAGTCGGATGCGGGAGGACCGCAGGACACCCACCCCAGCATCTCCTGGCCTGGGTGCCAAGCCTCCCCACGCCCACCGGCCCTGAGCGAGTGCAGGAGAAAAAGCAGCACTGACTCCATTCATGCTTCCCAACCGGACTGCCATCCGCCTGGCAGTTTGCCTGCAAAGATCCCAGGAGGATGGAAAGGGAGGTTTGTCGCGGGAGATGGGTTATTTCCTTACAGGGAAACTCTGAGTGACGGGGAAACTTACCTGAGGTTTTAACTGCTAGCGATACGACGGGCTGTGCTAGGATTCGAACCCACACTCCTCACGCTGCCAACTTTGTTCTGAAGATTGTGGGTGACCGTGGGCGGCGCTCTCGCCCTCTCTGGTTGCCCTCTTCCTGCTGTAAAAAGAGGTGGTTCCTGGATACGGGAGTGCAGCCTAGGGTGCAGGCTAGGGCTTGGCGCTGGGCCTGGAAGCCACTGGCCCCGCCTCCCTCCCGAGTGGTCCTAACACTGCCAGCGCATGAATAAGGCCTGGCAAAGCGCCGGGGAGGGTGTGCAGAGGTCAGCCGAGAGGGCTGTGCAGGCAGCCTGCTTGGGACTTCATGCCAGGTGCAGCCAGGCGATTCTGCCTGGGCACAGCCTGTTTCACTTCCTCTGGAGCAGGGGGGCAGCCGGGAGCGAGTGGTGTGGGCTGGAAACGGGGGACCCAGCCAGCCACGTGCTGGAGCTGAGAGCCGGGAACTTACTGAGGTCAGGTTTTCACTAGTCCCCCCCACTGAAGACCAGTCTAGGGGAGCTGGCAGAAGTTGCCATGGGAGGTCCCCTCCAGTGTCTGGACTGGTGGTCCAGCCTGTGGCATCCAGGGCTAGGCTCCACAGCAAGATTCTTGCATGGCTAAGTTCTAAAAGACTGCAGGAATCTGTGCCCACAAATATGGCTAAAGGCCTACCAAGTGTCTAGTCTATGATTATTCATTCATCAAGATTCACTCAGCATTATTCAGTCATCTAAGTGCTATTGTGATCCAATGCAAATTCCTCTGAAAGTGTTTTGGACTTCAGAGTAGCCTTGTTCAATATTCAATGGGCCATCCCAAGCAGTTCAGTGACTATAACATTGAAAGGGTTCCTTTCTGGGGAAAAGGGATCACTGCTCACTTGGATAATGTACCCACCACCACCCAAATTTTATCTCTCTCCCCAGGACCTGAGGCTGATGGAAAAGGAAAGCCTGCTCTGCAGGGCTGTCCCCGTGGTGGCCCGTGAGCTGTCCACTCAGCACGTGTCCTGGCTGTGCTGGAGAGTGGGCAGGAATGCTAACTACACAGGCCAACTTGCTCTGCAAGGATGAGAAAGGCACTTGATGTGTGTGCAGCAAGGCAGGTGGTAGCGTGAACAGTTAGGGGAAGCGTGCCTTCTCAGAGGAGCCACCACACATCTGTGGATGATGACTGGGGGGTGGGAGTGTGTCCGTGTGTTCACCATCTGCAGGTCCATAGTGTGCAGTGTGCACACACAAGGCAACACCTGGGTGAATGCCTTTCCCAGGGAGTTGGTGGCACACTTAGTACCCTGGAGGAAAATGACTTTTCAGGGACTCCGAGCAGTGTCCATGCAGAGAGGCAGGTACTCCCTGCCCCGTGGCCAGAATTGTTGTCTTTGTTGCTGTTGTTCAGTCGCTAAGTCGTGTCCGACTCTTTGCGACCCTGTGGACTGCAGTATGCCAGACCAGAACTGACCAACCGCCCCCCCCTACCCCACCCCGACTAATCTGCAGGAGGGAAGTTATCACGGAACTCAATGACCCCAACTTTAAGTTCCCCAGAAGTCAACACTTTGGGGAGATCTGCTGAGGCTTTAGTGGTCTGCCCTAGCTGAGAATATCTGGGTAACTGCCTTTTAGAATTAGTGGACAAGACACGTGAAAACTCCACTCCCGTTACTTTGCAGCCTCCTGCAGGCTTTGTCTTGGTTTGGCTTGTGACTGTCCAGCAAATTCCAGCAAGTTGGATTGTTCACTTTTCCCACCAGATCTGGGTATCTCCTAACAGTCATCTCCATCATCCGTGAATGGAGATTTCATGCCCGAAAAGCCATCCATCCTGGTAGCATTGGTTGGGTTTTGAAGGGGAGCCCACCCCTGTTCTGAGCATGGGCAGTGCATGACACCACTCAAGCAAAGCCAGGCTTACTGGAGAGGCGACAGCCCTGGTCTGTGTGTGGTCAGCCACCATCCATTGTGTCCCTCTATGGGCGGGTCCTGGCAGCACTGGGGGTAGCTGCGTGAGCCTGGAGGGGGTCCCTGTTCTCTGGAGAAAGCCGAGTGACCGCGTGCTCCTCTCACAAGGTAACGTGCTGTGTACAAAGACAGGAGAGCAGCTCATTCCAGCTCAGCCTTTATAATCCCACCTTTATATCCTCCAGTGGGGGCAATGGGTGGTCTTTTTCAGTGCAGAGAAATGTTTGAGACAACTGAACTTCCCCACAAGGAGACGTGGTATATCCCAGATCAGAAAGCCCAACACCCGTTTAATTTGGGGCTTCCAAAAAATAGACCTTCGTGTAATTCTGTTTGCCTGGAATGTCCAGAATAAGTGCCTCCATAGAGACAGAGGATTAGTGGTTGTTGACTGGCGGGAGGGAGCAGAATTGGGAGTGACAGCCAATGGGCACAGAGATCTTTGGGGTCTAGGAAAATATTCTGAAATTATATGATGGTGGTGGTTGCACAGCTCTACATGACTGAAACCATTGAATTTTACTCCTTTCAATGAGAGAATTTATGATATGTTGATTGTGTCTCAGTAAACCTGTTAAATATTTTAAATAAGTCTCATGGGGAAATGTTCCTGATGGTAGTAACCAGTACGTACATAATTTCACCTTTATTTTTAAAATATATGCACAGGTGTATGTAGTGAGAAGACAGACAGGAAATACACTAAAAACACCAGCAGTGACTTTGGCTGGGTAAGGGGATCAGAAGAGGTTTCATTTTTCCTGCACAAACAGCCAGGGGGCAGGATCCATCTAGCCTTGGGGGTGATGCCAAAGCCCCAGAGCCAAGACCCTGGACCAGCCCATCCCTGCACACAGCAGACCCTGTGACTCACCAGCAGAGGCATCATGCATCAGGCAGCTGGGGGTCAGCTCCTCCCTGGGGAGGGAATGCTGCAGGGCCGCAGGCTGACTCGTGAGCCCCACTCTGGCTGTGAGCTTCAACTGGTTCCCCTCCAGGCAAACAGGCAGGAGAGATCAGGCAGGAGACCAGCAATAATCACCCGCTGGGCAGGCAGGCTTGGCACCCCTCCTTCATTCCCAGGCAGAGAGGTCACCCCTGGCGCCCGGGCCTGCCCTGATGCCACGGCCCAGCAGCAGAGCCGACAGATACTCTCATGACCTTCCAAGACAGTTCAGGCAGTTCCCCAGGAGGGAATCCAGTAGGGGGCCCATGTCAGGGCCCTGGGCCTGACTCTCATTCTAGGTTCCCAGCAAAATCCTTAGCCCCTCATTTGGAGCAACTGTAGCCCTGTGTTTTGCAAAGGAACTGGCTCCATAAATAGTGGTAGATGAATGGATGGATGAAGTGGGACAGCAGCCTGCGTGTCACCTCCGGGTGGCCGGAGGCACACCCGGCCTTGTAGGGAAAAGTGCCCAGGGAGCAGGGTCAGCGCCACGGGCACTGCCTGAGTCACTTGGTTATTCCTGGCTGCGGAGGAGGCGGGAGTGGGGCTGAGCAAGGAAGCCACCTGGCCGCCCGGGGGCTTGGCGAAGCTGCTATCAGGGAGTTCAGCCCTGGGGTAAGTCGAGCAGGGGTGTCTGTGGCCGGGGTAGGAGGTTTTCAGAAGGCTGCTGGACTGGGCTGGAGGTCATGTCCAGATTAGGGCCTGAGTATATGGATGCACAAGCTGGTAGCTTGGTGTGCTCAGCGCCATGCAGCTGGTCAGTAAGTGCTTCCTCAGGCCCTGACCTGCTCAGGGGACTGGGATGTGACCATGAATAAAGAGCCACAATTAGCCCTCCCTTTCATTATCTTGATGCTGGCCTGGCCGGTGCTCAGGGAAGCAGGGCTGCCTTTCAGCGCTTGTTGCCTCCAAAGCCCAGGGAAGCCCAGAAGATCACAGGTGCGGCCCGCTGTGGGTGCTGGAGCAAGGGAGGCCGAGCCGATGGAGAGCTCACGGCATAGATGGACCATGGGCTCCCCGCAGCACAGAGAAGCCACACGAGTTAGTGCCAGACACCAGAAACCCAGGTTCAAGGCCCAGCTCTGCCTCTTTCTAGCTGTGGGCCTCAGGCAAGTTACCTCATCTCTCTGAGCCCTGGTCTCCTTCACTGTAAGATGAGATTAAAAATAATGGGTCCCAGAATCCATGCAAGGGCCCGGTGCAATAAACACTATATACAAAGGGCTTGGCATATAGTCTGTACTTTAAAAGTGGCAGCTGTTGCCATCCTATAATTTTTCTATTATTAATAGAATTAATATTAATATCATTACCATTACTGTCCAGTCTTAATATCTTTAATCCCAAGACGAGATCAGTCCCCAGGGCTATCCCTCCGTTGTTCAGCCTCCTCCCCTTTCCACACACCTAACTCTGGTGACTTAGGATATGTTAAGCTATTTCTCATGAATAGGAAAGATTTTGCCCCAAAAGCTCTTCTGACTTTGCAAAAGTTCCAAGTGCCCATCCTCAAACTTGTCCACTTGCTTTGTGACCATGGGTGTCCCTTCCCTCGCTTTAGTGGCCTCTAGCGTGGCCTCCACTAGTGCCTGATGCCTCGTACCCTCCCCAGTCAGCAGGGACCCAGAGCAGGGTTGGTGTGAGAGGGGGTACTCCAGGCTCTGTCTGGGGGCCTGTTACACCCTGGCCAGGCCCAGCCAGGCAGGAGGAGGCAGCAGGAGGGGGTTTAAGAAAAGGCCAAGGAAAGAGGAATCTCGGCCCTGAGAGGTCAGCCTGTCTATTTTTACATCTCATCCCTAAAGGGCCCAGGATGGCAGGCCCGTGGCCGTCACTCAGCATGAATGTAATCCCCAGGGAATCGGGTGTCTTTGGGAAATTGGACCCAGGCCGGGGATGCTCAGAGGCCCTCAGTCCCCCTGGGGGGCCTGAAAAAAGGGAGATCCTGGCCTCTGGAATCAGATGGCCTGGCCTAAGCTGAGGGTGGGGCAGGGGCTCCACCTCTCCAGACCCCAGCAAACCCTCTGTGAGATGGGCCTCACCCTCCAGGCCTGTTGAGAGCTGAGGGGGTGGAGCTGCAGGAGGGCTTCTCGTGGGGTCTGCCGGGAAGCAGGCTGAGTAGGCCAACGGCCGCAGGCCTTCTGGAGAGGACTCGCCCTGGGGGAAGGCCCTGCTCCCCTGGGGAGGGCCCTCTGAGGGCGTGGGTCAGGGGCCAGCACAATAGTTTGCTCAAACAGCAAAGGCCTCACAGCCCGACCGGTGGAAGTCAGGGAACTTCAGGGAGCTGGGGGGAGACTACCCGGATCTGCCTTCAGGAATAAGGGGCTGATTTCCGGCAGACAGCCTGGAGCTCTTGGGCCACCGTGGAAGGTTTTGTCACTCAGTGGAAGAGCGGGCCACAGCCAAGGGCACATCCTTCCCAGGGCAGCAGGCATCCAACGACAAGAGAGGCCCTGCCAGCCCCACCTAGCTGGGACAGCCCTGGGCCCAGGGGTGGACTCTTCCTCGGGGCTCCCCGAAGCTCTGCCCCTTCCTGCTCCCACTCCCTCCTCAGGTGTGACCCCCAGCTGCTATGCCTCCTCCTGACCGCAAATGAGCCACTCAGCTCCACACAGAGGGCTGGGCAGGTTTGACGTCCTGAGAAGACCCCACGCCTCCAGTTCCCCAACCACAAATCCACCTCCAGGACTTCTGGAATGGGCTGAACTGTGTCCCTGCAAAATTCCTGTCTATTCAGAACCTCAGAAGAGGAAAACGCAGGATTCATGCAGGTGTCGTTAAGGATCTTGCCATGAGAGCCTCCTGGATTTGGGGTGAACCCTAAACCAATGACTTCCATGAAGAGCAGAGACACAGAGACATGCAGAGGAGACTGAGGGAGACGGAGGCAGAGACTGGGGTGATGCAATGAGGGAACACCAAGGGTGGCCTGCGCCCCCTGGGAGACAGGGTGCCCCCTCAGGGCCTCCACAGGGAACTGACACTGCCAACTGTGAGAGAATACATTTCTGCTGTTGTAAGCCGCTCAGTATGTGGTGATCTGTTACAACTACCATGGGAAACGAATTCAGTCTAAAGGCACAGGGATCGGGGTCTGTCCCTTGCAAGCTGCCTTACTCCCCAGGTGCTCAGGTGCTGTGCGGTACTTTTATTCTGAAGTCGCTTTGGTGTCTCAGCTGAAGAGAAATGAGATGAGATTTCAGTTAAAGGAACAGGCTTGTAGTTGTTAGGGAATATTTGTTGGAGGGGAGCTGGTGTGCAAGAAGGGACACAATTGCAGGGTGACCCAGCACCCCGTTTTAGCACTGAAAGTCCCGCACCCCAAGAAACCCCAGTGCTGGGCGAGATGTGCCCAGCACTGACCCAGTGCTGACCCAGCGGGCCAGCCTTATGGCCTGCAGGCCTTTGCAGTCCACTTGGGTGAGATAAGGAGGTCAGAAAAGGAGGGAGCCGGTCTGGGGATGTTTGGGGACAATCGGTGGGTCTAAGAGGCGTGCGGACAGGAGACGACACGGCTGAGAGGGGCCAGTTCTCGAGAAGACATGTTTCCCTTAGGATGTGTAGGTTGACGTCTGAGTAAGTTGTCTGGCCTGGGAGCTGCTGGGCGGTCCTCCCAGACCGGCTAGGAGGTTAGTGTTAGAAGCAGAAGTGAGAGACCAGGACACCAGGGGACTTTGCTCCAACCACGTGGAGAAATGCCCCAGAGCTCTGAGGGTCGGGGGTGATGACGGCAGGGTGGTGAGAACCTTGAGACCACGGGACCCAAATGCTGGACACAGTGGACAAGGCCAGTGGATGCAGAGAGGAAACCGCAGCTCGTTCACCCTGTTAAGAGGGACGGCCGGTGACAGAGAGACCCAAAAGCAGCAGAGCAATATGAAGAGGGGAAAGAGTCAGGTCACACAGAGAAACCTGATAAACACGACTTCAGCCCGGTGGCCAAGGTCGACACCGGCTTTGATGGTCAGATGCCCTTGACATGACAAGATGAGCAAGGCCCTTTATCTCTGCAGTCTTCCTCCCCTAAACCCACCACCCAGTCCAGTCCAGAGAACAACATCAGACTCGTCCCAGGAGCTGCGTTCTGCAAGGTATCTGAGCAGTGTTCTCCCAAAGCACCAAGGTCATCCAAACAAGGAGAGTCTGAGAAACTCACAGCTGAGTGGTGCCTGAGGAGACATGGCCAATAATGTAACGTGCTTCCTGGATGGCATCCTGGAACAGAAAAAGGACATTAAGGAAAAACTACGGAAATCTAAAGGAAGCACAGGCTTTAGCTGGTCATAATACGTCAATATTAGTTTGTTAACTGTGACAAATGTGCCATCCTTATGTATTAATACTAGCAGAAATCAGGGGTGAGGTGTATGGGAACTCTGCACTGGCTTGGAAGCTTTTCTATAAGTCTAAAACCATTCTAACATTAAATGTCTATTTCGAGGACTTCCCTGGTGGTCCAGTGGCTAAGACTCCATGCTCCCCAATGCAGGAGGCCCAGGTTCAATCCCCGGTCAAAGAACCAAATCCCACTTCTCCAACTAAGAGCTTGTATGTCCTAACGAAGATGGAAGAACCCAAGTGTCACAACTAAGACCCAGCGCAGCCAAGTAAACATATAAATGAAATATTCTTTAAAATGTTTAGTTTTTAAAAAAAGGAAAGAAAAAAATAAAAAAAATAAAAAAAGGAAAGGAGCAACATTCAAAGAGTACAGATAATCAGATTACAAAGGAAGAACTACAAATGGATGAATAAATATGAGAAAATCCTTGATCTTTCTGATAACTAAATAAAAGTAAACAACAATGAGATATTTTTGCCTTATCCTATGGGCAAAGATGAAGACTCTGATAGTACCATATGTTGGTGAAGGAGTACTGAAACAGGCACGTGTTGTTGAGAGCAAAGAAATTGGTAATTTGTCCCAACCACATAAACACAAAGGGAAAAAAGATAATTTGTTGATGTCTATTATAATATTCACATCTTTGTATACTGTGAACCAGCAATTCCAATTCTAGAAACCTAGCCTCCAGAAACTGTGGTGAAAAAACATTTGCTTAAGGGCACAAAGATATTTGAAGCAGTATTGTTGGTAAGGGGGAAATTGAGGGGAAAAGTTTATGAATAGAATATTGATTAAATATATTTTGATACATTTAATGGATTTTCATGGATCCACTTTAAAGAACTACATACATTTTTATAGAATATATGAAGTTTATAGAGAAAGTTTTCCAAGATAGATGATTAAATTATAATGCAAAGGATTTCCCTGGTGGTCCAGTAACTAAGACTCAACACTCCCAGTGCAGGGGCCCCATGTTCAGTCCCTGGTAAAAGAACTAGATCCCACATGCCACAACTAAGAGCTCACATGGGGCAACTAAGACCTGATACAGCCAAAGAAATAAATACTTTAAATCATGATAAGTGAAGTGAAGTGTAAGTCACTCAGTCATGTCCAACCCTTTGGGACCCCATGGACTATATAGCCCATGGAATTCTCCAGCCCAGCATACTGGAGTGGGTAGCCGTTCCCTTCTCCAGAGGATTTTCCCAACCCAGGGATCGAACCCAGATTCCACCCATTGCAAGCAGATTCTTTACCAGCAGAGCCACAAGGGAAGCCCAAGAATCCTGGAGTGCATAGCCTATCTCCTCCAGGGGAACTTCCCGACCCAAGGAATTGAAACCGGGTCTCCTGCATTGCAGGCAGTTTCTTCACCAACTGAGCTATCAGGGAAGCCCTTAAAACATGATAAGGCAAGTTGTAGAATATTTACATGACTACACATGCACACACACACACAGTACATAAACACAAACAGGGCTGGTTTCATGGAGAACTACTTCTGAAGCCACACAGGGCCGCATGCTCAGAGGGACCTCTGCTTGGATTAAGGGTCTTAATAATTTTATTTTTGGACATGTGTTTTGTAAGTGAATTCTGTGGGATGTTAGAGTGTGTGCATGAGCAGATATTTGGATATATGCCCCCTTGCATATGGCATTGGCAATGCCCCACGAGCACGGAGTTCTGTGGACCTGAAGGATTCAGTGAGATTGAGTGTGAGAATGAGGCTCGTGCATGATGCCTACAACCAGTGAGAGGGGACACTGATGACTTCCAAAGTCCACACCTTCTGTTCAAGCCAGAACTTACTTTGAATGCAGAAAGAATGCAACGTGGTTTTAAGAAATTGAATGACCAGGAAACCCTATCATCTACTTTCTGACCTGTGTTCCTTCCTTGTATAGGTCAACTACTCATGCTGAAACAATGACATGAAAGGCAAAGGGAAAATAGGGCACCCTATCACTCCTTTTCCTCCCAGCCCTTCTCTACTTATTGACCTCCCAGAGCCCCTTTATCTCACCCACCACAGGGGACAGGACTGGCCAGTTGTAAAGCAGTCAGGTCGAGGGTGCGCAGGGCCCTTGACGAATCCAACTGTTCTGTTGGATTTTCCATCAGTCTCAGTCAGATGCAATAGAGCTGGGTCCAGGACTGAGTTTTGTGTCCCAGCCACCCTGGGTAGGGCATCACTTTCTTGCAGAAAGTGGTGAGGGGAAGAGCAGCGCGGGCAGGCTGTGATGGGGCTGGCACCCATGCAAGGTCTCAGAGGACATCCCTTGCATAGACCCTCCTCAGGAAGTGGCTTGGATAGGCTTAGCTCAACAAAGGAGTGCCAAGAAGTAATGAAGCTTCTTCCAGCGGTTACACAGGGAATCACCCATGACCCAGTAAGTCCACTTGCAGGTGTGTACCCAAAAGAACCGAATACAGGGACTCGAGCAAATACTCCTACATACATGCTCATAGCAGCTTCACTCACCATCGTCAAAAGGTAGAAACAACTCAAGCGTCCATCAACAGATGAACAGAGACACAAAATGTGGTCCACCCATCCAATGGAAGAGTATCCAGGCTTAAAAAGGAAGTTCTGAGCACGATCCAACCCAGATGGAACATTGAAAACACGACGCTGAACAAAGGAAGCCAGACGCAGAAACCATGTAGAGTAAAATTCTATTTCTATGAAACGTCCAGAATAGGCAGAGTCCCTGGAGGGAGAAAGTAGAGCAGTGGTTTCCAGGAGCTGGGGGAACAGATAAATAGGGAGTAACGACTTAATGAGGTCAGAGTTTCTTTCTGGGGTGAAGAAAATTTCTGGAACTAAATAAAGGGGATGGTTGCCCAACATTATGAATATACTAAATACCACTGAATTGTAGACTTTAAAATGATTCATTGAGACTTCCCTGGTGGTCCAGTGGTTAAGACTCTGTGCTCCCAGTGGGTTCTATCCCTGGTCAGGGAAGTAGGATCCCATATACTGCACAGTGCAGCTAAAAAAAATTTAATAAAAAATAAAATTAAATCTCAGGCATCAACTTATAAAAAATAAGTAAATAAAGCAATTCATTTTATGCTATGTGAATTTCACCTCAATTTAGAAAAAGCAGAAATAGTAGTGCTAATTAGCAGTAGGACTGGTGGTGCTGCTAGTAGTATTGTAATACTAGTAGTACTAGTACTAGTAGAACTGGTAGTGCTAGTAATATTGGTAGTATTAGTTAGTAGTAGGAATAGCTGGGCCTGGACTCTTCGATTCTACCCCAGATGAGGCATGAAGGGAGGTCATCCCCTGGATGCCAGCTGAACAGTGGCACCCATCAGCAACCCTCCCAGCTAGAGCAGGAGCAAGAACTCCAGAGGATCTTCTCCCTAACAGAGGCATTCCAGCGACTTCATCTGTTATTGATGAGTTGGAAGAACTCCAGCATGAGATAGAGGCAGGCAACGCCAGCAAAAGGGAAGACAGTTAGAGGCCCAAGGAAAACACCAAAGTTGTAATCATTATACGCCACTCAGCTGTGCACTGAATTTTTATATACAGTCATAATAATATAACATTATTGATCTTCTACTTTTAGTACCAACCTATAAAGAAAGCACCGACTGTGAGTGGCTACAGAGTAGACGACCAATATCAGCAGCCTTGGCAGTGCCCAAGAAGCAGGGCTGTGCGGTGGGGTGTGTGGGAAGGGGAGCCCCAAAGGGCAGGGCAGGAATTCTAATATCCTTCACCTTCCCAGAGGGAAGCTGAAACATGCTGGGACAGTCTTTTGTGGCTCTAGAAATGGAGTGGGACAAAGTGACATGGATAAGGAACAGGGGAGCTAAAAGCAGTGGTAGAACTAAAGGATCCGCAGCAATAGGAGACAGAGGACTTCACTCATGCCTGACATTGATGGGATGCATATCTGCATCTTTGAAAGTCTGAAACTTGGAGGTTTGTATGTAGGGGACTTACCATAAAACCAATTGTACACAAGCTTTTTCAGAAAACTGAAGCAAGAGAACATTTGTCAATTCATTCTATGAGGCTTGTACTACCCTGATACAAAAATCAGACAAAGATGTTACGAGGGGGAAAAAAAAAAAGCAGACTTGGGAATTCCCTGGCAGCCCAGTGGTGAAAACTTGGCACTTTCATTGCCATGGTCTTGGGTTCAATCCCTGGTCAAGGAACTAAGATCCCATAAACTTTGCAGCATGGCCAAAAAAACAAAAAAACACAGATCAATACCCTTCACAAACAAGGTACAACATCATTAAGCAAAACTTTAGAATTTTAATGATTTATTAAATTTATTAAAAATTTAATTATATATTAAAAGAAAAGTGCAACATGACAAGGGGGAAACCCAGGAACAAAGACTGGTTCAATACTTGAAAATCAATCAATGCAGTCCACCATTTTAACAAACAAAAAGAAAAGCTATATGATTATCTCAAAACAGAGGAAGAAAAAAAGCACTCGACAAATCCAACATCCATTGGTCACCCCCCAAAAAAAGAAAATTCTTAGTAAACTAGGAAAAGAAGGGAACTTCCTTAGTCTTATACAAGGCATCTATAAACCCCGTAGCTAACACTAAAATAAATGATGAAAGACTAAAATTTTCTCTCTAAGATCAGAAATAAGACAAGGATGTTCGCTTTCCCCACTTCTAGTCAACATCATACTGGAGGTTCTAACCAGTGAAGTAAGCCAAAGGGAAAAAAAAGCATTCAGAATGGGAAGGAAAAAACCTAAACTGTCATTATTTGCGGACCATACTAACCATCTATGTAAAAAATCTCATGGAATCTACAAAAATATCTGCTAGAACTTATAAGTGAGACTAGTAAGGTTACTAGAGAAATATCAATACATAAAAAAATCAACTGTATTCTATATAATAGTAATGACCAGAAATTTTAAAAGTTTAAATATCATAAATAGCATCAAAAATACAAAACACTTAGGAATAAATCTGACAAAAAGATGTCTAAGAATTGTACGCTAAAAGCTACAAATCACTGCTGAGAGAAATTTAAATGATCTAAGTCAATGAAGAGAGACACTTTGTTCATAGCTTAGAAGACTCAATATCATTAAAACTATCTCTTCCCCCCAAATTATATATAGATCCAAGGCAATCCCAATCAAAATCCCAACAGGCTCTTTTTGGTAGAAATTGAGAAGCTTATTCTAAAATTCACATGAAATTATAAAAGAACCTAGAATAGCTGAAACAAATTTGAAAAAAAAAAAAGCATGAAGTTGGAGGGCTAACATTACCCAATATCAAGACTTACATAAAGCTACGGTAATTGAGGCTGCATGGTATTAGTGTGAAGGGGGCAAATAGATTGATGGAATGGAAATAGATATGTACATTCCTGTACAACTGATTTTTTACAAAGGTGCAAAAGCAATTCAGTGAGGAGAGTAGTCTTTTCAACAAAAGAAACATTTGGACATCCATATGCAAAAAGAACACTCCAATTCATACCACCCACTACTACAGAAAGCAACTCAAAATGGATCATTGACCTAAATGGAAACCAAAAACTACAAAACTTCAGAAAAAAAAAGAGAGAGAGAAAATTTTGTGACCTTGAGTTAGGCCAAGATATCTTAAATACAGAAATACATAAAAAGAAAAAAATCAATCGGAGTCATTAAAGTTAATAACTTTTATTAGGAGTTGCCTAGGGCTTAGGGTGGGGTGATTGCTAATGGGGATGAGGTGATGAAAATGTTCTACATGTTCTATGACTGTGGTGATATTTGCACATACCTGTGAATTTCTAAATATCTTTGAATTGTACACGTAAGTGGTATTGTATGATGTGTGTGTGTGTGTGTGTGTGTGTGTGTGTGTGCTCAGTTGCTCAGTAATGTCCTGCTCTTTGTGACCCCATGGACTGTAGCCTGCCAGGTTCCTCTGTCCATGAAATTTTCCAGGCAAGAATACTGGAGTGGATTGCCGTTTCCTTCTCCAAGGGATCTTACAGACCCAGGGATTGAACCCATGTTCCCTTGCTTCTCCTGCATTAACATGCAGATTCTTTACCACTGTGCCACCTGGGAAGCATTATGGAATGTGAAGTCTATCTCAATAAAGTTATCATAATTTTTAAAAGAAAAAAATTAATACTTTTGCTCTTTGAAATACTGTTAAGGGAATGGAAAGATGCAAACAAGGAAAAATATTTGTAAATCACATATCTAATGAAGATTGCATATGAAGAATATAAAAGAAACCTTCAATGCTATGGAACCTAGGAAAACAAACAACCCCTTTCCCCTGGCCACCCAAAAAATCCTCATATATGACTTGAACAGACACTTCATCAAAAAAGATATGTATGGAAAATAAGTACATGAAAAGATAGTGAGCATCATTAGTTATTAAAGAAATGCAAATTAAAACCAGAGTCAGATACCACCACACACCTATCAAAATGACTAAAATTAAAAATCTGATGACATAGAGTGATGTGGAGAATCTAGACTTCCCAACACTGATGGTGAAAATACAAAATGGCACAATTGCTTTGGGAAAGTTTGACAGTCCTTAGAAAGTTAAAGTATATCACATGACCGACCCATCCCATTCCTGGGCAATAAAAGCATGAATACAAAGGTTCTTAGCAGCTTCATGTGTAATAATCAAAAACTGAAGACAACCCAACAACAGGTGAATGGATAAAGAAGCTGTTATTTCCATGTACTGGGACACTGTTTGGCAATAAAAAGAAATGAGCTATTCATACACACAATGCCGTGAACCAATCTCAAAACTAGGCTGAGTGAAAGAAGGAGAACAAAAAAAGAGTATGTACAGTATGATTCCATTTATATAAAACCCTCCAAAATGCAAACGAATCTTTGGTGACAGAGAGCAGATCAGGGTTTGCCTAGGGAAGGTATGGGTATGAGGAGGCAGGGAGTAGGGAGGAAGAATAGACTGGGGGAGTGTTCATGGATGTGTTCACTATCTTGAATACCTATGTTGAAGTTTATCAAATTCTGCCTTTTAAATATTTGTGTGCATTTTTATATGCCAATTATGCATCACTAAAGCCATCTTAAAAAAAGTAATGTATCTTCATTTTAGCAAGTGAAACAATGCAAAGATAAATAAAGCAAACATAATTACTGTCCCCTCCTTCCCTCCATTCTCTCTTCTCTAAGGTTTCCAGTGGGCTTCCCTGATAGTTCAATTGGTAAAAAATCTGCCTGCAATGCAGGAGACCCTGGTTCGATTCCTGGATTGGGAAGATCCACTGGAGAAGGGACAGGCTACCCACTCCAGTATTCTTGGGCTTGCTTTGTGGCTCAGCTGGTAAAGAATCCACCTGCAATGCAGGAGACCTGGGTTCGATCCCTGAGTTGGAAAGATCCCCTGAAGAACGGAAAGGCTACCCACTGCAGTATTTTGGCCTGGAGAATTCCACGGACTATAGCCCATGGGGTCGCAAAGAGTTGGACATGACTGAGCGACTTTCACTTGTCACGTGTCACTTCCCTGATAGCTCAGCTGGTAAAGAATCGCCTGCAATGCAGGAGACCCTGGTTTGATTCCTTGGGTCGGGAAGTTTCGCTGGAGAAGGGATAGGCGACCTACTCCAGTATTCTTAGGCTTCCCTTGTGACTCAGCTGGTAAAGAATTCACCTGCAATGAGGGAGGCCTGGGTTTGATCCCTAGGTTGGGAAGATCCCCTGGAGAAGGGAAAGGCTACCCACTCCAGTATTCTGGCCTGGAGAATTCCATGGAATTTATAGTCCATGTGGTGCAGAGTCAGACTGAGCGACTTTCACTTTTTCAGGACTGCTCTGTAAGCCATGGTGTGAATTTACTACAGGTTACATAATCATCCCTCTAAAAGTTGCCCATTTCAGTTGTTTCCAGTTTTTTGTTTGTTTGCTTTGCTTTGCTTTTGCCTACCACCACCAATGCTGAAAAGCATTCTTTTATGTCGATTTTCATAGACTATTAATTTTATTTCTGTAGAAGAGGCTCCCACAGTGGAATACTGGGTCAGAAGGTATGTGAATTATTTTCTTCTCAGTAGATATTGGCAGATTATTTCTGCCAGGCATATATGAGATGTCTATGTCCTGCATGGTTTGGCTCAGTGGATCTTAGTGTTTTGTATAAAGAGTGAGCAATATATCATTTTGAATTTTCCTATCAGTGAGGTGAAATATTATTTAATTTTGCCCACTAGACATAGTGTGGTCATTGTATCCATATTCTTTAATATGGTTTTCTTTTGTCAGGGTTTATGTGTGCTTTAAATTCAATTGACCATTTAAATTTTATTTTCTATGAATTACATGTTTCTATCATCTTTTTTTCTGTTGGGTTGTTTAGCTGTTTTTTATCAAATCATATTAGCTTGTTGCATATTGAGGAAATTGAACATATGACACACATCTATATACACATACATTATATACATGCAAGCACAAAATGCACATGTCATGCATGTGCACAACCATGTATATACATACTTGTATCACACAGCTACATGTAGGCATGCCTACATATGTGCACATGCATTATACACCAATATATACATATACATAAATGTATACACAGAGATACACACATGCATATATATACATACACATGCACCAGTATCCTATTTACATATACACATACACATGCCCATACAAGACATATATACAAATACATGCCTGCAGGAGTTCCCTAGTGGCCTAGAGGTTAAGATTTCAGGCTATCATTACCCTGACTAGGGTTGAGTCCCTTGTTGGGTAACTGAGAGCTTGCAAGCTGGACGGCCTGACCAAAAAAAAAAAAAAGTCTGCATACACATATATAACACACATGCATAATAAGCATATACACACATACACATGCATCACATGCACACCATGGAGAGAAGGGTGGGTCCCAGGGCCATTCCAGCAGGAGGATCCAGAGCCTGGACAGGATGAGCGATGGAGCCACAGACAAACAGGGGGCAGACAGATGGGCCGTGGGTGGACTAAGCAGCCACCCCAGCCCTTGGAACGGGTTTTGAGAACCACTTGGCTCTCTGTGACAGCCTCCGCCACCTCTTGGCACCCATATGGTGAGGCTCTGGGGTTCCTGCAGTCCACACCCCAGCACCTCCAGCTAATCACACCTCGATTCCACCCTCCTCACCTCCTACCAAGAAGATTGCTACAGCACTGGGTGAGCAAGTGGGGCTAGGCCCTCTGAGGAGCCTCGATGTGGACTTCTTCCCTGCCTGATGTCTCTTTGGGGTGTTTTGGGTGAGCAGTTTTTGACACGTTAAATGAGAAATTGCTTTTTTTCCCCTCCCGCTCATAAGACTCCACTCTTAAGACTTTAATTGCAGAGGCTCTGGGCTGACAAGTGCTTGTCTCAGCCTGGCAGGTGCAGGTGATGTAAACTTGCAGAGTCTGGCAGAGCTGAGCCAGGAGGCCTCGGTGAGGATGCCAGCTTCTCCTGCCGCCACGTGGCAGCTCCAGGGGCAATGTGGGGCAAGGAGGGTCCCTCAGGTGTGGAAACTGTTATGTGCCAGATTCACACCATCATCTAATTCCTTCTTAGGTTCTCAGACCTCCCAGCCCATCTAGAAAAAATTTTTAAGTGAGAAAAGTAAAGGCATCTAAACAGGAGGGAGGTGTCCATGCTTCACTGAAAGTATTAAAATGTTTTTTGTTTTTACTTTATTTCTGTTTATTTTTTTAATATCTATTTATTTATTTGGCTGTGCTGAGTCTTAGTTGCGGCAGACAGGATCGCTGAGGTATGCAGGATCCGGCATGCAGGATCTAGTACCCTGATCAGGGATGGAACCCAGGCCCCCTGCCTTGGGAGCACGGCATTTTAGCCACTGGGTCACCTGGGAAGTCCCTAACATGTTGACACTTTTAGATAAATTATGAGTGTGTGTTGTAATACCCAGAGCAAACACTAGGAAAACCACACATATAGACTCACCCAAAGTGAAGTCGCTCAGTCATTTCCGACTCTGCAACTCCAACTCCATGAACTGTAGCCCACAAGGCTTCTCCATCCATGGGGTTTTCCAGGCAAGAATACTGGAGTGGGTTGCCATTTCCTTCTCCAGGGGATCTTCCCCACCCAGGGATCAAACCTGGGTCTCCCGCATTGCAGGCAGACGCTTTACCCTCTGAGCCACCAGGGAAGCCCAGACTCACCCAAAATCACTATAAATAAATCAAGATGGACTCCTAATGTTCAAGTAATCCACAGAAAGGCAAGAGAAGAGGAGCAGAGAAAGCAAACAGAAAATCAACAATAAAACAGCAGACTTAACTTCTAACATGTTAATAATTTGCCTTAATGTAAATTATTTAAATACACCAATTAAAAGGAAGAGATTGGCAGAGTCTATTTTTTTAAGTGATCCAACAATATGCTGTTTACAGGAAACTCACTTCTAATTCAACTATGACATTTCCCTGAAAAGGATCCACAAATGGCGAATGAGCATAGGAAAATACCTTCAACACTGAAAGCCACGAGGCAAATGCAAATACAGATCACAATGAAATGTTGCTACACATCTATCAGCATGGTTCAAATAAAAAATAGTGACCACACCACACACTGGCAATGATGCAGACACACTGGGTCACTCATGCATTGCAAATAGGAGTGCAAAATGAGACAGCCCCTCTGGAAAACAGATTGGCAGTTTCTCACAAAACTAAACATGCATTTGCCATATGACTCAGCAATTGCACTCTTTAGCACTTACCCTAGAGAAATGGAGGCTTATGTTCACACACACACACACAAAACCTGTCCATGAATGTGCATGGCAGATTACTCCTAATAGCCAAAAATTGGACCTTCCACAGGCAAATGGTTGAACAGTATATCCACACCATGGAATACTACTCAGCAATAAAAAGCACTGTTGATTTGCTCTTGGATTAATCTCCAGGGAGTTATTTTCAGTGAAAAAAAGCCAATTCCAAAAGGTTATGTAGTATATTATTCCATTTATTCCATTCCATTGAAATGACAAAATTATAGAAAATAGAGTGCAGATGAGTGGATCCTGGGGGCAGGGTGGGAGGTGCATTGGAGAGTGGAGGAGAGAGGTAGTAGTGTTATAAAAAGGGCGACATCAGAGATCCTTGAGGTCATGGAACCGTTCAGTATCTTGACTGTGGTGGTGGATATATGAACCCACACAGGCGATAGAATTATTGAAACTAAATACACACACAGATGAGTACAAGCAAAACCAAAGAAACAGTAAGATGGAGCATTTATATCAACAGTGATAACTTGGTTGTGACATTGTGCCATAGTTTCACAAGATGTTACCACTGGGTGACCCTGGGTAGTTGTGCTACACGAGATCTCTCTAGGTTGCTTCCTCCAACAGCATGAGAATCTACAATGATCTCAACATAAAAAGGTCAACTTAAAAAAATAAATGAACAAAAATAAACAAAAACCAAACCAAATTCCCTCCAGACTGCCCTGACCTTCAGTCCTGTCTTGTGACTCCCCCACTCCTCCCACCCTCATCGCTCCCCAGCCACTCCCAGTTCGCTCCTCCAGCCTCCAATGACCACATTACGTCACTAAATTCAAGGTTATAGCTTATGCTCGATTCTCCCAAACAAAACGCCTGTCATGGGGTTGGCTCGATTTGCAGGTGTTTTCTTTGGAAAAGTGATCCAGGGAGCAGGAGTGAAGAGGAGAGAGCGTGAAGCAGGGAAGGCTGTGACCCAGGGAGACGATGCTTGACGGAGTTGCCATCGCAACGGTGCCTGGCCCTGGGGGCCCAACCGAGCACAAAGGGGAGAAGCATTTGTTTGCCGTAGACACTTTGTCTGTCGAGGATGACTCTGAGAAATGTACTCGTGGGGTGCACATGTGTGGGTGCCAAAAGGGTTCCTTTGGATTCCCCCACCTTGGACAGATGAGAAGCACTGGGATTGAAAGTCCATCTCTGGCCTCTGACCCATCCGCCTCTCGTGGTGCCCCTGGAGCCTCAGCACACGGCATATCTGGCGAGCTCCCCCATAGGCCTTCCACCTATGGTCAAGCTCAAAGCCAACAGTTTCTCTCCCCATAGTCCGTGGCTCCAGGGTCTGGGGGTGGGCTTTACCCCACTGCTGGTATACTCCAGGGATGGAAAGATGTGGGGCCCAGCTGAAATCTCTGTGTGCCCGCCTCCCCACTCCCACACTGGCCAGCACATGCCCAGCTGCTCTGGCCACCCAGCTCAGATAAAAGTTCACAGAGAGATCAAAAGTCACCGTGCGCCTAGCTGGCAGACTGCCTTTTAAAGAAACCCAGAAGGCCTGGCAGAAGGAAGTCACTGAATCAATGCCTGTTGAAGGGCTGTGTTCCCAAAGCACATGAGTCAAGGATGAGGGTGGACCATGCTCTGGCTGCAGCGCCGAGACCAGAGCTTCCCCCAGGTCATGGGTCACAGCCCCATCAGGGAGGCAGCTGTGGCAGGTGTCTGGCACCGAGCAGGATGTGGGGTTTCTGTAATTGATCTGTCTCTTCACTCCATGGCTTTCAGACTCTGTGTCCTTCACAGCATAGCAGCCAGGACCAGGAGTCCTTGGTGAAGGTTACCCTAATCCAGGATGCGTGTGTCCCGAGAGAAAGGAGGGGCCTCCGCTTCACCCCAGGCCCTAAATCACTCCAGGGTTTCCCAGGCATCTTTCTGCAAATTGAAGAAGAAAGGGTGTGTGGAGATTGTAGGCCACTAGGTAACTCTGGAGTCCTGCCCTGAGGTCACCTGGGGTCATCTAGACTGCCCCCACCCCTTTCTTCACAGCAGGGTGGGGAATTTGTTCCTCTGAATCACAGTTCACTGCCCTGGCTGTCATGAGAAACACCTGGGCAATTCTGTACCAAAAAAAAAAAAAAAAAATCCACTTAGATTCTGAAGCAGTTGGTCTGGTCAGGACCCCAGGGTGGTATTATTTTAAAGTTCCTTCATTTCTACTGTGCAGCCTGGGTGTACAGTCCACTCCAATCTCCGGGGTCATCACAGTGAAGGCTACTGGTACCACGTCACTGACATCTCAAGGCATCCATGTGCTTATCTGCAAAATGGGAGCATGATGCCTACCTCATAGGTATGTCATGAGGAGTAAACGGGAAAACCCTGGCAGGTGTCTGGGTCTCAGCAGGGACCCCATCATGAGTGTCCCTCTCCCGAAAGCCCAATTCCTGTGTTGTCCAAGTCCCAGCCTCCACTATGCTGTACTGGAACTGGAACTGTCGGCCTTGAGTTCAAATCTTGTGATGCTGCTTCCCAGCTGTGTGACCCTGGGCAAAGACCACAGAAGGCCCCAGATCTATAGAGTTCCTAAAATTATGAACCTCACATCACATCACAGACCTAATCAGTAAGGACTCTCTGGGACCAGGATGCTAGCATTTTTACTTTAACAGAACACTAGGCACTGGAGACAGCCAACCAGACGCCCATGCTTAGGGTCCACAACCTTAGAGCTCTAAGCCTTTGTTTTCCCCTCTGGGAAATGGGGTAATAACAATGATCTCATTTTTCACAGCTCTAAATAAGACCAAAGGAGTGAAGGGCCTCGACAGTAAAAACATAGAAACAGGTGGGGACCAGCGGGGTTCTGCTTCCTCCCCTCCCCAGGTTCATGATCCCTCTGAGGCTACACCTGCATCTTCCAGGTGGCCTTCAGGCACGGTTAGTGTCAGCGGCTGCTCGGGCCCCACCGTTTGCTAGATGGTCTTCCCACGGTAACTCTCCTGGCCTCTGGCCTGCCTTCCCCTCCTGCAGGTGGTCTGGCTGGTGAGTTCGATGAAAAGAGAGAAACACACGACTCAGCCTCCCACCGCCCTCCTTGGGACCCACCAGCTGCGCCAGCCACACAGGAGCCTCTGCTCCCCAGGCCAAAAAACAGGCAGGGCCCCCAGGGCAGGACCAGCTGCTAGTTTTGAGGGACCCAGAGCAAATGAAACTTTGGGGCTCTTGTTCAAAAATTATGAAAAATTCTAAGACAGCAATTGTTGTTGTTTAGTCATAGTTGTAAGTTGTGTCTGACTCTTTTGCGACCCCATGGACTGTAGCTCACCAGACTCCTCTGTCCGTGGGATTTCCCAGGCAAGAATACTGGAGAAGACAGTGAGGGCAGAGCACTAAACCACGGGTGGCGAGGTTGGGAGTGTTTGTCCCACTGGGCAGATCACCTGTGGTGAAGCCACCCTGCCCCAGGGGAGTGGCAGGGGTCCAGCTCAGCTAATGACACAGTGGGAAGCGAGTGGCAAGCAGATTAAGCCACCTTCTTCCACCCAGCATACCTCCCTTGGCCTTTCAGAGCCTTGGCTCTCACTCTCCATTCATGATATTTAAGTGGAGCTAAAAGGAGCTGTTCATTCACCCACTCAGGACACTGACAGTCTTCGAGGAGACTCGACAAGGATAAAAACCACACTCAGAACCTGTCTTCTAGATACACATGGTCCAGGAGGCAAGGCCTGTGCTTGATCCCACTCAGATCCCTCTTGCTGCCTTGTCAAACTTCTCCTCTGGCCCAAGAGGTGGGCGGGGCTTTCTCAGAGGGCCAGTAACACCACTTAGTCCGGAGCCTGGATCTGAGGTCTCGGAGCCTCCCCGGCACAGAACAGCCTCACCTTCTGCCCACGGTACACGCCCAGAGCAAGGGCGCTGTCACTCCTGATTCCTCCCTACCTTCTCATCAGCAAACCCTGCGGAAGAACCCACTCCCTGGACTTCTGTCCACCCCCTGCCCTGGTTCCAGTCACAAGATTCCCAGGCTGAGCTGTTGCAATATTAGCCTACCTCCCTCCCTTGCATATCTCTCTAGAATATTTTTCAATAGAGCTCAGGCCCCAAGCAGTTTGGCACACCCTGTAGGGGACAGACCCCAATTTCAGGCCCCTGGATTAAAAGCCCCTGGCTGCTGCAGCTTCTCAGAGATCTGTGCCCCAGACCAAAGGGACCAGTCCCCCATGCCCCCACCCCATGCTGACCCTCAGTCAGAGTTGGGCTGTTTGGCTACTTGGTTTCCAACCCACTGATGGTCCCTCTTGCCCTGTACCTCCAGACTGAGGCTGGCAGGGGGCCAGGGTCATGCGTGTTACTGAGGGGCAGGGGTTGGTGGAATTAGACCCCCTTCATCTCCTTCTCTTTAGTGGTTGCTGAGAAAAGAGGAAGAGAGCCGCCAGATCAGGGTTTCCTTGGGAGGCACCCACCCTGCCAGCCTGCTTCCCCAGAGACCTCCAATTCTCAAAATCAGGTGGGCATCTCCCTGAAGGAGGGAAGAAGGAGGAGGATGGGCTAGTGGGTGGAGGTATATGGTAAGCTCCCCTGCCATCCCCCAGAGCTGGTCTACCAGGCAAGGTCTCAGGGACAAACGCTCAAAGAGGCTATTCTTCCCCACACTGTATCTGCCTCTCTGCAAGTGACCCACAGATACACCCATGTTTAAGAACCTTGGTGAGGACCAGAGAGAAAAAGGTACCAGGAGTCTACCTGATGCGGAAAGCAAGGTGAGGGGCTGCAGGGGGCGGGGGAGAGTTGGGAGACAGAAAGACCAATTCCAGAGCATTCCAAAGGCTTGCCCATCCCCCAAGCGAGCACTTAATCCTCCACCTCTGCTACTTAACCTCTCCCACCAGGGGACGGGCACTTTAACTCCATTTAAATAAGCCCTTGAGGGCCCAGAAGAAATTGTTGCCAGCAATTCAAAAGCCCTGAACCCTGAGGGCAATCAGTGGCTTACTGTCCAACTGCCCTGGGTTCCAGGCTGTCGTGAGAAGCCTTCCCATGGTTCAGAGGCCAGGAGGCTCCCCCACGAGGGTGATGTCGGTACCCCAAAGCCTGGTATAGGCCTCACAGGCCCCACTGTCCACCTGGCTTAGCTTCCTCTAATTCTCTTCAACCCAATCTAAGGAGACCCTAGTTGGGCATATCTGATGCAAATGCCCTTTCTGGTTGAAGAAACCTGGGCAATTACTTCCTTTTCTGCAAAACAGGCTTCAGAGCTCTTGTGAGGTTTCAATGAATGATACATGGGCTGGTACCTGGAAAGTAGGAAGGTACAAGGCCAAAGCAAAGAGTCACTTGGAATTAGGTGTGAGCAGAATCAGTACCTCCAGGTCTGAGCAGACTCAGTCTTCCAGGTGTGAGCCGACTTTCACTCTAAAATGCTTGAACACCCAGTGTCTGAAGCCACCCATCACTTAGAAGTTAGGCTACCAGACAAGATATAGAACACAGCTAAATTTGAATATCAGATACACAATAAATCATTTTTTAGTATACATATGTCCTGGACTTGCATGGGACAGTCATTATTTATCCTAAATTAATATGTAATTCAGTGTTCTGTGCACCCCCATGAGGGTGATGTCAGTACCTCAAAGCCTGGTATAGGCCTGGCAGGCCCCACTCTCTGTCTACCTGGCTTAGCTTCCTCTAATATTTTCAATTGCAAAATCCTCTGTATTTTCATTTGCAAAATCTGTCAGTTGTAACTGAAGTTTATCCTGTAACAAGGAGTTTGGTTTCAGTTTATTAAATCCCCTGATGGGAGGAGGCAAGATAAGAAAGTTAGTGAAAAGTTGGATACAGATCTATAAACACACTATCATCATTACTTGTTTTTAAATTTTAATGTATAGTCACATAGAGAGGAACCCAAACATAGACACTGTCCAAGCCCAAGACAGAAACAGAGGAGATGGACAGACATGGAAGAAAGGGTGGGAGGAAACTTCCAGCAGGTTTAACGGTGACCATGTCTGGACTGCAGGTTCCTCGCTTTCACTTTTGAAATTTTTCCAACATTTTTCAGTAAACATGTGTTACTTGATAAAAAATACATTTTCAGTTCATCACTTAGGTGGAGAGTCTTTTAAAATCTCTAGTGGAGGGGGGTGAGAGGGGTGGCAAAAAAAAAAAAAATTGCTAGTGGATTGTTGGCTTTCCCAATGGCTCCGTGGTAAGGAATCCACCTGCACTGCAAGAGACTCAGGAGATATGGATTCTATCCCTGGGTCAGGAAGATCCCATGGAGAAGAAAACGGCAACCCACTCCAGTATTCTTGCCTGGAGAATCTCAAGGACAGAGAAGCCTGGTGGGCTACAGTCCATGGGGTCACAAAGAGTTGGACACAACTGAGTACATTGTTAATGGCCAAGTGAATAAAAGATAGAAAAATATTCACATACCATCTTTTCCCCATCTGCAACACCCCCCCCACACACACACATCCTAAACAGCCTTATAAATGCACAGTGTTTCCCCAGCCACAGGCACCAACACTCTTTATCCTGCTCTTGCTGGGTCTTTGTGGTGGGCACCAATAGCACGTCAGGACGGGGCCCTGGTGCTGATGACCTCGGGGTCCACAGAGCAGGGGCTGACGGGGCAGGGGGTAGCTCGCCCTGTGCTCACAGCCCCTGCCCCTCCTCCCCACCCCTGCCTATGCTTTTTGAGCCTTGCACTTTCCTTTGTTTTTATAGTTTTCAGTTTCCTCGATCACCGTCAACTGTCATTACTCACTGCCGTCTGCACGCCTGCCCCCAATAGCCATTCTCACTTCTGTGTTTTCCTTCCAACCCTCTGTGAACACCAGGGTTGATACTGTGTGAACAATTTGGGCAGGCAGGCTCAGAGTGGAAGCATAATTGCTCTCACACACACACAAAAAATTGGGGAGACTTGAGGGCACAACTTCATGTGTCCTTCTCGGCTTCCATAGTCACACAGCAGAGGTAACAGTCCACAACGCTGAGCTCTCAATGGTGTTGGGTTATTGCGCTTTTCCAGAAGCATTTGCTTCATAAGCGTACATATTGAAAAGATTTTTTTCTAGGTCCCATCTCAGAGTCTACACTTATGTGTATCACCAAATCCCACTACCGTGAAAGCACATGGACATATCCCATGGAGCTAGGGGTCCAGAACCTGGACGAAGGTCACAGGACATGGAATTTGATGTGACCAAGGTGAGAAAGTGTGTCAGTCAGGGTTCAGATGAAGACAACAGAAGCCACTCTGGCAACATCTGGCAGAAAATGAAACTAGGTGCTTATAAAAATCCTTGGAAGGACTGGAGAAGCAGGCTATACCTTGCTTCCAAAATGGGCCCTAAGACACCACCAAACTGGCCCATCAAGAAAGCTTCCCCTCCCTCCCCATCAATAAGGTGGGAGACCAAGAGGACAGCTCTGGGACCACTGGCTTCAGAATGCCTGGAGCAATCAGAGCACCCACTGGACCCACACTGACCAAAAACTAGGCCTCAGCCTGCCTCTCAACACCCCCAGGGCTGGGAACCAGCCCACAGAATGCTGCCTCACATGCCCACCACTAAACATGACAAGAAAAAAAGCAGAAGTGTGGCCTTTCCATTGCTTCCTGCTTCCAGATTCCCAAGAAGGCATCTAACTGGCCAAAGTGAGTGGCAAAGAAGTCTTGGAATAGCTGGGTTTTGCCTTCCTCTCTGAGACAGAGGAAGGTGGCAGAATGGCTGCTGAGTGCCGGCCTGCACATCCTGCACAGAAGGTTCAGAGAAGGAAAAAAAAGAAGAAGAAGGTTCAGAGAAGGACGCGTGGGCAAGAACCGGACTGAGAGATAGAATTGACCACCTGCCAGTCTAGGAAATGTCCTTCAGGATGTAGGGGTGGTGGCCCTGAGCTACTGCTCAAAACACCTGGGCTTGGGGCTGCTTCTATAATCCATTTGCTATGTGATCTTGCCTGGTTCCCATCCATCACTGAACCAGGATCCAGAGAGCATTGCAAGTCAGCTCAGGGGAAAGACAGGCCACTGGGAAATCCCACCCCAGAGGTTAAATTTTCAGGAATTTGCTGGCTGGTAAACTTCATGTTGGGAGCTTGAAATTGGCCATGTGGGAATATTTACACCACAGAAATTGGCAAATGATATAAATTGGGGGTTTTGTCCTCATCACCCAGAACTGATTATTAAACACTTATTGGCATGTCATTGATTCAGGCAATAAGGATGAGTGAAATGTCTAGGAGGCTGTGAGTTTGGTAGGTCTGCACCCCGACTGCAGGTGACGATCACCTGAGGAGTCTTTGTCAAATCCCAGACCCCAGGCCCCACCCTAGACAACTTGAACCAGAAGCTGGAGGAAGCAGAGGAACAAGGCAGTTGGCCAGAAAGAGTTATGGGATGACAGGAGGAGACACCCAGAGTGGATTAGCTGATGAACAGAAATCCTCCTCCTGGGACTTTCCTGGTGGTCCACTGGCTAAGTCCCTGTTCTCCCAAAGCAGGGGACCTGCGTTTGATCCCTGGTCAGGGAACTAGATCCCACATGCTGTAAATAAGAGTTTGCATGGGGCAACTAAATATCCTGCATGCCGCAACTAAGACCTGGCACAGCCAAATGAATAAGTAAGTATTTTCTTTAAAAAAAATCCTTCTGCTGGAAGGAGCTGCTGATGCAGACAAGGGAGAGCAGGCAAAGGGCAAAGTCCTCAAAGGATTGAGAAGGAAAGAGATAGCAGAACCAGGCAGGCTAGAGTGGGTGCAGAGCAGGAAATGGGGTGGGCAGGTGTGCAGGCAGTGCAGCGTTCCTGCCCAGGACACCTATTTCCCAAGGAGGGGGCATTTTCATCTAGGAAGCGCTGGGTGGAGAGTGTAACTTTCAGGGTGATGTTGACTGCCCCCTCCTCCGAGTTCACTTGCCCACAAAGATCCGCGAGGCTCCAGAGTCCCTCAAAGGGAACAAAATGTGTAATAATCAGCAGAGGCAGGAAGGTTCACCTCCCAGCTCAGTCCAAATGCTGGGACCTGAAGGGGAGGTCTTAAATTGTTGTATCGCTTTTTTGGGGGGGAAAAAAAACAACAGTGCATGGTGGTTGTGAACTAAATTCAAAAGTGCAAGAGAGGGAATTCCCTGGCACTCCAGAGGTTCGCACTCTGCACTTTCACTGCCAAGGGCCCAGGTTTGATCCCTGTTTGGGAAACTAGGATCCCACAAGCTGTGGGGTGAGGCAAAAAAAGAAAAAGAAGCCACTTTTAAAAAGTGCAAAAGAGAAAAATAAAAATAAAAATCGTTAGATGGCACCGCCCAGAGGTGATGACAAAGGGTGACCATCCCTTCAGGTATGTACCTCTTTGTGTGAACACACACGTAGACAATGCTACCCGCACTCTCCACAGAGCTCAGCCTGATTGCTCTGCTGGCAGCCTGAGTCCCAAACAGGCAAGGAGAGGAGAGGAGAGAGGGAGCAGGGCCCCTTCCAGCCCATCGCAGTGACACCCAGGCTCCTGGCCCCTTGCACTCCAGCCTGACCAGACCATTGTTCCGACCTGCCTTGTCCACTTGGTCTGGAGGGCGCTGGTCTTTACAGGGGGTAGTGTACTATGTATAGATTCCAGCTCAGCCCAGCTCCCCTGCTGAGCAGGGAGTCTCCACCTAATCTCCTTGTGACCCTGACTGCAGCCCCATTTCCCCCAAACCACCCCACAGATGATCTTATCTCCAGTTTTTCTCCCCACCCCATCCCAACACCCTCCCCTCCCCAATACCCTCCCCTCCAGGAGCTCCAGAACGTCAGGCCTCACCCTCTCCCCTTTTAAATAAATATTTTTAAAAATATTTATTTATTCATTTGGTTGTGCCAGGTCTTAGTTGTGGCATGTAGGATCTTTAGTTGCCCCATGCAAACTCTTAGTTATAGCATGTGGGATCTAGTTCCCTGACCAGGGATCAAACATGGGTCCCCTGCTTTGGGAGTACAAGGTCTTAGCTAGTGGACCACCAGGAGAGGTGGTCCTCATCCCCTCTCCCCTCTCCCCACCAGTCTCTGCACTGGCTACCCTTGTCCTCTCCCAGGTGGACCCCCACCCGTGCTCCCAGCACCGCTTTCCCCTGATCCTCGATGCCTCCTCCACTCCCACCCCCACCCTCTCTCCTGCCATGAAACACACACACCTTTGTTTGGCCCCTACTGGCCGCTCCAGCCTCAGCCCTTCTTTCACGTTCTCTTAACGGACACTGCCCTGACTTGGTCAGTGGTTGAGCTTGCCGCCTGTGTACATGTGTGTGTGCTCGCGCGTGCAGTCTCTCCCATCCTGCTCGACCTACGTCCATCTCAATGGAGACAGCCCATCCTCCGGCATCCCCCCAAATAGCAGGCATCAGCTTCTCTTTCCATGCTTTTAAAAAAAATTATTTTTTATTTATTTAGCAGTGTTGGGTCTTAGTTGTGGTACTTGGGATCCTCTGCTGCGGTGCACAGACTCTCTCCAGAGCACCTGGGCTCGGTACTGCAGCCGGTGGGCTTAGTTGCTCCCCGACAAGTGGGGTCTTAGTTGCCCCAAGGCATATCTGATCTTAGTTGCCTGACCAGGGATTGAACCAGCTAGCATCCCCTACATGGCAAGGTGGATTCTTAACCACGAGGGAAGTCCCATCTTCTTTCCTTGCTTTTTGAAGAGTGACCCAGTCTAGAGCTTCAGCCTGTTCAGGAATTCTGACAACAGCACCGTCCCTAAGGGCTGATCATCCTCCCATTTCTGACTTGCCCAGATTCCTGGGAAGTGGGTTCCCTCCCATCCATTTCACAGAGAAGGAGCCTGGGGTCAGGGACCCCCACCTGTGGTCAGGGCAGAGACAAGACTCTGGCCCACATAGTTCCTAACCATCCTGCCACACAGCCTTCCTCGCTGGCTACTGCTGACTGCCTGGTCACTTCACCTCCCACCTGCACAAGACCACGTGCTCTCTCAGTGACCTCTCTGCTCTGCCGGTATTGCCCCATTCTGCTGATATTGTTCCCGAGGCCTGTTACCTCTACCCACACTGTCACCCAGTTCAGCAGGGATGGCTTTAGTCTGTACTGTTGCAATAATCTGCTCTTGTCTGCCTATTCTTGTCCACCCCACCCTCTGCTCCCAATTAATCTCCTGAAACACTGTCAAGGCATTGATTGCATCACTTGTCAAGTGTGGGGTTGCGGCTTGGCTGTGGTCAGCGTCTGGTGAGCTCAAAGAAATCCTTTGGAATTCTGAAGCCATTATCCCCGAAACTGTGTGTGAAGCTTGAGGCTTCTGCAGACAGAGCTGAATGTGAGGGACAGCCTGCTGAGGACTGGAGCCTCAGCAAACCCAGAGTAGGGTCAGCCAGAGGGATCCACCTATTTTTCTGGGGTCTAGCCCAGCAAACAGGCCGGGTGAGTGTCCTAGGACTGCTGTAACAAAGGGCCACTCACTGGAGAGCCTGAACAACAGAAACTGCTCCTCTCACAGCTCTGGGGCCAGAAGTCCGAAATCAAGGTGTCAGCAGGGCAGGGCTCTCTCTGAAGATTCCTGCCCCTTTCAATTTCTGGTGGCCTCCAACAAGCCTTGGCATCCTTGACTTCTAAGTGTGTTACTTCAAAGTCTATCTCCATCTTCATGTGGCTTTTGCCCCAGTATCTCTGTGTCTGTGTCCAAATTTCCCTCTTCTAATAAGGAATCCAGTCATAGGGGGTTAGAACCCACTTGAACAATCTCGTTTCAGGTATATTATATTTGCAAAGATCCTCTTTCCCAGCAAGTTCCCATTCTGAGATTCTGGATAGAGATGAGATGGGTGGGGTGGACTATTAAACTCAGTACTGTGACTGCCCCAGCAATAAACCAGGAGGATCCAAACGAGGCACACAGGCACAACCAGAAAAGTGCCAGGAAAGGAAAAGGCTGGAAAAGAATCAGAGGAGAGTGGAGCTCCTGAGTGGAAGGCAGAGAGAGGAGGAGAGAGGATAGAGAACTGTGGGAAGAGGCCAGAGGAACGAGGACAGACAGAAGCTGCCAGGGACAGACATCCCGGGGGCAGAGTCTCTGCCTGGAGACCGGAGGTCAGCACCCACCAGGACTGCCTACTGATGTCACCATCCCTGAGAGGAGGAAATGTCTCCATCTCCAACAGATTAGGCATTTTTATCCCAGGCATCTGGATGCAGCGAATGGAGGCCCTGCCCAGAGTCCCAGACATTCACAGCTCGCTGAGCAGCTGATGGCCACCAGCCCCGCAGGAGACACATGCGCAGAACCATCCTCAAGGACGAAGCCCCATAATTACCTTCAGCTGCCAGCAAACAGCATCCACTTAAATGATAAGCAGATGCTCACGGCCCCTCCTGGGTCTGCTCCAGGCAGCATCCCACAGACACCTTGGAGGTGCACCCTGTCCTGCTGATATCAGTGGCTTCCTGCCTGTAACAGAAGCCCAGACCAAGCACCCAGGAAGAAGACACCCTTCTCCAAAGAAACTCCAGCTCCAGCTGCCCCCTGCCAGCCAGCCAGTCTCCTAGGCTGTTGGAAAACTGCTGTGTCCCAAGAAGGCACCTTTGAAGTGAGCCGGGTGTACAGGGGACACATTATTGATGTGAATGTCCCGTCCCACAGATGTCTGTAAAGGCCACCACCCACCCTGGCTCTGATCTCACTTTTTAAATCAACCTGGGTGGGCCTACAGGGGGAGGTGGGCTGGAGGCAGCATTCTTGGTGGGCACTTGCTTTGGCCCAAAGGAAGCCCCCTCGCCAAGACTGATACCAAGCCTGACCACACTGAGCACACAAATGACCATACGAACCAAGACACTGGGTCCAGCCACTGGCCTGCCTCAGGCCAGCAGGGCCGTGAGAGATATAAACCAGGGACAAATCATAAAGCTCTCACAGGTCAGATGCCAGAGGGGTTTGCTCAACTGGGATTTGGGAGTTATCCCATCCAACCCTGAACCTGCTGTGTAATATGGGGCCACAAAGCCACATGTGGCCTTTAACGTGAAATTCACCAAGTGCCAGAGGGGAGTCACCCAAAGTGCAAAATCCACACCCGATTTCCCAGACTAACAACAACAGACATAAGGTCAAATACTTCATTAATAACTTTTTATTGGCCACAGGTTGAAGTATTTTGGATATGCTGGGCTAATACACTAAATAAATTTTATCTGTCTCCTTTTACTTTTTTCACGTGGCTACCAGAAAACGTAAAATTACAGACATGTCTCCCATGACATTTCTTTTGAACCGAACTGCCCTAGACCCTCATGGTAAACAGAAAAGTCCAGGGGCCCACCTGACCCTCACAGAGCAGCCAGCCTTCAGTTTCCTGCCTGGCCACCTGCTGAGTGACACTGAGCGTGGGCTCCTCCAGTCCTGAGAAAAACGAGGAGTTTCATGAGATCCTCAGCACCCAGTACCGCGACAAACCCTGTAAAGGCATTTGGGCCTGAAATCCAGTCCTAGAGGTCAACGGCACTGTTTACTTCACGGGGTGTGCATTCCTTCAAAATGAATCGCCACATGCTTGCCTGAGTGCCTGCTAGGGACACGGGAGATGCTGAGGAAATGCAGACTTGTCCCACCAGCTCCAAATTTATAGTCGAGCAGGAAGATAAGACCTTCTTGTGCACAGACACGAAAGCGTTACGTCACCATCCCACACCATGTGTTGAAGTGTCAACACAGAGCTACAGATGTGAGGGCTGACAGAGAGAGCACAGGGTCTGTATGGCCCCCTCATGGGGGAAGGGGCGGTTTGCAGAGCAGACAGTACTGTGCCTGACTGCCTGGCGTGCGATAGGCACCCATCAGAAGCACAGATCTTGGGTAAGTGTTTGCAATCCCAACTCTGGCACGTAGCAGCTGCATGAAGCTATTTAGTCAGCATCTGAGCCTCAGTTTTCTCATCTGTGAAATGGGGATAAGGTTACCCATCAGGGCTCTCAGGAGGAGCCAGCATGCAAGCGAAGGGTCTCATGCCAATCCTGGGATGAAGGGAGTACAGGAGTGCTTGGTAAATCTTTGTCCCCTCTCTGCTTGCGCCAGAAGAGAAGAAGCAAGGCCTGAACAGGGCAGCGCCTGAAAGGAAGTGAGGGAAGACTGCCCATCTGTGACAGGGATCCCCAAAGAGAGCAGGGTAACAGATGGGGGAGAGGAGGAAGCGTTAGGCTGCAGGTGGGTGCCAGGGAAAACCTCTGGTGCTCCAGTGAGAGGAATGGGGGTGATTCGGATGAGAATGAGTAATGAAAGAGAATCTGAGGGACTTACCTGGTGGTCTCGTGGCTAAGACTCCATGCTCCCAATGAAGGGGCCTGGGTTCAATCCCTGGTCAAGAAACTAGATCCTATATGCCGTGACTGAGACCCAGTGTGGCCAAATAAATACATTTTTTTAAAAAAAGGAAGAAAGAAATGGGAATTTGAGAATTTGAGGCACATTGGGAGGGAAGACAAGAAGCAGAGAGGCCAGAGTCACAGTGTTTGCCATAAATCCAGACATTTGGAGATGAGGGTGGGACCCAGGGCTGGAGCCATGGGAAGGGGAAGACCAGTAACAACCCCAAGAGGTATACCTTTCCAGATCTTTCCCTGGGCACAAGTGTTTAGGGGAAATTATGGAGAAGGAAATGGCAACCCACTCCAGTTCTCTTGCCTGGAAAATCCCAAGGATGGAGGAGCCTGGTAGGCTATAGTCCACGGAGTCGCAAAGAGTTGGACATGACTGAGCAACTTCACATTCACATGGGGTCATAACAGCATCATACTGTCTACTTAGTGACACTCATCATATCTTGTACTTGTAGGGACATTTGGTGGAAGCAAAGGACAGCTCTTGGGGTCAGAGTCCTTCTTCTGTGAGTCTGGTCCTGAAAAGGGGGGCCTCTCATGTATAAAATGGATTATAACAGGGCCCTCTCACGTGTAAAATGGATTATAACGGAGCTGACAGGCTGGGCATGTCAACTGTGTGAGAAGACATGCCCCAGCACTCAGCCCATAGCAGGAGCACAGAGAGACTAGCAGTCCTCCTCTTTCTACCAACAAGAAAAGGACACGGGATTCTGACGCCGGGATCTCCCCTGGGCAGCAGAATAATGGAGAAATGAGGCTTTGTGGCAGACACACCAGACTCAAATCCAGGCTCCACCCCAAACTGAAGGACTTGAAGGAGCCGTTCCTTCTCACAGCTCTAGATCCCAGAAGTCAAAACTCAAGAGGTGGGCAGGGCCGTGCCCCCAGCTCCTAAGGTCTAGGGGAGGACCACCCCTTACCTCCTCCAGCTTCCGGAGGCCCCAGGCGTACCTTGGCTTGTGGCTCCATCATCACATGGCGTCCTCCCTAGATGTAAGGAGAACATCTTTGTGTATCTTCTCTTCTTCAGTCTCTTTTAAGGGCACTTGTCCTTGTATTTCACTCTAATCCAGAATGATCTCACCTCAGGATCCTTGCCTTAATTACACAAAGACTCTTATTCCAAAGAAGACTGTGTTCTGAGTTGTCAGGTGGACATAGCTGGTGCCAGTGGGGGGCTACTACTCAACCCATTACAGTCTGCCCTTTGCCCCCCCTCCAAGTTCACATCCATCCCATATGCAAAGCACACTACCTCTCTTGCATATCATTACCTTCTCTTTGCCTCGGTTTCCCCACAGAGCTGAGGATAATATGACCACTTTATGTGGATAAGGTAAGAGTGTGTTCACCAATGTACGGCAAAAACCACTACAATATTGTAAAGTAATTAGCCTCCAATTAAAATAAATAAATTAATTTTTTAAAGAAAAGAGTGTGTTCACCAGGACCCTGACCCAGAGCTTGGTGGGTCCAAGTCACCGGAGCCACCTCTGTCTAGTCCTCAGCCCCTACTACCTCTCCCGGCTCCACCTTCTCAAATGATAAACTCCCTGATAATGGGGACCTGTGGCCGTTTAATTCACTCCAGTCCTCACCACAAACCCCAGGCCCTCCTGAGGCCGGTCACCAGGTGTACTAGGTGTGAAGACCCAGGGCCTGGTCATGACTACGAAATGAAAATGGCCGTGGAGTACAACTTCTGGCTGGAAGCGTGGTGGTTGGGGTAGGGTCACTGTGGGCAGGGTCCCAGCTCTGCTGCCACTGCATAACCAGTTAGAACCTTCCTTGTCTATAAGTGAGGGACAGGGCGTCACCTCTCAAAATGAGCTGCCTGACAGCCCTGACGTGCTGCCATCGCAGGCACGTAACTCAGCGGGTCCCTGGTCCCACACACAAGCCAGCAAGTGGCTCCCCTGGAGCTGGGTAGCACCCTAGTCCTCTTTTCATGGCCTCCTAGCCCCCTCCTTTGTCTTCCAGCCACGGCCGGGTATGCATTAGCCCAGCCCCTCCCAGGTGAGCCACCCACACCACCCCCAAGTGTCCAAGGCAGGCACTGGGCTTGGTGTTCAAAGACCCTCTCCACACGCAGTGACCCAAAGACCCAAAATTGACAACACAGATGCCAGGATCCTGACGCCAATTCTCAGAGAAAGCCGGTCCCCCTCCACACCTCTGAGACCCAGCTCAGCTCGGCCCCTACCCCCTGGGCTAAGACAGCTCATTTCCCTGCACAGAGGACTTCTTAGGGCCACACAGACCCAGTAAAGCATTCAATTCAAACTGAGAATAAAGGCCTGCTCCCTGTAATCCACGGTCATCCATTGAAGCCAGCAGGAACAGAGAAGTCCTATGTCTTGAGGACCCAGGAGTTCCAGGGGCTCTATGGGCCCTGAATGTGAGGCTTCTGAAGCTCGTAACACCTGCTTCCACACCTCATCTGTAGTGAAAAGTGTAGCTTCAAGCTCACCTACCCACCAGTCAGCATAACCAGCTTCCACGACCCCAGGCGTCCTTGTCCTGAGCTGGGGTTCTGACCTGGGCTTGGTTGCCTGGTGCCTTGGTGCCTCTCTGTCTTGACAGCAATCATGAAAACAATAAAAATAACAATAATAGCTAACATGTGTTGTGCCTTCCGCCTGGCAGGCGCTGTGCAAAGCTTTGCCTATTGATCCAGTTAACCTCCAAGACTACCAACTGTTTTATCATTAGCCTCCTTTTCAGGATGAGGAAACAGGGGCAGGATGATGAATCAGTTGCTCAAGGACACGGGGCAGTAAATGCCCCACCTCCATGAAGACCTATGCAGCCTGGTTCCTGGAGTCTGTGCCTTTAGCCCTACCCTCTATTTTTAGTGTTTAAGTCTTCAAATCCATGCTGATAACAGGGGGAGAGCTGGTACTTCTGTGATGCTTCTTAAAAGATGACCTGGTGGAGAACAGGTCATCCAGGAAAGCTAAGCACGCGACCCCTTCTCAAGGCTTGGGAACTTGCTCTGTGTCTAGGCCTGACCTGGTTCCCCTCACTTCCCTGCTTAAAACCTCCAAACGACTTCTACCCAATTAGAATCAAGTCCAAACTCGTCATCACAGCCACTAAGGCAAGGCCTGACCTGGTTCCCTTCACTTCCCTGCTTAAAACCTCCAAAGGAATTCTAACCGATTAGAATCAAGTCCAAATTCCTCGTCACAGTCACTGGGGCAAACAGCCTTCATCCTTCTCTCATGGCTCTCGAAGCCCAGTCCCCCAGCTCACACTGTCCCCGTGTCCTGCCTTCCTTCTGATTCTCAAACACTTCCGGTCTGCGCTTGTCCCTTTGTACATGCTGCCCCCTCTCTCTGGAGCAACATGCACCCCCCCACCCCATCTTTACCTAGTTGTCTCCTTCTCAACATATAGGTCTTAATTCACCTGTGACTTGCTCAGTGGGGCCTTCTCTGACCACCCACCCCCCGCAACCTGAAGCATACTTTATGCAAACACACTTATAGAACAAAACAAAATAAAAGAATAATTCTCTCCCGCCAGCAAGAGGAGGGCCAGGGTTGGAGTTGGATCAGCCCCTCCTTGGGTTTAGCAGATACAGAGGCCAGGAATGGACACAATCAGTCCTAGGACACAAGGTCCCTTAACAGGCTTGGAAGACAGAGAGAGCGGCATGGGGCAATCCTGAGGATTACGGGGCCTTTGTGTGGGAGCCTGGCCCATCTACTTTTAGGACAATGACTTAGGGGGGTCTGGGATCCTGTGCCACCTACAAGAGAGAGCATCTTTTTTTTTTTTAAGAGGGAGCATCTTATTTGGGGATGAGAAGCACAAGGATGCTGTACTGAAAGGACTTGGTTCACCATCCACAGGCCTTCCTTCATTAAGATCCTATCAATATGGGACTTGCCAGTGGTCCAGTGATTAAGAATCTGCCTTGCAATGCAGGGGACACTGGTTCGATCCTTGGTTGGGAAACTAAGATCCCACATGCTGTGGAGCAACTAAGCCTGTGCGCTCCACAATTACTGAGCCTGTGAGCTCTGGAGCCCAAGTGCCACAACTAGAGAGCTGGTGTACCACAACGAAAGGTCCCTCATGATGCCATCCCACATGCCAAAACTAAGACCCAACACAGCTAAATAAATAAATAACACATTAAAAAAGTGCATTCTAAGGAGAAAAAAAAAACATCCTATCAATATGCCAGGTGTCCCTGTATGCCTCACCCCCTCCTGGTCCTACCATGGTGTCCTAGGATCCCAGTTCTTACTGTCACCTGTCCCAGGCCTGGGGCTCTCCTCCAATGTCCTGGCCTTCTTTAGGGCTACAAACAGTTGAATCAGTCTCTTCAACCCCATTTCACTAAACATATTTCACTTACTTACATTAATCTAAATGCCTCCTCTGGGCTGGCCCCTGTGTGAGTTGCTGATAAACGTTTAGGACTGTCACCTAGCGGGGTGGGGGTCAGGGTGGAATACATATGATTTTACTCATATAAAGGATGTGTATCATAGAATTTACAAATATTCTTTACTGTAAACTCTATAACCAATTGATTCACAGAATGCTTTCATTGATTTTTTTTTTTCCAAAGTCTTGGATCAGTGGCCAACAGATGTCTGCCACTGATGAATGAGTGTAGTTCTGACAAGAATGTTAGTTGATATTGAAGCGAACCAGTAAAGTGAAAGGGAAACAACAAAGAAGTCAAACCTCACTGGTTCATAATGATGTGAGTGGCTTCTTCACTGAATCAGATAAGAGTTTTTCAATATCAAAAGAATATCCCTTCAATTTTTTGTGGTATTCACAATGTAATGGCTGACAGGCCATGCTTTTAAATTTAATCTGCATCATTAACATTTTTTTCCATCACTTTCTCAAGTCTAGACAACCAGCGAAACAGTAACACAAGATGTGATTTGCAGTGTTTGCCAATTTCTGTGGTATAAATACTCCCACCACAGCTGATTTCAAGCTGCTGGCAGGAAGTCACTGAACAGGGTACTGGGACAAGAGGCACAAGAGCCACCATTGTCCAACATTTCCACCATCAGATACAATAGAAGTGAATCACCCCCAAGAACATGGTAAGCATCAAATGGAGTGAAATCATTAGGAAGAAATGAGTTTTAAGCATGTATTACCTTTGTAGTATAATCTATGTCATTATAAATTTAGTTAAATTTTTAAAAATATAGCTGTGCCAGGTTTCAGTTGCAGCATGTGGGCTCTTAGTTGCCAGGTCTTAGTTGAGGCATGTGGAATCTTTGATCTTTGTTGTGGCATGTGAGATCTTTCTTCATTTGCAGCATGCAGATCTTTAATTGTGGCATGTGGTATCTAGTTCCCTGACCAGGGATTGAACCCAGGCCCCCTACATTGGAAGCACTGAGTCTTAGCCACTGGACCACCAGGGAAGCCCCTGTTCATAATTTTTAAATGAGGGGCCCCGAATTTTTGTTTTGAAAACTGGACAAGCAACCCACTGGGCAAGCCTGGTGAAGGACAGCAGGCCTAGTGCATTGACTTGCTTTGTGCCATTTCAGGTCACCCATGTAGGAGAAAAGAAACCCAGTTTTCCTGACTAATGTGTCCCCAGGAGAGGGACGTGCTGGTGAGTCTTCTGTCCCAGGAGACTCCTGTCCAGCTGGGATCCTGTCTGCAGTGCTCCGGGCCATGCGAGGAGGGCCAGAGGCTGACTGTTTTGACAGAAACAATTCTGTCCACTGGATAAGCCTGTTCAATACTCTATTGACAGATTCACCTTGGCAACCTGAAGCCTGCTCTTCCAGAGGCACCTCTCCCTCACTGCCTGTCTTTGGTCTTAAAGGCACACCTCCCTCTCCTCCCTGCTGGTGCGGGACCCAGGGGGAAGGGACCTGGTCGAGCACTGGGTTATGACATAAGCAGATGTTGGGGGCACTCTTTGCATCCAGCCAGAAGCCCCACTTGCACTCTGCATGGGGACCTCCTCCTTTACATCTTCTACTCCATCCCGGGAGAATGACAAAGAAGCCTTGGCTCCCTGGAGTTGGGGTGACAGAGGCAAACACTCTACCTTAACCCTTCTCTTCTCTAGAAGGTGCACTTAGGAACCCTGAAGTGGCAGGAACGGGCAGTCCTCTGTGGGGTTGAAGGGTTTGAGTTTAGGGGGGAATCACTGGTGTGCAGCACAAAAAAACCAGGCCTCTAATGAGCTCTGTGAAAACAGCATAATCAATGCGTCTGAGAAACAGCAAGCGCCAGCTCTGCAGACTGTGCAGACACTGGCCTGGACCTTCTGAAAGCAAGAGCTGCCCCAGTGCTGGGACCTGTCCTCCAGGGCACACACAGGTCCCACAGAGGAGCACAGGGCTTCTTTGTCATTCCTGAACGATGTGCAAAGACTGGTCAGCAATGAGTCAGGCTGAGAAGCAAGTGGGAAGTGACCAGGGGACAAATTACCCTTGGTTCAATAGCTTCAACACCCACAGCATTGCATCTGGGTCCATCTGTCTGTCAGTCAGGGCCTACCGGAGAAAGAAGGCAGAAGGCAGGCTCAGTGTAAACAGGAAAGCATCACTGCCAGTGGTGGGTAACTGAGAGGGAGATGAAGCAGTTATATCAGCAGAATGTGTGGGAGAAAGCAATCCCCAGCTACTCCATGCACAGAATAGCTGTAGTTGGTTTTCAAAATTCTGAGAAAGACATCTCTCCCACCAAGGTTTCTGCGGCAGAATTTCTCTGGTCCTGTGCAGTATTTCTTGGCTCCCATGGCATTTGTTTTGGTCTCCAGGCCGAAAAAGAAACCTATAATCCCTAATAAGTTTAAAAAGAAAAGGACCCTTTCTCTATATGGATCTTCTTTCATGAGACTCTGCTATTTCTTTGGAATCAAAGAAAACATCAGTGTCAAGCAAGGAGATGGGGGTGGGAGGCACAGGTCCATTTCTGAACCTTTCGATCTGAATCCGTCAAAGAATACAAAATCACCCCATTATAATCATTACTGTCAAATTGCGGGCAATCAACTCGCTGACACAGGCCAGATGGACATCCGGGAGGAATCCATAGAGCCAGAGCTGGTTCTGAGCCCTGCAGAACTGAACCCTTTAAATCAAAGAAGGAAAGAAAGGCAGGCCTTGTGTTTTTATTTCCTGGTGTTCCCTGTTACTTTTACATGTTTGTTTTATCTTTTTCAAGAGCGTCAGACAGAAACCTGCACTCCAAACCGAGAAGTGGCCCAAGGATGCCTATAGATAGTAGGCCACAAGTGCAGATCAATGTTCTGAACTCCCCAGTGCCATCGGCCCAAAGCCACAACTGAGGCAACTGAACCCATCCACAGAGAGAGCTGGTAGTTCCCATTCACCAAATCTCCCCAGAGACGCCATTCTTGAAAGTTCTCCCAGAAGTAGGACCACATTCTAAGAGCCCTGGGGGCTTTTGCCTTTTTGGACTCCTTTCTCCGTTAAAAAAAAAGAAAGTGTTAAAAATTATACTTTATAACTGCATTGGTATAAAGAAGAACACATTAATATTCTACATTAAAACAGTTTCTTGAACTTAAGCTTTTTTTCTTTCTGATTTTAAAAGAAATTAGATATACATACAGTGGAATATAATTCAGCCTTTAAAAGGAAGGAAATTCTGATGCATACTAACAACATGGATGAATCTCAAAGACATTATGTTAAATGAAGTAAGCCAGACACAAAAGGACCAATAATGGATGATTCCACTTACATAAAGAACAAAGCAGTCAAATTCACAGAGACTGAAAGTAGAACAGTGGTTGTCAGGGACTGGGGGGAACAGAAGGAGGAGTCGTTGGTTAATGGTTAGGGTTCCAGTTTGTGAAGAACAATTCTGGAGATGGATGGGGGTGATGGCTGAACAACGATGTGAATATACTTAATGCCACAGAACACTTAAAATGGTTAAAATGGTAAATCTTATGTTTTTACACATATACATAAATATACATGGTATATTTTACCACAATTTTAGGGCTTCCCTAGTGGCTCAGATGGCAAAGAATCTGTCTCCAGTGCAAGAGACCCAGATTGGATCCCTGGGTCGGAAAGATCCCCTGCAGAAGGGAATGGCTACTCATTCCAGTATTCTGGCCTGGAGAATCCCATGGACAGAAGAACCTGGCAGACTATAGTCCATGGGGTCGCAAAGTGTTGGACATGACTGACTGACTAACACTAACTACAATTTTAAAACAACAACAAAAAGAAATTAGAATACCTTTGCAGACCCCTAAAAGTATTGTGGGCCCTGGCACTGAGCCTTCCCAGCCTTATGGAGAAGTGACCCTACCCAGAAGCACGCAGCTGGCTGGCTTGTGTGGGCCCACTCATGCCCTTCATTAACCCCATATTCATATAGCCACCCTCCCCATGTTCCTTCTTCCATCAGTCTGTCTAAGCCCAGAAAAAATGAAATACAGAACTTTATTTGGGACTTCAGTGATTATAAATAATCTTGACACATTTCAAGTCAGCTCCTGTCTTTCTCAAGGCTATTGTCACCATCAGAGGAGAGAACTTGAGGTTCCTTCCCCCTTCCCAGGACATCTCTTGGGGTTTTATTCTCTTTCCCAGTCAGCAACCAAGGGGAGTATCCCTTACAGGGAAGTGTCAGGGCACTTTTAAGAGGTGGCATTTGTCAGCCAAGACAACTTTTTAAATTTTTTACTGAACCTCAGTTTAAGGAAGAGAGTTCCTGGTGGGGTTTCTACTCTATCCCCTCACCGCCCCCAGGCCAGGTCCTACATGAAGCCAGCTGGCTGTCTGGGGAAATCTGCACTGTAATATCAGTTTACTTCTTATTAGCCCTTTGATAGCAGATCAGGGGCTTTGTGATGCTCTTGACCTGAGATTTCCTTTAAAAACCTCAAATAGCAAAAAAAAAAAAGTAAATATTCTCCTCTCGACTTCTGTGAGTGAAAGGGCATTGAGCAAGGGGTCGGTTTGGGAAACAACGGCCTTGACCACTGAGTAGTGTTTAGTCCTGAGTGTGCAGAGGGTGTTCCCAAAGCTTAAAGTCGTTCTGGGGCCGGTTGTTTCTGGTTGGGCAGGCAGCAGCCTCGCAGCCGGAGTGAGGGGAAGGGGTGGGGCTGTGCCAGAAGCAGAGGGCGCGGGGCTCCTCTGCTCACCCCCTACATCAATGAGACCCGCACCTCGCCCCAAGAGGTGCATCTCCATCCCACTCCAGGGGAGGTGGGGCCATGGGGGCGGGGGGAACGGGGCGGAGGGCTGCCAGCTTTGGCAGGCCCCATCTGCCAGCCAGCCCAAGGGGAGCCCGCCCCCTAGGGGAGGGCGTAGCAAGTGCAGGCTCCTCGGTGCCCCTGCCCCGGCCCGGCCCAGGCACCTGGAGCAGGCAGGTGAGGCCGCGGCCGGGGTCTCCCGGAACCGTAGGGGACTCCTTAGGGGTCCTCGGGGACAATCACAGGAAACGATCCTCCGGAAGAAGCTGGACAGGAGGACTTCTTGGACAAACCCGGGGGTTCTTTCTGGAGGTGGGGTCGCAGAGACACCCACCGTTTTCTACCAGGATTATGCAGGGCGGGGCGAGGAGGAAATGGACTAGGTGACCACGTCCGACGACCTTGTCGTCGGGAGTGGGGGTGGGGTAGGAACCCGGACGTGGAGGGACCAAGTTTCAGGGCAGCCACATTCAGCTCCGGAAGTGGCCAAAGCCGGCCGCGATACAGACAATACGGGATTTGGGGGGTGCCCGAGGCGTTACCACCCGCCCCCAGCCCTTGGCCCTCGCAGCACAGACAGAACCGTGCTCTGGCTGAGCCCTCCCGGCCTCCATCCCACGGTCACCGGATCCCTGAGCACCCCCTCCGTTCTCCCTTTGATCCTGCAGGGACACCCCCGCCCCAGGTGTCCAGCGGAGCTCGCCGCGCTCCGGCCCCTGGGGATCGATCGGCCGGCTGGCGACGCGCGGCCGCGGCTCCGGAGCCACCGCCCCCTCCCCCGCCCGGGCTACGCAGGACGCGGCCTCGGAGCAGCGTCCTCGCGGTTGCGGGCCGCGGCCGGACCCGGCTCCAGGCCAGCCGCGAAGGCGGAGACCGACTGGCTCCTTCCGATCGCTCCGGCCTCGCCACTCCAGGGTTGACGGGGGCGAGGAGGGGGAGGAGAGCGAGCCCAGCTTCCCCGGCCGCGGCGCTCGGCACCCCACCCCCGCTCCTCCTCCGTCGCCAACTACCCACTCCTGCGCGCGCTTAACCCTCAGCGCGCCGCGAGGCCGGGACGGGGGCGCGCACTGGGCTGGGGGGAGGGTGGGGTAGCAGTTACGCTTCGGCTGACTACTACTTCGGGGTGCGCCTGGAGATTTTAATTTTATTCCCGGGTTTGCTGCAGCAGCTCTTGGTTGGAAAAAGGAAAGAAAGAAATCTGCCTTGTGTGTGGGCCCCGCAGGGTTTGGGGGGCGCAACGGAAGCACCCGAGAGCAAAACGCAGGGGCGAGTGTGAGTGGGGAGAACCGCTTAGGCACAGAAGACCGGCGGGGAGTCCTTGGGCAAACGAACCCCAAATGAAGAACACACAGCACGCAGAGGCCGTTGTGTGTGCGCGGCGGCGGCGGCAGGCGGTGGAAGTGACACCAAAGATTATATTTGAAATATGGATCCTGGGGGCGCCTATCTCCAGGCGGGCGGGAGCCCTGCGACCGAACTTGAGACCGGGGCTGAGTGGGCTTCTGCTAGCGAACCTGGGAAGCTGCCCTGAGGTTGGGAGGGGGTGGACCAGCCGACGTCGTAGAAAACTACGCGTCCCGCTTCGGCGCCGGCGACCCCCGCGTGCCGCAATGCGGAGGCGCGGCCCTGAGGCGGTCAGTGTGGCCCCAAGGCTTGCCCCAAGGGGCCACGACCTTGCAGCGCGCCAGATCCGTTCCCCGCCCGTTCACCCTGCCTGGCCCTCCCACCTGGAGCCCCAGCTCCAGCTCAGAGCGGCTCTCTGCCGACGGACGCGGGGGCGTCAGGGGCTTCACCACCGAAATGAAAGCCGACCCTTGGCGGGCCGTGCGACAAAGAGCAGAAACATGGGTGTGGGGCCTCAGAGGGCGGAGGGGCGCCCTTAGGGACAAAGTCATCCCTCGGAGAAGGTGCTCGGGTCAGCGTTCCGGGCTCCCACACAGCCTCCCTGCTCTCCTCGCCGCCATCAATAACAACACCCCCCCACACACACATACACAGTCCCACCAGGCCAGCTCCCCCAAAGCCAGCGCTAAAATGCAAAATTACATATGCCAGAGCTGAAGTCAAAGACAAGTTCCCCTACTAAGAACAGAAGAGAGAAATGAACTCTAGTCAATGCCTGGGCAGATGTTGTAGACGCTGCTAGTAAATTCTCCCTCAGCTACTCAAAATCCACCTCGGGGGACCTAAAAAGTCACACTAACTAGAGGGCTTTCTTAGGGGGGGACTTAGCTGGGGAAGTCACAGGCGGCCCCTTCCGGGCAGAGCCCAGACCTGGGCTCCGTGGGCGGGTAGTGGCATCTCCTGGCAAAGAGTGTCCATTCAGAGAGAGTTTCTTTAAGAAGTCGTTTGTTTCCCCGAGTTGACATGGGTCAGGCCCCTTGGGGACCCGAATTGTCAATGACCACCCTCGGGTCCAGGGCCGTTAAAAATTTCCTGACTGCTCCAGGCTCTGCTCTTCCGGCCCTCTGACCTCGGGGCGGGCTCCTGAACTCCTCAAGAAAGCACCGCTCCTCTCTTGGGGCCCTTGAGGGCCCCTAGGGGCCCCAGCCCGAGGTGGCACTCAGAGGACTTCAGCCCTTCAGGGGAACCAAGAGGTGCGATCTACCTCCGGCTGGAAGGGGGCAGCGTCAAAACGGCAGGCCGACGACCCTTCCCCGGGGTTCCCCGTGGGCTCGGGATATCCCGGGTCGGAGGCAGGGGCCCCAGCTGAAGGCTCTGGGAATCCCGTATTTAGAGCTCCACTTGTCTGCGACTCCCTCGGAGGGGCCAAGACAGGGTGGGATGGTAGGGGAGGCCCCACGGGAGATTTTCCAAGAGGGGCTTGCAGGGCACAGCGGGGGAGCTTCGAGGGCTCACCGTTTCCCACACCTCTGTTTCTGTCCGTTCTTTCTCCCTGCAGCCCATTCACAGCCCCGAGAACCTGAGCTCCGCCCCCCACCCGCCGGCAGGCGAGCGGTGGTCTAGGGCCGGTCTGTGAGACAAGGCTCCGGCTCCGGGAGTCGGCCTCTCTCCACGTTGGCCCACCCACCGCCAGGACGAAAGAAACAACCACGCGAGTTCACGTGTTCGGCTTGTGTATTTCGGTCACTTTCTAAGCCGGGAGCGGGGGCGGCCGGGGACTCCCGGGGCTTCCGAGGAGCTTCTGGGCGTCCCCTCCCGAAGTGTTGGGGAGACTGCGGCTGCTCGCACGGTCACACCGGCAGCTCCAGAAAAGACCCGCCGTGTTAGCCGGGTCTTCCCACCCATCGTCCCCAGCTCGGCAGCAGAGCCAGCCCGGCTCCTGCGCAAATTCGCCGTCGGGGCACCGGGTGCCACCGCGTGGCCCCCGAGATCCAGAGCGCGGGCCCCGGAGGGGCGCGGGCGGAGCGAGCTGAGACGTTGCCTGCGGAGTCCGACGCCCCTGGCGGTGCGGAGGCTGCAGCGGCCGCTCGCCCTCCCTCGGCGCCCCTGCCCGGGACGCCTCGGAAACACCCATTGGAAAAAAATTTCGGGGGGTTTTCTAGCGAGGGGGCGGGCGGAGTGTCGGGAAGCTCAGACCCTCCCTGGACGAAGGGACTGTCCTGGACGAGGTCGCTCCAGATCTCCCGACAGACTGGCATTGCCGACGGCGTGGCAGTTTGGTAGGCTCAGTTCGGAAGACTGACTGTCGCGCTGACAGCGCTTCCTCCGCCAACTTCAGGGACCCTTCCCCTTCTACGGTCAAGTTGTCCCACACGAGAGCTCCTCGCCCTGGACACGAGGGTCAGGAAAAAGCTCAAAACAACAACAGGAGGAAAACCTTTTCCTGCGTCCCCTTCCCAGCTTCTATAAACCCCAAGAGCCCCCTTTCCCCAGGACTACAGGAAGGCTTCGCCCCCACCCAGGCAGGCGCGCCCCCCAACACCTTCTCGGGGAAATCTTGTGTTTGTGCCTCAAGCTTGTCAGAGGGCAAACGCTGCAGACCGAACCCCTCTCTGGGGCAGCCAGAAAGGGATCCCCGCCCCCCCACCCCTACAGGCTTGGGCAGCGGCCGCCAAGACAGCAGAAGCCGCCCAGCCACGGGAGCTGCGAGGTGGTGGTGAAATGGTGGAGTCCATGTGTGTGTCCTGAAACACCAGACCATTTCCAGGCTTCTCCTGGATTCCTGGGAGAAAAGGAGCCCAAAACAGGCTTTGGGGGGTTCGCTTCCGCACCTCGCCCCTCCCCCCGCCCGCTCGAGCCCCGGCGCAGTCCCCACCCAGCATTCTGGGACTTGTGTCAGGGCGGGAGCGGAGACCCGGATGGCTCTTTGCCCGCCCCCCTCGCTCGTTCCACTCTCGCTCTGCTTTTGCTCCTTTCCTTTCTTCCACGGACGCTCAGCCAAGAGATTGCGCAAGCTTCCTGCTGCCGGTCCTTCAAGGGCCCGGAGCCGGGGGCCCGGACACACCCCCAGGCAGGCGCGCCCCTGCCCCTGTCACTCGGGTCGCCCTGCCCCCTCTCACTCCGACCCCACAGAGCTCGCGGCCCCGCGGGCGGCGCCCTCGGGAGGCCGCGTGGGGCGCAGCAGCTCCCCCAGCCGGACGCCTGAGCTGCACGCCGGAACGCGCCGTCTCGCCGCCGGAGGTGCTAAACTTCACACTCGGCGGCTTCTCCGGCCGGGTCGGAAGGGCCTCGGCTCGGCAGCGCCTGCCGGCCGGGGACCAGGGAGCGCGAATTCGTGACCAGCTCTTGGCTGCTCGGCCATTCCATTCGCCTCCCTTGCGTGCGGCCCCGCTGTGCCCGGCGCGGTTTCAATCCTTTCTTGGCCTTCCCTGCCTTCTCTTTTCGAAGCCCTTCCCGGGACCCCACCAAGTCCTCTCGGGCCCCCAAGTAGTCCTGGACATCCTCTTCGTCCCCTCTTTGTCCTCCCTGCCTCACGCCGTGTTGGCCGCGGGGTGGGGGTGGAGGGTTGCTGCTGGAAACTGGACCTCCCGCCCTCACCCAGCCAAAGACAGTGTTGAGGGTAAATGAGGAGCACAGCAGGATTCGGGGAGGGATCGAGAACGCTTTGGTAGGGTTCTTGAGCTCTAGGGCCCCAAGCTGGCTGCTCCTCTATCCCCTTTCTCCTCTCGGCGCTCTTCTCCCTGGCGATCCTTTGCACCCAGTCCTCTCTCTCCTCCCTATCCTTTCTCTTCCATTCCTCGCCTTCCTAAATGCCCTCAGCCTCGTGGGGCGGGGCGAGGCGGGGCGGCGGGACCCGCCGGGCCGGGGAGGAGGGGGGGTGCGGCGCGAGCTGCCCCGGCTCCGATTCCGCCCCCTGCCGGCGACCCCCTGGGAGTCTGCACATGACGCAATTCGGTGCAAATGGAAACTGCAGTGGATGCTCCCGTGGCCCCCGGCAGGGGTCCCCGGGCAGTGTACGCTGAGAACGAGAGGCGAAGGGGGCAGGCCAAAGCGCTAGGCCCCAGGCGAGGGGTCGCAGCCAGATCCTCGCGGCCCCGCCAGCCTCTTCACCCCCGCCTCGGCCCCCCGCCGACACACCTCTGTCCAGCCCGGTCCCGTTCCCTCCCTCCAGCGTCCCTCTCCCAGGCTCTACGATCCCTCCCCCTGCACCTCCCCGACGCCCTCCTCCTCCTGGCCCCCTCCCGCTCCCTTCCTCCTCCCTTCCCCGCCACCCGCCCCGCCCGCCGCCCAGGCCCGGGGCCTCCGGTAGGCCGGGCTGCGCCAATCCCGGCCGCGGCCCGCCCCCTGACGCCGAGCAGGGCCCAGCGAGGCCCCGCCCGCTGACGTCCGGATTTGCATGAGTTCTTGTGCAGCCGCGGCCCGGGCTCAGTTGTCTCAGCGAGCGCGAGCCGGGAGCCGGGGCGGGCGCGGGCAGCGGCGGGCGGCCGGGCTGTGCAGGACGAGCGGCGGCAGCGGCGGCGGCGGCGGCGCGGGCGGCAGGGGCTCCTCGGCCGGGGCGGCAGCGGGGCGCCGGCGGGAGCCAGCAGCGTCTGCAGCCGCGCCGGCCGCCCGCGCCCCGGCGCGCTCCGGTTCGGCCATGGAGCTGCCAGCTGTTGGCGAGCACGTCTTCGCGGTGGAGAGCATCGAGAAGAAGCGGATCCGCAAGGTAGGGCGGCGCGGGGGCGGCGGCGAGGCGGCGGGGGAGCGGCAGCCGGAGCAGCCCGCGGGGAGGCGGGGAGGGGGGTGGGGAGGCTGCGGGCCGGGGCCGGGGATCCCGCGGAAGCTGATGGAGTGCTGTCTCTTCCCCCCCTCAGGGCAGAGTGGAGTATTTGGTGAAATGGAGAGGCTGGTCCCCCAAGTAAGTAGCGGCCGAGGGGCGGGGGAGCCTGGTGCCGAGGCGCGGGGCTCCCGGGCTCCGGACCAGCCGGGCTGGTGGGGTGGTGGGGGGAGCGGACGGGAGGCGGGGTGGAGGTGGGGTGGAGGGAGGAGGGGGTGGGGAAGTCGGTGGCAGGCACTGGGGAAGCCGAGCCGCCGAGCCCGAGCCCGGCGCCCTGTGTTGTACTCCGCTCTCCGGGAAATGCCATCACTAATTTATGCACTAAAAGGAGCCGGAGGAGCTGGAGAGACGCGGGGCCGAGCCGGGGAGGCCGGCGGAGGGAGGGAGGGCGCAGGCACTGACTGATGTGCAGCAGAAAATGGCTCCTTTCCCCTTTCCCTCCACCGAACGGCTCCATATTGCAAAACCAAAAAAAAAAAAAAAATTAAAAAGCGACGAAAATGCAATTGTGTGCCTCTTCCCTCCTAGTGGTGCAGGGAGAGGAAGAAAAAAGGCAGAAAATGTTGGGAACTGTCACTGCGGCGCTTTTGGTGGGGAATTTTTTTTTTTTTTTAATTTGAAATGCGAAGGCACCGGATGGAGACAGACGCGCAGGCACACGCACACACACACACACACACTCACACACACACACACACAGAGGCATATTTTTGTGTTGCTGAGTATTTGGGGGTTGCTTGCCCGTGACAGCGGGGTCCAGGGCCGCGAGGGGGTGTGGGGGGGGGCGCGTGGCTGACGGTGATCGGATTAGGGGTCAAATGGAGAATGGCTGAAGCCCTCGCGGAGACTCGGGGCTGGGGAGAGGAGGAGGGGACTGCGACTTTGCATTTTGGCTGCTTTGCACGCAGGGTTCCTGGTGAGCAAAGTGGCTTTGGAACATGTCGCAGTAACATGCTTAAAATTCTTGACAACTGCAAAATAAACTGCTAGTTTCATTTTCCTTACCCCTCCCCTTTCTTCCTGCCCTTGTGTGTTTATTTTGACTTGGGGAGGGTGTATCAGGGACCGTGTCAGGCCTGCAGAAATTTACTCTCCACCCCCCACATCCACAGCTAAATAGCTTTCAGTTCATGAAGACAGAGTAGGGCCTTATGTCATTCCCCACCTGGAGGCCACAAAGCTGGCTCGGTTTTTTTTTTTTACGCCGTGTCCCCCTCCCTTTTCCCTTGCAAGATATAACACGTGGGAACCCGAGGAGAACATCCTGGATCCCCGGCTGCTGATCGCCTTCCAGAACAGGTGAGCGTCCCCCAAGCACCCGCCGCCGGCAGCCGTGACCGTATATGGGAATGGGAGAGTGGGCCAACGCTGCAACAGGACAGGGGGAAAGGGCCGGGAGGGGGGCTGGCAGGAGTCCCCTCCCCCGGGTCTGAACGGGCACGACTGGGGCCTCGGCTCCTCTAACCAACGTCCTTGGCGGTTGCTGCAGCTTGGGGTGGGGGCGGGGCAGGCCCAGAGAAGGAGAGGCTTGTGTTTGGGGGAACTGCGGGAAGGGCGCTTGCGGGTGGCCCTACAGCTGCGCGGAGGAGTTGGGGCTGCGCCTCGGTTCCCTACCGGCCCCTCTCCCGTGGCTACCGTAGAACCCCACCCCCGGAGCCTAGGTGTTTCTTTCCTGCTGCCACTGGCCGCTTGGCACGGGCAGCTCTGGGGCAGCTCCAAGGGAGCTGGCATTGTGAAACCTCCGGACGTCACAGAACTGAACTTAACCTGTTGGGGACTGGAGAAAAGTTTACAAGACCTTAAGCCGCCACCCTCACCCCCCAGGGAGCTTGGGGTCGACGGGGGTTAGATTCTATCTGGCGCTGTGTGCCCTTCACACCTCCCACTAGGCTACTTGGTGGGTCTGGCCCCCATTCTCAGGCAGGGGGAGCTTGGCCCACCCGCTGTGGGGTGGGCACTGCCTGGTGGTGGAGGGGTGGCTTCTGACGAGGGGTTCGTCGCGCGCACAGATGCTTGTCACGCTGCAGCTGCTGCAGCTGGATTCACCACCGGTGGCTGTGGTTCTCTGTTTCGGGAGGACAGAAGGGGGAAGGGCGATCGAGGAGGGGCGGAGCAGCAGGAGCCCGCGGAGCTGGGCCACACCGCGGCCTTCCATTCCCCCTCCCCCTTTTATTTTGCATTATTTCCTGTAGCGCGTTTGCCTCTAAAACTGTAAACTCTGGCCCCTTGGAAGGAGCGACCATCAGGGAAGTTGCTCTCCTGACGCAGGAGGGCGCCGAGAAGGGATCCTGCCCGGGTTCCACCTGGGAGTTCACCAGCCTGTAACCATGTCAGCGGCTGATGCCATGTTGCATAATGGATCCCCAGAGATTTAAAATGCAGGCTGTTGCAATGCCATGCAACTTTGGAGTCAGGCCCCCGTCCGGGCCCCCAGGCATGACAGAACTCTGGGTTAGCCCAAGGGGAGAGTGGTGCCTAGGATCTGGAATGGGCTGCAACTTTGGCCTACGCTGGAGAGGCACTCGCTTCTGCCATGGAGGGCTGGGCAGTGCTAGGACCACCCTCCTCCCAACCTGGGATCATCCTCCACCAGACTGCCAGCGAAAGGCTGACAGCTGTATTGACCAGCGCCACCGCCCCCGGGCTTTATTAATAATTTGGAAATGAAGGGAAGCTGGGAACCCGGGCTCGTCGAGTAGGCGGGGCTTCTGTGCGTCGCCCCGCCCAGCAGCTCCGCCCCAGCCGTACCAGAGCTGGTTCACCTGGTGACTGCGAACCTGGCCAGGCCCTGGCCTTGGTGTCCGGCCCCCGCCCCCAGCCCCTAATTGGCTCATTTGCCGCTGTGTAAACAAGGGCGCAGCCCCTCCCCCTGTTTAGTGCCTGGCCTTTAAGAAAACGAGTCCTCCCTTCTGCCGGCGTCACTCGTTATCTGAATCTTAATGAGGTCATTAGCATCCCGTGCCTCTGACGGGGAGGCACCCGGTTGACGCTCACCTCATTTGGACTTGTTTTCATCCCCTGGACCCCCGAGCCCACTGCGTTTTGTGCAGGGCCACGGGCCCAAGGCTGTGTGCACCAGTGCCAAGCTGCCCAGTGTCAAGCTGCAGGCAAAGATTCAGGGCTGTGGGGGGCCCCATTTTAGGTACGGACATCTGAGGTGGGGGAGCCCTTCGGAGAGGGCCCCTTGGGCAGATAAGGGTTGGTGCTGGGGTAAAGTGGCACTCTGGAACCGGACCGAGGCGCCCAAGTGACAGTGGAGGCCACCTTCTGCCCTGAGCCTTTGCTCCCTCTGGTTCTGGCTGGCCCCACGGCTCACCACAGTGGGGGCTTAGGAGGAGGGGAAGTGCCTGAGGCTAACAGCACTGCGCTCTGTCCCCTCTCCGCAGGGAACGGCAGGAGCAGCTGATGGGATACCGGAAGAGAGGGCCGAAGCCCAAACCGCTGGTGGTGCAGGTGAATACACTCCCGGGCCCCAGGGCCAACCACGACTTTTTCCTTGATGTTGCCACCTGAGGTGCCTCCAGGCTTGGAAGTCGGGGGGAGTTCCTCTGAAGCACCCAATTCCACTTCATCTTGACTTCCCACACCCTTCCCCGACCTGGTAGGGGCTGGGACACACCTGATGCTGGAGGCTTGCTCTGGGGCTGGTCTTATCCCTCCTCTTACCTCCCCCTCCATTCCCATCCCGTCCCCCCAGGTACCTACCTTTGCCCGTCGTTCCAATGTGCTGACCGGACTCCAGGACTCCTCGGCTGACAACCGCGCCAAGCTGGAGCTAGGCGGTCAGGGCAAGGGCCAGGGGCACCAATACGAGCTCAACAGCAAGAAGCACCACCAGTACCAGCCGCACAGCAAGGAGCGGGCGGGCAAGCCCCCACCGCCAGGCAAGAGCGGTAAATACTACTACCAGCTCAACAGCAAGAAGCACCACCCCTACCAGCCGGACCCCAAAATGTATGACCTGCAGTACCAGGGCGGCCACAAGGAGGCGCCCAGCCCCACCTGCCCGGACCTAGGCTCCAAGAGCCACCCGCCCGATAAGTGGCCCCACGGCGGGGGGGCCAAGGGCTACCTGGGAGCCGTGAAGCCCCTGGCCAGTACGGCCGGGGCTCCAGGCAAGGGCTCCGAGAAGGGTCCCCCCAACGGGATGACGCCGGCCCCCAAGGAGGCGGTGACGGGCAACGGGATTGGGGGCAAGATGAAGATCGTTAAAAACAAGAACAAGAACGGGCGCATCGTGATCGTGATGAGCAAGTACATGGAGAACGGCATGCAGGCGGTGAAGATCAAGTCCGGGGAGGCAGCCGAGGGCGAGGCGCGCTCCCCCAGCCACAAGAAACGGGCTGCTGAGGAGCGTCACCCCCCGGCAGACAGGACTTTCAAAAAGGCCGCGGGGGCGGAGGAGAAGAAGGCGGAAACGCCCTCCAAGAGGAGGGAGGAGGAGGCGCCGGGGACCGGGGACCCGCAGTCCCAAGAGGCCGGCTCCCGCAAGCTCTCCCCGACCAAGGAGGCCTTCGGCGAGCAGCCTCTGCAGCTCACTACCAAGCCTGACCTGCTGGCCTGGGACCCGGCCCGCAGCACACACCCACCCTCCCACCATCACCACCACCACCACCACCACCACCATCATCACCACGCCGTCGACCTAAATCTCTCCCATGCGCGCAAGCGCTGCCTCTCCGAGACCCACGGCGAGCGAGAGCCCTGCAAGAAGCGTCTGACGGCGCGCAGCATCAGCACCCCCACCTGCCTGGGGGGCAGCCCCGCCGCGGAGCGCCCTGCGGACGTGCCCCCCGCCGCCGCCCTCCCGCAACCGGAGGTCATCCTGCTGGACTCGGACCTAGACGAACCCATAGACTTACGCTGCGTCAAGACGCGCAGCGAGGCCGGGGAGCCGCCCAGCGCCCTCCAGGTGAAGCCCGAGGCGCCCGCGACCGCGGCGGTGGCTGCTGCGCCGGCAACAGCGGCCGAGAAGCCCCCGACCGAGGCCCAGGACGAACCCGAGGAGCAACTGAGCGAGTTCAAGCCCTTCTTTGGGAATATAATTATCACCGACGTCACCGCGAACTGCCTCACCGTCACGTTCAAGGAGTACCTGACGGTGTAGCCGAAGGGCGTCGGAAGAGGAAGCGCTTCACCCTCTGGGGCTTAACACCTGGGGCCTGGGGGCGGACTCCTCCTCTCTGCAACTGCGGGAGCTCCCGGCCCGGCCCCAGCGCGAAAACGGCCGAAGCCGCGGCAACCGCGTCCCTCTGCCGGGTCTAGGCTGGAGCGCCCGGCCCACACTGGCACCTTCCACGCCGTGCCTGCGGGTCTCGCCCTCATCTGCCGCACCCCCTCTCTCGTGGACCTCCGGGACTGACAGGGCAGCCACTCGCGGCGGTCTAAGAGTTATAGTATTATATTTTAACCGTGCTAACTTGTCAAGTGCAGACTTTACTCCCGTTTGTACGTGGTGTTACATTGAAATGTATTGTTTGAGCTCAAAAGGCCCACCACCCCCTTCGGGCTGATATATATATATTTATTTGTAGGTATTTATATATTGAAATATAAAAACCTAGATTTATGGAGTTTCCTCTAGATCACGTTATATTCTATATCAGACGAACTATTTTCTGTTGGCCTTTCTATCCGTTCATTCAGTATTTCGGTTGATTTCATTTCCTCCCCTTCCAGGAACTGCAATACCAGTAACCTTGGTATATATTTTTTGATACTGTACACATCGATGTGTTGTTTCTATGTGCAAAAGAAAAAAAAAAGTTTGTTAAAAGGCTAAACGAGCTCTCTAGAAACTGCTGCTACTAGAAATGTCTAAACTATAAGCTTCCAATTATTACCTGCTTGAATGTAAATATTAAATGGAGATGTTGAAGGTGCACTTTCGCTGTTTGAGATTAGCTAAGAGGGAACGTCAGAGACGGGGGTGGGTGGGCAGCGGCTGGACCCCTCTCCACACCCTACTTCCGCCTTAGGTCGGGTGGGGGGAGGGTGGGGGTGGGAGTGGGAGGACCTATCGCATCCTGCGATAAACTTTTGCAAAAGCAAAGTGAACTGGTTTCACGAGCAGAGGCGCCCGCACCGGGGAGTGACCCCGCTCCCCGGAAGTCGAGAGGCTCTCCAAAGGAGAGGGGAATTCCTGCGGGGGGGCTGTGCTGGCGTCGCCCCCGCTCTCAAGAGTCTTCGGGCCTTGGCTGCCCACCGCGCGGGCAAACTCGGGATCTGCATAGTGGGGGGAGGGTTGCACGGGTGCTCGAGCTGCACGGAGACGTGGGTGGGGCTAACCTCCCCCCCACCCCCCGCGCCTAGCCCACCCGGCACCTGCTGATTTTTGCCCCCCACCCCCCAGGACGCAACACACCCTGGAGCTGGCCCTGGTGCGGCAGGGGTGTTCCTTCCTAATAATCCCTGCCCGGCAGGGCAGGTTCCGCAGGGAGGGGACCCTCCCACCCTCTCCAGCGTCCCTTGCTGCCATCGCTGGCCCCGCCCCACCGAGGAAGCTGCCGAGGCTCTTTCTCTGCCAGGCTCTCTCCCCGGAAACCACCAGGCCAGAAGCCGCGACTGGAGGCGCCGCGAACTCGGCCAGGGCAGGGGGCGGGGGGCTTCCCGCGAGGTGGATGGGTTGTGGGAGGGGGAAAGGGCTTGCGAGAGCAAGGCCTTGCCGGTCCCCGCTTCCTGAGTGAGCAGGAAAATGTGGGACCCCATCTCACCCATCCTGCTTTGGGTGGCCAGGCAGTGGCCCCTGGTTTCCCCACGCAGGAAGGGGTTAAGGGTCCCCAGGGAACGAGGGGAGTGGGCCGAACTCGAACTCCGAGGTGCCGCTCCCCCAGGCCAGGAAGCCGAAACCCGGGACTGCTGCGGCCGGCCCTGGCCAGCTATCTGCAGACGCAGCGATCTTCCTCCTGGCTGGGGTGGCCCGAGCAGGGCCAGGGGCCACGGGACTGAGGGCCTGGTAGGCGCGAGGCTGTTGCTGGCCCCCAAGTCCCTTGCCTGCCAGCCTGGGACTGAAGAGCCTAGCCTCTGCTGGCCGCCAGGGCGGAAGAGGTCAACGCGGTTCATAATGGGGGGTGGGAAGCGGGGGGGGGGGGTGGAGATGTGGCGAGAGAGCACAGTGTTGGGAAGGCCAGGGGAAGAGATAGAGGGCCGGGAGGGCGGGAGGCCTGAATGCGGACAGTGTGGCCAGTGTTGGCTGCAGGCCACCAAGCGGCTGGAGGTGGGGGAGGGGAGCCTAGCGGGGGGGAGGGGAGGGAGGGAAGGGAAGCTCTGGAAAAAAAAAAAACCGTTGGGAGTTTCTAGCCCTGGCTTTTGTGAATTGTCCCTCCCACTATCCCCATCACCCCAGCCCCCTTTAGAGTGAGTTAAACGCTCCCCCTCCCCCCTCGACGTAATGAATGCCCTTTGCCACCCTGGGAGTGGAGGGAGGGGTAATCTTGACTGCTCCTGGCAAACTGCCTGCTCAGCACTAGAATTGGGCCTGTCCTTCACTGACTGGTACACAAAGGCACATGCCAGGCGTGGATTTCGTCTCCCTGTTTTTCTGGTAGAGGAGAACTAAAAAATCGGGAGTAAGAAGGGGAACCCCTTGTTCACGTCTGCACAGGTGGTGACTTGGGAGTGAGCCTTAGTCCCTAGGGGTGTCCCTCCTGCCCAGTGGGTGGCCTCTGCGAAGCTGAGCCTGGGCAACAGGGGAGGGGAGGTAGAGGATGGCACTGTTGGTGAGCAGAGAAGGAAACTGCTCCACTACAATTTGCAGAAAGGTGTGGCCTGCAGGTGGCTTGAGGCCTTGAAAATGGCCTGGTGGTGGACCTCCTGGGGAGATCTTCGAGCAGGGTGGTCCTTGGAACAGCCTGGAACCTAAGTTCAAAAGACCAACAATAGGACAGAGGCAAATGGATAGGTCAGGAGGGGCAGCAAGATGCCCAACTGGCACGAGACTCAAGAGTATCCAAGGTCCCTTCTGGCCCAGGAGGGACAGGACTCTTGTTGGCTGGGGCCACTTAAGCATCTTGTTCCAATCAGACCCCACAGAGGTCAAGTGTCCCTATGGGATGAGAGTCTGAGGTTCTGATGGCTAAACAGCTTATCCAGCTCACCAGGCCACTGCCCAGTTCTGTACTGGCTCTAGAATCAATCAGGCGGTCTGCTGTCACCCTGCAGAGAGGTACGCCATGGCAACTTGCTCCTCCCTGACCTCTCAGACATAGATGTGTCCAAGGCTCAGGAACACTCAAAGAGGGCCAGGGGCTCTGGCACCGGGACAGGGGAGGAGAGCCCAGTGGCCCAGATGTAGGCTTTGTGATAGATCTTTGTCACAGATGTAGACTGCTTCTTCCTAATGGAGGGTAGAGATGTTTATCAATGCCTAACTTTCACAAGCAAGGGGTCCTAAGCCCTCACTTTTCCTAAACCCTCACTTTGAGCCCATGTTCAGATGATTCTGGGATCTTAACCTTGCACACTAGGAAACCCAGAGTTCTGTCTTTTCTCCAAACAAACCTTTCTAATGGGGCTGAGCCTTGAGCATAGTGCTGAAGCTGACTCCTTGCAAAGAGAGGGGCACTTGTGTATCCACCCATCCCTCAGAGGCTGGTCCCTCCTGCACCAGCCAGGTTCCAGATTCCAACTCTGGTCTCCCTGTAGCCTGTACCACTGCCACCAACTCAATTTCACAAGAGCCAAGTTTCGCCCTTCAGTGTTAGCTCCATCCTTGGATCCTACCAGGGTACTTAGGAGCTAGGGTTGCCAGGCTGAGAATATAAAAATCTAGGGTGCTCAGTTAAATTTGAATTTCAAATGGACAATGAATCATTTTTTAGTGTGTCTCATGAAATATTTGAGATATATTAATACAAAAAAATAATAAAATGCTTTGTTTATGTGAATTCAGATTGAACTGGGCATCCTGGAATTTGTCTGGAACCCCACTTGGATCCTGAATAGTCTACTTAGTCAGTCCCTGCCCACAGGGAAGTTTAAGTCCAATAGGAGAGAGAAACTGCTGAGAACTGAACCACAAGGGTCCTAGTGAGTGCGGTGATTGTAGTGACATCGAGTATGTTTGGCACGGCACAAAATGGTTGCTGGATGTCCAGGGGCCTTCAGCTGTGATTTAAAGGGGAAGGGAGTGGTGGAGTGAGCATGTGACAAGACCTAGACAAGTAGTGATGGAAGACCAGACTTGGTCGCTCCATCTGTTGGCCCACCTCGGGCTCCTGAGTTGAGTCTCTTCCCCATTCCCACTCACCCCAACAATAAAGTCTAGAACATACAAGGAGGGCAGAACAGATCCAATTGCAGCACCCACTGTGCTTAGTCATGTGGGACTGTTTGTGACCCCATGCACTGTAGCCCACCAGGCTCCTCTGTCCAGGAGGATTCTCCAGGCAAGAATGCTGGAGTGGGTTGCCATCCTCCAGGGGATCTTCCCAGCCCAGGGACCGAACCCAGGTCTCCTGCACTGTAGGCAGATTCTTTACCAGCTGAGCTACCAGGGAAGCAGTACCCACTCCCCCACCAAAACCCTTTTCCTTTCTACACCTCAGTTTCCTTAGCATCTTCAAAGACATGCCCTGACAGTGAGGATGAACTGGGTCGGGAAAGAGCCTTGAGCACTTCTGGAAAACTCCCCAAGTAAACACACGAGTTAATATTTTTTTTACCAGGGAACATTAAACATTTCATGTCAGATTCAAATGCCTTCTAACGACTTCTGGCTGAGAGTCTCAGCTTGACCGAGGAATAGATACCCAGTGATGTTTACCTCTGAACTGACTGCTATGTCTCCCTCCCCTCGCCCCCACGCCCAGTGTGCACCACCAGCCTTTTGCATTCTGCCCTCACTACCGGCTTGGTAGATAACCCATTGACCTGGAACCTCAGCCTCAGCCTCTCCAGCTTTATCCTGGTTCACCAAGGCTGGCATTGGGACAGGAGAGAGAGAAGAGCTGCGCCTGCATTTGTACAGAACCAAATCCTGATGCTTTTTAAATCAAGTTGCTTCTATGGTTCCATGTTATGTTTGCAGCTCATCTGAGACGGTGACGACTCTAAAGAGGAAATAGTACTAACGGCGGATATTCGGATATTCTCGGATGCAAGTGTCCATTTCCTGTGGCCATAGTTCAGATGCACCCCCGCCCCCTGCACCCTCCTTTTCCTCTCTTCCCCTTCCAGTTGCTGTTAACAGCTAACATGGAATGAGAGCCCACCACCTGTGGGGGGTACTTCAGTAGGTCATCTCATTTAATTCACAGTCTACCATGAGGTAGGCCCCATCACTGTCCCTGTCTCACGGATGGTAAAATGAAGGCTTAGAGGCTCAAGTAACCAGTCCAAGGTCAAACATCCAATAAACAGGGGAACAGGAGTTCTGGGCTAGCCTTGTCTGTCTGCAGAGGCTATGCTCCCAGCTTCCAGGGTTCTGTGGGTTCTTCAGAGGTGCGTTCAGGTCTCATCTCCTCCCTGAGGTTGTTCTAGATTATTCCAGCCTTTACCAGGGCCTGCTGTGCCTGACCTCCTGCAGTAATTACTGCGCCCCCACCAACTCATCAATCAACTGCTACAACATCCACGTGTGCAAGTGCCTCTGTTCTCCAACTGGACAAAGCCCCGCCCGTCTGGAAGGCAGCGGACTTGTCTTGGGTATTTCATGCAGTCCCACAGTGTGCTCAGTTCCTAGGTAAATACCTCGGAATTGGATGCCTCGTGTGTGTGTGTTGTCCTGTGTGTATGTGTGTGTGTGTGTGAGAGAGAAATGGGACTTTCAGACAGTGATGCTGATCACTGCACTGCAAGCTATTAGCAGCAGACACAAGGAAGGCCCCGTGCCGCCCCCAGGGGCTCAGCCCCCATGACCACGGGGCTGCACAGCAGACTGGGGCCTCAGGCTGCTCCCTTCTGCCCAGCCACCGGCGGGCGGCAGACACTTGGGCACTGAGCTGCTCCAGGGTTCTGCCACCCCCTCACTTCTCACCTGATCCATCTGTGTGTTTCAGGAGACTCCAGGTAATTATGTGGTAATTGAATTTAGGGAAACAGACCCTAAGGATAATCCTGGAGTCAGTTCCAGAAGACTCATGGTTTAATTTCCATATTTAACTAGTGGTACATGTTATACGGTTCCTGATAGCACAGCAACCACCTTCTCCTTATGTATTTAGTTTTAACGTGAGGTTCAGAATAGTACAGATATAGGCATGTTACTCCAAAACACGCAGAGTTAGCAACAAGCAGAAGACACAGTATGCACCCCTTTTTAATTTTCATATATGGTCTTCACGTAAGCTGGGTGGATAAGACCTCACACAGTCAAAAACTCACCAAATGCTGCCTGTAATTATTATTTCACTTAATCAATGATCTGCAAGTTGTAGGGGCAAAGAGCTGCCATTACCAATGGATGTCCAAGGTGCGTGTGCATGCCTGCATGACTGTGCATGTGGGTGTGCATTTATGGCCGGGGAGAGAAATGGCGATGCAGCCTGTACCAGCAGGAACGCCTCTCCTTTGCTGCCTGAATGAAGGATCCTTTCAAGCTCACCCTGGAGTTTAATATTGCCAACGACTGGCCCTGACTCCTTTCAACCTGCGCCAGGTGTAATGTAAACCTCTCTGCATTTCCTCCCTTTCCTGTTTCATCTGAGAAATTCTTCACTAATTCCATGGTATCTGGTTTCTCATTGTTTTCTCTGCTTTAGACAGCCCCTTGGGGTGGGCTTTAGGAAGGTGTGCTTAATACTCTCAGCCTTCCAAAGTGACACCAGCTCTTCCCTCACGACCACTGCCATCCTCCAAAACCTCTTCCAAAGGACGTCTCTGGTTGTCAGGGCAAAATAAGCAATAACGTCTTGGGGAGATGAGCAAGCACCTGTCACAAAATCAGAGGACGGTCATGGGCAGTCTATACCGCAGCATCCAATGGAGAAAACAGGACAGTCATGGTCAGCTCCTTTGTATTATAGCGTTAAGTTTATATTAATGTTACAGTGTTAAGGTTATATTAATGGTGTGTCTTCCATTCTTTGTTGAAGTAGTGCTGTTTGGGGTTGAAGACAAGGAGGAATACAGCCGGATGGAGGAGGCCTGGGCTATTCCAGATGCAAGCAGGGGACCATACATTTTCCTGTGATTCTCTAAAGGAGGTGGGATTACAAAATCATGTGAATGTTGGGGGTTGGAGAGAGAAGAGCCTGGCAAGCAGAATCCCTCCTATGAACAACGGAAGTGAACATCCTTATAGCCATTTCCTGCTTTGTTTTTTGTACTCCCCGCTCTCCCTTCAGTGCTGGGTCGGGGGGAGGGAGGGGGGGGAGGGGGGAGAGGAAGCCCTGGGCAGGGTGAGGGAGACTCAGGTCTGGCCAGATTCTTCTCAACCTTCAATGCGTCTTCCTACCGTCTCCTCTCCTGGCATGGGAAATTATTTATGTTTGCAAATTGCTTTTGACTCACATGAGTTATTCTTCTTGCCTGCCAACAGGTCTGGGGATGGGAGAGAGTTATTGAGCCAGCAGCTGAGAAATCCAGGGGCGATGGCAGAAGGAGCACTGAGGCGGAAGTCACGAGCCTTGGGATTTGGTCCCAGCTCCGTCACTGCCATGCCATTACTTCCCCTTGCCAGGCCTCGGGCTGCTCATCTGCAAAATGAGAGGGCTGGGTGACCTCTGAGTGCCGAGGGCCTTGGTGGCTCTGACATCCCTTGGGCCTGTGACCCCCGAAGAGGCACAGACAGGGTTGGCGCCAGCCCCTGTACTACTCCCTGATGTGGGCCCGCAGTGCTGCTGCGGCTGCTGAGCGCTGGAGGGTGGAGAGGATGCTGCCCAGCCTGCCCTGGCAGGAAGAACTAGACAGGGCGGCAGGGCAGCCAGTAATGTTTCCTCCCTTAGCCTTTTGCTTCATGCTGGTCCTTAGTGAGGCCTATTTCCATAGACTAGGATGAAAACAAATGTCGGCAGAGGAACCACCAGAGCAGAAAGTCCCTGGGGCTGGTCCAGGAGAGAGATACACACAACCAGAATGAGCATCCTAGACATGATCAGGGCCAGAGCAGGATCAACTTCATGACAGGTGGATAGGGGTCACCTGGCCTTCGGGGAGGAAGGGGTTGGCCCACTGATGATGGAATCATCGGCTTCTGGAAGCCCGGAGCAGAGAAGGGTCCTGGAGTTCCTAATCCAAGTCCTTCACTCTACAGATGGAGAAACTGAGCCCTCAAAGCCCAAAGCTGACATCAAGGTGAATTATCGATGATTCTCTACCCACAAGTGGATGTGTATGTTCCAACAAGGAGCAGTGCTCCCCCAATTCATCCACCATAAAGTTGGATTTAATAATAGTAATAATTCAAAATTCAACGCCATGGCCATGACGGATTGGCCGCGTGGCTGCTCTTGAGAGCCATGGTCTGGCCTCTATTCTCTGACTGTGGTTTGGGGCCTAACCCAGAAAGAAAAGAAGCCCGGGGTCTGGGCTTCTTCCAATCCAGTGACCACCAAGTGGGGATGAAGGCTGTTGTGGGCTCAGCTCTCTGAGGTGGCAAGAGACCTGCTAACCTCAGAGCTTTGAGTTGGCTCTGCCTTGGTATTTGCTCAGTCCTGGCCAAACCACAGTGAACCTCAGCCCTGGGTCTAGAGGGGAATTTGGGGTCTGTGCACTCCTTCATGAGAGATGACCCTTTGGGTGGGCAGAAGGCAGTCAGGCAGCAAGAAGAGAAACTTTTCTGCAAATCCCTTTTCTTCTTCTGCTGCTGCTGCTGCTAAGTCACTTCAGTCGTGTCTGACTCTATGTGACCCCATAGACGGCAGCCCACCAGGCTCTGCCATCCCTGGGATTCTCCAGGGAAGAGTACTGGAGTGGGGTGCCATTGCCTTCTCCACCCTTTTCTTCTAGAGCCTGCCTTTTCTCCTAGGCCCAGAGATGAGTGCCCAGGGCCATGATACTCCACCTGAGTAGACTATAATGCCTCGAAGATCTAGCTTCTCATCAGTTCCATATGGTTACTCTTAGGAATGCAAGGATGCACCCAGTCTTCAGCTGTGAGTCAGCCTGGTGGCAGGTCCAAGTGGTCTTGCACACCTTTCAGTACTTCGGAGAGAAGAGGGTGACACAGGACCAAAGTCAAGGGGGGCAGAGGCAGCAGCAGGGAGAAAAGGAAACCAGAGAGGACCAGAGATAAAGAGAGAGACAGACCCAGAGGTAAGGAGACCAAAAGGACCAGGATCAAAAAAACGGAAAATGAACATAAAAGAGAAAGAGAGCAAGACAGAAGCAGATGAGGAAAGAAACCCACACAGATAAGGAGACACAAAAGGCTGGAAGAAATCAACTGATTGAAAAACACTGGGTTGGAAGGGATCAAAGTCAGTGTCACCAACATGGGGACAAACTGATTTGCGTCTCCTGATACGATGCACTGAGGATACAGCAACACTCCAGGGCATTTCTCCCACGAATGTAGCACCTGAATCTAACCATGTAAAATGTCAACACCAATGTTGAAGAACCCAGAGAAAAGCAGAGGCTCTGTCCCAGCTTGTTGTTGCTGTTCAGTTGCTAAGTCGTGTCTGACTCTTTGCAGCATACCAGGCTCTCACGCCCTTCACTAGCCTGTCCTGGGTTAAAAGAGACTAAAAAGACAGGACCCCACGGACTCTGCAGTCCATGGAATTCTCCAGGCCAGGATATGGGAGTGGGTAGCCTTTCCCTTCTCCAGGGGATCTTCCCAACCCAGGGACAGAATCCAGGTCTCCCGCATTGCAGGTGGATTTTTTACCAGCTGAGCCACAAGGGAAGCCGAAAACACAGGACACTCAATGCAATTCATGATCCAGGTTTCGCTAATGGAAAAGGAAAAAAACTTGGCTCTAAAGAGCATGACTGAGGATATTCACAAAATTTGTCTATGGACTCAAGGTTAGAAATAATATTGGATCCATGGTAAAAGTCCTGATTTTGATAACTGTACAGTGGTTATGTAAGAAAGTGTCCTTGTTCTTAGGGAAAACACATTATTTAGGCATAAAAGGGTAAAAGTCTCCAACTTACTTTCAAATAGTTCAGAAAAATATGGGGGGGAAGGTGGGGAGGGAGGGAGGGAGAGAGAATGATAAAGCAAATGGGAAAAATGTGAGTAACTGGTGAGTCTGGATAAAGAATATATGAGAGGGACTTCTCTGGTGGTCCAGCAGTTAGGAATCTGCCTTGCAGTGCAAGGGACAAGGGTTCGATCCCTGATCAGGGAAATAAGATCCCTGGGGCAGCTTCACTGCAACCAAGTCCAACACAGCCAAATAAATATTAAAAACAACAACAACAATATATGAGACTTCCTTTACTATTCTTGCAAATTGGAGCCTCCTCTTCGGGGTTGGGGACAAGTGTTGGTTGACACCGGAGGCTCATACTGGATCTGGGAAGAACCCGATGCGCCTCCCATGCGAGCGAGGCTGAGGCCCAGCTCTCCAGCAGCTGAGAACATCTGGGCAACTTGACCGTCCCTTTCTGCCTGCTTGAAGGCCTGTTTCCCAACCCTTCACGCCCTGACCTCAACACAAATGAGTTGGGTTCCAGGACAGTGGGCCCATAGCCATCAAGCCCCACACCAGGAAGTCGAGGCGCCTCCAGCTCAGCCTGGCTACTCACACCTCACAGCAGGGCCCACCGTCACTCTGTGGCCATGGGAGGAGCATCCGGCAAAAGGGGGAAGGATTAGGCCGGGCAAGGCTCCAAGTGTCAGCCACTCTGCACTCACCGGTTCTGGGCCCTGGCGCTGGCAGCTCTGTCCCCTAGAGCTCCCCAAGCCTGGCTTATTCTTACCATTTTGGTCTCCTAAATGCCACTTCTTGAGAGAAGCCTTCCCTAACCAATTACTCCATTTATTATCCTGTTTTTCTTCTTTAGGGGCTTCGCTGGCGGCTCAGACGGTAAAGAATCTGCCTGCAGTGAAGGAGACCCAGGTTCAGTCTCTGAGTTGGGAAGATCCCTTGAAGAAGGGCGTGGCAACCCACTCCAGTATTCTTGTCTGGAGAATTCCATGGACAGAGGAACCTGCTGGGCTACAGTCCATGGGGTTGGGGCACAAAGAGTCATGACTGAGCAACTAACACTTTCTTCTCTAGAGCAGGCCTCCTTAGCTGAAATTTGGATTTGTCTGTTCCCCTCTCCCCCTCATAGAGTGTAAGCACCCGGAGAGGAAATCAGTGTCTCTCTTACTCATTGCTCTAGTCTCAGCTTCCAGAACTTGGCAGGTACACCAGAGCTATTTGTTGAAGGGAGAAAGGAGGGAAAGGAGGAAGAAGGGATGGAAGGAGTTGGGGGGGAATCTCTGAACCTCTCTGAGCCTCAGTTTCTTCACCAGTGAAACTGGAGGAAATTGGTGCAGGGACTGCTGAAAAGTTTGCTTGGATATAGGATTAAGAATGTCCTAAGGTAGTGTTAGACCCAAAGAGGCAGTAAGAAGCTTCAATTGTTAATATGACTGTCTCAGGCCTAATCACAGCAACCCCAACCCTCTATCACCCCTGCCTATATCCCTGTTCAGTCATTTGGTAATTAATCTGGCAACCTGGTCATTTTTCTTTTTTTGGCCATACCAAGCAGCTGGTGGGATCTTAATTCCCTGACCAAGGACTGAATCCGGGCCCTCTACAGTGAAGCATGTAGTTCTAACCGACCATTGGACCACCAAGGAATTCCCACACCTGGTCATTTTAAATTCATCTGGGGGAGGGTAGATTGGAAGGGGTTGGAAGGATTGGATTTATTTTGTCATAGTTTGTGTTTTAGGTTTTGTGTGTGTGTGTGTGTGTGCGTGCATGATTTGATTTGATTTGATTCAGTCCTATGAGCTGGGCACAGAGCTAGAGCCGAGATCTCCCCACCTCTGCCCTCCAGACCTGACAAGCCAGGAGTCCTGTGAATGCTGGCAGGATGACAGGCGAAGTGTGGGTCCAGCTCCCAGTTTCTGCATGGGCTCCAGAAACACTTAGCCACACTTCTCATGAAGAGATTCTTGAAGTAAAGCATCCCTGGGCCCCCAGATTGCCCTACTCATTCTGACCTGGGGATTCCCATCTTGATTCAGTTGTAGAACATGCTTGAAAAGAATCTTGCCTTCAGTTCTCTGATTTGCCTCTCAGTAATGGAAGAGAGACAAAGCCAACAGAAAACAGGCAATAAATGTTGCCTGGCTAGCCAAGTTATGAGTGAAAAGTGAGTGAGTGAAGGAAGGAAGGAAAACCTCTGGGAGTTTTAAGTTAGTTTAGCTCACACTTTGGTTTCTTTCCTGGCACATATGAGACTCTGGAAACACTGGGAAGATTCCAATCTAGGCCCGAACATTGTCCCCACCCAAAGCTGGCATTATTTGGGACCAACAAGCTTGTTGAGGTGTGACTGGCATCCCAAATGAAGCTGGTTCCTCTCCCAACCTAATTAGGGCCCACATAGAGAACCCTAATGAAATGCAAGCCCCAAGGAGACAGGAAGTAGCTCAGAAGGGGTAAGAGAAAGGTTTCAGAAACACATCCACTGAAATCTGTTTACCACTGTCTAGCTTCCCTTGTGATACCACTGAAAGATGCAGATACACACTGTGCATTGCGGGGAACACACCACACATGCCAGTTCAACTGAGCAAATCTTGGCAAGTCAGCAAGGAGGGATCACGTGCGCGCTCAGTAGCTTCAATGTCCGACTCTTTGTGATCCCATGGACTGTGGCCTGCCAGGCTCCCCTGTCCATAGGGTTTTTCAGGCAAGAACACTGAAGTGGGTTGCCAAGCCCTCCTCCAGGGGATCTTCCTGACCAAAGGATTGAACCTGTGTCTCCTGTATCTCCTGCCTTGCAGGCAGATTCTTCACTGCTGCGCCACTGGGGAAGCCCCAGTAGGGACCACATTGACATTTAAAACATTAGAGGCGATCTCCTAGTCTGGTTCAGCCACCTCTCAAGCTGCCTGGAGAAATGAAATGTGCCTCCAACTCTAAACCAGCTGAGTTTCTCATAGGCAAGCCATCTCTGTGTTGTCCAAGCCTTGTATGAAGGGTGTGGGAATTGCCATGTTGAATGGACTGCTGACAAAGGAAGAGACCAACTTGTGACCTGTTCAATCAAATTCCCATCATCAAGATAAGAGTGGGCAGGGACTTCCCTGGCGGTCCTGTGGTTGAGAATCTGCCTCCCAATGCAGGGGACGTATGCTTGATCCCTGGTTAGGAAACTAAGATCCCACTTGCTGTGGGGCAACTAAGCCTGAGCACAGCAATTAGAGAAGCTCACACACCTCAACAAAGACCCAGCACAGCCAAAAAAATAAAAAGGAGAGAGAGATAAGAGTGGGCAAACGGTCAGGTCTATAAATAAAGCTTTCAAGAGGGGCTCTTCCTGAACCATCTCACAGATTTGGCAGGTGTGAGCTGCCCATTTCTTTCTGTCCCAAATGCAGAGCTGGCCAGCTCTATCCCTGGAGCTTTGGAAGCTCATCATGTAAGAGCCCCTCTCGTCTTTCTCTACCCAGCACTGAGCCAGGAACATGGAATCTTATTTAGCGACGAGATGGTTCTCATCTCTCCACCTGCCCTGCAACCATGCCACTGCCTGGAAATTAACTCAGGTGGTAAAGAAGCCTCCTCCAGATTTCCAGTTCCCAGTTAGGGTGAGGAATCTCCACCAGCTGACCAAAAACGTGCCCAGAAACCCAGGTCATGGCTGTGTTCTGTGTCATGTCCTGCAGGGATCCCTGTGTCTCTGCCACTCTTGACTGATTTCTTACCTGCTGAACCTTAACCTCTCTCACTAGGAGGGACTGTGTCTTTGTCACCATCATTCCCCAGCACAGCGTCTGGAAGGCCTGGATAAATATTTACTGAATGAATGAGCTGTGTTTACAAGGTTACAAGTCACTGCTGCTTCCTCTCTTCCCATGTCCCCCAACTGAAACTCAGAAAAGAGTAAAAATTCAGGCAGAGGCTTTCTCGGGGGCTGTCCCCTGGTCCCCCCACCCCCTGCTCCCCAAGTCAGCAGGATTTCCCACCTGCTCATGGGATGGGAGCAGAGGAGGTATCCCTTTCTTTCTCTGTGTATCTAAACAATAGCCAATAGTTATTAGATTCAGTCTTTGTTCTTTACTCTTCTCTCTTTTATGAAAGACATTGCTTTTGTCATAGCTTGTGAGGTATTTTGTTTTCTCTCTCTCTCTGACAATTTTCATCATCAACTTGAGTTTAGGATAAATGCCTAAAGTGACACCAGCTCCTGAATAAACACCACTGCCTTGTGCCCCCATGACCTAATAATGACAATAACTCACAATTATAGATTGTTCACTGAGCCAGGCTCCATGGGAGAGCCCTTACATGCTTTTTCTCTTTTAATCCTCACAATAACCTGATGCAATACAAACTATTATTACCCCCAAGAGGAAATGGATGCTTCGAGGGGTCAAGTACCTGGCCTGGGGTCACAGAGCCAGTGTGCAGTGGAGCCAGGGCTTGAATCCAGGTAGCCTGGGCTTCTAACCCTGGTGTCACACTGCTGCCCTCAGGAGTCTTTGCACACACAGAGTGTCTGGCCAGGATGTCCCTCTTCAGGAATGGCAGCATAGTGACAACACATCAGAGGCACCAGCTGTGAACTGAGATGAACCCTACAAAGTGAACCACTCCTGGGACCATAGAGTCATCACAAGGCGGGAGCTGGAAGAAGCCTCTAAGAGACCTTAGGAGCCACCCCCTCATTTTATAGACAGATACAATGATGCTTGGGGGCCCACACTTCAGTTGGTGGAGCATCCAAGATCATCCAAGAGTGCTTCTGCCTTTGGCCCCCGATTTGTGGTCCACTCTCAATGCAAACTGGACAAGAGACAGTTTGAGATCAGATTTGGCCTGCTCAGTTCTTGGTTCAAACCTAAACACCCTGGCTTGTTTCACAGCTGACTCAGCCCTCTGGAGGCCCCCCAAGTTGAACATGGTTTTAGAGTAGCCTCCAAAATATGAGGCTGCTGGTTACCACATCTGCTCTACAGACCTGGCAATAAACTCTCTGCTCCTTGTGCCTGAGTTTCTTTGTAGCCTCCTCTCTTCCGTAACTGAGAACTGACAAAGGATTTTTATTCACAAACCTCACATCATGGTCATTCTATTTCTATGGCTACTCCATTAATTAAAAAAAAATTTATTTATTTATTTGGCTATGCTGGGTCTTAATTGTGGAGCGCAAAGTCTTTGATCTTCCATCCAGCATGCGGGATCTTTAGTGGCAGCTTGTGAACTCTTAGTTGTGGCACCATTAATGCTAAGTTTTGGTCACATCCTCATGGGATGAATGGGCAACCCTCAAAGTCCTGAACCAGAAGCCCAGGTTGTTCAGGCAACTTCCATCCCAGCCTTGGCTGCAGCCCACATCCCCAAATGAAAGTGTTATATGCTCTCAATAGCACCAAACACTTTCTTCCCCAGTGCTTATCAAGGTTGTAAATTACATTAGGTGTGTGGCTTTTCTATTACTGTCTTCTCTCATCCCAGGCTTCAAACTCCATGAGGTCAAAAGCCAGGTCAGTTTTATAGTAAAAATAACTCTAAGCACTGGGCTTGATCAGCATGGAGCAGGTGCCTAGGAAATCTTTGTTGAGTGAACAGGTAAGAGGATGGGTGGATGGATGATGGATAGATATTGAGAGAGTGGGTTTAAAAAAAAAATGTCTAGATGCAAGATTACCAGAATGGCACCTGAAGCTGAGGGAGGTCCCACTGTGCACAATGATGAGGCTAAGGAGGGCCAGAATAGGTGCAATAATTCTTCCCCCACCTTCCTTCCCCACCTGTAGTCTCTCCAGCTACTACCTGGAGACCTACCGCAGAAGGATGTCCCCTGTAACTGGCAGCCCCTGGGTAAATGGCAACCTCAGGAGGTTGGTGAATGGGACTACATTCTCTCTTCTGTTTATTTGGATTTTGCCCCTTTCTTCCCCAGCCTGCTGCTCCAGGGAAGGTATTGGGAATATTCTAACAGATGTGAGGGGAAGCAGATGAGTAGGCTGGAGCAGATAACCTTCATGTACTTCCTGAAGTGGAGCTGACATCCCGCACTTTATATGGGGATTCCCCTACCAAGGAGGGGAGGTGGATGGGGGAGAGGGAGGACAGTCCATTCTTGGAGACACTGGTTTCTAACTGCTGCTGCCTCCACTCTAATGACACATGGGACTTCATAGGCTCGTGGGCACCTCCTTCATGCCCTTGGTGCAGGGCTTAGGGTAGTGCTGGGAACAGGTGCATTTGAGGAAGCATCTCTATAATCATAATGGCAAAGAGGACCATAATGGCATCAACACTAAGATGCAGATTAAAGACTAACCTTTCCTCTGCTTTTCTAATCAGGGCACTACTAAGTACCAGGCACTTCCCATGGTATTTCACAGGGTCCTGCCATGATCCCATGCTATAGACAGGGAACTGGGAGGCCCGGGGAAATTCAGCTCCAACAGAAGTGTGCCCAGTTGGGGGCCATGGTTCTGTTTTGTCTGTTCCCTGAAATCTAATAGGTGGAAACCCTAGAGGTCATTCAGGTCACCCTCAAACCTAAGCAGGAATTGCTCCATGACTTCCCATGATAGCACAGTGGGCCTACCAGTCCCAAGCATCCTGCTCTGCCAAACTCTAGGGGTTGCTAATTGTTGCCTGCTCCTCCTTTAGCAACCCCTAGAGTTTAAATCCACCTTCTCTGCAGCTTCCTCCTGTTTCTTCTGGGCTGCGCCCTCAGGGGCAGGCAGGGATCCAAGTGCTGGGAGCTCTAGGGGACCCAGCCTTGTCAGGAGGGTCCCCCCCCCACCCCGCCCCGCCAATGGGACTGACCCCCAACCTCACTCTGCCGCGGTCTGTTGAACCTGACCTGTACCTTTGCCCTTGGCTCCTACACACGAGCGCGCGCACGCGCGCGCACCCACACCCACACACCATGCTTTCAGAAAGGAGACAGCCTCTGTCTAGCCTGGAGTGAAAGAGTAACTAGTACATTTTCCTGGTTCTTCCCATACCCCACCCCACGCCACCCCCACCCTGCTCCCACCTTCTCTTTTAAACCTTTCGGACGGATCTAGAAGGAATAAGCCAGCTATGACGCCGGTGGTGGAGAGGCGGGAGATGCTCTCAGGGCAGATAGCTCTGCTCAGCCCCTTCCCCAGGTTAACTGCGGTGGGGGAGGGGAAGCATCTTAGAGCTGGGAGGGGTGGGCTTATCCCGGAGGACACCCAAGCACAACCCCAACACTGCGAGAGGGTTTTGATTGCTCTCTCCTTCCCCCTAAAAAAGCGCGATGGGGATGGGAAGGGGCGGGGCTCGGGGAAGGAACGCACCGGCCACACCTCGACCCTGCTGACTCGGCAAAGCTGGCTCCGCCTGCCCCAGCCCGGCATTAGGAGTAGCCGGAGCCGCTCGACAAAGCTGGGGAGTGGCGCCCCTCCACCTGGCATGCCTGTCTGCCCTTCCGCGGCCCCGGCCCGGCGGACGACGCTGGCGGCCGGCCATCTTCCCTCCTCGCCCCCGCGGCCGCCGCTTCGCAGCTCCGCACCCGGGAGAGACCGCAGGCCAGCCGCCACCATCCCGGCTCCCGGCTGGGGGTTAGCTGGCGCGCGCCAGCGCCGTCGCCACGTGGCGGGTGGGGCCGGGGCAGCTCGAGCCCTGCCCTCTAGGGGGTTCCCATCGACAGGACCCGGGGGCTGGACGTGGGGGTGCAGTTGCTTTCTTAGGGGCATCCTGGTGAATTGTCGGTGAAGCCTTTGAAACATTTGCGCAGGGCAGGCTTCGGTGCCACATGTCCACCCTCCACTTCGGTGGGACTACTCTGGCCTTTCCCGCCCGCGGTTCCCTCGAGGTCTGCTGTCCCTCCTCTGCGTCCTCGGTCGCATCGGGCAACACTGTGAGCCCACGCAACAGCCACTTTCTAAAGGGTTGACATTCAGTCCTAGGGCTCATTTCGGTGTCCCGACCCGACTGTAAGCGCCCCCAGGGCAGCCGAGTCCGGAACAGTGTGCCCGGGGCCGGTCTGGAGGCGGCTCTTCGCCGGGATTGTCTCGGCCAGTGACTGATCCAGCAAGTGAACAGCGATCAGGCCCGGGAGTGGAGTTTCCAACCACGTGGAGTTTTCACGATAGGGAAAGACAGGGAGGGGAGCGACCTGGAAGCCCCCAGAGTGTGACCGGGTGTGTCCCTTTGACGGTAGCCTTCTGGGCAAATCCATTCGTCGCTGGGGCAGTGGAGGCTGCGGACGAGCCGGGTTCACCCCACCCTGGGAGCGGGCGGCCCGCCGCCCGGGGAGGCTTGGGAAATGGGCGAAGTGGTCAGACTGGTTTCCGGAGCTGGGCTCGGAATCCACGCGGGCTGGCAGGCATTGGTGGGGGAGGATTGAGCCCCGCCAGCGGCGTTGGCAAGGCCGCCCTGGGATGCTTTGTTTTCCATCCTCGAAGGAGACCCTGCAGAATGGGGGTGGGAGGGACAGCAGACGTCCGGTTGGGAAACCCAGTTTCAGGTATGAACCAGCAGTCTGGCAGCTCCCCCACCCCTCTGGTGTCCAGCTCCCTTCTGCCCGGTCCGGACTTTAGCCAAGAGTATTTGGAAGATTGAGCTCCCGGTCCACAGCGAACATGGGCTTTGATCTCGGTATTTGAAAGAAACAAGGGGAGGGTGGGGTGTGTGAAGAAGAGTCCAGCTCTGCCACTAACCTCTCCCAGCCTGTTTCCTCATCCATCACCATCCTTTCCAGTCAGACACTCCTGGGGGTCTGGGTGCACCAGGAGATGGGGACTCAGAACCCCTAGGGAGTCGCGTGGAAAGAAAAGCAGGGTGCAGAAGCTGATGGCCACCCGCTCCCTCCCAACCTAGGACGTGCAGTCGGGAGGAATCAACCAGCAGTTGGAGACCTCGGGTGCCCCCACCTCATCCCCAGGGGCTGGGGACTTGGGGACGAGAAAATGGAGTCTTCAGGCAGAAAATTCCCTACCTAGGAACAGTGTGGCACTTGATGGAGCAGGCTGCCAGGAGCCAGATTCTCCCCCGGTCTCAGGGGTGAGGAAGGGGAGCCTCACCTTCCCCCCCCCGCCCCCCCATCATAAACCCCCAGGTCAGGAAGTCCTGTGCAGGGGAGGTGAAGGAAGGGGCTGAGCAGCAAGCTGAGGGTTTGGGGCGACAGCACTGCCGAATGGAGAGCCGAATCTCGCGTTTGCAGCAGCTGCTGGGCAGCTCGGGGGGGTCTAGAGAGCCGCCCACGCTGCGGTCTTCTTTGAGGTTCCTAGGGGGAAAACGGGGGCGTGAGGTGGGCACTACACGAGGTCGGTGGGGGCTCGAGGATTAGTGACACCCCCCCCCAACCAACCCAAGTGGAAAAGAGAAGGAACTCGAGGCTAGAAGAGCACCCAGCTCTTGCCACCCGCCCAGCCTGCGGGGGACCCCACCCCCCTTCCCGCAACCAGGGTGGGCTGCGGCGAAGGCGCGCGTCCAGCCCGGTAACCGAGGTGGAAAGGAGGTCCTTGCTGACCCTCTAGGGCTAGGCGAGTGGCCGTCGCACGCGGAGCCCCCCCCTTGGGAGGGGCTGTGCCTGCTCCCCGGGAAGGGCGGGGCGAGGGCGCGGGCCCTGGAGCCCCCAGGCCGCCCAGCCCGGGTGGGCTGCAGGGGCCCCCGCGGGCCCGGGGCGGGCTTTGTCTGCCGCGGCTCCTCTTTGGGAAGGCGCCAGCCCGGGTACAAGATGGCGGGGAAAGGGTGGGATCGCAGGCGCTCGCCACGCGGATCGGCCCCGCTCTGCCTGCAATGCAGCAGGGGGAGGGGCAGGAGGCGGCGGCGACACTGCGAGCCCCCCGCCCTCGCCCCGGCCACCGAATGCGACCCCCCGCCGGTGACCCCGCGCCCCTCTGGCCCCGCCGCTTCTGTCTGGCGGCTGCATCCTCCGCCTTACTCCGCAGAGCCCCGGCCGCGGCAGCTGCAGAAAATGGCTGCCAAAGCGGCGCCAGTCGCCACGCTACCACGGGCGGGGGGCGGGCTCCGCGGCCGGCCCGCAGCCCCGCTCCCTTCCGCGTCCCGGGACTCTCCGCCCGGGCGCCCGGACCCTCGTGGGCACCGGGGAATCTGGGGCCGCAGCGGGGGGCGAGAGGGAAGGGGGAGGGGCGGTTACCTGCCAGAGGAGGGGGCGGGGGGTGGAGGGTGGCAAGGGGCCAGTGCTAGGAGGGCGCTGTCTGTCTTAACACCCCCCCCCCAATTCCGCATGTCCCGTGCCCTCGCGAGGTCGCGGCGCCCGGGTGGGGCAATGCTAATGGGCTGTTGACCTCGGTGACCGCTTGCAGCCCACAGTCCGCACCGCCACCCCTCCCCCGCGTTGAGGCTGGGCTGGTGAACCCTGACGCCCCCTCAACCCCCCGCCACCTTCGGCGAAAAATAAAAAATAAATTAAAAAGCCGTGTGCGTGCTGACTACAAAACGACCCAAGCCCGGAACTCCGCGGAGAAGATCCGGGTGGATCCTTCGGCGCCATGAGCCGAAGCGGCGGCGGCAGCTCAGCAGGTGCCGCGAACTCACCCTCTTCTCTGCAGGGAGCAGACCCCGACCCCTGCCTCCGCCCAGCCTAGGGCCGCCGCGGGCGCCTCCTTGGCGCCCGCGGCCACCCTGCCTGACACCCGGGCCCAAGCACGCTTCTCTGGGCGCCAAGAGGAGCCCGGGGCTCTAGAGAGAGGTGTCCAAACGATCTGGAGAATGGGCCGGGGGGCGCACCAGGGAGGGAGGGAAATCGTCCCCCGGACCCCCAGGGCTGGTAGTGCTGGGGAAAAACGAAAAGTGCGAACAGAGGACTTGTGGGTGGGGTTAGGTTCTGGAGCCCGAACCACTTGACGCAGTCGAGCGGGTCTGTAGCCCCCTCTTATTCCAATCGGGAGAAATCCGGGGCGTAGTGAGTCCAGCTGGCCAGGAAGAGGTGTTCCTGTAAATTGGGACTTTATTTTCCCCTCTCTGCAAGTTTCTCTCACCCCTCCCGCCAACTGCGTACTCAGCTCCAGCGATTTCACCACTACTGGCTGGAAACTTCAAATTCAATACATAAAGAGGGCAGGGACCAAGAGCCAACAGGTCAAGGAACGGGGTTTCCAGATTAGAGAATGGCTTCTGCTCTTGAAGTTTAAGAAAAAAGAAGCACACGTAAGGAGACACCTCCCCGTGACGGGAGAACATCTGGGGCCCTCCTCCCTCCCCTCTCTGGGCGAAGGTATCCATCCACCTACCTAAGCACGCAGAAACTTGGGGTTGGAGATTTAATATGAATGACCTGGCTAAATGGGCGTGGGCAGGTGCGGGGCAGGGATGGGCTACGTGGGAGTATCAGGAGGCTGCACCCGGGCATCCACGGATTTTTCCAGGGCTCAGAGAGGTCTCCATGGCAGAGGTCCAGCGTTGGGCGCAGACCCACACAAATCCTCTGCCCCGAGGGCATCCCCAGTCACTGCGCGGGAGGGAAACTGCTTTCTGCTAGGCTAGACATCGCGGCAGAAAATCTCAGCCAAGGTCGGGGAGGGATATGTGCTGGCACCAAGGGCTGCTGCGGCCGCAGCGCTTCCTTCCGCAGAAACAGCGAGGAGGAGGAGGCGGCCAAAACTAACTCCATCCAGCAGGCAGCGCCCTCCTCAATCTCGCGCCCGCGTTCCCTGGCAGAGCCCGCTTCTGCCACCTTCCCCGGGGAGGGTCCAGGCTGGGGAATTTGAGTTTTGGAAGAGAAAGAGGGCGAAGGCGAGGAAGGATGCCCAAGACCGAGCAGAGGTCACGCAGGTCATCGTTCTCCGTGTCCCATCCCCCACCCGAGCCAGGTCTCCTGTGCGACCCCCACCTGCGCAGGGCTCCAGGCACAGGCTTCCCAGTAGAGGGCATCGCTCAACGCCTGGGCTAGGCGGCGGCCCTAGAGGCACGCTCTGTCACAGGCAAAGTCCCAGGGCGCTAAGGTGCTCATTGTCTTAGCTGTCCCCTTTGGTTCTCCTGGGGACAAGTGCGAGTCCCCGAGAGGGTAGCTCTGGTCGCCGCGGCGTCGCTAGGAGAACACGCGCTTCGGAACTGGTTACCACTCGGGAGGGGTCAGCTGGACACCTGTGCGTGCGTGCGCGTGCGCGCGCCTCTGAGCGCGAGGGAGGGGCCGAGGGGAGCCCCGGGAACCGCTGTGCGTTTACTGCCCGAGTTTGAGGCAAGCCCAAGCCTCAGGTCCACGGGAATAGGGACGTCTTCTTCCTCCACTGGCTCCCGTCCAGCGGGTGGGCTCAACGCTGAGCACCTGGCCTGCATCCCGCAACCTCCAGTGCACTGCGTTCTGCCTGAAAACCCGAGGGTGGCTCTATCAGTGCATTTTTCTCCCTCACGCAGCTTTCCCTCCACAACTGGCAGTTTTTTAAAACAACCTTTAAATGAGACATCGATTTATTATTATGATTGCATTCAGAAATCCAGCCCGAAGGGACACCCTGGGAGATAGTAATTTGGTGGTACCTAGGGCGGTTTGTGGTTTAGCACATGCCTAGTTCCGTAACCACATTTCTCCGGCAGCTAATTGCTCTGATTACCTTTGGGGCGGGAGAGGTGAGTATGTTGCTGGCGGAGGGGAGACTTGGACTGTTCCCAGAGCCCCGTGCGTGCACACCGTGGACCTGATGCTGCAGCGGCAACCGCAGCAGCAACGCGCGCGCACACACACACACCCTCCAGCTCCCCTCCCGCATCCGGGCCTTCCCGCTCCTCCGTCGCCGCTCGCAAGGGTTTGGGGAGGGGGTGCGTGGGGTAGAGGTGGAAGCGTGAGCGGAGGAGGCGAGAACAGGCTGAGCGGGAGGAAGAGAATGACAACGAGGGCGAGGGGGAGGGGGAACAGCCGCGAGGAGAAAACTTGGGGAGGGTCAGGCAAAAATGGGGGTAAGCAAGGAGAAGGGTGCGGAGACGAGAGGCGGGGAAGCCGCGGGAGAAAGAAAGGGAGGTGGTGGGAGCGGGCGGGGGCGGCTGGCTCGTTTCCACTCGTGAGAGCCGGTTGCCGAGAGACGCGCGGGCCAATGAGCTAGCACCAGCTCAGCCCGGCGCCCGCCGCGTGCCCTTATATGGTGCGGCCGCTCGGCGGGCGCTCGCGCACATCGCCATATAAGGGCAGGAACCTAAATACAGGCTATACCTTGTTCTTCGCTCGCCCGGCCGCGGCCTCGGCGATCGATGAGCGCGCCGCCGAGCGGGCTGCGGCGCGCGGGTCCCGGGAGCCGGCGGGGAGGGGGCTGCGGCGGCTGCGCGGCTGGGCCAGATGTGGCTGGCGCAATGGCAGCGCGAGCCAGCTGTGGCGCTCGGAAGGTGTAACCCGCCGCCTCCAGTCTCCCTCTTTCCTTTCTCTCCCACTCCCACCTCCCACTGTTTCCAAGGTGCAGATGCAAATGAACCAGAATTGACATCTAATTGCTTTTGTTTATAATAATAATAATGTGAGCGCGTCTGTGTTAAGTCTGAGCAAAGGCCCAGGATCACAAGAAACCTAGCCCCACGCTTGGGAGCTGGTACGGTGGGGAGGAAAGAAAGCTGGACTGTGATTTGAAGGTTCGAGTTCCCCTCGGCTTTCTCCTGAGGCCTGGCCCATGATGCCGTCAGCTGAGATCCAGCGCCCCTTTTTCTCCAACCTCCTCGGCGCCAGGCCTGGCGCAAGTGCCAGGCCGGGGCTCGAGAAGCGGGAGCTGCGTGTGGCCCGAGCGCAGAGGACTCACGGGCTCGGTGCCCGGGCGGCCCAGGCAGCCTGGAGCCAGGGGAGCGGCGGGAGGCAGCGGTGAGAGGCGTTGCCGTCACACCTCTCTCAGCGTCTTCTCTGTACCTGCCCAGCTCCTGGACGGCAGGCTACATGCTACCCGAGGTGACAGGCCTGGCAGGTCCGCGGCCCAGCAACGCGATTGGGCTCAAGGAGGCGAATTCAGACAGCTGCGAGAAAGAGGGCCCGCAGGAGGTCTCTTTGAGAGAGGAGGTTGGCCAGAGGGTAGCCTCAGAACAACTGGTCAGCCTCAGACATCTCCGGGCTCCTGCGTAACCCTTTGACCCCAAAGTCCTGTCTCCAGCTTGTTGCACTGCTTGCCTTCTCCCTTCCCACTTATGACCAGTTTCCTAGCCCACCCAGAGAAGACTTTTGGCCTCCTCCAGGCGAGGGTCTGGACCAGGAATGGCCCCTGGCCAGGATGCCTGCCAGCCTGGAAGGAGCCTCAGTGGTGTGATGACATAGTTTTCCTGCCAGCGGAGTGGGTGGGACATAGCTTTGCCAGTGAATATTGTTGGAGACCCCACATAGCTTACCCATGGCTCCCCACTGTGTACCGGGCTGAGGCCTTTTCTTCCCATGCTGGCGGACATGAGAGACTCCCAAAGAGTCTTGCCAGAAGGCTGATGGTCCTGAAGAAACCTATGCATCTGGGCCAGTGGCCCCCAGAATCTGAGAGACCCATTCCCCATCACCCAGTGCACCGGTGCCTCAGCTGCCTCTCTCCGTGCAGTTTGCACTGGGGTTGTGTCCACCTTGCCTTGGCTTCCCCACTGCCTGGAGATGCCACAGAGAGAGCCTCTTCCCTCTAAGGAGGCCATTTCCAGTAGCATGATGCCACCTATAGAGTGTACCTGGAATTAGTCCCAGCTGCGGCTATGCCTCCAGCAGCCTGGTGCTGTACTGGAACTGGAGGGAAGATAATGCTCCCTCCTTGTCCCCAACAGGTTGGGACTGGAGAGGTAGTCTCGTCACCCAGTGCTTCCTCCAGGACTCTTCCTCTTGCCTTCTTGGACCCCCCCCCCCCCGCAGCTGTTTAGTAGTTCTGCGCCTGGCATTATTTGAGAAACTGAGACCAGAACCTGGCACAGCTGGGGCAGGAATCCCCGGCTCTCCCCGGGAGTCCCTGTGATTTCCCAACAGTCACGAGCTCCAGGGTGGTGTGCTGGCTGAGGCATCAGTGGCCAGCTGTCAACGGTGAACAAGTATTTTCTAAAAGTTTTGGAAGCCCAGTAAACCTGACCACACGACCCCGAATGTACAGAATGGGGAAACTAAACAGGCTATTCTAAGGCTACATGCTCCAAATGACCCTTTTACAGGACAAACTGAAGTCAAGAAGGGGGGAAAATGACTTACCCAAGGCATCTCAGCCAGTCAGGGGTGGAGCAAGCACAGGTCTGAATCCAATTTTTTTTTTTCATTCCCCATCCACTGTTGTTTGGATTATCCAGGCATGTCTCGGCACAAGCTTCCATGTTTGAATGGCTTGGTGGTCCTGGAACCCTGGAGCTGGTGCATGAAGTCCCATGATGGCTGCCCAACTGATTTTACCTGCGCCTTGGAACTGACTGCCTTTGATGGCAGCTAGTGGCTCTTCCTGGATGGCTGGGGAGGAGGGGGGCCAGAGGCAGGAAAACTCTGTTGGACCCTGACCTCAGGCTGTTGGGCTGCTGGTCTGGCAAGAGTCTGGGAAGTCCCAGGGTCAGTGACCCCAGCTGCACCCCAGATGACTCTGTCATGCCAAACACCATGGCTTGGAGCAGCAGTGGGGCGTGTCTAGCTTCCTGCTGTGCCTGGTTCCAGTACCATGACACCTCCTCTTAGGCACCGCAACTCCTGGGTGACAGACCTAAGTCAACCCTGTCCTCAGCTTAACTTGGTCACCAGTAAGTTACTTAGCCCCTATGAGCTTGTTTCCCCATATTTAAATGCGATTACTGAATTCTCCCTCTTAGGACTGTGATGAAGAATAGAAGAGTTCAGAAGCTTCCAGCGAGAGCTTAGCATGGAGCAAGCAGCCATTGCTCAGCAGATGGAAGCTACATCTATCCACTCCCACCACTCCTGCACACCCTCTTGTGCCAGGCTAGGCACAAGGCTCTGCTAGACAAATGACCATAAAGCTTCATGTACATTTGAGCCCATGTAGAAACATGGGAAACTCCGTGTAGAAACTCCCAAGCACTCTCCAGTGGGCTCCCTTGGGCAGCTAATTTGTGGGTGTCAGCTCCAGCTTCCACCTTATCCTTGTATAAATTTCTCCAGTCAGTACTCTCCAGTTCTAGCCTGGATCCATCCTCTGCTGCAACCCAGAATCCAGCGATCTAGCCCTGGGCTGGCTTTCCTGAACACCCCTAGGAGCTCTCTGGTGTAGACTGCACCAGGATCTTTCCCTCTGGGGAAGAGAAGTGCCTGAACCCACAGAGGCTGGAAGAAGCACTACCTTACTGTAGGAATTTGAACCTGGGACCTCTTTCCTCATCTTAGAAAAACAGCACGTGTGTGTGTGTGGGGGGGGGTCCTGCCTTCCTGGGGTCCAAATTACTCTCCATGTGGGTCCACTAGAGGTACCTATCATAGCAACAAAATGGGAAAGACCCTGCCAATTTGGCAGTTGGGAATACTGATTTTTCCAGAGAGGAGGGAAGCCTGCTGATCTTGTGGGGCAAAGGCTGAAGGCACTTTCTTGGATTCCCCTGAGCTGGAAACTTGGGCTGGACAGCGGTTGAGAGCCTCAGCTGGAGGAAGCACGGGGATTAGCCTACAGGTTTGGAGTACCCTGGGGTGGGGCGGGGGGGAGGCTCTGTCTGAGGCTCCAAGCCATCTCCCCCAAGCCACCTCTCCTCCACTTCTGCCCATCTTTCCTTCTCTTCCCTCACACCTGCCTCTGGCACACCCTCGCTCTCAGGATCGGATCCCCACGGTGGATATTGGCTCACTAGTCACCTGAGACAGGCCACTGCCCCACTCGCTTCTGAGTGGTCCAAGCGCCTCTAAAGCCCAGCTGGCTTGCTGCGATCCCCGCATCCACTGCCCTCAGCCTCTCCATTTCCACTGGACCAGTCCGCGCTGACCCGACTAGTGCAAAGTGGGGTGCGAACTTTTCGCCTAATCACACTGGGGACTTTGCTCTTAGAAGCTTCCGCCTCCCGGGAGGAAAGCTCACCACCTCGCTGCCCCGCACTGAGGCTTGCGACAGTGACTCGGATCCCAAAGCCTGGCGCCCGGCGCCCCCAGGTCGCGGGCGCCGTTCCAGCGGGGTGGCCAGTGCCTCTTTCCGCGTGGGCCGCTCTTTGTTCTCGGTCGGTTGGGCCCGGCTTGGCTCCGGTTCTAGGGTCAACGAATCTATTACTCCGGACTTTGCAGGCTGGATGGCGCTTCCCTCAGGAGGAGAGGCTGCTCGCGGGCTGGAGAAGTTCGATCCCTCCCCTAAGCTTGCGGTAGGGGGTGGCGGTGCGGTAGTGGGGAGGACTGTTTAGGGACCCACTGCCCGGGGCTGCTAGAATACTTGCAGCGGCTGGAGAACGAGGTCTGCTAGGGACCTCCTTCAGACTTAGATTTCGGAAGCTGTTAAACCGGCAACGCCCGGAAAGTCGGACTCCTTTCTCTACTCTTCATTGGGTGTCCACCCTACTCTCCCCAAAGGAGAAATTGAGGCTGAAACCTGGATCTGGGATTGGGAGGCCAGGAGCCCCAATTCTCCCCACGTTTCCCAGCTAGGAAAAGACTTGGGGGAGGCTAGAACCTTTGCTCCGGTATTCCAGGGGTGCCCTTTCCCCAGGGCACCCCTCCCCCTAGGGAAGAAGCTGTGCTATCACACCCACCGCCAGGGGGAAAAAAAAAAAGAATACCTCTGGGGTCGAGCTGCACCACCCAAGGAGGTGTAAAAAAGGCAGGATGGAAGCTGCGTCCAAAAGGCAGTGAGAATAAAAGCAGAGGAAAGAGAAGGATGGAGGGAGGGCTAGCTTACTGTCCCAACCCAATAGTCGCGACTCTCAGCGACACCCTCTCCCGCGCCGGGAGGTCTGTTGGCGCCCTCCTTCCTTTCCGCGGAAACAGCCAGTCCCTAGACCGTGGGCTAACCCTCCGCCCATTTCCCCTCTCGCTTCCCCACTTCACTCTGCAGGTCGCTTCACTCTCAGCAATTCCTAATCCTGCTTTCCCTCTGCAACTCTGATTTTAAAAGAAATATAAGAACTACTTCAAAAGGAGTGACCGCAATGGTGGCTTTTTCTGCCACCTCCTTAATTAAACATAAAACTTCTGTCCTTTTGGAAGAGATAGGGAATTCCTGTCCACAGCGCGATGCAGGGAGGCGGCGCGGGGTTGGGGGTGGGGGTATGGATCTCCCACCCTTATGCACTGTGCTGTCTGCGTGGTTTGCTGGAGAAGACAAGACTGACCTTGGAGGGAACAAGTCCTGCTGAAAAAAATCCTCTGGAGCCCAGAATAACCCTGAAAGTGGCCCCACGATTACAATTCTGGTCCAAGTCCATTTACCATATTTATTTGTGGATTTCTCCCTCCCACTCCTCTTCATATTAAAAAAGATCAAAAAGACGTTTTAATGTATAAAAGATGTTTCCTCCACATAATGCCCTCATCACCACCCACATACCTTTTTTTTTTTTTTGCTTTGAATCCAAGGACTTTTGCTGCGCCAGTCGTTGCGGCGACCGTCCCAGAGCAAGGAAGTGCTTCCTCTTGATCTGTCCAAAGGGTGGGGAACTGAGCCCTAGAGGGGCCAGGCCAGAGGCCCAGAGCTCTGATCTGCCGGATACCTCCTTAATCCTTGTCGAGACGCTGGTCTACCTTGTCTCTGCCCAGCGCTATTTTCAATGTCGACCTGCTTATATCCCCAGCAACAGTACATGCTGTCCCTGTTTCTTGGGCCACTGAACCTCCCACGATGACTGGGGTAATAAATAGTGTTTTCCAGGATTCCCACGGTGGCTCAATCCTTCACCCATTTGGCCAGAAAGTAGCTAAACTTTAGATAAATAACAAGCTCAGCTGTGAACCTGACGTTTCCACTACTTTAAATTTCACCGCTCCCTGGTCCTGGTCAAGAACCCCATACTCTCAGCAAAATCAGTTTTTCTTGCCGTAAGCCTCTGTTTTCAGGATCTCAAGGACTAACTGAAGAAATTAATTTTGCAAAAAAAAAAATTAATTTTGCCTCTGATTACTGTGTTATTCTAGATAAGCCATTATTATGCAAATGAGAGAGTGCGGCTTTCAAGTTGAATAAGAACGACGCCGGGTAGCGGCGCAGGACTGCCCCAGATGTTTGCATAATTACTTCTGCCCCAACTTCGAGAGTGCAAAATGTCAAGGGAGGAAGTGGTGCGGGTAAATACGGTACCACTTCCCTCAATTTGATTTCTTAGAGAAGGGCGGGGAAGCAGATCTGAGGCTTTCATCTGGAGCGAGAGAAGGCGTCCCGACTCTCTGGCGAGGGTGTCCCAGCCCGAGTGGCCGTCGACGCCCTCCCCCTCGCGGGTGAGCCATCCCGCAGCCAAGAGTAGCCGGAGAGACCCGGGTCTCGCCGGGGCAGTGAGGCGCTTGCGCGGGGTCTGAGCCGCCGCTGGCCGCGCGCTTTCCGGCAGCCCGGGAACCGGCAACTCGGCTTCTGGGCGTGCGCGGAGCCTGCGCGCTCTGGACGCTCAGCCTCGACGCCCGTCCGACCTGGTCTGGTCCCCGACAGCGCCCCCTCCTGGGGCTAAGGCTGGGGGTGCACTTCGGGAGCCCCGGCGCGGGGCTACAAGGAAAGGCACTGATCGGGGCCGAAAGGACGCCGAGGTTCCATCCACCTCCATCAGAGGCAAGAAGTCCGGACCCTCCCAAGAACCGTCGCCTTTTCTCCATCGAATCTCAAACGTCTGCTCCTAGGGTTTTCCGTATGCCTCCGCGAGGGCGAACGCGTCGGCGGAGCTCGGCCCGCGGGGGTTCTGCGGGAGCACCCAGACTTATCCCCTCGCCCCCGCAACATGTGCCTTCTTGAAGGACCTGGCCGGCTCTTGGTCTTTCTGATCTCTGAAACGGGAGACTGGACGTTGGCACTTCTCAGCGTGAACAGCCTCGCGAGGAAGTGGTACTGGCCGAGGAATCTCGAGTTTGGAACTAACTCGAGGTCCCGAGAGCACCATCAAAAAGTCACTTCAATTCCTTCCGCTTGGGGGCGGGGTAGGAAGTGAGCCTCAACGTGAAGCACCCGATGGAGTCCGAGGCATCCCTGCAGATTCCCTGGGGGAGGGAGCGAGCCTGTGGGGTTGGAGAGGGCAGTGCGGCGACCAGTTGGTCGGCATTGCTGGCTACCGAAGTGCCTACCCTGGCAAAGGTCGGATTCTAGGGAGCCCAGACCTCGCTGAGCGTAGGCTCTGGGGCTACCAATCTTCACCCGGTGTCTTCCCTTGGGAAGTGTATGTTCCCTGCCTCCTGATGGATGGGGTCACCAGCGGGTAGTCAGCACAGACACACGGACCCTGCCTAGTCACTGCAAGGCCAAAGCTTTCCCCGTGCAGACAGAATCTGGAGTCAAACTCCCCTCCTGGAGCATCTTGAATCACAGGCTGAAGTCAGTGAGTCAGTGAGCCCTCAGGCCAAGGCTGACGCCGCAGGGGAGTTCTCGAGTCCCGGGAATCTCGGGGCTAGGAGGCTTCGGATAACACCTTCCTCTAGGATGGGGCGCAAAGGCTTTGACCCTTAGGCTACCCATTTGTCTCTTGCGGCTCTGCCACTCCTCCATGCCCTCTTCGCCTCTCCCACTCCCGCCCCGGCTTAGGCCCGTCGAGTTTGAGCCCCTTCTTCAGGGCCGACGGAAACCGAACACCCAGACCCATCTGTTTTCGGTCCCCCTTCCATCCTGCGGGACAGGCACGGACATGCAGTAGCTCAGGTCTCCCACCCACCTAGGACCTATCTCCCCTTGCACCCCGCCAGCCCCAGGGTGCCTCCGGGCTCCTGGAGCGGGACTTCGCACGCAACACGAGGCTGCCTTCCTGGAGAAGATTTGGGGGATTTACCCCGCGGCGCGCGTGAGCGCATGCGCGCCAGCTTCAGCGCTGTGCGCGTGCTCCCGCTACACCGCACCCGCACGGAGCTGGGCCTCCGCGCTGCCGGAGTCGCGGTTTTGGTAGCGAGCCCACCTGATGCGACGCCTCCCCGGGCAAACATCCTAAGAGGCGAATTTAGACTTCGTCTAAGGAGTCTAAGAAACAATTTCCCTGGGAGGGTCAGTGAGCACCCAGCTCCCTCTTTGTGGGTGCCCCTCATGGGAGGCAGGGACTGCTCTGGCTGATACTGGATTCCTTGAGGGAAAATCACCCAATCCAGACCCACCAAGTCTCATTAGCCTGACCTGGCCCCAGAATATTAAGAAGGACAAGTGTTACAGTAATAATGAACGTTTGTTGAGCGTTTACTTATGCCTGATGGTGTGACAGTGCTTACAAAAATTTTAATATTTCTTTTAAAAAATAAGAATTATGGGGACAGAAGCACAGAGTGGCTAAGTAACTGGCACAAGGGCACACAGCTATTAAATGAATTTGAACCACTGGCCCTGGAGCCCACAATTTTAGCCACTGTGCTCTGTGATGAAGGAAAAATAAAGACTTCCACCATCATCCAGCCTCCAAGTGGGTTGATTGGGCTCCTAGAACTTATCCTTCACTCTGTTGTTCCAGTCTGGTTTTTCTTTCTTCTGATGGCCCAGATCAATATTTCTGCTTAGCATGGTCAGGTTGCTCACTCTGACAATGAGACCACTGTCTTCTATGGCCAGTTCCATTGGCCCCTTCTTACCTTGAATAATTTCCATAAGCCAGGAAGAAGTGAAACATCTAGAGGGTCCCAAACTCCTGTCCTACAGTATCAGAGAGCATTGGGCTTGGGACTCCTCACACAGAACCCCTGCTGTGTGCCCCTGGGCAAGTTATTTGGCTTCTCCGTGCCTCAAGTTTCCTCATCTGTAAGATGGGGATTATGGCATTACTCTCATCTGGTTGTTGTGAATGTTAAGTGGGATAATGCAGCTGCTCAATAGATGCTGCTTGCCCTGTAGGGCTGCCATTCATCCTGTGATTTCAGGGGGGGGGGGCGAAGTCAAAGGTTATGTTGCTTCTAGAGTATGTGCAGGCTTGTGAGAAATGTGCAGCATGGTCAGCCCTTTAGTATCCTCTGCAAATTATTCTAGTGTTTCTCTGACACCCATTGAAAGTCTACTCGGAAGAAGAAAATGGGACAGGAGAGGTGGCAACTTCTTGATTCTGGGAAGGACTAAAGGCTGGAAACCTCTAGTTAGGTTCCAGGCCAGAAACCTTGGCAGCCTCCCTCCAGTCACCATTCAGCCTGTCCCGGGTCGAGTCTTTGGGACTTCTTTGCAAGGTGTTGGATCACCTCTGCCTTTCCCCCTATAGCGGGCGAACAGCCTTCCCAGAGGCATCCGGCCCTGGCCCAAGCATGGGGGCGGCAGAGTCGGAGGACGCCTAACGGGCTCAGGGGCTGCTGGTGGCAAGCCACGGGCCGCAATCGCCGCACACGCGGCCACGCTCGGAGCCACCCGTGCTCGCTTCACAGCCTGCCCTGCCGTCGCGCCGGAGGCAAATGGTTGATTTCTAAATCCGCCCGCGTCCGCGGCCAAGACCGGGCAGGTCCGACACCAGCCAAGCCGCAGAGCTGAAACGCTCCCAGTGAACTAGCCGAGGCCCGGCCGCATCCTCCAGCTAGAGGACGCGCTGGGGCTTGTTGGTTTGGCCGGCGACCCAGGAGCCGAGCCCGTCACCCCGGTCGCCCTTCCCCTTTCCTCCCCTCGGACCGCGCCAGCCTCGAGGACTCCTCCCCGGGGCTGAGTCCGCGGGCAGCGGACACTGGGCGGCCTAAAAGGGCCCTGGACTGGGGGCGGCCCTCAGGTGAAGGAGGCTGGCGCGAGGGGCACGGGATCCCGACACCTTCCGGAGACTGGACCGAGGGCTGGGGCTGGCTTCCAGAACCGGCAGCAGGTTCTGGGAGCACTTTGTCGGGAAGCGAAGTGGCAGGCATGTGCCCAGTTCACCGAAACGAGTGCAGAATCGGGCAGTAGACCTAGGGGGTCGGGAAGCAGGTGGCCCGATGTGGGCGGGCGTCTGTATTTCTACAAACAAAGGAACAGGGCAGCTCACCCCGGAACTAGGGGGTGGTGGGAAGACTGCTAAAAGAATCGCCGACAATTTCCTTCATAAAAATGCGATCTGAGAGCATTTGATTTCCACTTTCACTCCCCCTCGCCCTCCGCTCCGACACACGCACTGTCTCCAAAGACACTCAAATTGCAGCCATATGGGGCTAAAGTAATAGGAAGCAGTTACCTTATTTACTGAAGTGGCAGCGCACTCAAACTTGACAGCCGCAGCCGAGGACCGTGGGGCAATGAAATTAAGAGCAGAAGGTTCTTGTTCTTTGAAACTTTGTTTTGTTTACACCCAGGGGTGCACGCGGGAAAAAGTTATCTGACTTTGAAAGATAAAAGAGGTTGTGTGGAGGAAAGAAGGGAGGTGGCGAGAGTTGAGTGATGAGGAAGGCAGGTCCAAGAAAGGTGGGGAGCCGGGTTCCTTCTTACCTTGGTTTCTAAGTGTCACCGCCTGATTACTTTGAAAGAAGGGGTAGGGACTCAGCGGGAAGGATGCCTCTACCCACCCCCAATGCTAGCATCCTCCATTGCAGGTACAGGCAACCTCCCTCGCCAACCAAGGAGGCCCCAGCTCTGGGTTGCACAAAGACTACAAGCCCATTTCTCAGACTTCTTAGTCTCCAAACTGTCGGGGCGTCGAGGTCACTCAGTGACCGGTGTTCACACTCTCTCCAATCCTGCTGTCTTGCAAACAGATGGCAGCAGTGCGCTAGTCAGGAGTGAGACACCCCCCATCACCAAACCTGGGGTTTATCCCCCCACACCGCGGGACTGAGTTTCTCTGCAGCGGACAAGAACGGGGCTTGGTCTGATTGTTCTCAGGTTATTCTATGCCTCTCCTTTTCTTCAGGATCGAGTTCCACCTTTGCTGTGGGTGCTGTAGGAACCCCCGACGTTTGCAAACTCAGACACCTCCAAAGCGCTAATTTTGTTCAGGAACAAGTGTTTTCACAACCAGGCATAAAGACAGGCAGAATAATGCGGGAAAGCAAAAAAAAAAAAAATTACTAAATACCCTCTGGAGGAGTGGCCGTGCACAACAGCGCCAGGGTTTTCATTTCCCACTTGAAGCTTCGGAGGCGCTTAAGCAAAGAAGAAAGAAAAGGGAGTGAGAGAGGTACGAAGGAAGAAAGAAGGGAAAGAAGGAAGGAAGGGAGGGAGGGATGGAGGGGAAAAGGAGGAAAGAAGAGAAAGACAGGGAGGGAGGAGCTGAGCTAACTTTTTCAGCGTGAAACTGAAACCATCGACCTCTGCACGCCTCGAGCAAACTCTGGGTCTGTAAAGGCACCCAACGCAAACACAGCTCGCGGGAACAGCGCTCCAGAAACCCTATCAGAAGGGAAACCACCACTCTTTGCGGGCGCGGGCCGACTCGCGAGGGGTGGGGGAAGGACGGGGGTGAGGGGGGCGGTGGCGAAGCCCCTCCGTTCCTCCAGCTAGTTCGGGACAGGCTCCCTCCTTCCGGCTCCAAGGTGGCCCTGAGGCTGCCAGGGGAATTCAAGAGACCGGTGCGTGGCTGGCACAGCCGGGCAGCCGTAGCCCACAGGGGGCAGCGAATTCCAAGAGGCTGCGGGCGGGGCGTGCAGAGCGACCCGGGCCCAGGGCGGAGGGTGGGCTTTCTCTGGGCGGGGAAACCAGACACTTACAGGCGGCTGAGGCCGACTTTATTTTTACTGCCCAAACTGTTGGAAAGTATTTAAGCTTAAACAGAAACAGCTGTATCGCTGGCACCGGCCAACGAAACTATTTGTTACCGGGAATGACTTTTTATGATTAAGGACCCGGCCGTCGGCGGCCTCTCGCGGGCAGCCCGCGCGGGTCGCCAGGGCTATCTAGGCGTCGCCAACTCGCTGTTCGTTAAGACCGAACGGCCAGAGAGATGAGACTGTTCACCCAGAGCTCACCTTGTAAAGTTTGAGCAAGGCCAAAATCTGGACCCCCGCCCCATTTCCAAGGGTGGGGGCGGGGAGTGCGGGAGTGGGAGGGTAAGAGTGGGGGCGGGAATCTCTCCCGTTCCTCGCACCCAGGACCGCGCCGCACCCGTCGCGCACCTAACTTTGGACAGGAGGCCGGTTTTCCGCTCTGGGCTTCCTGCCCTTTCGAGTCAGACTCCTTGGCTCGCCTTTCCTCCTTTCTCTTGTTCTCCTTTTTTCTCTCTTTCTTCCACCACATCCCTCGCCAAGGGAAACTGCTTCCAGTCAAGTTTATCACCGATGTTTTAACTAAATCGTGGGTTCCGAGGAGTGGGTGCTGTTACTTGCAGCTTGGGCGGTAAGAGAAAAAGGTCGGGGATTGCTGGGCCCAGACTGGGGCTTCTGTCTCTGTCGCTGCCACCCCAGCCACGGGTCACCGCGAGCTGAGCAGGAGCGTGCAGTTTGCGTGTGTGCAAACGCCTGGCACGCGGGACCCGGTCCTCACCCTCTTTGCTGGACCCTGCCACCTTCGCCCCTCTTCGTCAACCTTCAGTGGACACTGTGAGGCTCCCCGGGTTTTCTCGCAGTGTCTGCCACGGGCATTGGAACGAGCTGCCAACAGGAAGAGTGAGGCACAGGCCCAGCGGGTTGCCCGGGTACGGGTGAAGCAGGGAGCTCCCCCAGTCGCGCTCCCCAACCCCAGCCAAGCTCCAGACTCTGCTTTGATGGTCGTCCAAGCCCTCCCCAACATACCCCGGCCTGGGGCAAGGAGCGGCTGGTCTGGGGCTAGCGACACTTGGGGCCAGGGACTGGCGTGGAACAGCAACGCGGGCGGGCGGCAGGGGCAGGTGGCTGCGGGTGTCGGGGACAGGTCGGGGAGGGGGCAGGAAGAAGGCGCGCGAACTCCCCCACTGGATCCTGGGGTGTGGGAAGAGTCGGGCGGCAACCGCGGGCCGCCACTGGGTCTGCTTTCGGCCTCCAAGCTGGGGGCGAGCGCTCGAGCCCAGCCCGGCTCGCAGGGCCCGGAGGGTGGCCGAGGGCAGGGTTGCGCGACCGGAGGAGACACAGGCACATTGATTTGTTAGCGGGATGGGGCTGGCGGCAGCGGGGGCAGGCCGTTGCCATGGAGACCGAGGGTCGGGTGTGCAAGCCGGGGGGAGGGGGCCGGGTGGGAAAGCTGGCGAGGGGCGCGTCGCCGGCACTAGGGGGTTCGGGCGCGGCCCGCGGCGCCCCAGCACCTGTGCATTGTGCATTGTGCGGCGCGGGCGGCGGCGGGGGGAGGGAACAGCGCGAGTCCTGGCGGTGGGGGTGGGGCGGGTTGGGGGTCGCCAAAGGGGCGGGGCCTGGCTGACACCGCCGCCAGCGTCCCAGCGAGAGCTGTGGGGGACGCTGAGCACCGGGGGGACATCTTGGCGGCGGGGGAGGGGGCCCCGGCGGGGACCGAGGGTGGACGGCCCCCCTGGCAGCCCGACAGACTGACAGCGGCCGAGCCCGCCTCCACGCTACGCCACTTCCGGCGGCGGCCCCACCCCCCTCGCTCTCAGTCTCCGGTGCGCCTCGGACTCCGCCCCCTGGCGATTGGAACGCGGGTCACGTAGCAACGCGGGGGAGAAAGCGAGAGGGGCGTGGCCCGGAGTTCGCCCAATCAGAGCGCGGGAGAGCTGGCTCTGGCCGCTCGGCTTTAGCAACGTCGTTAGCAACACGTGGGGCGGGAGGAAGCGCGGGGCGAGCGGGGAGGAGGGAGCTGCGCGAGGGAGGGGGCAGGGAGGGAGCGAGCGCGCGGGAGGGGGAGGAGAACTGACGTCAGCGGGAGAGTATTATGGTCTGTCGTGCGCTGGCTGCTGCTTTTCTGCTCCTGGAAGCGGCCAAGGGGGGAAGCGCCGAGTCAACATGGAGCTTTCAGCGGTGGGGGAGCGGGTGTTCGCGGCCGAAGCCCTCCTGAAGCGGCGCATCCGGAAAGTAGGTGCCCCCGGGCCTTGGGCCGAGCCCTCCCCTCCCGGCCCGGGTTCCCTCCCCCTGCTGCAACCCAGCTTCCCTTCCCCCAGGTCCCAGCAGCGGCCGCGGCCGCGACGGCGGCTCTGAGCCCAAGCGCTTTCCTTAGACTTGCAGCGATGCACAGATTGCATGGGTGGGGGGCGGGGTGGGGGGAATGAATGCCGGTGCATGCACTGTGTGCAGCGTTTCGTGCAGGGGGTGATGCAGCGGGCGCGTGCCTTTCGCGGTGGGATTTAGCGCATTCATTCGGTGCATGCATTTTTTGCATGTATTTCTCGTGTCCCCGTCATGCATTTTTCCCCGTGCACACACAATTTCCTTTTTGCATCTTCAGGGACGCATGGAATACCTCGTGAAATGGAAGGGCTGGTCGCAGAAGTAAGTAGGTTCTGTGCAATTCTCAACCCCAGACTGTTATTCCGGAGCTTTCTTTCTTCCTCTTTTTCCCTTTACATTGAAATACAATACAATGCAACAAGAAAAGTTACAGACATACACATACACACCCGCGGTTCTTTCTCTGCTCCCTGGACTGACGCCCGCTTCTTCCTGATTTCCTTTAGGTACAGCACATGGGAACCTGAAGAAAACATCCTGGATGCTCGCCTGCTCGCAGCCTTTGAGGAAAGGTACAGGCCCTTCCAGGCTTCAGCTTCTCACTTAGAAACACGAAGGGTGGCTCCTGTCCAGCCTCAACTGGAGGCGCACTTGGTTTCTTCACTCACGCACCCTCTTTCCCCCCTCCTTCCTTTCTGCAGGGAGCGAGAGATGGAGCTGTATGGCCCCAAAAAAAGAGGACCCAAACCCAAAACCTTCCTGCTCAAGGTAGGGTGACAGTGTCCAATGGTGGGCATCAGTGTTCTGTGTCAGTTTGTGGGAAGCAGGCCATGAGGGGTTATGAACCAATGGGGTGTGCTGTTTGTAATCCAGGAGGGAGTCCCTAGACAGGCTGTCACCAAGTCACTTCACCGCTAAGGGTATCTGAGAGGAGGGGCTTAACCAAATTAGAATTCCTTTATCAGACCCCCTCAACCATTTCAAATAGACATAATCAAATATAAGAAGGGTGCTTGTACAAATGACTGCTTCCTGACAAATCTTCTACCCCTTTGCTTCCAGACAAAGTGCTACCCCTACACTTCACCCCTACCCATATGGGAATTCCATGGCATCAGAGGGTGACCCTGGGAGGCTGGGGCTGGAAGAGGGGTCGAGGAGGTGGGGGCGGGGCAAGGGCCCTGCTCGGTTCTTGACACTACCCTCTTTTCTTGAAGGCCCAGGCCAAGGCAAAGGCCAAAACATACGAGTTCCGAAGTGACTCGGCCAGAGGCATTCGGATCCCCTACCCAGGCCGCTCACCCCAAGAACTGGCCTCTACTTCCCGGTCCCGTGAGGGCCTTCGGAACATGGGTCTTTCCCCACCGGGAAGCAGCAGCAGCACCAGCAGCACCTGCCGAGTGGAGCCCCCTCGGGACCGCGAGCGCGACCGGGATCGAGAGAGGGAGAGGGAACGAGAGCGGGAGCGTGAACGGGGCACCAGCCGTGCAGATGACAAACCCAGCTCGCCAGGTGACAGCTCCAAGAAGCGAGGTCCAAAGCCCCGGAAAGAGCTCCTAGACCCCTCACAAAGGCCCTTGGGAGAACCCAGTGATGGCCTCGGAGATTACCTCAAGGGCAGGAAGCTGGACGATACTGCTTCCGGGGCAGGAAAGTTCCCAGCTGGCCACAGCGTGATCCAGCTGGCTCGAAGGCAGGACTCGGACCTGGCCCAGTGTGGTGTGGCCAGCCCTAGCCCCACTGAGGCCACAGGCAAGCTGGCTGTGGACACCTTTCCAGCCAGGGTCATAAAGCACAGGGCTGCCTTCCTGGAGGCCAAAGGCCAGGGCACCCTGGACCCTGGTGGCCCCCGGGTCAGGCATGGCTCAGGCACCCCTGGCTCTGTGGGGGGCTTGTATCGGGACATGGGGGCGCAAGGGGGAAGGCCCTCCCTCATCGCCAGAATCCCAGTGGCCAGAATCCTGGGGGACCCAGAGGAAGAATCCTGGAGCCCTTCTCTGACCAACTTGGAGAAGGTGGTAGTCACCGATGTGACCTCAAACTTTTTGACCGTCACCATTAAGGAAAGTAACACGGACCAAGGGTTTTTTAAAGAGAAAAGATGAATATCTGGGTGGGTGATCCCAAGACCAGGGAGCAGGAGAGAGAGTGAGAGTGCAAACTTGGCATAATGCTTTTTATTTCTGGGTGGGGAGGCGGCCTTCTGGCTGGCCCTGTCCGGTCCCCACCTTCACACAACCCCTTTCCTTTCATCCCTCCCCCTCAGTTTTGGTTGGAAAGATTATCTCTAGAGTTATATTTTCTATTAGATGTAAATATGTTATTTAAGAAAAATATCTAAATATATATATTTCAACTCTTGAAGTTGTTTTATTTAAACAAGGAGAGAGAGAGACTGTGGTTTAGTTGGGGAAGACAGGCTGAGTTGGGGCAGGAGGGGGTTGACAGCCACCCAGGGCAGTAGGGAGGATGAAGACCTGGGCACTTGGCCTCTGTAGGTGTCTGGAGGGACTCAGACAGCCCACACCTCACCCCACCTCTTTTTTCCCACAGCCCCAGGGCAGACCTCTGGAACCAAGACAGGACCCGGATTTTTTTCTCTCTTCCCATTGGTTGACCAGGCCAACAAAAGATTGGCTCCCCAATCAGAAAGGGAGGAGGTGGGGTCAGTCTTTTTCCTTTTCCTATTTTTTTTTTTTTTTGGTATGTTTTAAGATTAAGAAATCTGTTGGGGGAAAAGCAAAGTTTTAACTGGAGTAATTTTTGTGTGTGTGAAGTTGAAGGTAAAAAGTTGCGGGTGGGTGGGGAGCAGCAGAGTCCCCCCAGGACCACACCAGGAAAAGCACTTTATGGGAGATGTGTGTGTTGTACACGCAGATCGGATCGTAGGTATGTCATGTGGACAAAATCTCCCAGTTCCCTCGATTCCTTTCCTTATTCCACAGAAAGAAAAGAAATCCAGCGAATCTGTTTACATTCCCGAAATGCCAGGATAAATTGGGAGGATTGCATATCGGTGCCCAGAGTTCGAGACAGTTGCTGTTTTACGAGAGAAGTGTTCGGGGGTGGACTTTTCTTATTCGCGTCTTCTAGCTTCTCCAGGAGAGACGGTGACCCCCACCTCCCAAGAAGAGTTGGACTAGTCCCCTTCCCTCGGGGAGGGCGGGCCGCCAGCTCTCCGGAGAACGCCGGGCCGGACAGGCCCACCCTAGGGGACCCACGGGGGTGGGGGGCGGCTGGGAGGGGGCTTCGCACCCAGGCCCTGGTCGCAGCTCGGCTGGGAGTGCGGAGGAGGTCTGGGCTCCAACTCGGAGCTGGGCAGGACTGGCACCCTGGCGGCTTTGGCGGGGCGAGGGAAGGAGGGGGCGAGGGGAGGTTTCCATCCAAGAGAGCGCATCAGAACTTTTCCTTTTTTTCTTTTTTCTTTTTCCCCCTTTCTTAAAAGCAAAAGCTATAATTTATAGGCCTTTTCGATTCGCGGAGTGTTCTCTATTTGAACTCGACATTCAAACTCCGCCAGAGGGGGAGGGAGGAGCGGGAGTTGGAGAAGAGACGGCCGGCGCGGCTGGGGAGGCCTGCGCGCGGCGGCGGGTCCCGGGACGCCCCCGCCCCGGCCGACTCGTGACCACGCTGTGTTCCAAGGACGCAGGACGCGCGCCCCTCTTTTGACTCAAAAGCACAAATCTGCCCCCCTCACATCCCGGTCCCTTCGAGGACTGGTCCTGCGGCCTCTTCGCCCTCCCCCACCCTTAAAGGGCCAGAGGGAATCTAACTTCCCATTGCTAGTGGAGGGAGGGGCGAGGGGGCCCGGCGCTTAGGGAGGAAGCACAGACTCCCGGCGAGACAGGCGGGGAGCCGGGACTGAGGGGGAAACTTCTCGATCCTGGGGGGACTGGGCGGGGACCCCTGCCTGGTTTCTCTTCCGCACTCCCGTATTCCCACTCCCTCTTCGCAGCCTCTCTCTCCTCCAGACTTTCTTGCCTTTGAAGTGAGGGGATAAAAACAGGAAGACGGAGTACATGATTTTTCTTTTTTAATTATGAAATTGCGCCTATAAAAAGCCCGTGGAATAGGGATTTTTATCCGCTCACATTTGTAAAACTGGTATTTTAGACTTTGTATAAAGCGCCGTTGACCAAGTGTATCTATTTAAATATCGACGCTATTTTCAGATGAAATTTCATTGAAGGGACATGTCTGTTACCGAGTGGACGGTCACTCTAGGACCCATGCCTTTACCTGGCTGCTGCCTTCCCTCCCTCCTTTCCTGCCTTCACCCTCATCTCCCTCCCTTGGGACTGACTTTGCCCCTTCCTTCGGACCTTCCCCGGCCAGCCTGGTTCTGCCCTACCGCCTATCTGTCCTGTTGTCTGTCCGTGGCCGTCCGCGTGTCTCCTTTGCTCGCTCTTGCGACGCTGACCTGGGGGTGGGTGGGCAGGGCAGGGGCCGCGGGGCTGGGCGTCTGCAACCGCGCGAGATGTGCGGGTGTTGGGTTTATTTAATTCTAAGATTTGTACAAATCTCGAATCGATCTCCGCCTCAGCTCGAGTGAAGCTTGGCACGTATCTTCTGCGGTTGTGAATGTCTGTATCCAATACCGCTTTTTACGTGTTTAAATACATACTTTGTAAATAGAGACGTGTCTCGGGTTTTGTTCCTTTTTTCCGGCCCTCGAGAAGAGGGAACAGGCGCCCCGGGAGGAGAGGACCCTTCCCTCCTCGCTCATGACCCATCCCACCAGCCTCTCTCGCCCCTATCGGCCCTGGACGATTCTGTTTCCAGTAGGCCATTCCCCAGCTGGGGGGATGCCAATCCGGCGGGGCAGAAGAGTAGGGTTGGGAGGGAGCGGTAAGTGACTCTTCTTAGCCTTCTAAAGGGGAAGGTCCTGGCTTTCCTCACCTACAGACTGCACTTCTCTGCGGTCTGGGCAGAACTCGGGGATACCGGGGAGATGGGCGCGACCTCCGGGTTCCCATTTCTCCTGGCGGGACTCCCCCGGCGCACCCCACCCCCAGGCCTGATGTCCTGGTCCCTGACGCCCCGCGCCTCGGCGCCAGGCTGCTCAGGCTTCCCCGCCTGCTCACCAGTGCTGTCCTGGGACCCGCCCCCCAGATCCACCTAGCCTTGCCAGCGCTCCCCGAATTGCAGCGCCTCGCGCCTATTGATTGAGGAATTGAGTTCGCGGGTATTGCTAGGCAACTGGCTGCTCCGAGCCGGCGCAGAGCTCGCTGATGTGATTAGTGAACCCGGAGCTGCCGAGGCGCAGCCCCGCGCCCCCCGCCCCCGCCAACCCCCCCTCCCCAAGCCTCTCAGTCCCTGGTCCGGGGGGGCAACAGCCCCAATACTGGGAGAGAAATGGTTCGGGGTAGCGCAGAGCACAGGGTGGGGTGGGGGTTCCTTAGATTTTCCTGGCCCGAGACTTTGCAGCAATGGGGTGGGGTCGTGAAGCCTGCACAGGAGAGCCGCCCTGGGGACCCCAAAGGGGCCACCGCACTGAGCGCAGTTTCACCCCCCAGCGATCTAGCAGACGTCGCCACCAGGAGAAGCGCAAATCTAGGCACACTTGGCAGAACCGGAAGGGAGGGGTGTGGGCACAAGTAGGCTGGCGCATCTCCTACTCTTGCCCATTGAGTCGGTGACCGCGCCTCTGCCGGAGCTCTCCCGCGTTGTTCCTCTAGTCTGCGGCCTGTATGTGGACCTGGGAGGGAGGGAGCGGTCAGGCACCTAGCCTTAGGGCCATGGGTCAGCCTTCCGACGTGAGGGGCTGAGACGCCGGCAGAGTCAGAGGGCCGGGAGTGGAGTGCAGTGGCTTGGGGAGGGTCGCAGCAGGTGGCCAAGCCGTTGCCCCGTCTCTCCCCAAAGACTGTCTCCCGCATTGGGCAGCCCAGTGGGCTCCTGCTTTGGGAGACAGGGAGATGGGAGGGCACCGACTCTGCCCCCTTTCCCCGGCTGTCTGGCCACCACCAGCCTTGGCCTTGATCTGGTGCTTCTCCAGCGGGTTTTGTGGGCAGATGCTCTGGGAAAGACACCAGGTGTGGAGGCCTGGGCCTGTGATGCTGCCTGGGGCAGAGGCATTCCTCTGCCTCCGAAGGGCAGGGCCATCTAGTGCTGCCGTAGCCAGCAGGGAGCTTGGCCCAGCACACACACTGGTAGAACTGGAATTTTTACGGCTCTTTGGAGAGAGAGCATTGGGTTGGTGGTTTTTTTTTTTGGTCTCCTCTTTGATGCTTAACTGTACAGATCCTAGTCGAGGACCCGGGCTGTGTGCGGGAGATTCAATAGTGAACAGGCCTGCCCCAGGACTTGGGGGTGGGGGGCTCATATTCTTTTCCGCTCTTCTCACCCCAGAATCCCCCAGGGCCAGAGGGTGCCTGGAATCCAACTGAGGTTCGAGTTGGGGGCGTCTCAGTGCTTGATCGGTCTCTACCTCTAGCCTTCGGAGTCTGGACAGGAGGAAAGAGGCTTGGGGCCGGGGCTTACTTCCTGAAACTTTGGAGACTTTTGGGGGGGTGTGTGTGTGTTTCAGAGCAATTGTGTGGCGGACCGTGCAATTCGGTTCCCTTTGGCAGCTCGGAACCGGGGGTGGGGAATATTCCTCGCGCATCCAAAGCGCCAGCGGCCCTATCTTCGCGGGTCGCGCGCGCCCTCTAGAGGGGATGGCCTCAACCCCGCTCACTGGCGCCCACCCACTCCCGGAGGCGATGCCTTTCTGGGTCGCCAGCGGAGCAGGGAACGCCTCGTCTCTCCATCCCAAAAGTACTCTAGAGTGGGCCACCGTGGGCGCCCCCTCCACGACCTCCCTTCGGCCAGGCCCTCCAGCCACAAAGGTAGGGAAGAAGGAGGTGTCCAGCGGCCGGATCCGCCAGGCACCCTCGTGCTGGATCCAGCGGCGCGGGGCTGAGCCCCAGGGAGGCCGCGGGCCGGGCCCTCGGGCCGGGTCGGGCCCCTTGGCAGCCCAGCGCATTCTTCTGGGAAGGCGGTGGATTAGGCGATCAGATCAGCAGCGCAGAAACTAACAAAGGCCAGTGTGGGTCAGGGCCCCCCCTACACGTCTGGCTGTCGCTCTGTACAAATGGGCTCGCGGGTGCCGCGCGGGTTGTTACTCTTCTAGCTTGCTCTTTCCTGGACATCCCCAATCCCTTCTGCTGCCCTCAAAAGCCAGAGGACAGGACGGCTAGGGTCGTCCCTGCCCATCTTCTCCAAAAGAAAACAACGCCAGCCTCCGAAGGCACAACAAAAGAAAACATGCCAGTCGCCTTCCCCGCAAGAACGATTTCAAATTCGCAGGCCTTTTCTGGAGCCGGCCAGAGCTGGGGGAAGAAGCATTTTTGTAGTGGGAATCTCTTCCTGAACTAAAACATTCAGGCCTTCGCCCCAGCTAGCCTTTCAACCAGTGGTGGCCAACATCCAGGCCCAAGTTCTTCTCTTTACTTCAAAGGGAGCTTCCTTCTCCCTGGAGGCTGAAATTTATGAATAAATTCATACTGAGGGTAATGCAAACCTTAAAGGACCAAGGAAGGTTATATAATAAGCAAATCGTCTCTTTATTATGAGCCATGGGTTAGGAGTCACAGAGGAACCACTGATTCAAAGCTTCTTGTGCTTCATGGCTACTCCCCTGAATTTTATAGCTGTGTCCTTTTAAAGTGTTACCACATGTGGTGAATTCAAGGGGTTGAGTAGCTTTCCAACACAGGATCATTTGGATACTGGGGGTGGGGTGTGCACATGCACAAGTGGAAATTTTGGTTTGTTTTAAAGTATTAGTTCCTGGGAGATGTCTCAAAGTGAGTTTGACTTGTGACATACTGCAGCATCCTTGGCCTCTATCTACTAGATGCCAGTAGCAATAACACTCACCCCTGCGCCCCAGTTGTGACAACCACAATCGTCTCAACATTGCCAAATGTCCCCTTCAGTGTCCAATTGCCCTCTCTGGGAAATTCTGGTGTAGGGACTCATAATCAAACCCACTCCTTTGCTTAGAAAAACATTTTTTTGACCCCATTAGAGTGGCTGAGACTTTTGCAAAGCCCTTAATTTTTTCACCCCATGATTCAAGTTAAGTATTTTGCCTCAAGAAAGGTAAAGTGAGACTGATGTTTCACTCATGACACACACCAAGCTGAAAAGTTAACAATTTATTGATATACTAAGAGTTAACAAAAAGTTAAGACAAAAACCCTGACACCATCTGCTAATGACTCTCCGCTACAAAATAAATTAACATCCATCTAAAAAGATCAGCAACCTATGGCTAGTGTTAGTTTTCCAAGAAATACTAGAAAATCCACAGAATCTTTAGATGCACGTGAGCAAAGATCTGGTCCTCTAGGCACTACCTTCCTCTCCTCCCACCCTTCCCCCACCAAACCACTGTGAGTTTCCTGGGGGAAGTTTTTCCTTTTAACTGGTTGGTCCTGACTGAATATGGGGGCTGGGCTGCTGTGCTGTTTCAACAAAGATCTTAAGTTTCCCAGGGCAATAACATATCCACTTTTGTTCTCTTTTAAAAAAGCAAACACACACCCATAGTTTAAAGTAATTAGAAGTGGCATACATGAATGATTGGGCTTTTTTTTTCTAAATTAAAAAACACAAATCAAGCCAGTGATTGGCAATGGTCCAAAACTCTGGTCCTCCCCCAAAGTTCTCTTCTAATGAAACCTCTAGGCCTAGAGCCCTCTTAGTCAGGTCAGAATTTTGAGTGTAACCCCAAACAAGGAACACTCTTTTTGGTATGAAAAATATATATATAAAAATATGCCAAATCCCCTATAGAAGACAAGACTGGCCACTCTTCCTATCCAATACAAAAGCAAACTGACAAAACAGGATTAAAACAACACTCAATATACACTGTGATGCAGTTCAGCATAGGAAACCCTGCAGGATAAAGAAACCAGTTAGATGTGTGACCAATGCCTAGCCACACACACACACACACACACACACACACACACACACAGCAGCAGCAGCAGCAAATGAAAAAGTACTGCTTTTATTTATTGGTAAACATGACAACCAACTCTGAGCATCTGTCCAACTCTTCAGCGAAGGCTGTCACGCCTGCACGTGTGTATACACACACTCACACTTACAGACATGAACCACTTGGGCTCACAAGCACCAAGAAAAAACATGCAACACAGCAAGAAGGCAAAGTGGCTGGGAGTAAGATGTTTACAGATTCAAACTTTGGGATTGAAGTAGCTGGTAAACAGAAAGGCACCTGGTCGGGGTTTGAAGACCTGGCAGCTGGAGCCTTGTAGTCAGCCCAGAAAGGGGGCGCCCTGAGGGCGGGAAGGGGAGAGCTGCTGCCGGCCTGGCTCTGCAGCCTCTAAGGCAGCACAACTTGAAGGTTATGAGCTCCTCTGATGGGGAGGCAGCCCAGGTCCCTTTAGTCACACCCAGGGGCATCTGGGGACAGGAGTGAGGCTGGTGCCAGGGGCCCAGTGCGCTGGCACCCCTTCCTTACAGACGGGGCAGTGCACTGGCATCTCTCCATCTCCTGCTGGGGTAGTGGAGGGGGCACTCTTCCCCTTTATGGCCCATTTTCCAGTTTCAGCCTAGCTGTCTGGGACCCCCAGCCCTCCGGTCTGCCCAAGTGGGCACCATTCCAATTGCAGATAGCATGGCTATCACACACGAGTCAGAAACTGCATCTGGACATCCCTCAACCAGGTCTTGGATATGGATCCGTCCCCAAAGGCACACTGCTGAAATTGATTTGGCTACACAAAAGCCGTATCTTGCTATTTGGCGTGGAGGGTGAGGGACTGGGGGGAACTGGAGTCCTGGGAGGCCTACCCTCAGACACTAGAGCCCACTGTGTCCCCTGCCCTGAGGGTTATGGGAACAACAGAAGACTCTACACCTGCTGGCTGATGTTAACTGGTAATTGAAGCAGAAATAAAGTTCCCTGCATTCCCACTTCTCTTTTTGGCATCAAAGACCAGTGACTCCACTCACTGATGCACCTCTCTGCCCCAAGTCAGTAACAGCAATTCTGTTGTTGGCTGGAATTGCCAAGACCACTTCTGGACTCAGCCATCTCTAGGGAGGCAGTCGGGCTGGCAGCTCTGGCCTTTCTGGAGACACTCTGCCAGGTGGACCACTCAGATTTGTCCCACTTCCCAAATGGTACAGATACAGCTTCTCAGCTGGGAAAGAGAACATGGAACCCCCCGAGGTGCGGCGGTGGGGGGGATTGTCAGGGGAGGTAAGTGGGAAGTGCGGGAAGCCAGCGCAGGGGAAGGGAAGCCTACTTCCAGCAGCTGCCCACATGGCCCAGTTTGCGGGGCCACGATTAGGACTAAGGCAGTCCTTGTTCCAGGTGGCAGAAAGAAGGGCAGTGGAAGGACATCCTTCTCCTGTCCCCCAAGCTTGGGAGGTTTGGGCTGAACAGCTCTGAGACCAGTCCCCTCCCTGCCCGTGTTGGACTCTGGGTCAACATGTGGGGGCTGCAGCTGTTAATCTGAGTCAGCGTGAGACAGCACCCACACCGACCTCTCTAGGGTTCCTGATCCCAACTGCCACGCCTGATGGCTAACGTTAAGGCCACAAGCCCTCAGCTTTCCGAGGTGAGAGCAGAGACAAGGAGGCCAACAGTGTCCTCACCCTTGCCGGCTCAGGCATTGTGCTGAGTGGGGCGTTCTGACCAGCATTCCCCCTTCCCCGCTCCTCCCACACCCTGAGCAGAGTCCTCCCAGGAGCGGCAGCCCCCAGGCCTTACCTCCCTGCAGCCTTAAGCAGCCCTCTCTTCCAGCCACTGGCCAGAACAGCCAAGCTGGACCTGGAGAAGACCCCTCCTCTTAACACCCGTGCCCAGGGGACACGGGGAGGCAAGCTGACTACCGCTGTCATCACAGACCACAAAGGCGGTTCAAATAAACAACGTGGTTGGGCTTAAGAAACACAGGATGCTCTTGGGAACATTTCACTGAGCCCCAGGCAGCCACCCAGACTTCCTGAGGCAAAAGGGGAGCAATGCAAAGGCCCAGAGGTAGGAACAAGGGTAAAGGCCAGGCAGCAAGGCATCATGGTGCCTCCCCTGCTAAAGTCACAGGGAAGGCCAGGTCCAGGGGAGTTCCCACTCAAGCCTGCCCCTGAAGGAGGCCACTGGCCCCTGGAGAGGATTTGGGATGCGAGCCACCAATCAAAGCAAAGCCAGAGGCCAGAGACGGGCAGGGGAGCCGGGGCAGCCAGGCGGCGTCAGTAATGTCTCAGGTTGAAGAAGCCCACGCTGGTGGGAGACTCCTTCACTGTGACGGTGATGAGGTTGGCGGTGACGTCAGTGACGAAGACGTGCTCGATGAGGCTGCGGGTGGGTTTCCAGTCCTGGCTGGTCTGGACAGACACGGAGAGGTTCTGCCCGGCGCTGGGCAGGGAGGCCGAGTCAGGGTCCGAGTCGGAGCTGCTGTTCTCCTCACCGGTACTCATCTCAGAAAGCGCGGCTGTCTTCCGCGCTTCTCCTGACGTCGGGTGGCCCTCCTGCACGGGGGCCGTGCTGCCCTTCCCACAGTCCCTCTTGCCTCCAGGGGTGGGCACAGCGGCCGCCCTGGAGGCCAGCTTCTCACCCTTGCTGGTGTCGGTGGGCAGGCCAGTCCCACTTCCTGCAGTGGGGCCGCCCCCGGCACCCTTCCCAGTGGCTGGGTTGGTGGCAGGAATGCCCTTGGTGGCTGGGGCGTGGCGGGCAACCATGCTCCCCGCTGGTGTGCCATTCTTGACACTCTGTAAGTCCAAGACCTGGAGACTTAGCTCCTGGGTGGGTGCAGGCTGGGGGCCCAGGCACCCAGCAAGGACCTTGCTGCCACTGTGGATGTGCGGGGGTCCTCCTGTGCTCCCCGTTTTCTGCTCCACAGCTCCACTCGGGGCCTTTGGGACTTTGCTTCCTGGGGGGCTTATCCCCAGCTCCCCTTTCTGCGTCCTCATCTTGAGGTCCAGCCCGAGGCTGCACTTGCCGGTCGCTGGGGCCCTGAGGGCCAGTCTGCCGGCAGCCTGGGCCTGGCTCTGGCTCATCCGGTTCATGTAGTGCACGATGGAGCTCTGCCAGCTAATGCCCCCACGGCTGGGGCTGCCGGCCATGCCCTTCATCAGGCTGGCCAAGTTCTCTGGGGTGGCCATGGCACTGGGACCACTGCAAGCCTCCTTGGCATGGGCCTTCAGGGCCGCCAGGCCAGCCACGGGGGCGCTGAGTGGAGGGGGCAGCTTGCCCGCGGGTGCCCCCAGGTCCTTCCGGGCCGTCTTTAGCACCTTGGCCAGGCTCACAGGCCTCCGGGCCGCCTTCTGCTCCGGGGGCAGGGGCTTCCGGCCCCGCTTCTTCCGGATGGGGTCTTTCAGTTCAGGCTTGGCTACCAGGATCTGGGCCTTCTTCTGAGGCACTGGGTGAGTCTCGCGGCCCCGTGGGCCCCTCTTGGCGTCTAGGTCGCTGTCCTCCTCTTCCTCTGAGGAGGAAGAGGAGGACGTGGAGGAAGAGGAAGAGCTGCTGGATTTAGATTTGGAAGGGGCGTCAGATTCCTGCAACGACAAAGGATGAGGTGTCACTTCTAAAGCCTGGTCTCCAGGGGCATTCATTGGACACCTTGGAGCCAAGCCTCTCCTGCGGCTTCCAGACCAGAGAGGTGGCCAGGAAGGTGTGATCTCACTGTCTGGTTCTGATGTCCTAAGCAATGCAGTTAGAAGTGAAACAGAACAAAGAAAAACAGGTGGCTCACAAAGAGAAGCCCGAGTGATGGACAGAAACATTCGCAGGCCGACACTGGGCCCTGGGCCTTCCAGGGGCCTGTGAGAAGCTCCCGGCCCTTGGCAGACACCTGGCACAGGGAAATTCATAACAGCACGATTCACATGTCTCAGAGGGGCAGGGTGGAGTGAAGCAGTATGTGCAAGGGCTCTGCGACCAGGACATCTTGCTTCAATCTCTCCATGTCCAAAGATGATCCCTTCAGACCCTTCCAACACACAGGAAAACAAACCACTGCCCTCCACATCACCTGGGTGTCATCCCAAACACTAATTTGACACACCTTCCTGGTTCTCAGGTCCCTGTGCAAAAGGGGTGCTTTAGGGAGACAGAGTCAACACCTGCTCTTAGCCACAAAGCTCTTCTGCCCCGAACTGGGGATGATGGAATCAAACCCAGGGAGTCTGGGGCCTCCTTGCCTGGCAGGCTCCCCACCTTGCTGCTGCTTCTCAAGCCAATGTGTGCATTCAGGCCTGGAAGGCAGTGCCTTCAAGAGAGAAATCAAAGACACATCTGTTCTTGCAGCTGTGCCATGGAGCCCAGGTATGTGCGCAACTTTTAGCTGTGCCTACTTGGCATACCTATGAGCACCTACTGTATACACGTGTTCTGTATTTGGTTCCTCGTAAGCCACTGGAGGTGAGAAAGTAGCACAGAGTGGACCTCACTGGGGTAGGAAACCAGCTGGGGTGGGGGTGGTGCTCAGTAACCCCAGAGGGACAGGGCAGGAGGTGGAGAATTGAGGTTCACTGTTGCCCCCTGCTGGCAGACCCTCAGAGTGGCAGTCCAGAGGGAAGCAGAGCCAAGGTCTTCTGAGCAAGGCAAAGACTTGGAGATGCCAGCTGGCCTCCTTCCCCCAAGCCCGAAACCCTCCTGCCACCACTTTTCACTGGGCTGGCAGAAAGCCAGCACTTGGGGGTAAGCCGCCAAATCCAGGGCAGCAGCCACCCACCTTGAGCTTGGAGTGTCGGCTGCAGGAGGACATCACAGTGTGCTTCCTTGGCCTGCCCCTCGGCCGCTTGCCTCTCTTCCGGTTCTGCACCTCCTTCTCGTGTTCCCTGAAGACAATCAGCAATCAGAGTCACATACTTTTCCTTAGGCTATCCTGGAACCCTAAGGTTTCAAATCCCCCCAGGTAGCTTATCACCAGTTTCCCTGCAAAAACATACCCTGTTAATGAACACATCCAAGTCAGAGGTGCAGATTTGTTTCATTTACATTTCAGTAAAGACAAGTCAAGAAATTCAAGCAAAGCTAGGAAAGCAATTATTCCCAGTTTTCTCTGACTCCTCTTAAAACAACCTTGTGCAAACCTGCAGGGAGATAGTCCAGCAGAAATTCTACAATGCCACTAGAAGGAGCCTTCATGGTCACGTGGTCCAACTTTCTCAATCCAAACAAGAGAGTCCAGGGCCAGGGAGGTGAGGACCACTGCCCTCCACTCCCCACCTCTCTACCTCCTGCACAAAATCTCAGTCATGGGAGCACCGGGGTAACCAAGGGGTCCTCTTCCCCACAGTCTTACCCAGAGCCAGTGCCCAAGCACATATTTCTTTCCCTGTTTCCTTTTCCTAAGTTCTTTCTGTTCCTAGACTCTGCTCTGATGGAAGTACTGGCGGCATCTGACTGTATGGTGGCTGGGGCTCAAGGCGGGACAGTGTTAACTAGCTCCATGACTCGGGGTCAGAGGGCCAAAAGAGCCACCCCCACCCACAACCCCAAAAGCATGAATTCCAGGCTACCCCAGGGGAAGAGGCTCTATCTGAAGTAGTTTCCTGGTAATTAAAATGGGCAAACACCATCTCATTGGCGCCTGTAAGGTGATCTCTCAGAGCAGCCCCAGCCGGTCTCCTAAAAGGACAGGAGCACTCTGCCGACATATTAACCTGTGCCCATAGGCCCAGAATCTGGACTTCCCCCGACAGTCAAAGACCACATCCCCACACCAAGCAAATAACCACCAGTTCTTAGATTCTGGGAGAATTTCTGGGGGTGAAGAGGACAAGGCAGAGCACCCACCTCCCAGTTTTCTCTGCCCCGTGATGTAAACCAGAGCACCTCATGGTTCTTTTAAACTCTTGCATCTATCTCTGTGACATCTACTAACCTCAGTTCTTGCCTGTTGTGCTTTAAGGAAAAGTGAAGTGAAAGACACACACTCTCTGGACAATCAGGACACTTACAGAAAAAGGTACTAGCTCCCACCCCTTGGGACCTACAGCACTTGAGTTATGAATTAAATAGCAGACAGCAAGCTTGCTGGTAAGTTTTTTCAAAGGTATCGAGGCAAGCACATGCTCATTGTCTTCTCTCTCAACCCACACCAAAATCTCTTACTTTTCCCCCCATTGCCATGGCCCATCTGAGAAGGCCCAAAACATCTTGCTAGAGCAAAAAAAATGGTGGACATAGGTTGAACCAACAGAGAACAGCTGGCTGGACTGACCCCATCTGAGAAAGCTCTTGGGCACTTAATTTATCAGCCTCTACCAACAGGGCAAGGGGTTTCCCTGGTGGCTCAGTGGTAAAGACTCCATCTGCTAATGCAGGAGATGCGGGTTCACTTCCTGGGTCAGGAAGATCCCCTGGAGAAGGAAATGGCAACTTGCTCCAGTATTCTTGCCTGGGAAATCCCATTGACAGAGAAGCCTGATGGACTACAGTCCATGGGGTCCCAAAAGAGTCAGACACGACTTAGAGACTATAAACAGCAACAACCAATAGGGCAATTCCCACGCCTTACACCCACCAGCCTGCTCTGGAATTCCGTGGAACCTATGCCACCACAAGCCACTCGCCACACTTTCCCCTGAGTATCTCAAAGAGGCTTCTCTTAACCCAAGTCTCCTACCTAAAAATAGATATGACATCTTGAATTACAGAAGCAAATTCAGCCCGAGACTGGTGAGGGGGCCCCCATGGTGCTCACTTGGGACCAGCTGTTTTGCAGCACAGGAAAAAAGTAAACGTGCTGCTGTTGGTCCAGACACACCATAGCAGGCATAACTTTCTGCTGTGTGTTCCTGTTCCCCCGGTGAGCCTTCTTTTGCTCAATCCATGCATGAGGACTGGGAGGCCAGGTCTGCATTTTTTAGGGCAAACCTGCCATCCTGGTTTTTATTAAGGCTGTTTGCAAACTAGTCAACAGCAAAGGCCAAGAAGAGAAGCCAGAACTTTTCACAAAGGATGTGCAAGAAGGTTCATTTTGGCAAGTCTGTCACAAAGACCAAAAGCAGCACTTACTCAGGGATTCCCAAGATCTGGACACAGTGCTGGCCCTCCGGGGGGAGGGAGGGAAAAGACGACTCACCTAGGACTTCAAACCACAGCCTAAGCCCAGGAACTCTGGAGGGCCAGGACTGCCCTGAACGACCGTGTGACAGGCCAGGGTCCCCCCAACTGGCTTCCCCCTCCCACAGGTTGGTTAACTTTCTCACTTCTTCTGGAAGGCCAAGAGCAGCCTCGGGTCCAGGATATTTTCCTCTGGCTCCCAGCTGTTGTGTCTGGAAAAGCAAAGAACAGGACATCTTAAAGTTCTAGGCAGCGACCAACCACTTCCTAAACCAGCCCAAGTGGGGTTGCCCCACTGTTCCCTGATGCCTGCTGGCAGCCAGGGAACCGGGGTACTGGGGAGAGTCCCCCAAGGTCTCACCCACGACAGGATGAACTCCTGGGACACTGAGTTCTGAAGCCAACACCTTGTCCTCAAACTCAAAGGGAAACCATTGCCTCCACCCCCAATTAACACCCGGCCTCAGGAGAACTCTACAGCCTCCCACGGGAGGAAAACAAATCCCAATAAAATGGAAAGTTGCAGAAAGGGAAGACCCCAAACCCTGGCCCGGAGCCAGGGAGGGAAGGGAAGGCTCCTTCCTGCAGGATGCAGAGAGGGGGACGCTTAGGGGCACAGAAACGCAGCCCAAGGATTAAGAACAATGTTGCTGGCATTCAGGCCAACACCGGCCGGGGCACCCGGAGGGGAAAGCAAAGAAAGAAAAGTGGGGTCCGGGAAGAATGGGGAACTGGGTCTGCGCGAATCGCCTGTAAATACAGCCCCTTCCGGGATGCCAAGTTCCCTCCCTTCCATTAAGAGGGGGAAAAAAAAAGAGAAGCCCTACATCCATGAATAGAAAGCTCAGGTTACAGCCGGGGAAAATACGGACTAGAGGAGGGGGGCTGGAGTCCCGCGGGGACTGCTGAGGCGGGCGGGGACGCATGCAACAAATGGGCGCGGGAGGAACGCGCGGCGCCGGAGGGGCGCGGGCCGGGCGTGGGGAGAGGCGGCCCGGGAGCCCGGACCGGAGCGGGGCGGGCCGGAGGGGGTTCCGGGGAGGCCGCCCAGCCCCGCGCCCCGCGGACTTGTAAACAAAGGGCACCCCGCGCACGCTGGGCGTCCCCTAACCGCCAAACCCGAGAAGCCCGCGGAGGCCCCCGCAAACTTCCCGCCGGGCGCGCGGACGCCCCCCGACGGCGCGGGCGAGGAACCCACGCCGCCCTCCCACCACACACCGAGGTGGCGCGGGCGGGAAGACGGGCACCGCATTGTTGGGGACTCACTTGGAGGACCAGCCGCGCCACTTGACCAGGTACTCCAGCTTGCCCTGCAGGGAGAGAAGAGGCGCGTGAGCCGGGGTGGGCGGGCACGGGCGGGCGCGGGCCGGGCCGCACGCACCTTGCGGAGCCGCTTGCTCAAGATGCACTCGGCGGCGAAGACCTGCTCGCCCACGCTGCTCAGCTCCTCCATGCTGCCGCGCGCCCCGCCCCGACCGCGGCGCCCGCCACTGCCCGCACAGCCACAGCCGCCGCGCGCCCTGCCGGCTGCACACAAAGCACCGCCCCCGCCCCGCGCAGGCCCGCCCCGCGCACGCGCACCGCAGCCGCACCCCGCGCGCCCCAGCCCGCCACCCGCCCCCGCGGGCCGCCCTGTTCCGGAGCGGGCCAATGAGCGCGCGGGGGCGGTGCCAGGAGGCGGGGCGCGCATTGTTCACGGCGGGCTCGGCTTCGCGCCCGGGGCGGGGGTCCCGCGCGCGCTTCGTCTGGCTGGGCCGGGGGCACGGGTGGCGGGCGGGGGTCCACCGAGCTAGGGCAGGTCCCTAGCGGGGAAGAAGGAAGCGCCTCCCTTCTTCTGACCTGGCGATCACCGGCCGAGTCCCGTTTGGTCTGCGGGGCGCGCCCGGCCTCCGCCGAACTTCGTTTTCCGGGCAAAAAGCCATTGTTCTGGCCCGAATGGGGGGAAGTTGGGATGAGGCGAAGGCGGCTGCTTCCTGCCCCTGCCCCCGAGGGGCGCTGCTTGGAGCGCGGAGGGCCCAGGTGCCCTTCGCATTTTTGAACTTGGTCTCGAGCGGTCGGACTATTTTGCGCGGGAGCGAAACGGGCTGGAAAGGGGGTGGGGAAGGAATGGGAGACAAAATACGAGGCGAAGAGGTGAACAGCAAAAACGGAGCAGCCCAACTTTCCCCCCCAAAGGCAACAGAGGAAAATGAATCAGCTGAAAACGAACGGCTCTTCCTTCTTAATTTGTTAAGAGTGGCACCCAACCCCCAAGTTTTAGGGCGCATGTATCGGGAAAGCAACTGCACCTTTTACATATTTTGTTTCATAATTTTAAGAAAATGAACGTGGGGGGGAAGGGATCGAAATTTGAGGAGATGGTTCTAATCTAGGACTAAGTCATTAATGGGCCCGCTAGGATTTGGCAGTGGGTATCCGTTGGATCAGTTGCATGCGACAGAGAGGAGACTGGACCGCGTTTAGAGGAAGGGGTGCCCTGGAGTCCTGTAGGGCCATCTTTGGCAGTGACCCTTTTATGCTGTTGAGAGCAGTGTTCCATGAGCAACTTTCCTTTTAAATCATTTAGCTGTTGAATCAGAGCAAGTCAAATGAGTAATAAAGGTAGTGTTATTAAAGTTAATAAAGTAATACATTAGTGCTAACTTTTTTCACATCAGTACAATTTAACTCAAAATTCATTTTCTGGTTTTGCTTTTCCTTTGGACGCAGCTGCAAAGTACTCTGTTGAGCAAATCGAAAAGTCGTTTCTTGTTGCAGTAGACTGTCAATGTAATTTTGATCATTAAAACCATATTTATAAAAGATTCTGCAGGAGAAGTGTACTTTTGTTGCTGTTTTAATGGGAAAGGCCTACTGTAGAAAATTTGGAACTGCAGGAGCCCATCTTTCATTTTTTGGCATGTTCTTCAGTTTATTTGGTTAAATAGGTTACAGTCCTTTGATAATCCTGGAGGGAACTTGGGTAACATTTTGAAAACTCAGATATTGTTTGCAAAGGAGGTGGGGAAGAGGAAGATTGCTTGGGGGGTGGGATTTGATTGCTTACTTTGGAGGAGCTGCAGCCTGGAACCCATCTTTTGGGGGTAAAACCTGCACTCCTGGAATAAAGAGAGCTGTGTATAATTTCTAGCTCTTTTTGTATCCTCATCTTCTGGAGCCAGGCAGTAAATTGTGGGGCTGATGCAAAGGTGTATTTATTGTAATCCAACAAATAGCTGGATCAGTTTCAACTCACATTTCTTTGCAGAATTCATCTTGGGTGTGAGGTTTTTGCCCTGGAAGTTTCCACTTTCCTCTTGATGATATATGGTATCCTGGGATGCTTGCTTTTTTTTAAAAGAAAACTTAAGAGAATTCTTTCTTCCTCTGAGAAATAAATTTGTCTACAATTTGACCCCAACTCACTGGGGAAAAAGAAAAAATCGATTTCCTGGAAGATTTAATACATATATTGTCTATCCAACTGGGGCCACCCAGTTTGGGTCAAATAATGTTTAGGTGATTTATTGGGAGAAACAAATATGACAGATTTGACCAGAATTAAATTCTCAGATAAATAGGGTGAGGTATGATCCAAAATTTGTAAAGTGTTCCTTAAAAACAAAACTGGAAGTTGGCAGAATCAAGGAATGATTCCAGCTAATCCAGTTGTGTCAAAACATGGGTTTGGGCTAAAGCTGATTCTGTTTTGACTGTCATATTTAAGAATTATTAAGACAAATTAGAGCTAATTATTTTCTTGTTCATTCAACAAATGGTTCCCCAGCATTTGCTGTCATCTAGACATGACTGGATATAGTATAGAGTCTGTAACAGTGCTGTCTAGTAGAACTTTCAGAGAGGATGGAAATGCTGCAAATGCCTTATGTTTGTGTGCTTCAGTGTGTTACTCACCAGCCATCTGTGGCTAGTGAACACTTGAAATGTGCTGCTGAGGAATTATGTTTTAATTTTAATTTTTATCTTAGTTCCATGAACAGGGCTTGAACCTGAGCCCACTACATTGAAAACGTGGCATCTTAACTGCTGGACCGCCAGGCCAGTCCCTTTATTTTATTTTAAATAACTTAAGTTTAAATAGCCACGAATAAACTAGTGGTTAGGGCTTCCCTGGTGGCTTAGACGGTAAAGAATCTGCCTGCAATTCAGGAGACCTGGGTTCGATTCCTGGGTTGAGAAGATCCTCCGGAGGAGGGCATGGCAACCCACTCTAGTAGTATTCTTGCCTGGAGAATCCCCATGGACAGCGGAGCCTGATGGGCTACAGTCCATGGGGTCGCAAAGAGTTGGACACGACTGAGTGACTAAGCGGAGCGCAACACAGCGCAGCTAGTGGTACAGTGCTGGGCGGTATACATCCTTAGGAATGCAAGCGCTATAAATGTATTTTCTAAGAAAGTAATTATTTACTTAATCCTGGAACATGAATAACTTATCTACATTCCCATTTATGCTTTACTGTCTAAGAATGTTTGAAACACATACAAAAAAGATTTAACAATACAGACATACAGGTAAACATACATACTCCATTTAATGCCATTTTTTTTTAATGCAAGTGACGGTGTCAATGAAAATTATTAACTAATTAATGTCAGAAATACCACTATGAAAAGTTACATATTTTCATGTTGCCCTTATGGATCTGAAAGCAAAGAGACTGAGGCACGAAGTGAATGACGGACGTGACAGTATTATTCTCAAGTTGATGGAAAAGTCAGGAATTGAGATGAAGCAAATACCCTTGACCTGTCAGCTTTGGTAGTTAAAACTAAAGAACACTGGGAACATCTTACAAAGGAATTCCCAGGTGGCTCAGTCAGTAAAGCATCTGCCTGCAGTGTAGGAGACCTGGGTTCAATACCTGGGTCAGGAAGATTCCCTGGAGAAGGAAATGTCAACCCACTCCAGTATTCTTGCCTGGGACATGTCATGGACAGGGGAGCCTGTCGGACTACAGTTTGTGGGATTGCAAGAGTAGGACACAACTTGGTGACTAAACCATCAACCATCTATGGTAAAGAACCTGCTTGCCAATGCAGGAGACACAAGAGATGCAGGTTCAATCCCTGGGTTGGGATTGAAGGAAGGAGGTGGCAACCCACTTATCCTTGCCTGAGAAATCCCATGGACAGAGGACCCTGGCAGGCTACAGTCCATGGGGTTGCAAAAAAGTCAGACACTCTTGTTGACTGAACAAGATCAATGTCTTGCAAAACAGTTTTGGAACAGCTCTTAGTTTTTCTACAAATACTGTCTCGTTACTGTAATCAGAGTTGACTGAAAGAAGTAACACCATCCACACCAGATACATGCTCAATGGTCTGCATGGGAGAAACTCAGGATATATATAATACATTGCATGATCTTGAATTGTCCCCCAACCAGGTCCCCTCACATTTGCAAGACGGAAGTAACTTACAGGCGAGCCGGGTTATGTGATGCTGACTCTGTATATGCAGTGGATAAATATTATACGTATGTGACACACAGTGTTTATGTATGAGAACTCAAGTTAAAATAAGCACAGTTAGGGCCCTTGCAGAAGTTGTCAAGCTTTCAGTTTGCCTAAGAATCCCCTGGGCAAACAATGCAAATATTGACCTTTGGGCCCCACCCCCAGAGATCCTGACCCTGGAGACCCCAGAGGCCTACTACAGTTCACAGTGCTTAGAACACTTCTTACAAAGGGCAGCCTGTCCCAGTCCTGATTTTACAGGAGGAGAAGGAATCCTAAATTGCTTCAGGTCATGCGGCCATGAAGCCCATTCCTACCATTTCCTACACACGCCTGGTGGGGGCGGGCAGGCCACATCTGGAAGTGATGAGGCAGCCAGGCACAAAGTAGGCCCCCCAGGGCTGAAGCCTTTCAAGCACCTGGGACTTGCCCCAGGCCCCCTAACCTATTTGCATGGCCCCTAAACAGGAGCACAGACTGGACTCACCTGGATCCTGGGGCCTGGGGAGGTTAAGGAACACTGTTGTAGGAGGTTCAGTTCAGTTCAGTCGCTCAGTCGTGTCCGACTCTTTGCAAACCCATGAATTGTAGCATGCCAGGCCTCCCTGTCCATCACCAACTCCTGGAGTTTACTCAACTCATGTCCATCGAGTCGGTGATACCATCCAGCCATCTCATCCTCTGTCATCCCCTTCTCCTCCTGCCCCCAATCCCTCCCAGCATCAGGGTCTTTTCCAATAAGTCAACTCTTCACATGAGGTGGCCAAAGTGCTGGAGTTTCAGCTTCAGCATCAGTCCTTCCAATGAACACCCAGGACTGATCTCCTTCAGGATGGACTGGTTGGATCTCCTTCCAGTCCAAGGGACTCTCAAGAGTCTTCGCCAACACCACAGTTCAAAAGCATCAATTCTTCGGCGCTCAGCTTTCTTCACAGTCCAACTCTCACATCCATACATGACCATTGGACAAACCATAGCCTTGACTAGACAGACCTTTGTTGGCAAAGTAATGTCTCTGTTTTTTAATATGATATCTAGGTTGGTCATAACTTTCCTTCCAAGGAGTAAGCGTCTTTTAATTTCATGGCTACAATAACCATCTGCAGTGATTTTGGAGCCCCCCAAAATAAAGTCTGACACTGCTTCCACTGTTTCCCCATGAGGTGATGGGACCAGATGCCATGATCTTAGTTTTCTGAATGTTGAGCTTTAAACCAACTTTTTCACTCTCCTCTTTCATTTTCATCAAGAGGCTTTTTAGTTCCTCTTCACTTTCTGCCATAAGGGTGGTATCATCTGCATATCTGAGGTTATTGATATTTCTCCTGCCAATCTTGACTCCAGCTTGTGCTTCTTCCAGCCCAGCGTTTCTCATGATGTACTCGGCGTGTAAGTTAAATAAACAGGGTGACAATATACAGCCTTGACGTACTCCTTTTCTATTTGGAACCAGTCTGTTGTTCCATGTCCAGTTTTAACTGTTGCTTCCTGACCTGCATATAGGTTTCTCAAGAGGCAGGTCAGGTGGTCTGGTATTCCCATCTCTTTCAGAATTTGCCACAGTTTATTGTGTTCCACACAGTCAAAGGCTTTGGCATAGTCAATAAAGCAGAAATATATGTTTTTCAGGAACTCTCTTGCTTTTTCAATGATCCAGTGGATGTTGGCAATTTGATCTCTGATTCCTTTGCCTTTTCTAAAACCAGCTTGAATATCTGGAAGTTCATGGTTCATGTATTGCTAAAGCCTGGCTTGGAGAATTTTGAGCATTACTTTACTAGCGTGTGAGATGAGTGCAATTGTGCGGTAGTTTGAGCATTCTTTGGGATTGCCTTTCTTTGGGATTGGAATGAAAACTGACCTTTTCCAGTCTTGTGCCACTACTGAGTTTTCCACATTTGCTGGCATATTGAGTGCAGCACTTTCACAGCATCATCTTTCAGGATTTGAAATAGCTCAACTGGAATTCCATCACCTCACTAGCTTTGTTCGTAGTGAAGCTTTCTAAGGCCCACTTGACTTCACATTCCAGGATGTCTGGCTCTAGGTGAGTGATCACACCATCGTGATTATCTGGGTCATGAAGATCTTTTTTGTACAGTTTTTCTGTGTATTCTTGCCACCTCTTCTTAATATCTTTTGCTTCTGTTAGGTCCATACCATGTCTGTCCTTTATTGAGCCCATCTTTGTTGTAGGAGGTAGGAAACAGCAATTAACCAACTCCTTTATGATTGTACTTTGGAGACCAGACCGCAGCCCTCTGTAAGAGACCTCCGTTGTATGTAGATTTTGTTTTTAAAGAGTGTCATTTATTAATTCTGCAGTCATATAAGTCCATGATTCTAATTTCTTACAATTAGTGCAGTGAGAACATCTTTATTTTTTGAAATTGAAGTACAGCTGATTTTCAGTGTTGCATTAGCTTCTAGCTAACCGATTCAGTTATGCATGTGTGTGTGTGCGTGTGTGTGTGTATTTTCTTTTTCAGATTCTTTTCCATTATAGTTTATTACAAGGTTTTGAATATAGTGCCCAGTGCTATACAGTAGAACCTTGTTGTTTATTTTATTTCTTAAAAAGATTTTGTAGCTGTGGTGGGTCTTTGTTGCTGCACGAGTTTTCTCTAGTTTCGGAGAGCGCGGGCTACTCTCTCGTTGCAGTGCATGGGCTTCTTGTTGCAGTGATTTCTGTTGTTGAGGAGCACAGACTTCAGTAGTTGTGGCTCTCGGACTCCAGAGAGCAGGCTCAGTAGTTGTGGCACACAGGCTTGGTTGCCCTGAGGCATGTGGGATCTTCCCAGATCAGGGATGGAACCGGTGTCTGTTGTATTGCAAGGTAGAGTCTTAATTACTGGACCACCAAGGAAGCCCCTATCTATATTACATATAATAGTTTGTATCTGCTAATTTCAAACTCCTAGTTTATCCCTGCCCCCTCTTTCCCCTTTGCTAACTGTAAGTTTGTTTTCTATGTCTGTGAGTCTCTGTTTTGGAAATAAGTTCATTTATATCATTTTCTTTTTAGATTTTCCATATAAGTGATATCATGTGATATTTGTTTTTCTCTGTATGACGTGACTTCGCTTAGTATGGTAATCCCTAGGTTTATCCATGTTGCTGCATATGGCATTATTTAATTCATTTTTATGACTGAATAATATTCCATTGTGTATATGTATCACATCTTTTTTATCCATTCATCTGTCGATGGGCATTCAGGTTGCTTCCATGTCCTGGTATTGTAAATAGTGCTGCTGTGAACACTGGAGTGTATGTATCTTTTTGAATCAGAGTTTTCTCTGGATATGAGATTTTCTCCAGGAGTGGGATTGCTGAGTCATATGGTAACTCTATCTTTAGTTTTTTTTTTAATGAAACTTCATAGTGTTTTGGAGAAGGCAGTGGCAACCTACTCCAGTACTCTCGCCTGGAGAATCCCGTGGAAGGAGGAGCCTGGTAGCCTGCAGTCCGTGGGGTCGCTAAGAGTCGGACACGACTGAAGCGACTTAGCAGCAGCAGCATAGTTTTTCCATAGTGGCTGTACCAGTTTACGTTGCCACCAACAGTGTAGGAGGGTTCCCTTTTCTCCATACCCTTTGCAGCATTTATCATTTGTAGACTTTTTGAGGATGGCCATTGTGCCTGGTCGAACATCTCTATCTTTGCACGTGCAAGATGCTAGCACATCTCTGGGATAGCATGCCTAGATGCTGTACTGAAGGACAATGAATCTACATGTTTTTTGTTGGCTATTGCCAAAGTGTGTCCCAAGGGCCTGCACTGGTTTACACTTCCACCCCAGGTAGATAGGGTTGCTTCTGTCCCCACGTTCTCAGCAACTCCAGGAGGTGTAAGTCATCTAGGGCATTTCTGAAAGTGTTTAATGCTTAGCTGGTTTCAGTGGCACTTGAACATAAATTAGTCACGTCTGTTGCGCATCCCACATCTGCTTTTTTTCAAGATCTTTGCCTGGTACAGGATTGTTCGAGTGTAAAAAAGATTTTATGAGTGCAGTTTCCCAGGGTGAAGTACATCATTTTCACAAATTAAACAATAACTTACAGTTAAAAGTTTTAAAATATAGTGTGAAGCCCTTACTTAAAAATCAATAATTAGTTTGGAGATTCAAAGTGGTAAATGGATATACATCATGAGGCTTGCTAATTGTTCTCCCTGGGTGCTGGAGGTGATCACGAACATCCTCTATACATCCTTTGGGTACCACTGATAAAACCCAGGGGTTTCAGGAGTGATGGATCTGAGAATTGGGTTGCAAATCCCCCCCTGAATCAAATGTATGCTCTATTTCACCCTCTTTGTTAGCTGGGTTACTTCTTGTCTAGAAGAACCCAAACAAAGAAATGTTGCTCAGGTCTCACAAGACAAGAGATTTACGTTTCCATCTTTAATCCTATTGCTTTGGTGAGAAACTATGAAGATAAGTCCAAAAGACACACAGTTTCATCTTATTAAAAAAATTTTAGTATAAAGTGTTTATTTATTTACCTGACTGCACTGGGTCTTAGTTGTAGCATGTGGGACCTCGTTCCCTGACCAGGAATTGAACCCGGGCCCCCTGCATTGGGAGCCTGTAGTCTTAGCCATTGGACCACCACGGAAGTCCCCAGGACACAGATTTTTTGAAAAAGCCATTTTCCTCCTTCTTGTTGTCAGAAATCTCAATGATAACCAGAGGAATTGCATTTGGAGGCTAGGAATGTTAAACCAGAACGCACCGAGAAAATTCCACATTGCAGGTGAGCACAGGGTGGCCCAGAGGATGACTGGAATATCCAGTTTGATGTGCCCAAGGATGATTCCCTGCTTTTGCTGGGCAGCATCTTGCCAAGCCCCCAGCCTCCAGCTCTGTTCCTTCACCACTGTGGACCTTCATGGCTGTCGACTCAGCAAGGAGAGTGAGACATTCCCTGCTGCCAAAAGGTTCAGAATGTGTGTGTGTGTGTGTGTGTGCATGCGTGCTCAGTCATGTCTGACTCTTTGCAAGCCTCTGGACTATATAGCCTTCCAGGATCCTCTGTCCATGGGATTCTCCAGGCAAGAATACTGGAGTGGGTTGCCATTTCAGACAGATACTGAAAAAGCTCCCTTTCTCCTTCCTGTCCCCAGCAGTCTGATTCTTCACTCTGGAAGCAACAAACTCTACCCTTTCCTAGGTTTTCTTCCAGGGGCACCTGAACCAGCAAGGATGTTTGGAGCATTTCCTCCTGCCCCAAGGTCCTACTGGTTTCTTTCGACCACACGGATGGTAGTGCACTAAGGCTGTTCTTCACACTGCTTTTCCCACCCCTCCTCTTAGCTGTATGACTTGAAGGTTATAGGCCCCATCAAGTGGATAGGTCTACCTGGCTCCTTTGAGTCTCTCCATGATATCCCGTAGTTGGAGGTATCGTTGATATAACTAGATCCCGATTCACAGATGGTGAGTTGTCCCCATGTTTAGCTCTTGCAGCAAAGAGTAGCACTTTGTTTAAAGAACTGAGTTTTTCTGTTTGTTGGACTGTGAGGGGGATGCAGGCCTGCAGCAGAAGTGTCCACGGTGACTGCAGAAACAAAACATGTTGAAATGCTGTTAATTTAATCGCAATGCACAGCCATGTCCTTTGGCTGGGCATGTTCTCACAGGTTCTGAGAGCATTTCAAATAACTCTCAGTGCTGACGGTGGTGGCCACTGTCTTTTGAGGTATTTTTATAGGCTATTCCTCTTTGGGGAGGAAATCTATTTTACATGCCCAGGCTGTTAAGTGAAAGGGGCTGCTGTCAACATCGCTGTTTCATATTCCCGATTCGATTCCTGGGTTGGGAAGATCCGCTGGAGAAGGGATAGGCTACCCACTCCAGTATTCTTGGGCTTTCCTGGTGGCTCAGCTGGTAAAGAATTGCCTGCAATGTGGGAGACCTGGGTTCAATCCCTGGGTTTGGAAGATCCCCTGGAGAAGGAAAGGCTACCCACTCCAGTATTCTGGCCTAGAGAATTCCATGGACTGTATAGTCCATGGGGTTTCAAAGAGTCGGACACGACTGAGCAACTTTCACTTAATACAAGTGCTTTCTAGGGCCTCATGTCCTAGGTTGAACGTTGCTGGATGGGAGCATGTGTCCCAGAATGAATGGCACATCAGTGTACCCATAACTTCAGTAGACAGTACCCACAATACCCACAAATTCAATATCAACAATCTCAGATACACAGATGACACCACCTTTATGGCAGAAAGTTAAGAAGAACTAAAGAGACTCTTGATGAAAATGAAAGAGGAGAGTGAAAGAGCTGGCTTAAAACTCAGCATTCAAAAAACAAAGATCATGGCATCCAGTCTCATCACTTCATGGCAAATAGATGGGGAAACAATGGAAACAGTGAGAGACTTTATTATCTTGGGCTCCAAAATTACTGCAGGTGGTGACTGCAGCCATGAAATTAAAAGACGCTTACTCCTTGGAAGAAAAGCTATGACCACCCTAGAAAGGATATTAAAAAGCAGAGACATTACTTTGCCAACAAAGCTCCATCTAGTCAAAGCTATGATTTTTCCAGTAGTCATGTATGGATGTGAGAGTTGGACCATAAAGAAGGCTGAGCACCAAACAATTGATGCTTTTGAACTGTGGTGTTGGAGAAGACTCCTAAGAGTCCCTTGGACCCCACAGAGATCCAACCAGTCCATCCTAAGGGAAATCAGTCCTGAATATTCATTGGAAGGACTGATACTGAAGCTGAAACTCCAATACATTGGCCACCTGATGTGAAGAACTGACTCCTTGGAAAAGATCCTGACTCTGGGAAAGATTGAAGGCAGGAGAAGGGGACGACAGAGGATGACATGGTTGGATAGCATCACCGACTCGATGGACATGAGTTTGAGCAAGCTCCAGGAATTTGTGATGGACAGGGAAACCTGGCGTGCTGCAGTCCATGGGGTCACAAAGAGTTGGACACGACTGAGTGACTGAACTGAGACTGAGACTCAGTAGACAGAGTAGAACAAAATAGTGAGGATGCATGCAGATGGGAATTTGCAAGGTGAATTTTGGGTTCAGAAGTGGTTATGAGACCACACACAGCAGATATTTTTTGAGTGGCTTTCTTGGTCAGGCACTGTGTTAGGCCACCCTGAAGGAGCAGGGAACAAGGCTGGCAGGGACCCCAGCCAACAGTGACACCAGAGCAGGGCCCACAGCCTCATTTGGGATGGGGGTTAGGGTTATTAGTGATTTTTTAACCCCTCAAGTCCTCAATTAAATTAAAAACCAGTTTAAAAGGCCCTGGTAAAAGTTGAGTGGGAATGTGAAACCAGCCCTCACGCAGCATGGGTAGGGATGCAGATGGTTTCACTGTTTCTGGAAAGCAATTTGCCATTGTGTTTCCAGATCCTTAACACCATTTATGCCCTTTGATTAACATCTGCCTAAACTCGGACAGTAAAGAATCTGCCTGCGATGCAGGAGGCCCAGGTTCGATTGCTGGGTCAGGAAGATTCCCTGGAGAAGAATGGCAACCCACTCCAGTACTCTTGCCTGGAGAATTCCATGGACAGAGGAGCCTGGAGGGCTACAGTCCATGAGGTTGCAAAGAATCAGACACGACTGAAAGACTAACACACTTACACTCACCGTTGTAGCAAGTGTGACCAAGATGCCAGGTGGAGTCACATCTCTGATCTCTAAGAAAAAAAAATCAGAGATGCACTGAAACATTTATTTATGTCCCGATTTGTTCAATACAGTAGAGCTTATAAGTAAATTGGAAATAGTTCAATATCCATCAGTGGGGAGTTGAGTTAAATGGAATGTACTGTGCTCATGCAAGGAGATTCTCTATGATTCTTAAAATCCAAGTTTTAGAAGATCTTTTTAAATGACATGGTGGAAGCCATGTGTAATGTTAGATGAAAAATGCAGATTAGATAAACACATACAGTGTGGTCTAAATATTATAAAAATATATGTGTGCATGGAAGAAAGTAGAGAGAAATAAAAATACTTTGTGAGATTAAAATTAGTTTTTCTTTTAAAAAATAATGTTTATTTATTTATTTAGGCTCTGCTGGGTCTTCATTGCTGTCTGTGGGCTTTCTCTAGTTGTGGGTGATGGGGCTACTCTCGAGTTGTGTGTGGGCTTCTCATAGCGGTGGGTGGCTTCTCTTGTTGTGGAGCACAGACTCTAAGGTGCATGGGCTTCAGTCATTGCCTCACATGGGCTCAGTAGTTGTGGCAAATGGGCTTAGTTGCCCTGTGGTATGTGGGATCTTCCCAGATCAGGGATTGAACCAGTGTCCACTGCATTGCAAAGCGGATTCCTAACCACTGGACCACCAGGGAAGCCCTTTTGTCCCTTCTTATACCTGTCTATATTTTCCAAGATTTCTGTGGTGAGTACATAGTGTTCTCATTGTTACCATTTCTGAACTAAGAGTCTCAAATCTGGACAGGTGGGTGGTGAGGGTGAGTGGGGCAGACTTGGGAGGAACAGACCTTTTGAGCAAGAGAGGGAGAAATTATGAGAAGGACGAAAAGTGAAGAGGTGCTGGGTTGATTTTTCAAAAAATCCTTAAAAAAATCTCTCACTGGGACAAAGAAAACTGTTGCATCTTTATTAAAGTTACAGCCTAGTGAGTTTTTCTCTTTATAAATTTGAATGCAGAGAGGTAGCTTTAAAATGCAGCAAGTAGGGACTTCCGTGGCCGTCTGTGGTTAAGTTGCCATGATCCCAATACAGGGGCATGGGTTCTATCCCTGGTCAGGGAACTAAGACCTCACATGCAGTGGCCAATAAATAAATAAAATGCCACAAGTAGTGTCACAACTAGAAGTTTGAAGGAGAGAACAGTTGCAGCTGAGACTCTCATGCACCTTTCTGAGAAGTCATAGACCCAGGGGGCATGAAGGGGTGAGGCCTTGGAGGACCACACCCTCACTCTTTTGATGTCTTGATGGAACATCTTGTTTCCCGGGCAGGATGTATTTGTATACTTTGCTCTCTGACTCTGGTTATGTGGAGAACACCCACCTTCCTTTGGGGTGCTGACTCTCACCCTCCCGGTGTGTGTTGGCGGTGGGGCTGGACATTGGTCCTGGGAGCTTATGCAGCTCAGTCCTGGGGACAGCTGTGACTCAAGCGGGGGCTGTTACAGCCCTCCCCTGGCCTGCCCCTAAGGGTCCTGCGGAAGGATCTTGCTTCCTCTGAGGTGGCTAAATTGGAGGGATATCCATCATGTCCCCTCCCTGCCCACCCCCCACCCCCCGGGGGATAAATGCATCTGCTGAGAGATACTGAAGTCAGCACACAGAGAGAAGGATAAGAAGGAGAGAGCAAGAAATAGAGAAAAATAGCGGGAAACTTGGGACAGACTTGGAGGATCGGGATCCACCTGGGTCTTCCTTACTCGGACATCCCCTTGGCGGCCTGCACTAGTATGGGTTGGGTTTCTGCCCCCTCCCATCAACCCAAGACTCATTTCAACTTCCCGTCAAACATTTGTAAAACTTGATGTTCTAGGCCACAAAGAATATCAGATTCCCAAAGTGGAAACCATATGGGCCCCATTCTCTGATCACGAGGTAATAAAACAGGAGACTAACGCAAAAGGGGGACTGTCTAGAAAGAGTCCAAACAAACACATCCCAGAAGCAGACATCAGCATGTCAACAGGCACCTCCAAAGATGCTCCATGTCACAGCTCATTAGGGACACACAGGTTAAAACTACACCTCCACCGAGCAGATACAGTTCGGAGGACTGCCAATAGCAAGTTCTGGTGAGGCTGTGGGGAAACTGGAACCCTCACGCACTGCTGGTGGGAAGGCAAAATGGTTCAGCTGCTCCGGGGATCAGTTTGGCAGTTTCTTAAAAGCTACATAGACACTTACCATATGACCCGGAAATCCCCCTACGTATCTATCCAAGAGAATTGAAAACATATGTCCACATGAATTGCGTACCTGAAAGCTCATAGCAGCTTCATCCAAAATAGCCAAATGCCCGTCAGCTGGTCAATGGATAAACAAGTTTTGGTAGGGCCATTCTAGGGACGGCTGCTCAGCAACTAAAAGGAAAGGATTACTGATGAAAGAAACAACGTGGACACATCTCAGCGTCTCGAGCTCAGTGAAAGAAGCCAGACACAAAAGACTACATATATATATATGCTTTCATTTCTATGAAATTCTAGAAAAGGCAAAATTTACAGACACAGGAAGCAGATCAGTGGCTGCCTGAGCCAGGGGTGGAGGTGGGGGTTGTCTGCAGAAGGCACTTCGGGAGTTTTTTTGGCAGGATGCTCCCCAAACTGGACTGGGAATGTGGTCCTAGAGTCTTTCTTTGCTGTTCTAGGGATTTCCTCCTCCTCTCTCATGGGATGGCCATACAACAGAATGCCTGATGGTCATAAAAAGTGCTGTAGAATTTTTTTTTCTTGTCCTGGGCAGATAGACATATTAAGTTGTTTTTTTTTTTTAAAGTAGGTTATAAAGCTATATACACAAAATGATTCCATGTTTGTTAACTATGTCCAGAAAAGGCTGGAAATACATTTGTCTAATTCTTGCTTATTTTATAAAATAATGTCTGCTCAAGGAATGTGTATGGTTTACATAACGAACAAATAGAAAAAATATTTGTAAGAAAGCCTTGGGACCCTTCACTCTGGTCTTTTCCTTTATCATTTTCTGTATCCTAAAACTTAATAATGGTGGTGGTGGCACAACTATATACATTTTCTAAAACTGATAGAATAGCTGTTTAAAATGGGTGTATTTTGGGACTTCCCTGGTGGTCCAGTGGTTAAGACTCCCTGCTTCCAATGCAGGGGGCAAGGGTTAGATCCCTGGTCAGGGAACTAAGATCCAACATGTCCCGTGGTGTGGCCACAGAATAAAAAATAAAATAAAATGGGTGCATTTTATTGTATTTAAGCTATATCCCCCAAAGCAGAAACTAGTGAAACTGGAGAAATCAGAAAGGGTTTGTGGACTATACCAATGTCAATTTCCTGGTTGTGATATTGTGCTATAATTATGCAAGATGTCAACTTTGGGAAAAGCTGGCAATCACCCAAAGCTGGAAGAGGCAATGAAGAGTTCTCCCCTAGAAACTTCAGAGGGGATGTGCCCCTGTTGACACTTTGATTTCAGACTTCTGGTGTCTGTAACTGTGAGAGGGTGAATCTCTGTGGTTTTAATTCATGTAGTTTGCCATACTTTCTTACAGCAGCCCTAGGAAACTTGTAGAGAGGACTGTGAGCCCCTGATGGTAGTGACACTGGAATCACTGTGGGGGGGTGGTGAGGCAATGAGAGGTGCCAGACTAATTGGTAATCTTTTAGGGAAAAAAGTGATAAAGTTATGCACTTTGTGTTGTTGTTCAGTTGCTAAGTCGTGTCCGACTCTGCAACCCCATGGACTGCAGCATGCCAGGCTTCCCTGTCCTTCATTATCTCCTGGAGTTTGCTCAAATTCATGTCCATTGAGTCAGTGATGATATCTAACCATCTCATCCTCTGCTGCCCTCTTCTCCTTTTGCCTTCAGTCTTTCCCAGCATCAAGGTCTTTTCCAATGAGTTGGCTCTTTGCATCAGGTGGCCAAAGTATTGGAACTACACTAAACTAAAAAAGTATCAGATGGATAAAAGGTTAAATTAAAAAAAGGTAAGGCTATCACAGGTAGAAGAATTCCAGTGATTTCTTCTATCACAGAAGAAAATATAGAAAAGAGAAATTTGTTTACTCATGGGAAGTCTTTTCTAAGCATAATACTAAATCCATTTCCATTAAAGGAAAAAAGCTTGACTGGATTTAGACTTCTATGGACCAGAAAACACCAAGAACAAAGGAAAAAACAAATGACACTCCAAGGATGCATTCTTGCCAAAAAGATTTAATCTGAATCTAGTGGAGCACCTGGATCCCGTTCTCAGTTTCAGAAAAGACAGGTAACCTTGGAACAGGTAAAATATCCCTGCAAGGAAGCCATCAGACAAAACCAGGATGTGGTACACTCCACAAGACCATTGACTTGGGCTTGTTGAAAAGGCATGGCATTAAAATAAAAAAGCTGAATAACTATAAAGATGCATTGAAAAGCAAATGCAGTGCTGAAGCTTGGTTGGGTCTTGGTTTGAAAAGGAAACTTTGAGGATAGCTGGGAAAATTTGAACCTTGATTGACAGTTAGGTGACATGGAGAATTTTGTTTCATTTTATCGGGTGTGATTACCATTTTCCAGCTGGGTAGGAGGTGGTTCTGGTTCTCAAGTGATGTATATTGAGGTATTTAGCGGCAAAATGCCATCTACACTTACAGTTTCTTTTTATATGAATCAGCAAAAACAAATTGACATAGCAAATGTGGCAAAATGCTGAGAATTTGGTGGAGAGTACCCAGATATTCCTCTGGAGAAGGAAATGGCAACCCACTCCAGTGTTCTCACCTGGAGAATTCCATGGACACAGGAGCCTGGCGGGCCACAGTCCTTGGGATCGCAGAGTCAGACATGACTTAGCGCCTAAACACCACCACCACCACCCAGATATTCATGAGCTCTTCTTTCAGCTTTACTGTATGTTTGAAAAATAAAATAAATGGATGGTGGTGGTTTAGTTGCTAAGTTGTGTCTGACTCTTGGGAGTCAGACTCTTGGGATCACTTCCGTGCTAGGGACCATGACAAGACTTTATAGAGGTGATCTTGTTTAATCCTTGTCTCACACTAATCCAAGAAGCAGGTATTAATAAAATTATTATTCCCACTTTAGCAACTTTAAATTTCCTGTTCTGGCTTGTAGCCCCTTCCTGCATCTTCTGGGTCAGCCTTGAAGCATTGTCTGTTGCTTCCTCTGACCTCTGCTTCCTCCATCACATCTCCTCCTCTGACTCCCACACTCCTGCCTTCCTCTTTCACTTATAAAAACCTCTATGATCACATAGGCCCATTGGATAATCTGGGACCATTTCCTACCTCAGGGCCCTTAGCTTTATCACATCTGCACAATCACTTTTGCATTGTAAGGCAGTATATTCACAGCTTAGGGCTTTCAGATGTGGGCATCTCTGGGGGCCATTATTCTACCCACCTCACTTGCCCATATAATACCATATAAGTGATGGAGGCCAGGCTCCTCTTTGCTGACAGCCTGTGATCTATTGGATCTCTGCATATTGTTGGCTGGTTAGGTTATTTCCAGTTATTTTAACATTGAATAAATAATGCTGTGACAAGCATCCCTGAATAGAAAACATTTTGTAATTTGAATTATTTCTGTATAGTATGTTTTTTGGAGGGAATCTTAGGATCAAAGGGTACAATCATTTCTGTTCTTCTTGGTACTGAGTGCTTTCCGAAAAGGCTGGCCACTGCCCGCCACCAAGAGCACCGTATCAGAGAATTCTAGCTCACACTTTTGTCTTAGAGCTGGAACAGCAAAACGTGAATCCAACTGGCACAAGTGCCTGGGCAGGGGACTTCTGCTTAGGGTAGGGGCTGAAAATTTCTGCTGTCAAGTGGGACCTGGCCCATAGATCTCCTTTATTTTGCTCGCACACTTTAAAAAATATGTACAAAATTCACCAAGATAAAATTCACCATTTTAAAGTGTTTATCTTTTTAGTCTATTAATAAGGCTGTACAATCAGTTTAGAGCACTCCCATCATTCCCCAAAGAAACTCTGAATCTATCTCCCTTCTCCTCTCCCCGCCAGCCCCTGGAAACCGCCAGTCTACCTTCTCTCTATGGAGTTGCCTATTCTAGAATTTCATATAGATGGGATCAGACAATATGTGGCCTTCTGTGTCTAGCTTCTTTCACTTGAGCATTGTGTTCTCAAGGTTCATGTTTACTGTGTGATGTGTCAGTGCTTCACCTCTGCTTATGGCTGTGAAGGTGGCTTTATTTGAAAAACAGGGTCTTTGAAAAAAGATGATTAAATCAAAGATCTTGAGATGAGGTCCCCCTGGATTTCATCTGGGCCCTAAATCCTATGTCAGTGTCCTTATATGAGCGGAAGGAGAGGGAGATTTGAGGCACAGACCCAGGGAGAAGGCTGTATGCTGGCAGTGTGGAGACTGGAGTGGAGTCTCCCAGCCACGGATCGCTAGTAAACCCAGAAGCTGGACAAGGCAAGGACGGACTCTCTCTCTCTCTCAGCCTCCAGTTAAAAAACAACCTTGCCAACCTTGCCAACCTTCAGACTGCCGGCATCTAGAGCAATAGGTTTTTGCTGTCTTAAGCCCTCCGGATTGTGATAATTTGTTAACAGCAGTCCTAGGAAACGAACACGGCTTGTGTGAGAGCCTTTCAGTGCTAAACCCAGGAGAATCCGGCACAGAGAAGGCTTGGTCAGTCTGACACTGGAAGTACCCGTCGTGTGTCTAATTTTTTTAAATTAAAAATAATCTTGCCATTTAAAAAAGGTTTATTTAGATATTTTTGGCTGTGCTGGGTCTTTGTTTGCTGTGCGGCATTTTTCTCTGGTTGCAGAGAGTGGGGGCTACTCTCTAGTGGTGGTGTGTGGGCTTCTCAATGCGGTGGCTTCGCTTGTGGAGCACAGGCTCTAGGGTGCGTGGGCTTCAGTTTTGGGGCTCAGTAGTTGCGGCTCCTGGGATCCAGAACACAGGCTCATTAGTTATGGCGCCCGGGCCTAGTTGCTCCGCAGCATGTGGGATCCTCCCAGACCAGGGATCGAATTCATGTCTCCTGCCTCTGTCAGGTGGATTCTTTACCAATGAGCCACCAGGGAAGCCCTAAAATTTTTTAAAATTTATTTTTTACTATGATGTATTCTTTCTTTGTTTTTGTTTATTTATTGGCCACACCACATAGCATGTGGGATCTTAGTTCCTCAACCAGGGATTGAACCCATGTCCCCAGCAGTGGAACCTGCGTCCCCGGCATTGGAAAGTAGATTCTTAACCATTGGACCACCAGGGAAGTCCTCCCACCATGTTTTTTTAAACTCAAGTCAAAACACATGAGACAGCTCTGGCTCAGATGGCATGTTGAACTTCTCTTACTTAGATCAGGACGGTCATTCTTCTACATCTCAGCTCCTCCTTCTGTCTGTCTCTCTGGTGTCCAGCTTTTGGTAGCATAGGTTGGCCATGGCTTCCAGGGAGTAGGAATGGGCAGGGGGAGCCTGTGGTCCCCTCAGCAGCCCTGCGTGTCTTTGGGAGTATGCAATCCCACCGCATCTCAGCTTCCCTCCTTTGAAAAAAGGAGATGCTTCCGGTCTGGGTTATATAGATGATCTGGCTTCCAGCTGAAAGATGCAGCAGATGACAAAGTGCCAAGTGGTCCTCACCTTCCCGGGGCTTGCTTCTGAGTGGAGAGACACTGGTGGTTTCATTTAGGAGTGAAACAGCCAACATCTGGTGGCAGCCGGAGCTCAGAAACCCTGTACTGGGAAGAGAGCTGAGCTTCCTTTTTCCTATTTCCTCCTGTATCAGATCAGCAGACCCACTGATTATCTAACCAGTGAGACAGCCTCAGAGAAAGGAAGAGCTCTGCACTTCCCACCACCTAGACCCGCTCTTCCTGATCGTCCACACGGGTGCCCAGGGAGCTTCTCCCAGCCTCCTCTGGGACTGACTTTGCAGTTGTAAAGAATAGCCAGGAAAATCATTTTGATCTTAACACAGCTGGGGTCTCTCCTGGATTCATCCTGAGCTCTCCTGTCCTTCCAACTGTGTGGATCACCGGAAACCTCCTCCGACGTCCTGGAAGCCTCCCAGGAAACCCCCAGAGCCGTTTTCCTCCGTCTCCAGCAATGCAGAATTGTGTGGCTGAGGCCTGCCCCTGGACGAGGCCTCTGGAAGAACACAAGCAAGAATTCCTTTTGATCTCACAATTTCTCAAGTGCAAGTATTTAGAAATGACTCTCGCCCTGAAGCTGGTGGCCAAGTGCCAGGAGGGCAGGCTAGATGGAGGAGTGGGGCGGGCTGAGGAGTGGTGCGGATCCTCCAAGGCCGGGCATAGAGGAGGGAACCAGTTTGCACATCGGGGGCCGGGGTGGGGGCAGGATGCAGAGCCTGGAGGAGCTCTACTCAAGAGTCTGGTCTTCCATTTTCCTTTCAAACTGTATTGTCCATATACATAAAAGTAATATTTGCTCACTCTAAAAGAGGTATTTCTATTTTGTGTCTTTAATAATATACTTAAGAGATTTTAAGATGTGTTTTTATATAGTGTTTTCTATATATATGTGCAAGTAATACATGCTCATGGTAAAACTATATCTATGGCTTGTCTTTTTGAGTATTTTTAATATATTGTGGTTTTTGTGCATGGAAAGTAAGATATGCTCACTAGTATGAGCTAGACTAGCAAAAATAACTTGTAAAATTGAGATATAACTTACAAATCCTAAGTACAGATCTTAAGAGTACAGATCTTAAGAAATTTGCTCAGTATATTTTCACATTATATATGTATCTATGTAATTATCACTCAGATAGAGGATACCATGGCAAAGGCTCCCTTGGACCCCTCCAAACAGGTCACCTCTATTCCAACTTCTAACACAATAGATTTAAAAAAAATAATTACTTATTTAGGCTGCTCTTTGCAGCATGAGCTTAGTTCCTTAGGGATTGAACTTGTGCCCCCAAAGTAGAAGGTCAGAGTCTTAACTCCTGGACCACCAGGGATTCCCTGTCTGGCTTATTTCACTCAGCATTAGCCTGCAAGGTTCAGATAGTGAAAGTCGCTCAGTTGTGTCCAACTGTTTGCAACCCAGGCCAGAATACTGGAATGAGTAGCGGTTCCCTTCTCCAGGGTATCTTCCCAACCCGGGGATGGAACCCAGGTCTCCCACATTGCAGGTGGATTCTTTACTAGCTGAGCCACAAGGGAAGCCCTACATTTTGCTAGATGAAGCCAAATTGGTCTTCCAGAAACTTTCACCAATGCCCATGCCAGAAACTTTCACCAATGCCCACGCGCACCAACATTAGGTGAGAATGCTTTTATTTAACTTTAAAATAGATGCCCCCTCCCACCCCCTGCCACCGCCAATGGCATCTCACTTTGCTTTGTGTTGCTTTAGTTGGGAAGCTAAGCACCTTCTCTGGGATTCACTGACCTTTGATATGCTTTAGAAAATTCTTTCTTTCTTTGTTTTTGGTTGTGTTGGGTCTTCGTTGCTGTGCAGGCTTTTCTCTGGTTGCAGCGAGAGGGGGACGGCTCTCTAGCTGTTGTGTGAAGGCTTCTCATTGTGGTGGCTTCTCTCGTTGCAGAGCATGGGCTCTAGAGTGTGCAGGCTCAGTAGTTGTGGCTCCTGGACTCTAGAGCACAGGCTCACTAGCTGTGGTGCACTGGCTCAGTTGCCCCATGGCATCTGGGATCTTCCTGTGCCAGGGACTGAACCTGTGTCTCCTGCATTGGCAGGTGAATTCTTTACCCCTGAACCACTATGGAAGCCCGATGTACTTCTTTTTTGAGGATTGTCTAAATATTTTATTAAAATCCTTCCTGTCATTCATCTTTTTAAAATTGTATTTGTAAATTCTCTTTATATATTGCAGAAAGACCCTGTATTTGAAAGGCATGGAAAGGAAATAATTTTATACCTACAGCAAAACAGAGGTGGTTCCACTGATGTTAGCTTTTTCTTTTTGCTGCTTGGACTGGGGAATCAAACCTGTGCCCCCTGCTGTGGAAGCGCAGAGACCTAACCACTGGACAACCAGGGAATTCCCTCTGGTGTTAGTTTTGAAACTCAACTGTCCAACCACAGTCTTCTTCTTTTTTTTTTTTTAATGTCTCTGCTTTTTATTTATTTTTTTCCCAATTACTTTAATTAGTTGGAGGCTAATTACTTTACAACATTGTAGTGGTTCTTGCCATACATTGACATGAATCAGCCATGGATTTACATGTGTTCCCCATCCTGAACCCCCCTCTCGCCTCCCTCCCCATCCCATCCCTCTGGGTCATCCCAGTGCACCAGCCCTGAGCACTTGTCTCATGCATCCAACCTGGACTGGCGATCTGTTTCACACTTGATAATATACATGTTTCAATGCTGTTCTCTCAGATCATCCCAACCTCGCCTTCTCCCATAGAGTCCAAAAGTCTGTTCTATACATCTGTGTCTCTTTTTCTGTCTTGCATATAGGGTTATGGTTGCCATCTTTATAAATTCCATATATATGCGTTAGTAAACTGTATTGGTCTTTATCTTTCTGGCTTACTTCACTCTGTATAATGGGCTCCAGTTTCATCCATCTCATTAGAACTGATTCAAATGTATTCTTTTTAAATGACTGAGTAATATTCCATTGTGTATACATACCACAACTTTCTTATCCATTCGTCTGCTGATAGGCATCTAGGTTGCTTCCATGTCCTGGCTATTATAAACAGTGCTGCGATGAACATTGGGGTGCACGTGTCTCTTTCAGATCTGGTTTCCTCAGTGTGTATGCCCAGAAGTGGGATTGCTGGGTCATATGGCAGTTCTATTTCCATTTTTTTAAGGAATCTCCACACTGTTCTCCATAGTGGCTGTACTAGTTTGCATTCCCACCAACAGTGTAAGAGGGTTCCCTTTTCTCCACACCCTCTCCAGCATTTATTGCTTGTAGACTTTTGGATAGCAGCCATTCTGACTGGTGTGTAATGGTACCTCATTGTGGTTTTGATTTGCATTTCTCTGATAATGAGTGATGTTGAGCATCTTTTCATGTGTTTGTTAGCCATCTGTATGTCTTCTTTGGAGAAATGTCTGTTTAGATCTTTGGCCCATCTTTTTTATTACAACCACACTCTTCTTTTGCTTGTATATTATACCTTGATCACACAGTATCAAAATGAGGAGTTTAAGTTTGATTTTGGTAAGTGCTTTGGAATAAAATAAACCCAGAACTGGGAGGCACCATTAATTCTCCATTTTGACAGCATGCTTTCCTTCTGAGCCTACATTGGGCCTCAGAATCCTTCCTAACACAAAGCTCCATGTGGCCCATGGTGACTTGAGTGGGTATGAATTGAAATCTCTGTGCCTCCACGATGGAATGACTCCTGGAAGTTACCTGAATGTAGTGATGCACAGTAGAGATGGGATGGAGGAGCTAAGGGTTTGTACTGCTTTCATCAGGCTGAGGGCAGGACGATAGAGCTCCAGGCTGGGACTGCAGGGATTCTGCCCAGAAGATCTTGCATGGCCATAGTAGGTTCTCACTGAACAGTTGATGAAATGTTGGTGATGAGGTCGTGTCTGGATTTTGCAGGTGAGGAGAGGGAGAAGGGGATATTGGTGGCCCAGGGGGTTTCAAGATAAATGTAAAGGATCCAGTTTTGGAACAAGAGGTGCATTGACTGTGTTTGTCTTTGTTCATGCTTGTTGCCCCCACAGGTGAGTTCCCAGAACTGGAGGGAAGGAAGCCTGGACGGCAGTGGGGGACAGCTCCTACTTCCCTTCTCCCAAGTCTTTGCTGTCCTTGTTCTAGGCTGGGCTGGCCGTGTCTCGAGTGTCAAAGGTGGACTTTTTAAGTGCCTTGTGTTTCAGGCTGGAGATCTTGGGAAAGAAAATGTATTTGGGCATTTTGCCTATTCCTTTTCCTGCACAGAGAAGCCTCCCCCATCTGCCTCCAGGTGGCTTTGCAATTTAAACTTGAAAATGCTGAAGTCTTTTCCCACAGCCACTTTGGGATGACTTCGTTACTTTCCACATCCTCCCAATTAGTTCTCTGGCTTCGTGTATCCCTCAACAGCCTTTCTCATTCCACTGCGAAATGAAATGCTTTTATGCAATCTGAGGGAAATGTTTTAACATCTAGATCACCACAGGTACCCTGTCTGGGCTTCTTCGTGGAGCTAAGTGGATGGTGTTAGGTAGCTTGAAAGTACCTCCTTATCAACCCAGCCCTCTGTGTATGCATGCGCGTGCACGCATGTGTACAGGCTCACACAATTCTCTGCACATGCAATCCCTTTGTATCATGTATACTACAGACGTTGCGCTGAAAAACCAAAACATCAAATGACATATGTTAAACCTACTTGGAGATAGGTAGGCCGGGTGCCAGCGAACACCTGGCAATCAGGGTTGCTGCTGTCAAGGAACTTTGCTCAGTTTCTGGCCTGGCAGTCAGTGGGCTTCATTTGGCACCCGCACATGATGGGTGCATGTGTGCTGAGTTGGTCAGTCACGTCCGACTCTTTGCAACCCTGTAGATTGTACCCTGCCAGGCTCCTCTGTCCATGGCATTCTCCAGGCAAGAATACTGGAGTGGGTTGCCATTCTCTTCTCCAGGGGATCTTCCAGACCCAGGGATTGAAGCAGCGTCTCCTGCTTTGCAGTCTGATACTTCACCATCTGAGCCACCAGGGAAGCCCATACTGGTAGTATGAGACCTTTAACTTTACTACTTGGCCTGTGATGTGTGGCTCATGCTTCATCCAAGCTGGGTCTTTTCAATAATTTTAAAAGTTCAGTAAGATGTACATAACATGAAATTTACCCTTTGAACCGTTTCCCCCCTTTTAACTATTTCTAAGTGGATGATTTTGTGGCATTAAGCACATTCACATCATTATGTGACCATCACCACCATCCATCTCTAGAATGTTTTCATCTTCCCAAACTGAAACTGTGCCCATTAAACACTAACTCCCCATCCTTCTCTTCCAGCCCCTGGTACCCACCATCTACTGTGATCTGACTCCTGGAGGTCGCTCACAGGAGCAAAATCAGAATATTTTCCTTCTGTGACTGGATGATTTCACTGAGCATCGTGTCCTCAGGGCTCATCCACATTGTAGTAGGTGTCAGCATTTCCTTCCTTTTTAGGGATAAGTAATATTCCATTGTATGGATAGAGCACATTGTGTTTATCCATTCATCCATTGAGAATACTTGGGTTGCCTCCACCCCTTGACTTTAGAGATAGTGCTTCTGTGATCATGGGGGTACAAACTGCAAACAGGACTTTTTCATATGTGGAATTAATTGTCAACATTTAATAATTGGGAGATTTCGCCCCCAGAACATCTGCTGTCCAGTTTCTTGTGAAAAACAAGGCGATCTGGCCATACTGGCCTGCCGTCCTGAGTGTCAGGCACTGCAGAGGAGGGGAGGTGGGAACAGCTCTTGATTCTGGGACGATATCATCCAGAGACTGAATCCAGAGGCTGACTGCTGTATGTTATTGGGCTTATGCTGTTGTTTTTCTCATAGTCGAGTTACGAAGAAAGCAAAATATTTCCATTACTTGTGTCTCTATCAAAAGTGGAAAATAAAAAGCAGCTGGAGAGGTCTCCATGTTCTGGGGAAAGAGGACTATTCCTACTTATCAAACATACGGATGGGGTAGATATGTGGGCAAAGAGCCCAGAGGATTCGTTTCATGTTATGAAATAAGCTAGCCCCTTCACCCATTTCAGGTCCCTGCTGGGCATGCCAGCTGATCTCTGGCTGGGGTTTTAGGAGTGCTGGCTAAAACCAGCTGGTTTTTGGAGTGTATAGCTCTGTCCCTATTAATGGGTTGGTAATCCCTCTGGACAACCATACCCAGTCACCTCCAAGGCAAAGTTATTAGATGTATAAAGTAAGCAGGTCGAAAGACGTGTTCTAAGTCCTAACCCTTGGTACCGCTGAACGTGAGCTTTAATGGAAAAAGAGTGTTTGCAGATGTGATTAAGGATCTGGCGAGGAGAGGAGGTTATCCTGGATGAACCAAGTGGGCCCAAAGTCCAATGACAAGTGTCCTTATAAGAGACAAAAGAGGAGAGACGCGGACGGAAGGGAAGGTCACGTGATGATGGAGGCAGCGACCAGAGTGAGTGGCCACAAGCCAAAAAATGCTGGCAGCAGGAGCTGGAAGAGGCAAAGGAGCCGTCTGTCCCAGAGACTTCAGAGGCAGCCCTGCCGACACCTGGATGTCAGACGTTTGGCCTCCAGGATTGTGAGAGAATAAATGTGGGTTGTTTGAAGCCATCCAGTTTGCTATGCTTTGTTACAGCCACCACGGAAAACCCAGGTAGCTGGATTGTCTCTGTGGGTGAAAGGGAGCTTACTCGTCAGTAATTTCAAGATACAGTTGAAGGACTTCCCTGGTAGTCCAGTGGCTAAGACTCCATAGTCCAATTCAGGGGGCCCAGGTTCGATCCTCAGCCAGGGAACTCGATCTCATTGCTGCAACTAAGAGTTCAAATGCTGCAACTAAAACTAGTGGGAAGCTGCTATATAACACAGGGAACCCAGGAGGTGCTCTGTGATGACCTAGAGGGGTGGGGTGGGAGCGGGGAGAGAGGCTAAAGAGGGAGAATATATATATATATATATATATATAAAATTATGACTGATTTGAGTTGTTGTAGGGCAGAAACCAACACAATATTGTAAAGCACTTAACCTCCAAAATTAGATTTTGCATGCCACAACGAAGATTGAAGATCCCGCATGCCACACCTAAGACCCAGAGCAGCCAAATCAATAAGGTAATTAATTAATTTAAAAAGATACAGTTGAAGATACAAAATACAGAAATGTTTTTGGCTTCACACTGGCCTTTGTGGTCAGAATAGCAGGAGAGTCAGGGTCTGGTTGGTCTATGTAGCTTGCACTCCCTAAAGTGCCAAAACCACAGAGAACCCCATTTTAAAAAGAAGAAACTGGGCATGTAGATGTGATGATTTGCCCAGGGTCTCATACATAACTAGTGGCAAAACTCGAGGCAGAGCAGAACCAAAGAAAAAGTGAAAGGTGGGTGATGACTGATGCTTCTCATCCAGGCGAGTAGTGGCAGGACCCTCGCTTTGTGTTTTATCTTAAAAAGCATTAGGCCCAGATATTAAAAGCATCCCTCTGCTGTTGGAACTTGTGGCTCTTTAGAAAGGATGAACATCCTTCCCTGTGCTTGCTTACCGGTGCTTTAAATTTCTTTGCAGAATTTATTTACCCACGTTTCATAGGAGAAAAGCAAACCTCTTTTGAAAATGACGTAAACAGAAAATGTCAGTTGTCTAATAAAGTCTGAAGAGTAGTCATGGTAAGAAATGAATGACCAGAGCCTTTCCCAGGCAGATCCCCCCATAGGGGAGGATGGAGGGATGAGCGTGCTGTAAAGACATGGCGTCTTTCCTGTTGCCTGGGCTGGATGTTTATAAATTATGTGCTGTTGCCCCTGACCTGTTTCTTTAGCTGAAGTTTCCATGTAAAACATTGGATTTCCAGAGGGGTTTTCTCTGTGGTGTGGTTTGTTCAAAAAGGTTGGCTCTTGTATTTGTTCTCCAGAATGACTTTCTCCCCAGGAACTGCCGGTGAAGAGAACCACTTCCCCAATTAATTCCAGATGTGGAATACATCAACCTGCATCTTTTCAAAATATTCACAAGCTTTTAAAAAAATTAATAACTTTTTTTTGGTTGTGCTGGATCTTCGTTGCTGCACGCCAGCTTTCTCTAGTTGCGGCGAGTAGGGGTTACTTTTCCCCGCGGTGCCCAGGCTTCTCATTGCGATGGCTTCTCTTGTTGCCGAGCACAGGCTCTAGGCACACAGGCTTTGGTAGTTGCGGCACGCGGGCTCTAAAGTGCGGAGTTCCCTGCATTGGCAGGCAGATTCTTATCCGCTGTACCACCAGGGAAGACCAAGCTGCATTTTTTATTAAGACGGTGGGAGTATTTAAGTTGTACTCTGAAAAAACAAAAGCAATCTGATGATGGCTTGAATCTGATGATTGAAAAACATCATTTTCCATGTTGAACCATCAGGCATCAATTCACCTGGGGGGATTTGGCTGACACCCTACAGCTGGAACCCAGAACAGCCTCAAGTAGGAATTCCCAGGGGCTCCTTGGAGCATCCTTATCCACCGTCCCTGAGCTTCTTTCACAGAGCAACCAGGGCTACAGCCAGGTTCTGGTGGGAGTTGGGTAGATTTCTTCAGGGTGGGGACACCCCAAGCTGTTCTTCCTGGCTCCCCCATGGGTGCCTGCAGCAGCACTTATTTTATTAGCCAAGCAGGACACTGGGACAGTGGGAAGCCAGCTAAGCAAACAGGATCCTCTGTTTAGACCTCATGGCCTGAAACATGAACAATGTGCAGTCTCTGTGCTTTTTTTTCTTTTTTGGTGGAGCCCCAGAATCATTTTGTTTCCTAAAATAAATATAACATAAAACATATCATTTTAACTATCTTAAGTGTATAAATCAGTGATATTTAATGCATTCACAGTGTTGTGTAACCATCACCACTATTTAGTCCCAAAACATTTTCATCACCCCAAGAGGGAACTTGCACTCATGAAGCAGTCACCCCTCCCGATTTCTCCTTCCCCTCAGTCCCTGGCAACCACAAACTCCTTTCTGTCTCCAAGGATGTGCCTGTCCTGGACATTTCATATAAATGGAATCAGGTAACATGTGGCCTTTTGTGTCTGGCTTCTTCTACTTACCATGTTCTCAAGGTTCACCTGTGTTCTCACGTGTATCAGTGCTTCACTCCTTCGTGTGGCTCAGTACTATTTCACTGTAAGGCTACATCGAATTTCATTTATGTTCTTCTGTTGATGGGTATGTGAGCTGTTTCCACCTTCTGAAGACTGTCAAGAATGCTGCTCTGAACATCTGTGTACAAGTGTTTGTTCGAACGTTTGTTTTCAATTCTTTGGGGGTATATACCCAGGAGTGGAATTGCTTTGGTAATTCTGTATTTGACTTCTTGAGGACCCAGTAAACTTCCACAGTGGCTGCACCGTTTTACATTCCTACCAGCAATATATGAGGGTTTCAACTTTTCCACATCCTTACTAACATTTCTTATTTTCCTTTTTTTAAAAAAAATGACAGTCATCCTATGGGGAGAAGTGGTGTCTCGGTGTGATTTCGATTTGATTTCTGTGATGATGGTGATGTTGAGCGTCTCTCCTTGTGCTCCTCAGTCGTTCGCCGAGGCTCCCTTGCATTTTACCAATACTCTGTGCAACAGCAGACAAATCTGTCCAGAAGGGAGTTGAACTGGGTGAATGGCTTTTAAGCTACTTTGTCCACATAACTCCTAAAAGAACTTGGAAAAGTCGTGCCCCTGTGGTACCTCTTTATTAGGTTGGTATCTCTTGTTCTTCATCACGAGGTTTGTTAAGGTTGCAAAGGGTGTGATTTCTGGGGTACTGTCAATTTTGACTCTAAAACAGTTCCACACTCTAGAGAAGCAGAACCTGACATTTTGTCTTGTTTCCAAGATCATCGAGCAAGTCATGTTCCTTTGCCAAAAACAAACCAACCCAGCAAGCAACTTCTCACCTTAAGATAAAAATCATAGTATCCAAATGATCACACCTTGCCTATTTCCTGTGAACCTCGACTCTATTGGATAATAACAATATTTTTAGTCCTGACCTTTGCTCTTCCTGTCACGTGTCCTGACGTTTAGGATTAGCAATACCACATGAGAAAGCAGTTGTTGGCCCACTCAGGACAGACACATGTAAATTTGGTGACCTTGGTTTTCTTGTGATTTTTCCTCCTTTTAAATACTTGATGGCTCTTTGGATTTGGTGAGCTGGTACTTCTGAAGTCTGCCTTTTCTTTACTCTTTGCAAGAAAACTTTCTTTTCTAAATGCATCTGCCACCGGATTCCTTGGGCGATTCTTTTAAATATATCAAACAAAATGTAATTTAGGTAGCAGTGTGGCGTCATGATACCAAAGTTGTGGGCAAATTCTCCTTGGTTCTTTTCTCCTTCACTTTTCACTTCTTCCACTGAATTTTATTTTAATAAAAGCATTTTTATGTTTGACAGTAATTCACTAATCACTCAAGCATAGGTCTGTGCAACAAAAACATGTCCATAATTTAAATTTAAAATATTTTATTTCCTGTGACTCTAAGACTCTCAGTATTAAAAATTACTCTGGATTGATTGATTTATACAATTAATCGACTCCTCAAACCAACCAAAATATATTAAAGTTGTGGTATATATTTATGATATACATATAAAAATTAGTTGCTGGACTGCATCTCTTAATGAGATGAACGGGGCTGTATGTTTTCAAATGGTTCATGTGTTGTTGGATGAATATTACTTTTTATCTCAGACGTGGTTCAGAATCAATTCCATCCCTGTTTTTCATTTTTACTGGTCTAGACCATGAGAAAACTTGTTCATATAAAATTTATACATGGTAACGGGATAGTTTTAACTTCTTGGAGATTTAAGCCAAAAGTCATAGTGATTTATCATAAAAAAACATAACAGGACAAAAATGACTAGATTAAATTCTCCTCCCGATGTTAAAGACTCCGGGCTTTAGCGACTTGCTGTCTTGACAGTGGGGTTATGCGAGTAGCCTGGGTCTCTCTCCTGCCGGGAGATTCACCACCTTCCTTCTCCTCTTGCCTTGTGGGATGGAAGGAAGGACAACCTCCGGAGGTGTGATGAGGTGAGGAGGCGGCGTCCCTGTACTGGTGGTGGTGGGGGGCCCCCAGGCTTAGCCTCTGCCAAGCTCTCTCTGGAAACGCGCCCCCGGGCGGGCAGACCCAGACAGCCTCAGACCCGCCCGCTGCGCTTGGCTATTAGGAGATGCGGGGGCCAGGGCGCTCCGGGCGGGATAAGGAGTAGGGGGGTCCGGGGTCGCCGCGCAGACCGTCCCACCTGGGGTGCACGCCCCAGGGTGCTGCTCTGCCCCTGAAGTGATCCTTCAAGGTCGAACTGCAGAGAGAGTCGAGGAACCCGCTGCCCACCGATCACAAAGGGGAGGGGCGCACCAGCTTGCTGCGCGTGCGCGGGCAAGAGTGCTACCCGGCCGCGGGCTGTACATGCGGGCAGCGGGGGTAGGGGGCGCCTTTTGGGAGCGCGTATCCTCTGATGTTCGGGCCCCGAGCGAGTGTGGGATGTGTGTGTGTTCGCGCGCGCGTGTGTATGTTGTACGTGTGTACGTGTGTATGTGGCTGGGATGTGGAGTAAGACGGTGTTTTGTATGAGGTGCATGCAGTGTGCTCAACACGTATGGAGTGTGTCCGCGTGTGTGTGGCGTGCATTGTGTGTATGTGGGGTGTGTGGAGAGGGTGGGGTATGTTACATGCGGCTGCGGGTGAGATGAGTGTGGAGCGTCGCAGTTGCTTGTGATAGTGTACAGCGAGCATTTGCAGCGCTCCGGGTTCGCGTCCCGTCTGGTTTGGGCTGCGCTCCCAGCTTGGGGCTCAGCGGACCTCCGCTTGCCGCGCGCAGGACCACCAGCTCGGGCTGGACCAAGTGCGGCAGATAACCATGGCAACAGATGCTCCCGCGGCGGAGGTGGGCGTGGGGCGGGTGGGGGAGGCATCTGATGAGGCTCCCAGGCTGGGTACTGGACACGCCGCCCCCTCGGTTCCCCGGCATGCCTGGGGGACCCGGGGTCCTCACTCGGGCCCTCGGCAGGCCTGGGGCGGGGCCCAAAGGATTCCTGCTGTCTCACCTCGCAGCGAGTTCTGTTCACAAAGCCCTTGCTGCTTCCAGGTGTGAAGGCGCAGCAAGTCTTTGGCGCTTCGGATCCTGCTCAGGGGAGACACCCCCGTGTTCTAAAGGTGGCCGGACAGAGTGAAGTAAGCCAGAAAGATAAAGAACATTACAGCATACTAACACATATATATGGAATTTAGAAAGATGGTAATGATAACCCTATATGCAAAACAGAAAAAGAGACACAGAAATACAGAACAGACTTTTGAACTCTGTGGGAGAATGTGAGGGTGGGATGTTTCAAAAGAACAGCATGTATACTATCTATGGTGAAACAGATCACCAGCCCAGGTGGGATGCATGAGACAAGTGCTCGGGCCTGGTGCACTGGGAAGACCCAGAGGAGTCGGGTGAAGAGGGAGGTGGGAGGGGGGATCGGGATGGGGAATAAGTGTAAATCTATGGCTGATTCATATCAATGTATGACAAAACCCACTGAAATGTTGTGAAGTAATTAGCCTCCAACTAATAAAAAAATTAAAAAAAAAAAAAAAAAAAAAAAAAGGTGGCCGGGAGCCTCACAAGCAGTTATCGGGTTTTATGACCCGCAGGTGCTCCTGTTGGGTCCCAGGACAAATGAAAAAACCTGGGAAGGGCTGAAGGGAGTTTGGCACAGGCTTCTCTTAAGCGGAGAGGGGAGCAGCTCACAGGTTCTGGAAAGCAGACTTCACTCCCATCCAGTAGAGCCTTTGTGGGAAAAGACTGGCCAGGCCTACCAGCTCTGATATACCTGTGCTCCCCTCCCACCTCTGTTCAGAGCCAGCCGGTGGGAGATGCCACCTTAGTTCTTATCCTGTGTAACGGGAGGAGGTTGGTCTAGATCACTTTTCATTCATTCATTCATTCATTCATTCATAACCTTTATCTAGTGCAAAGATGCTCAAATGTAGTGCCAGGGCCAGCAGTATCAGAATCACCTGGAACTAGAGAAATGTAAATTCTCAGGCCCATTTCCAGACCTACCAATGTGAGAAGCACTGATCTGCGGTGACCCTTGTGCTAAACATGGGGCTACATGACCCCTCCCATCATGGGATTCTAAAACAAACCTAGTGGGGAAAGTTCTAGCTCTTTTTTCTGAACATCCTGTGTTTTGCTTGGGGATCCATCTAAAACTAGATGAAGCATAAATACTTCTTGGCCACATCCCCAAGGCTGGTCTGAGAAGGAGTGTGGCTATTTCAGAGAAGGAGGAGTAGAAGTTGGAGTAAGAGGAGGTTCTGAATTCCTCTCAACTTCAGAAGCTGCTTGAGAAAGACTTCAAGGGCTGTTGAGGAGCCCAAGAGCGCCGCCTCCTGGTGACAGTGTGCAGGACTGACTCTAAAGAATGGGGCTTCTTGACAAAGGGGGCTTTCAGTGTCCCAATCATATACCCAGCCAGGCATGAACTACCCGGTCATTACTCGGGAACGTTTCATCCATTACTGCCAGCAGCTGGACTGGCCAAATTCAACAAAGGCTCTGAGAAAACAGGAAGTTGTGTGTGGCTGATATGTAAGAGAGTCCCCAGTCATGTCCACGTGGCTCGAGAATGCAGTGCATGGCTTTGTTTCAGCTGGGGTTTTCTCCAGACCCTTTTAGTCAGGCTAATAGTAAAATGAACTTTGTACAGAGAACTGCAACATTAGTTTTCCATGGAGTCCTGGACTCCTCTGATAGGTACTGAGAAGGGTGCAGGGCATGGTGGAAATCCAGTGTACTTTTGTGGAGGGGTTGGGGGGCAGACTTTGGACACTGGCCTTGGGGAGGCTGAGAGCTGCCCTCCAGAAGCATCCTGGGCTGGCCACCCCTGGGAAGGGAGGGGAGGGGAGGGGAGGGGTGTGGACAACTAGTGTGGTTATCCTGACTCTGGAAAACCTCCTTTATTATTTTTGTTTTGTTGTGTCTACCAGTCAACATTTTTCTTTAAATCAACTCATTTTTTTTTTTCACTTAAGTTACTTTTAAAAGGAAAAAACTTAGAAAATAACAGAACACAATGGAAAATCAGTAGCATTCACCCAAGCTGAAGGTAATCATAAAAAGAAATATAAGGCAGATATCTCTCTTTTCTCTCTCTTTTTCTTTTCTGTTTGAGAAAGCTGATCGAGAGTGATTCTCAGAATATCTGTTGGCTCGTCCCTGGAAAGTAGGCTAGCCTGGCCATGGTCGTTGTGGGCTCTTGGTGAAAGGTTGGGTGTCTCTTAGAGATGGGGGTCATGGCGGTTATGCTGACATCTGTGAGCGCTCACTGCTCCATGTACATGGATGCAAAGGGATACCTCACCCACTGGTTTCCTCCAGCCTGATTTGGGCCTGTCCAGATTCAGAAGCCAGTGTGGGCAGCCAGGAGGGCCTGGGTATCCCAGTAGGGCTGCGGGCGGTGGGGGTGGGGCAGTCCTTCCAGGACAACTATGGGATGCAGGGCCAGGGAGCCACAGGGCCTTTCCGGTCAGGCAGGACTCCAGCTCCAGGCCAGTGCTTAGGCAGCTGTGGAGGGCAGGTTGGGATTGATCCTGCAGATGGAGATGGGGCTCAAGCTGCAGGTAGAAGTAAGAGGCCCACGGAAGGGAAAGGAGGGATTCATAGACAGGGAATAGACAGATCCTGACAAACCCATCCTTCAAAGAATGTGTCTGTCATTGTTATAGCTGGATTTATATGCAAGAGCTGAATTTGACAACTTTAGCATCTCCCATAGTAGGGTTTTAATTATCCCCGTGGCTACTATCTAAGAACCACCTGTCTCGGTGCTTCGTCCTGGGGTAATCTCAGAGACATGGACACTCCTTATTATCCAATTTTTCCAAATGAGGAAACTGAGGCTGGGGGAGGTAAACTACTCCCCTCAGGCCATGGGGACAGACTGGAGCAGTACTTGGTCTGACTCCAAAGTCTATGCTCTTGAAAGCTGTTGTGAGTGCACAGTCCTTGAAGTGGCTCAATACTGACAATGTCCAAGGCACTAGGTGGTGGACATGGCCCCCTGCTCCTGGCCTGGCCACCCAGGTCCCCTCTGAAGACAGTCAATACTCACCTTTTCTTGAAACTTCTCCAAGTATACGTCTTATGTGTAGATTTATGCCCCCCCACCCCCCCTCCCCCACAATGGCATTTTACCATTTGCAGCATTTTCTTTTTAGCTGAGCAATGTGGCAAAGAGTTCTGGTTTCCTATCAGTTCTCATCCCCCCCTTTGCTTTTTAATGGGGAGCCCAGCCTTTACCAGCTTTTGCTGGCAGTCCAACCAGGGCCTGTTCCCAGCAAGAATGGGTAGGTTCCCCTGTGTTTGTCAGCCTCCTAAGAAACTAGGAGTTTATTATAACCTGGATCCAAGTGGCAAGACTATAAGAAACCAGCAGGCTTTAGAATAAAAAGTTGCACCCACATTGGTCACTGTGTTTTGGTAACAGCCAGTGGGGTCCTTTATTCCCATCCGTGCTTTCTGCCTGGCGGTGCACTCCTGGTGCCTGCGGGCAGGACCTGGTCCTGGAGATGGAGATGGCCCCTCAGCTGGAGGTGTGCGGATTCAGGGCTGGGAGCTCCAGGGCAGAGCCTCCTCATCGCCCACTGGAGATGGAGTTTGGGGTGTGAGTGTTTGAGGCTTCTGTCCTAGTACAACCACCACCAAGCCTGCTGCACCTTCCCAAGAGGGCACTCAGGTACCCCCTTCCCATCACTGTGCACTCGGTGACCGCCCTTCCCCATCCCTGCCCCCCGCCCCATGCTGTCATGGGGGTGGTTCTGCTTTGAGAGGAGAGGAGGAGGTGGAAAGGGGGGTTGAAGGAGAAGGAGAGGGAGGGAAGGAATGGGGGCATCTTGGGAATCTGGGGGCTGTGGACCAGTGAACTAGATTATGCCCCCAGAGATCTAAACTTGGGCAGGGGTCAGATTGCTAGCATGTTGATGGCAAGATTGCTTGGCCATGATGATGGCCAAGCCTAGGCTGGGGCTGTGGGGACACGGAGGCATGTAGGCCTGGTCCCATGTCTACTGAGGAGACAGGCCCATCCGTATCAAGTAGATCATCACAGCAGGAGCAGGCTCAGATCCTGTGCAGCTTCTGGAGGCTTCCTGGAAGAGATGGGCCTGGAAGGACAGGTGTGTGTTGGGTTGGGAAGAAGGGATGGGGCAGGGGAAGGTGGAGGAGATGGAGCAGGTGGAGGAGATGGAGCAGACAGACCTGGAGGGAAGGAGTAGAGGGCATTTGGGTGGGGGCATGGACAGTGCATGGAGGCACCCGTGTCAAGTGGAGACTGAGGAGGGCCCTATGGGAATTCCTGACCCTCAGCTGGACCTGGGAGGGCACAGGGTGGGTGCAGGTAGGGGCACGGGGGTGCATAATGACTCCAACTTCCTCACATCCCCACCTCCTGGGCCTCTGATCCTTGAGCAGTGGGTGTTATGCGACCTTGACCAGGAGAGTTGCAGCCACCAGCAGTCCCAACACCAAGGGAGGCCAGCCGCTTGGCAGGAGGGCAGACCCTAAGGAAAGTCAGAGGATTCGTGAATGAGAGAAGTGCGAGCATGTTCCTCACCCTGACTCTTTAATGGCAGGCGAGGTGTCCCCAGGCCGCCCCCACATCTCCCTGGTTTCATCATCACCCCACCCCGCCGCCCTGTTCACCTGCCCCAGCTGCACTGGCCTCCTGGCTTGTGTTCAGTGTGATCCCTCACAGCCCCTGCCCAGCGAGGCCTGCCCATCCCCAGCCAGGTGCCCCCAAGAGCTGCCACCTTGCCAGCTCCCGGGTGACCTTTGCCCCTGAGATGGGTCAGGGTGGGGGCAAGGATGTGTGTAGGGGAGGCTGACAGAGGAAGGAGTCCTCACGTGGCCACGGAGCCTGGAGGTAGCGTGTCCAGTGGGCAAACCGCCAGCTCCTCTGGCCCTCAGCCTCCCCATCTTAAACAAGGCTGCACCTGTCCACCGGCTCTCCAGCCTGTGTGGTGCCAGGTGCCATGGGATGTCAGGGACTCCAGATGTTCCCAGGCTCCAGGGACAGGAAGGAGCAGGCGGCACCAAGTGGCTGGCGGGGCACCCTGGTTACGGCCCTGCAGGCCCCCATCCCCTGCCTGGAGGCACACCTGAGGGGGTCGTGGTCAGCGAGGGGCTGAGTGTGGGTGTCTGGGTGCTCAGGACACCGTCGTTGGTCTCCTGGAGAATAGGCAGCAGGGTGCTGAGGAGCCCATCGTTGGCCTCTGGCACGATGCCCAGCAGTTTGCACATGAGCTCATACACGTGGACGCTCTCGAAGGGCTCCACTTCCAGGCCCTTCTTGAAGCTGGGGCCCACCGCCCGGAAGATGGTCTTCATGTCCATGACCTTATTGTCGAAGCCATGCTCCCCATTGTTGAACTGCACGTTCACTCTCTGCCAGGAGGGAGGGTCCTGAGTGAGTTTGTGCTGACCCTTCCAGCCCACCCCACCCTCTCCAAGGAGCACCACCTGCCGGGCCGCGGGTTGCAGAGGACGGCTGGAGGGAGTTCAAATGGGGCCAGGGTGGGAAAGATTCTGAGCCTCTGTGTCTTTGAATTCTCAGCCCTAAAGATCAGTGGCCCAAAGAAGGAGCCTCAGTGAAAACCCAGAAACATGAATGGAGACCCACGTAAAGGGGGCGGAGCTTCAGCCAAGGATGCGCTCCTTTCCATGGCTGGGCGCCCACTTGTCAGTACTTCCTTTCCTAGAATCCTGCCCCTGCTCTGCATGTTGCTTCCCTCTCAGCCTCTCTGAGCTCTCTCACCTCTTCTATGTCACTCTTACAGCTAGCCTTCCCACTTTACCCTATACACGCACGTGCACACACAAACACATGTATCCATGCACACCCATGCACACAGGTACGCAACGCATGTACACACCCCAACTCCTGTCGCATAGTGTGGGTGTGTCCCTTTGGAGGCTGACACGCCTCAAGTTGGGGTCTGACTAGAAACAGGGGAGTGATTTTTACAGAACTGGAGAGAGACTCAGCAGGGCAGAGATGTGCCTGCACCCTGGAACTCACCCCGTGGATGACGTAACCCGGGTCACTGTACATAAGCAGAGGGGTGACCCGGGAGTGATTGGCATAGTGGAGGGATTTGGGGAAGAACTCCTTCTTGTAGACGTGGAGTCTGGGGTGGGCGTCCTTGAGGGCCTCGTACACCTTCTCCAGCATTCCTTCCTTGGGGAGCAGCATCCCGTTTGGTCCATAGTCTAGGAGCTCAAACTCAATGTCCTTGAAGCTGAAGTTGGAGACCTTGTGGAGCTCCACCAGGTCGCTGGCCATCTTGTTGACGGTGGTCATGCCGTGGTCGGACACGATGAGCAGGTTGAGGTTGCTCTCCAGGCCGCTCTTCCTGATGCTGTCCCGGAGGTAGCCTACGGTCCTGTCCACCTGCATCACTATCTCCTTCCTCTCCTGGGACTCGGGGCCATACCTGTGGCCCGTGGAGTCCGGCTCTCCGAAGTAGAGGGTGACCAGGTCCAGGCCCTCGTCCGTGAACCACTTCATCACTGTGTCGATGTTGGCCCTCCACTCCACCTCATCCTTATAGTTGTGTAGGATGCCTTCCTTCCGGCTCAGCGTCACGGCTTCACCTTGGTAGGTGACGTTCCCGCCGGGGTAGAAGAAGGAGCCGGTCTTCAGGCCCTGCGGGGGGTAGGTGGCATCAGAGCCGAGGGCCGCCTCCCGCTTGTCCCCCACTGAAACATCTGCCCCGACCGCCTTCCCCCCAGTCTGCCCGCTCAGCCATCCCTGCTCCTGACTGCAGCAACGGGCCTTTGTATTTTCTGAAAGACCTTTCATAGCTCTTATCTTGTGTTATTAGGGCTGATACTGATTTTATAGAGGAGAGAGCAAGGTGCCCAGTGGACTCAGCACTGATGAGATAGTGGATATAGAAGTGTCCCTAGATATGCTGTGTCCTCGTCGTCACTGTGGCTGGAGGTCACAGCGCTGCTCTGTGAGCTCTCCCTTCCAACCTGCAGCCCAGTGTCTCCTGCCATGCGTCCATCAGCCCCTCCACTGCCTGCCCTTCTAGCCTTCAACCCGGCCATCCGTCTGTCTCTCCATAAACCAATTGCTGTTTTGTTGACAGATCCATCTGTCCTTGCCACCAGCTGTCCACTGCCTCAGGTCATCATGTCCACCTTGAGATGTCAGTTCTCGGCTACGCTTTCTGCAAGGGAGCCTGGTGTCTGTAGCTCCTTCTGAAGTGAGGGGACTCAGATGTGAGTGGACACCCTGCCTGTGAAGTTTATTCTGGGCTCACCTTGAAATCATCCATTGAGTTTGTTGTCAGGAAGCCCAGAGCATTGCAAGAGGCTATGGTTCTGGGTTTTTCACTGGGATGACCCACCTCTTACTTTTATCTTTCACCCTTTAGAATTTGACTGCCAGGCCTTGAGAGGGGAACCAGGATGAAGCCATTTCGTTGTTCCCTGCCTGTTAGTGGACTGACATTATTTTCCCTGAGGCCCCCTTCTCACCAGCACCGAAGCCCAGTTTTCCATCCAGTCAGGAGAATGCAACAATCCCTCTGGGTCCCAGGGAGGACAGGGCAGCCTGTGCAGCCACTGGTGGGTCCCCATAGGCGCCCGGCTCCCATCTCCCATGCGGCCCCGCTCAGCACCTCTCTATGCTGGGAGCACTGAACTCCTGGGTCCTGCCGTGGATGTCACGTGGTCATGCCGTGGTCACGCCTGCTCGGTCAGGTCCCCCTCCCGCCTGCTCCATCTGTCCAAGTGGGTGTGGGTGCAGCGTTACCTGCCTCTGGGCAGTGATCCAGATGGGCAAGCTGCCGTTGTCCCACCATTTCTGGATGCCCAGTGTGGTGTGGTAGGGCCACTTCAGCTTGCTGCTCGTGTTGTAGAACATGTTGTGAACCACCCCGTGATTCTCGACGTATTTGCCTGTGGGATGGCAGAGGGGGGTGGTGGGAGGGAGGGCACAGCCAGGGCAGGGGGCAGGGAAGCACCTGTGGCTCTGGGAGCCGGGCTGGGCCACCACAGCCACGTACCCTGGCCCAGAGATTCTGCTTCCACATTGAGTAGCTTATCCTGCCGCTGAACTCCCACAAAGGCATAAATACACATGTTCTAGGATATCGTTTGCAGCCTCGTTGGTTTTAGCAGAAGATTGGGAGCAACCTGGCTGGCTCTCTGGAGAGAACTAATTAAATCAATTATGGCCCAGCCATGAAATGGAATCTCAGGCAGGAAGATAAATGAACCAAGAGAAGGTGTCTTTTTTAACTTATTTTTTTCAGGACTTCCCTGGTGGTCCAATAGTTAAGATTCCGCCTTGCAATTCAGGGGGCGTGGATTTGATCCCTGGTCAGGGAACTAAGATCCCACATGCCGCAGAGCAGCTAAGCCCGTGACCCGCAGCTACTTGAGTCACAGCTAGAGAGCCTGTGTCCGGCGACAAAAGATCCCACAAAAGATCCCTTTGTTACATGACGTAACAAAGACCTGGTGTACAGCAACTAAGACCTGACATAGCCAAATAAATAAATTTAAATAAATAAATAAATCTTTAAAAACCACAAAAAGCCCCCAAAGCACTATGCTCTATTGGAAACCTTGTGCACTGTTGGTAGGAATGTGAAACGGTGCAGCTGCTATGAAAAACAGTATGGTGGTTCCTCAAAATTTTTTTTAAATTTTTTTCATGGCAATGCCTCCATGTGAGTTCAGAAAGTAGAAAAAGAGGGATGTTGAAGAGTCCACTTCCTTCCTTCATATTCCCCATTGTGATGTGTTAAGTAAGGAGGTGACATGCAAAAGGGAGCATCAGGGACCTCTGCTTGCATGTGGAAGGGGCCTTGGTCATGAAAATGCTGGTGTGAGAATAAGCTGTCTGTATGAGTGACATGCCTTAAAGTCATGCTTCCCTGGCAGCTCAGATGGTAAAAAAGATCTGCCTGCAATGCAGGAAACCCTGGTTCATTCCCTGGGTTGGGAAGATCCCCTGGAGAAGGGAATGACAACCCACTCCAGTATTCTTGCCTAGAGAATTCCACGGACAGGCCATATGGTTGCAAAGAGTCGGACACGACTGAGCGACTAACACTTTCACTTTCAAAGTCATGTCCACCCAGAGCCTCTGAATGTGACCTTGTTTGGAAATAAGGTCTTTGCAGATGTCATTAGTTTTGTTAAGATGGCTGCATCCTGGGGACTTCCCTGGTGCACAATGGTAAAGAATCCACCTGCCAATGCAGGGGAAAGGGAAAGTGAAAGTCACTCAGTCATGTCTGACTCTTTGCGACCCCATGGACTATACAGTCCATGGAATTCTCCAGGCCGTAATGCTGGAGTGGGTAGCCTTTCCCTTTTCCTGGGGATCTTCCCAACCCAGGAATCAAACCCAGATCTTCCGCATTGCAGGTGGATTCTTTTCCAGCTGAGCCACAAGGGAAGCCCAAGAATACTGGAGTGGGTAGCCTATCCCCTCTCCAGGGGATCTTCCAGACCCAGGAATTGAACCAGGGTCTCCTGCATTGCAGGTGGGTTCTTTACCGACTGAGATACTAGGGAGGCCCTCCAATGCAGGGGACATGGGTTCAATCCCTGGTCGGGGAAGATCCCACATGCTGCAGAGCAACTAAGCCTGTGTGCCACCACCACTCCTGAGCCTGCGAGCCACAATTACTGAGCCTGCATGCTGCAACTACTAAAGCCTGGGCACCTAGAGCCTGTGCTCTGTAGCGAGAAAAGCCCCACAATGAGAAGCTCACGGCACTGAGTGAGGAGTAGCTCCTGCTCACTGCAACTAGAGAAAGCCCACGTGCAGCAATGAAGACCCAGTGCAGCCACAAATAAACAAATAAAAAAAATGGCATTCCGGATCAGGTGGGCCCCAAATTCGATGACAGGTGTCCTTAACAAGAAGAGGAGAGATACACAGAGAGGAGATGGCCGTGTGACAGGGGGCAGGGATTGGAGAGCTGTGGCTGCAAGTCCAGGATCGCCTGGGTCCCCGGAAGCTGGGAGAGGTGGGAAGGATCCTCCCTTCCACCCTCTGGAGGGAGTGTGGCTCTGTGACACCTGGATTTTAGGCTTCCGGCCTAAATAGAGCAATGGTGGGTTTGAGGGTGGCTGGGAGCAAGCAATGGAAAGAGCAGGAGCCTCAGGCTCAACTCTCCTGCCTTTCTGAATCCTGGCCACACTCACCTCCACCAGAAGCCCTCCCGGGTTGCCGCCCTGGGTGTGGTCCCCATTTAAGATGAAACCTCCAGGTGTTTTTTATCTGCCTTCTATCTCTTGCCACCGACAGTAAGGGTTCCTGACACCCCCTGCAGCCGTGTCATGTCTGCCCAGTCAGGGTGTCCCCTCCTTGGCCTCACCTTTGTCCTTGCACTGTGTGCCTCCCGGGTCGAGGCTCCTTGCCTGCACTGCGGTTCGCTTTGTGGGTTCCCTGGATTCTCAGCTGTCCCCCCACAACCCCAAACCCCATCTGAGGCCAACACTCACCAGTGACCAGAGTGAAGTGGCAGGGGCTGGTCAAGGTGATGAAGGCCGGAGTCATGTAGCGAGCTTTCACCCCGTCCAGTGCCATGGCATCCAGGTTGGGGGTGTCCACGTCCTGGTCATAGTTCCAGCGGAAACCGTCGAAGGACACCAGGAGCAGCTTGTTCCGGGAGGCCTGCTGGCGGATGGGCGCCCCTGACGCTGGAGCCAGGAGGGTGGTGAGGGCCACGGCGAGGAGGACAGCTGGGGCTCCCATGGTGGGTTGGCCAGAGAGACAAGTGCTGAGGGAAGTTTTCTGCTGAGGAGCAGAGCAAAGTCCCAGGGTCACTGGGCAGCTCTTATCCTGCGCGTCTTTGAACCGAGACTCTGCACGAGCCTCAGACAGTGGCCCCTGGCTGCTGTGTCCGGACCACCCTGGGCCTGGCCCTTGGGCGCATCTGCCTTTATCGACAGCGGCTCTCGATGCCCCGCCCCCTTCGTGCACAAGTGTCTTTCCAGGGAGGATGGGGACCATTCTGGAAGGCGTGGCGAGCAGAACTGACTCATTCCATTGGGAAAGCCTGTGTCCCCACCCCAGCTCTCATAGCAACTCTGGGTCCCTGTGCTGCACTCACTCCGTCCCAGAGCACCCAGATGGGGACCCTTCCTCCAGACCATAATATGGGGAGGCCTTTGGGCCAGGGCTGTGGGTTCAGGGTTCAGGAGGCTGGCCTTGTCTATGGGGACCCCCCAGCCTGGGGGAGCACCTCTTCCCCTTCCTGCCCATGCTAAGGGGGCTCCTGCAGTGGGGCAGGCAGAGCTCTAACCTGGATTAGTGCCTACAGTGCCCTCCCTCTCGGGCCTCAAGGACCCCCAGAGGGTACCGGCATGGGCAACCTCACTGTTGGATTTCACCAGCAAGATGGTCAGAAGTGTGGCCTCCCTGTTACACTGTGCTCACGGAGAGGGCGGTGTCGGGAGGGACCACTAATTTCATCATGCAGTTTTCTGTCTCTCTCACTCACTTTCTCTCCAGCTGTCTCTTTATCTCTGTCTCTCTTTCTCACTCCCTATGAAGCATGTTCTGCCAGCCAGGTCCCATTCTAAGTCCTGGAGACATGGCAGTGAAGGAGACAGATGGTGTCTTGGCTTCTTTCAGTTTGGTTGGGGACACACAAAATGAATCAACAAGTAAATAGTGAGAGTCAACAGAAAGAAAGAAACCAGGGAGATAAGATGGAGCGTCTGTCTGGCACGGGGGCACCAGATGGGTGGTCAGCCAGGGCCTGGTGAGAGGATGACTGTGAGGGAGTGATCCTGGGGGTCGTCAGTCGGGGGAGTGGATCGGGGGCAGGCGGGAGGGTGGCAGGGCGGGTCCTGGGGCCTGGGCTGTGGTATGGAGTCTGGCATTCTTGTGCAGTGCAGGGGGGAAACGCCATGGGATGGTTTTAAGCATGGGAGTGACATAAACTGATCGAGCATTAAAAACAAGAAACTTCACTCAAGCTGTTCCATTTGCAGGACTGTCAGCTTGACAAAGGGAGTGGGGGCGGTGCTCCACAGGGAGGGGACTGCTGGTGTCCAAACCAGGATGGAGGCTGTGGGAGTGACAGGTGTGGGTAGTTTGGAGGTTCTCCTGGAAGGATTTGCTTCCAGACTGCATGTTGGGGAGACAGAAAGGGAGCAATCAAGGGAAATGTCCAGGTTTCCTGCCTGGAAAGCTGGGGTGATAGTGTCTTGCAGCTATCCCATAGGGTGGTCAGAGATCAAAGGGCAGGTCGAGGGCAGAGCATTCTATCTTGGCCACGTCTAGTTGGAGGTGCCCACGAGAGATCTGAGGGGAGGTGTCAAATAGTTGGTATGTCCCGAGTTAAATTGTCTTCAGCTGCTGACCTGCCGAGGGCGGTTCCACCTAGGACTCTGCTTGGCTGGTGAGAGGGAGTCTTATCAGGTGATCCCCATGGTCTCAGGACCACCCACAGCCTCCTCTGCGGTGAGGCAGTGAGGCACCCGGGTACAGATTCTTGGGCCCTTTCCCCCATCTGAGGGGCCACACCCCAGAGGGATCCACACACAGTGCCGCCCCTCATGAGCCTTTCAGAGGCTGAAGTCCGAGAGATGGACATGGTCCCCTGCATGGACTTCTACAACCAGGATATGTAGTGACTGCCCTGTGCTGGCTTTGTGCAGAGCTGGGGCACAGAGGGCAGGCTTTCCTTCACTGAACTTATGGCCCGTAGCTCCACCCATGGTCCTGTGTGAGGAGCTGCCAAATGTACTACGGAGGAAGTGTGGGTGTCTTAGGAGAGGGCAGTGGGGACCACATTCATTCTAGTGCTGGAGTGAGGACCTGAAAGACCATCTGAGGATTCAACATTTCACGCTGTGCTGTGCTGAGTTGCTCAGTGGTGTCCCACTCTTTGCGACCCCATAGGCTTCTCTGTACATGGGGATTCTCCAGGCAAGAATACTGGAGTGGGTTGCCATGCCCTCCTCCAGGGGATCTTCCTGACCCAGGGATCGAACCCAGGTCTCCCGCATTGGAGGAGGATTCCTTACCGTCTGAGCCACCGGGGAAGCCCATGACTACTAGAGTGGGTAGCCTATCCCTTCTCCAAGGGATCTTTCCAACCCAGGAATCGAACCAGGGTCTCCTGCATTGCAGGCAGATTCTTTACTAGCTGAGCTAACAGGGAAGCCTGCATAGATCTATAGGATGGGTTTAGCTGGGAGATGTGTGGGCAAGAAAACCTTCCAGGTAATGACGGTGATGAGGTGGAGGAGGGGACCGACCAGGCTTGAGGCTGGGAGGCAGGCCTGGGGGATGCTGGATTTTATGTTAGTTATTCTAATGTCTGTTCTCCTAATATATTTTAATGTGTATTATTCTTCCTTTCGTCTATAATAAAATGTCTGCCAAGGATAAAGACTACATTTCCCAGCATGCCCTGCAGTACAGTTTGGCCATGTAAGCATGTCCTGGCCAATGGGTTGAAAGAAAAAATGTTATGTGACAGCCCTCAGTCTCCTCACAGTACCAGCTTTGCCCCTCTTTGGATTCTTCCTCCCTCTGGTGCCTCAAGCTCAGAAGCTGCCCAGAGAACTGATGACAAGGGGCGCTCTGAGAGAGGTTACACAGAAGGAACCTGGTCCCCCAAGGCATCCTGGGCAGCGTGGCCGGGTCGCCTTGAATGGCTCAGCCCCTGGGGGACCCTCGCAAGGGAGAGTTACACACACTCTCTGCTTCCATTTCCGTTATTTGGGTTTTCTGTCACTCTCAGCAGGACCTAATCCGAGGCGATAATAGGATAATGGCCCTGGGAGGCACTGCTGGGCTTTAAGCAGGTGGAGTGACATGATATGCTGGCTGCTGCGTGAGGGTTGGGAGGTGGGAGGTGAGTAAGGGGCTAATGCAGTGGCCTAGGGGTGAGACCGGGGCCAGGGGCAGAGGGGCACAGACCTGGGGTGTGTAGGTGGTGGGTGGGTGCCGGATGTGGGGAGGGAGGGGTCGCTGTTCTCACTCTGCGCTTCCGCCTGCTGGTCCCCATCAGGGATGTGGAAATTCCCTGTCTTGTTCACCCTCTCCTGCCGCCGTGGCTTTCTGGCCTGAAGGTGGCATGAAAGATCTGCTTCCTGCTCTCAGCCAGACTTGGGGTAGTTCCTCTTTTTTTTTGACTCTGTACCTCACTCACATTTTGTCACTGGGAGCTCCTTAGCTCACCCCCTGTTAGTTTCCTTTTTATTCCCTGGTCTCCTAGAGCTTGTCAGCAGAAAGAGAGTGTGTTGACTGTAGCTAACAGTTATAAGGTATCTCTGCAGACCAAACCCTGGGCTTCATTCATGATCTTGTTCAAGCTTTGCAGCATTTCTTGGAGGCAGGAGTTAGTAATAGCCTCACTTTATGCGTGAGGATACTGAAACAGAGAGGTTTAAGGTCACTGAGCAAGTGGAGGAGGTGAGACTTGAGCCCATGTGGTGTTTTGCCTGCAGAATCCCCCTTGGAAAACTACTAGATCCCAGTGATCCCGGTGACTTACCAGACACTTGGGATCTTCTCGTCAGGCTTTGGGGCTATTGATCTTTTTCTTTAAAGAATAGTGCAGCTGTGAGTATCTTGGTATCACTGACTTTTTCCTTTTCTTTCCCATTTACATCATTTCCTTGGGGGACAGTCCTTAGCAAGGGGTTATCAGACAAAGGATGTAAAGGCTGCTTGTTTCTTTTTTTTTTTTTTTACAATTGAGGATGTCTTTTATTTATTTATTTTTTTAAAATTTTTTCAGTGGGTTTTGTCATACATTGATATGAATCAGCCTGCTTGTTTCTTATAATCAGATTGCCATCAGGATACTAGCAGATAGATGCTAGTACTGCCTCTGGCCCACTGTTTTCATTGGATTTTTTTTTTTGTTGTTCCTTTTGGGTGACTTAGCAGATGTGTAATGATGTCTTAACATATTAAGCCAGAAAGGCTTAATCATGTCACGATTTCTTATCTTGAGTTCTCCACGTACAGATGCTTTATCATCTCTGACCGTTGATCCAGTGGTCAAGTGATCACTGAATCTTAGGGCTTTATTCTCTGTTTAATTTGCAGTGTATATTTTGGGGAAGATGCACTTCTGGATTCTATTTTCCATAGACTTCCATCATTTATATTAATATTTGTCACTTGTAACTTTCCCTACCCTCTTGCGTGCTGGTCATTCTTCAGGTAGACTCAGAGCTCCCTGCAGGCAGGGGCTGCCACATTGTTCTTTGCTGGTGTATGCCAGCCCAGAGTATGTACTCAATGTATATTTGTTGAATATGAATAAATGCATTTAAAGGGAAAAATTATGCAAGTATCTACCATACTTTCTGGTTAGACAAAACCTTTAAAAATACAAACTTATTTTATGATAGTTTAGGCTATGGAAGAATTGCAAAGAAGTAGAGAGTTCAAAAAAAAAAAAAAAGAAAAAAAAGAAGTAGAGAGTTCCCATATACACCATGCCCAGTTTCCCCTATTATTAAGATCTTATATTATGTGGTATTTTTGCACAGTTAATGAGCCAATATAGATTAAGTCAAGCCCTGGTTCCTTGAGAGACTGGAGGATGATATTAGATCTGGGTGGTGGGTGTGTACCTTGCTACTGGGGTATTGATAAAGCATTTAAAAAGTCACCATCTCAGCTGTTCTTGAAGCCAAGGGCTCCCCAGCTGAGTCTGGTGCACGTGCAGCTTTGAGAGACACGGCTGATATCTCCTCTGGGCGCAGCATTTATGGGCAAACCAGGATCCATGGTGGAGAGAGGCCCTGAAGGGCCCCTATTTGGGGACACAGAAGGAAGTATGAGGGGGGTTATTTGCTGCTTTTCTTGTTTGGGGCATCGTTGGTGCCCCACAGGACCTCACGCAGAGGCCTCATCGGCCTGGGGACCGGGGAGATTTGATACGTTCAGGTGGCCGTGTGCAGCACACAGGTACCCTGGCCAGCAGAGCAGCATGTGGGGCTCAGGTTGGGACAAACCAGCCTGCCCAGCCCTGTGCTTGGTTTCTGCTGGGAAGAGGGACATACCAGGCATTGTCCCCATAATCTCATTTATGACCTGGTATGAGTGAATTACGTAGAGTTCTTTCTGTCTCCCCTGTTAGGCTGTGAGCGATTCTTTATCCCCGCCTCCTGGCACACAGAAGGCATTGTGTGACTCCTGATGCCTGATTGAAAGAGTCCATGGGTGACATTAGCAGGTTGGGACCACTGCTGTGGCCTTCTGCTCCCGACCAATCTCCTTGTTTTTCTTTTGTCTCGTTCTGAGAACGGGAATCTCTCTCTCTCTGGCCACTGTGCCCTCTGGGCTGTGCTGCCTGCCAGGGAGCCCCAGATGCCCTGGTGGGGAGTGGGTGTGGAAGCAGGGCCCCTTCAGCCGGGGGCTGTCCCCTTTGTTGGAGAAGCCTTTAAAGTCAGGGGTCCACCTCCCAGATTTCTACAGTGATGAGTGCAAAGTTGGGTCTGGCTGAGTCTCTCTCAGCTGCCAGTTCGTGCCCTTTCCTGGGGGGTGTGATGTTGCCGGCACACTGTTTACTTCTGGGGATGCTGAATGAAGAGCAGCATGGTTATACAGTTTAGCTGGAGCAGCGGGCCCCAGACAAAGAAGAATTTGACTTGGGGACATGGTGATGACCCTTCCCAAACAGAGTCCAGGATGCAGGCCCTTGCATCTTGGGAGGGGGTCCACATGAACTCCTGACTTCGGGGCTGGAGTGGGTGCTTCATCCTTGTGTCCCTGGGTGGGGTGGGGCACTGAGCCTGGGACAAGTGCCTGGGGGGCAGTGGGAAGCCACCAGGAGCCACGCAGACGGGCCTGGGCTCCTCCGGTGTGCCGCCAGGAGGGGCCACAATCTTTGCGACCTTGGTGGTGTTCCCTGAGGGGGAGACCCTGGTCCAAGGATGGCCAGTCCTTCTCAAAGGGCTGCTTCGGTCCAGTGGTGCTGTGGGGAGGAGTAGCAGAGAGAACTGGCTTCCTTCTCTCTCTGTCTCCACCATTGGCCCCCTCCAGTGTCATGGGAGGCGGTCACCCCTGCCAGCTGAGGCCGGGACCTGCCTGCTGATGACTGCTCTGATTACTGGGGCCTGACTCTACCTTCCCGACTGGGATTTTATTAGTGCAACAATGATCCTCTTTATCAATTGCTGTTGCCTTTTATGACTTCTCAGGGCCTTTATCTCAGCGGCTACCTCGCCTCCTGGCTAAATGAGGATTAATATTTTAACAGGATTATGTGCTGCGGGTTAGCAGTACTCTTGGGGAACGCTCGGCGCTCCCCTCCCCTGCCGCCTCGTTCCTCCTCGCAGGCCTCCTTCCTGGTGTGCAGGGGAGGTCTCCCCAGAGATGGGGTCTCTTGTTTCAGAGTCTGGGATGGGATGGAGGGGTGGGTGGGAGGGTTGGGGACCTGGACTCTGGGTGGGGGACAGTTTGTCTGAAGAGTTGGTTAGTCCTAGGGTAGGGACAGCCCTGGAGGGCAGGTCCCTGTAGAGACCGCAGACTGTTTCCTGGGATCAGCGGGCTTGACCACCTGGTCAGGGGGAGAAAGGAGGAAGATGGAGTCAGAGCTGTGGAGGAGGGAGACAGAGACAGCGTCAGAGACAGAGGGGGAAAGAGAGGGTGAGGGAGAGAGGGAAGGAAAAGTGAGTCTAAATTCAGGCCCTTCAACTGTTGAGTTGAGGGACACCACCTTCTCTGCCCCTTTCTTACTTTCCTCTCCTACCCAGTCTTGCAGATGTATGGAGGGTACAGTTAAAAAAAAAAAGATTCATTTTAGGTTTAGCCTTTTTAGGTTCACAGGGAAATCGAGTGGAAGGTCAGAGATCTCCCTCATACCCTCCCTTCCCACTCGTGCATGGCCTCCCCCATATCAAACCCTGCCCCCTCCCCACAGGGTGGCACGTCTGTCACAGTCGATGAACCTGCATAGACGCATTATCATCACCTAAAGTCCGTAGTTTGCATACCACTCTCGGTGTTGTACGCTCTATGGGTTTGGACAAATTTACAACATGTATCCACCATCAGGGTATCCTACAGGCAGCTCGCTGCCCTCAGAATCCTCCAGGGGGGAAGCTTTCATTCCAGTTCCTATAGGCTGACTCCTGCCAAGAGGGCCTAGGCTCCTCCTGTCCCTTAGGCTGGCTGCACCGAAACTGAATGAAACAAACCAGGGAACAGCAAGGATTGGTGAGGATGCGAAGTGGAAACCCTGTGCGCCGTTCTTGGGAATGTGGAATGGTTTGGCTGCTGTGGAAGACAGTATGGGTGGTTCCTTAAAAAGTTAAAGTAGAATTCCCGAATGATCCAGCAATCCCTCTTCTGAGGATGTATCCAAAAAAGAATTGAAATTAGGATCTCCAGGAGATACTGACACACCCGTATTCACAGCAGCTTAATTCACAATAGTCAAAGGGTGGAAACAACCCAGGTGACCATCAGTGGGTGAATGGATAAACACAACAGGGTCCTCTATTCAGAAATAAACTTAAAATGGATTAAAGACCTAAATGTAAGACCAGATACTATAAAACTCCTAGAGGAAAACATAGGCCTGACATTGACATAAATCGCAGCAGTATTCTTTTGGATACAGTTCCTAAAGTAAAGGAAATAAAAGCAAAAATAAACAAATGGGACCTGACTAAACTTAAAAGGTTTTGCACAGCAAAGGAAACCATTGACAAAATGAAAAGATAGTCTACTGAGGAGGAGAAATATTTGCAGAAAGATATGACCAGTAAGAGGTTAATATCTAACAAACATAAACAGCTCATATAACTCAACACCAAAAAACCAAACAAACCAATTAAAAAATGGGCCAAAGAACTGAACAGACATTTTTCCAAAGAGGAAATGCAGATGACCAACAGGCACATGAAAAGATGCTTAGCATTGCTAAACATCAGGGAAGTGCAAATCAAAACCACAATGAGACATCACTTTACACCAGTCATAATGACTATCATCAGAAAGAACACAAATATCAAATTCTGATGAGGATACAGAGAAATGGGACTCCTCATACCCTATTGGTGGAGATGTCAATTGGTGCAGCCACTATGGAAAAAATATGGAGATTTCTCAAAAACTAAAAATAATGCCATATGACCCAGCAATTCTACTCCTGGGTATATGTTAAAAAACAAAACAAAACACTAATTTGAAAAAGATACATGCACTCCAATGTTCATAGCAGCATTATTTACAATTGACAAGATATGGAAGCAACCTAAGTGTCCATAATGAATGGATAAAGAAGACATATATGTATAGATATACAATGGAATAGTACTCAACCATAAAAAGAATGAAAATTTTTCCATTTGCAACAACACAGATGGACTCGGAGAGCATTATGCTAAGTGAAATAAGTCAGACAGAAAATACACTGCATGGTACCACTCATATATGCGTGCATGCTAAGTCGCTCAGTCGTGTCCAACTCTGCGACTCCATGGACTGTAACCCACCAGGCTCCTCTGTCCATGGGATTCTCTAGGCAAGAATGCTGGAGTGGGTTGCCATTCCCTTCTCCAGGGGACCTTCCTGCCCAAGGATCGAATCCGAGTCTCTTATGTCTCCTGCATTGGCAGGCAGGTTCTTTACCATTCCTGCCCCCTGGGAAGCTCACTCATATGTGGAATCTAAAAAATGCAACAAACGAGTGAATGTAACACAAAAGAAGCAGACTCATAGGTGCAGAGAACAGACTAATTGTTATCAGAGATGGGGGAGGGATATACAGAACTGGAGGGGTAGGAGATACAAGCTACTGGGTGTAAGATAGGCTCAGTGATGGACACCATGGGGAATATAGCCAATATTCTTGAATAACTGTAAATGGGAAATAACCTTTAAAAATTGTATAAATTTTTTTAAAATATAAAAAAAAATAAAAAACAAAACATGGTCCATCCACACGGTGGACTCTTATTCATCCCAAAACAGGAACGAAATTCTGACATCTGCTACAGCATGGATGAATCTCGAAGGCACTATGTTAAGTGAAATAAGCCAGCCACAATAGGACAGATACTGTAGTATTCACTAATATGAATGCCTAAAGGAGTGAAATTTATAGAGACTGAAAGTAGAAGAGAGGTTACCAAAGGCTGGAGCAGGGGAATGGGGAGTTATTGTTTCATGGGGATGAAATTTTAGTTTTGCAAAATGAAAAGACTTCTGAGATGGGTTGCAGAAAACATGAATGTAAATTTTATGTTTTGTGTGTTTTACTCCAAGTGAAAATTTTTTAAAAATCAACTTTTAATTAAAAGTTAAAAATCAATTTTTAAATTAAAAAATTTTAAAGTTAATTTTTTAAGTTAAAAATTTAAAAAGATTTAATTAATAAAAAAAAATAAAAGGAATCCTAGGACCTTTCAGGGATAGCAAGAATGTTAGGGGTGATTTAACACTAGGTTTAGAGAATTCTGCTTCCCTGGTGGCTCAGAGGGTAAAGAATCTACCTGCAATGCTGGAGGTCTGGGTTCGATCCCTGGGCCAGGAAGATGCCCTGGAGAAGGAAATGGCAACCCACTCCAGTATTCTTGCCTGAAGAATCCCATGGACAGAGGAGCCTAGTGGGCTACAGTCCATGGGGTGGCATAGAGTTGGACACACCGAGTGACTTTCACTTTAGAGAATTCTAGATTCTGTCTTAGAGGTAGAGTGATAGTCTCTAAAACGTGGGAAGCCTGCTCTGTGTTGGGGACTTCGATACAAAGATAAAAAAGATGGGGTCCCTGCCCTTGCTGGAGGGCAGACAAATCAATTGAAATCACAATAATAAAAGCTGTGTCCCCTCAAATTTAAAAATAATTAAAACAATTTTAAAAGTTCAAAACCAGCTTAGAAGATAATTTTGAGAAGAATTCAAATGTATTTCAGAAAATTTGAAAAATACAGAGGAGCATAGAGAGGGAGTTAGGAGTAATTTTTTTAATAAAAATATATTTTTGGCTGCAAGGCATGTGGAATCTTAGTTCCCTGACCAGGGATTGAACCTGGGTTCCCTGCACTGGGAGCCTGGAGCCTTAGCCACTGGACCACCAGGGAAGTCCCTGAGGTTGCTTCTTTTTTATTTTTTTTGTTTTTTCCTGGGGTTGCTTCTTAAGCCTCCAGAGTCCAGCACCGTTCCCCCTTCCCCCATAGACCTCTGCCCGTCTGTGACCCTCACCCGGCTCGTCTTCCACTCCTCGGCTCCTCGGCCCCCTCCCTTTGTCAACCCTCTCCCTGGACTCCCGCTGTGCTAGTTGGGCCCATCCCCTTGCTCTCACCTTCCTCCTGCCCTCCGTTAGCTATTCCGCACCACGCTCCTCCCTGCTCACGCATCACTCCAATGTTTATTCCATGACAGCAGCTGCCCATTAAACAGGAATTAACTTCCAGGTCCTGGCTGATGGAGGTGCTCAGACAGTGAGGGGGGGGCTCACCTTGGAGAGGTGTCTCGGGCTGGCGGGCCAGGTGCCCAGACTCACCTCTGGGATCCTCTATTCAGGGGCCTGAGGAAGCAGTCAGGAGCCCCTGGGTGAGGGTGTGTGCCTGAGTCCTTCCTGGTGATGTCCTGGTACCCTTCACCTGTTGAGCAAGCTTGCTTTCTGCGGTTCTGGTTGGCATAAAGGAAACTCCCGTGTTTGTGATTCCTTTGAGAGCCTCAGCAGAGCCCGGGACACTGGCCGGGCTTGGGAGCTCGCCTGCTGGGCTGTTGGGAGTGACTAGCGTCTCTTTATGCATTGGAGAAGGAAATGGCAACCCACTCCAGTGTTCTTGCCTGGAGAGTCCCAGGGAGGGGGTTGCACAGAGTCGGACACGACTGAAGTGACTTAGCAGCAGCAGTAGTGGCATCTCGTTAGAACAGTCTAGGTCCTCCTGCTCCCCCCTGCATCTGTGAGGAGAGGGGCAGCTGGGGGTCGTTTGCCAGCCAGGCACTTCCCACTGAGACGAACCAGCAGAGAAGGACTCAATTGCCCCGGGAAGATGCAGGTGGGACCTAGGGCGGGTGGCCCTGGGTCCAGCGCTAGGGCCCAGCCCAACTCTCCGGGCTGTCGGTCAGCTGGGCGGGGAGGAGACTCTGCCCTCTAATGCAGGCTTCTGGCCTCCGTGGCCTCTCGGTCTTGGGAGCAGAGTCCCTTCTGGACATGTTTTCCAGTAAATCTGCCTGCTGCTGCCTTCATCGAAAACTGCTGATTTGGGGACTTCCCTGTGGTCCAGTGGTTGGGAATTTGCCTGCCAGTGCAGGGGACATGGGTTTGATCCCTGGTCTGGGAGGGTCCCACATGCTGCAGGGCAGCTAGGCCTGTGCTCCATAACGACTGAGCTTGCCAGCTCTCTGGAGCCCGCGGGCTCCTACCAGAGAAAGCCTGTGCGTAGCGACGAACACCCAGTGCGGCTCTCTGCCAAAATAAATAAATAAATAAAAGTTACAAGTGAAAAAATCAGCTGGGGAGAGGGGAGCAGCTGAGGTGCTCAGCCTCTGATCTGGGTCATGATGGGATGGGCTGGTCTGGCGGTGGACAGCTAGCTGGGGACGAGCTCTCTCTCCACCGGGGACCCTGAGGCTGCGGTGTCCCTTCAGCCCCAAGAATCTACCACAGGGAGGCCCCTCTGGCTTGCAATCCTCCCCCTGGAGCTAGCAGCCCCCCGGGAGACCCACTGCAAGAAGGATGATGAGACACAAGTGTCTCCTGCCTGTGCTGAGGGGTTCCTGAGTCAGTGTCCTTGGAGCAGTGGTCTTTTCCCTGGGCAGCAAGGCCTGAGTGGGTCTCTCCTAGCCTTCCTCCTCCTCTGGGTATGAGTACCACCTTCTCAGAGCACCCCCAGGAGAGGTATCAGGGTTATGGGGGGTGGGCAGGGGATCCGAAGCAGCCTCTGCTAATTGGGGAAGGACATCGGGTTTGCTGGCATCTCTTCCCACCTGGATCCCCGCCCCCCACTCCCCAAGCCCAGGTGACCCTGAGGTCTCTCAGCTCCTGACTGCCTGGGGGACAGCCAGGACTCTACCTTTCATGACCCCACTGGCCAGGGGTCATGTTTGTTCTGTATTTGGCTGAGTCCCCCCCTCCCCCAGGAACCCATTGCGTGGTACGCCCTCCTCTGAAAGTCACAGCATCATTCAGAGCTCCTTGGTTCCCACAAAGCTCACCTACTGGTGTTTTTAATTCAAACTTGCTTTGTCATTGTCCCCTTGTTTTGGGTATAAATCTTTTCCCCTCTTCTCTTCTTGGAACTGCAGCTGGTTTGGTCCTCTGCCACCAGCCGTGGTCTCCAGGGGCACTCAGGACTCAGGCCTGGAATTTTCCAAAAGGGTTTTTTCTTGAGTGCGTTGGTGTAAACAATTTCCCCTTGTTCCAGCGGCTGAGTTCTGATGGGCAGGGGAAGAGAAGGGGCACAGCTCCAGGGGGTTAGGCCATGGGATAGTGTCTGAGGTCTCTTTATTGGTCTCTTTATTCCTTCCACTGGCACCCAGAAAGCATCGGGCACCTTGGTGGGCTGGGGGCTCTAAGAGGCACGAAGGTGGTGGATGGGGATGGGAGTGGTGGGTCCTGAAGGCCAGAGCCAGTGGTGGACTCTTCCGGACACTGCAGACAGATGACATCTCTGTTTATTGCAGCATCTTCTCCCTTGAGACTTTTGGATGACCCGCTATCTCCAGAACCGTCTATTATATAACTATTTGGATGCAGTTTATATGCTGATAATGAAGAAGGAACTTTCCAGGACAGATAAGGGACTACCTTTGACCCTGCTGAGCAGATAGGGGGTGTCTAGCATGTCACTGCCAGGCCTGCTTCTCCCAACTCATCATCCTTATCTGGGGACAGGAACGGTGTCCCTTTCGTGCGATGAAATGCCTTGGGCAGGTCCTTAGGAATCCCCACCTGCCCGCCTGTCTCCACAGCATTGTTGATGGTCACAGGCTTCACGATTCAGGAGGCTGGGTGACCCTCGGAGGTGTGTGGAGTGATCTGGGGCTGCGGACAGATAAAATCAAGAACTTAAATTCCCGGCAGGGGGGCAGGAGCAGGGTTGAAGTGGAAGAGAGTGTATGTGGGGGCCCTGTCTCCCACAGGCTGCTCAGGCTGGGCCTCCTGAGGTCGGTGGAGGGGCTGGTGAAGGAGCAGCTCTGTCTCAGACAATTAGTGCAGCCTGCCCAGAGGGACTGGTTCACTGCGGGTTTGCCCTTGCTCCCTGTCAAGGGTGGAGGCCAAACAGGAAGGGAGGTGAGGCATGGAGGGACGTGGCTGATGTATCATCTGCCCCCACACCACCAAGGTGACCTTCTCAGCCCCTGTAGCTCCCCGGACTCCAGCATTCAGATGAGCCTTGCAGAGTGCACGAGCGTCCTGTGGCTGCTGTAACAAATGACCGTAAACTCGGTGGCTTAAAATAACACGCATTTTTCTCTACAGTTCCGGAGGTCATCGTCTCACTGGGCTGAAATCAAGGACTTGGCAGGGCTGCCTTCCGTCTGGAGGCGTGAGTGAGGTGGCCGTGGTCCTGGGCCCAGGGTCCCCAGCTCTACTGCATCCTTCCAACCGCTGCTTCTGTCGTCACATCTTCTCTGACCTCCCAATCTTAAAAATGCCTTTGTGATGGTGACACTGGGCCCAACCAGATAAACCACCCTCCCAGGCTTCTTAGTCACAGGTGTAAAGTCCCTTTTGCCACATTAGGTACCATATTCACAGGCTGCAGGAATTGGGATGTGAACATTTTGGGGGTCATTGTTCTGTTGACCACAGAAGAAGTGTAGGGACTACAGGACCTCTGGGGGAGCTCCTTCCCCAGCACAGTGTTGCACTGGGTCTTAAAGTCCACGAAGGTTGTGGAGGGGATGAAAGGCATCCAGGATCCTTGGTGGGGACCCAGTAAAGACTCCCCCCAGGTGCCCAGCCCTGCAACAAGAGCCCCATGGGCTTTTGGGTACAGGAACCATAGAAGAGTAATGATAACACCATAGACTTTCTCTCCCCCAAATGAATATTACCAGAGCAAGAGAGATGAGGCTCAGGGATATAAGTTGAGTCAGCTTCTGCAACTTCTAAAACTTCTACAATGTCAGGTGAGGTTTGTAAGAGACAGGGCATGTCTTTCTTAAAGTTTTTTTTTTTTTTTACAATGAAACTTTTCAAAATCCTTTAAAGACAGACTAGCACAATCAATTCTCATGTGTTCATTATCCCAATTTGACAGTTATCAAAATTGTCACATTTACTTCATCTACTGCTGTTTTCTTGTCCTTTGCTATTCTCTGGCTGAAGTACTTTCAAGCCTGTTAGCAGATATTCTGTAACTTTGCTCCTGTGAATATCAGGATGCAACTCTCCAAATATGGGGAACTTGGTGACATAATTACAGCTCCACTAGCACAATGTCATAATTAACGGTGATTCCTTGGTATCAGCGAATGCCCTATTTATAACCACATTTCTCTGATCGTCTCAAAGAGAACTTTTTGCAGTTGGTCTGTTTAAATCAGGTTCCAGACAAGGTCCACAAGTTAATTGTTGTGTCTTTTAAAATTTCTCTTAATCTAGATCAAGACCCTCCTCCCCATTTCCCTCCAGCCATGACTTGCTACAGAAACCAGATATACTGTCCTGCTGATTGTCACCCATATTCTGGATCTGATTGCTTCCTTTTGGTGGTTTAGTCGCTAAGTTGTGTCCAACTCCTGTGACCGCACGGACTGTAGCCTGCCAGGCTCTTCTGACCATGAGATTCTCCAGGCAAGAATACTGGACTGGGTTGCCATTTCCTTCTCCAGGGGATCTTCCTGACCAAGGGATCGAACCCTGGTCTCCTGCATTGCAGGCAGATTCTTTACTGACTGAGCTACGAGGGAAGATTGCTTCCTTTTGTTGTCACTTCATCCTCACTTTTCCTGGAAATGGGAATTTAGCTCTAGAAGCTAGATTCAGGCTCACCTTTCTGCCAGAATCCTTCACATCTGGGGCTCTGAGTTGGATTCTTAATCACTGGACAACCAGGGAAGTCCCAAGAAATAATTATTTCATGACAGCGTGCAAATATGGTGCTTTCCTCCTAGAATCATTGTTTTACAAGTGAAGTTGCTCAGCCGTGTCCGACTCTTTGCGACCCCATGGACTGTAGTCTACCAGGCTCCTCCGTCCATGGGATTCTCATGTTTTACAAGGAGCAGTGAGAATTCTGTTAAACAAACCTTCCCTTATCAATTGAGTTATCAGGTTACCCTGAAATAGACTTAAAAAGGGAAATCACAAATTGTCTTTCTTTTAGTGAACAATTTTTTTGAATAAAGAGTTAGGACTTACTTACTTTCAATGAGTTTCCCATGAGGTTTTGTTTTGGTTTGTTTATTCTCCCCTTTCTGTTTTTATATTTCATGTATTCTGTTTGTTTCAGCCAGTTGTGTTCACTGTTCTTTCTTGGGCTTGATTTTCCTCTTTGGCCAGAGACTTCTGATTTTTCCCCCTCAAAAGGCAGGCCACGGGTGACTATCACATCAGTGATGGGAGGAAGGGCAATTCCTTTGGACAGTGGGTGACTGACAGGCTAGCACTGGAGAGGGGGCTTGCTAACCAGAAGCTCTTTCTTTGGGGGATTTATTTTCCTGCCTTGTTTGAAGTGCCTGGGTTGGGCCCTCTGATAATGAGCCGTATCTAAGCAGAATCCGATTAAAGGGCAGTGGATTCTGATAGTCACAGAGCCGCGCTGGGAAAAGCGGAAGAAATCTCAGAACCGAAACAACAAAAAAAGACGCCTGGCTCTGTAGTCTCCGACATGTCCACCAGGTGGTGCTGTTCAGCCACGGCTCTGTCGGCTTTGGTCGCAGCGGCCAGCTGGTGTCTCTCACACTTTGTCTCCACTCACTGCCACTGCCCGCCCCCTCCAGCCAGCCTAGGGGAGCCAAGGGAGGACAGACACTGCGCCTTGCGGGGCGTGCAGTGCCCTGCGGGGCGTGCATTGGTGGGTTCGGTGGTGCTGACCCCAGCCTCAGCAAGCTCCCGCCGGCGACGGTGACAGCTGCAAAGCTGGCATGGCTTCCTGGCCCCTCTTCTCCGGCTCAGCTGACTCGGGCTCTCCTCCACCTGCCCCGACATGGAAAGCAGGCGTTTGTGTGGTTATCCGACGGAGGCTGGGGGAGGACAGATGGGTGTCACTGAAGGAAGCTGACCAGTGGGTGGGTGCCCTGGGGGTCTGAGGGTCCAGGCCCAGACTCCTGAACCTGAAGGAAATGGGGAGTGGCCCAGCGTGGTGGGCCGTGGGCCGTGGGCAGGGCACCCACCCGCTCCAGGGTGCCTCGTGGTGAATGGTGCGTCAGCAGGAAGGATCACGCTTGGTAAATGGACGCTCTTCCTAGGGGAACCCCTCAGGAGGGCCGTGTTGGGGAGGCAGGTGGGGAAAGGCCCCAGGGGCTGCTTGCTCCTGGGGTTGGAAGGGGACACAGCACAGTTGGGGGGTCCTGTCGTCCAGGCTCCTGCCATCCTCCTTGTTGCGTGCCACCTGGGGGCTACTTTCAGGTTGGGCAGTAGGGGGGATGGGACCAGACAGAGGGGGCTGACCACCTGCAAGGCTGCTCCCTGAGGCTTGCAGAATGGACCGGCCTCAGCCTGACCCACCAGGAAGAACCCAGGCACATGAGGGGTGTGCCGACAGAGCAGGTAGATCCCTACATCCAGGGAGGGAACCAGCCAGGGAGGAACCAGCCAGGGAGGAGCCAGCCCCTCTCACCAAGGACGACTCATGTGCCCACTGTGTCATCTGTGGAGGAGCAATCACGTTACACAATGAGGGGGATCCCGGAAGGAGACAGGGGTGGAGGGTTCATGGACAAGGGGGTCGTGAGGCGGAGGTAGGGGCTGAGGGCTCATGTCATCGCCCGACCTCTTGGGGGTGCTCTTGCTGCAGCTGACACTCCTGGGCTTGGCTGCCACCTCCTGAAGGCCTGAGAGATGCCTTGTAGCCAAGGTGGGTCCCCACGGGAGGCCCTGGTTTCCTCTGGGCAGACGGCAGGGGGTCGGCAGTTTGGGGTCGCCAAGGTGGGGCCTGCACTTGACTGAGGGCCTTGGAGACCGAACTGGGACTTATGGTGTCCTGCTTCCTCCGCAGCCTGGCCTGGCCTGGGCCCCGGATAAAAGTGGCTCTTCTTTCTCAGGCCATGGAGGTCCTGGGGAGAAGATGGTGATGCCCAGGGACCTGGAGGAGCGAACTGAGTGGGGGTTGAAGGTCTGGGTGAGGGCTGCGGTCCAGGCGTTTCCAGCAGGGACCCCTCAGGAACTGGACCCCCCACCCAGGCCTCAGGGGAGGAGGAGGAGATGTGTGGTTTCCGCCTCCCCCAGGGGCAAAGCCTCCTGTCTTCCCCTCTCTGCCCACCTCGGCTGTGAGGCAGTGTCTGAGAGGTGCCTCCAGCCCTGGAGGGGCCGTGCTGTCCCCTCCCCCTCAGGAGTGCCATATGGGGCCCGTCCAAGCAGCCAGGTCTGGGCTCTGGCTCCTGCCCGTCCCTTCCCGAGGGCCCCGCTGGAGCCAGGGGGAGGACCCAGTGGGCCGGGCAGATGGTGGGCTGCGAGGAGGGGCTGCCCGGGCAGACGGGCCGACTGTCAGGACAGATGGTGAACTGGGCAGGGGTCCGGAGCCCGGCCCATCTGTTCCAGGCCCCTGGCGGGGCTTTTCTCGTCCACCTGGGGCGGAACTGGGATGAGGCCCAGCAGTGGCTTCTGCCCAGGTCCACTCACGTCCTCCTGGGTCATCTGTCCCCGAGGCTCAGGGCTGGGTGTCCTTCCTGGGGCTCATCCTCCTGGCAGGTGGCATGTGGCTGTACTCACAGAGTTGGAGGGGTTCCCGAGGGTCCCGGGGGTGCCCACCAGAGTGTGCGGCACACCCTGGGGACAAAGCCACCCATGGCAGACCGGCAATACTGAGAGGCTCCCGGAAGCCACCAAGGAAAGTCGCGTCTGTGCCCAGTTGTCATCATCAGCCAGCCCCGCTCAATGGAGGGGTGGCTGGTGGGAAGGGGGCCCTGCAGGAGGAGGGGCTGCCCTGGTCGGGGGTCAGGACTGCTCCTCAGAGGAAGGGGTGGTGGGACCCATGCAGGCTCCAGGATGAGGGGGACAGCAGGCAGATGGGCAGGCGAGAGGGCCCCCGGTTGAGGGAGCAGCCAGGCCAGGGGGTGGAGGCTCCACTCAGGGGTGGTGGGTGGGAAGGCCCTGGTGTCCTTGCTAAGCGGTGGAGTCACCTCCCATGGCTTCAGTCCTTAGATCCCTGGGTGGGGGTGTCACAGCTGTGTCCTGGGGCCTGAGCACACTGGGAGAATTCATCCCATTATAGTCTTATGTTGATAATGATAATCCAAAAATATCTTCGTCTATCTTTTTTTAAACCAATTACAAAGAAAAACCTCTGCGGCCACTGTGAGCCACCCGTAGCTGTGTCCTCAAGCAAGACAGGGCTCTGCTTTTGTGCTTTCATCCCTGCAGGGGAGCTGCTCCATTAAAGGCCGAGGGCAGGGACCAGGGAGGGGCATGCGGGCCTTGGGTGAAGGGCAGGGGTGTTGACAGGGTCAAGATTGCCCTCCAGAGGTCACTCTGGATGCCAGATGGAGAGTGGTCCTGGTGTCTGCTCCAATGACTCTCCAAGAAGCCAGAGGAGGGCCCAGGGTTTGGGGAGTGCCTCCTGCCCAGCCAGTGGATGCAGTGTCCTTCTGTAGCCAGCTCTGGGGGCCCAAGATGACCCTTCAAGGCTGGGGCCATGGCAACTGCTTGCTGTCTTTTGCTGGCTTCCCATCATCCTCTTTCCTGATGGTGGTGTTAGTCACCCAGCCATGTCTGACTCTTTTTGACCCTATGTACTGTAGCCCGCCAGGCTCTTCTGTCCATGGGATTCTCCAGGTAAGAATACTGAAGTGGGTTGCCATTCCCTTCTCCAGAGGATCTTCCTGACCCAGGGATCAAACCCGGGTCTTCTGCATTGGCAGACAGATTCTTTACTGTCTGAGTCGCCAGGGAAGCCAGTTCCAGGACAAATGCAATTGTCCTGGAGCCAGAGTGTGGGATTCAAATCACACTCTACCCTTACTGGCTGGGTGACCTTGAGTAAGTCACTCACCCTCTTTGAGCTTTGATTCCTTCAGCAATAAAACGGGGATAGTAGGGTTCCCACTTCATGGGGTCTTTGCGACAATTCACTGAGCTACACCCTGAGAACCCTGTCCAGCACATAGCTGGCACTCGATATTATTATTACTGTTGTGGTTGTTGTCTTATTTCATTGAAGTAACACCCACAGAACCTTCAATAAACCATTTTAAAGTGAACAGGTGAGAGGCATTTGGTGTGTTCACAGTGTTGTGAAACTGCCACCCCTTGATCATTCCAGAACATGGTCATTGTCTTGAAAAGAAACCATGTGCCCATTATGTGTCACATCCTATTTATTCCCTTGCCCCCCTGCTACCCCAATCCCTTTAGAAGACCACCAACCCACTTTCTGCCTCTATGGATTTGCCTATTCTGGGTCTTTCCTATAACAGAATCATACAGCATGTGGCATTTTGTGCCTGGTGCTGTTTTCAAGGTTCATCCATGTCATAGCATGTGTCAAACTTCCTTCCTTTTTTTCTGACTGAATAATACTCCGTTGTATGGGTGGACCTCATTTTATTTATTTCATTCATACACTGATGAATGTCTGAGCTGTGTCTACATTTCAGTTCAAGGTTTTATTTGAACACCTGTTGTATTTTTTCATGTGAAGCCCTTCACAGATTTTGGAGTCCTCCTTGCAGGCTGATTTCTCTGCATCGTCCCAGTTTGGGCTTATGCACTGCAGAGGTGAACACCCGCTGCGTGTTTTCATGTTTATTATCTGGGCCCTTAAACATCCAGGGCAGGATCCAGGTTGCCGTGTTGCTGTGAGGCTTCCGTCTTGTGGGCTGACTCCCTGCTGCCTTGTGCTGCGGATGGGGAAACTGAGGCCCGGAGAGGCTCAGTCACCACCAACCGTCCTCTGCTTTCCCTTGGTGTCTCTGAGCCCTGTCCCCTGGGCATGGCCCTGCCCTCCTGTCATGGGCTCCCCCGCTGGGCACAGTGGCCCTGGATCACCCTGTGCCTTCTTCCTCTCCTGTCTCCACCTCTGCTCCGCTGCATCTTGTCCACTGTCTCCTTTCTCTCCCTCCACCTCCTGCTTTTGCTGAGACCTTTGCGGTCATCCTGGAAACCCCTGTAGGTGTCCCTTTGAGATATGAATGTGACCAGTTTCTCCTTTAGACCTTCGGCTTCCAGAGCAGGTGCAGATCCTTTGTCAGGCCTGTAGATGCTCCAGTAAGTCCAGACGCCAGGGAGGTGTTTTGTCCCCACAGGGAGAAACCCCAGAGTCCCCTGTGCCTGGAGAACTCTGCGGAGCCTTCCCTCTAGGGGACAGTATGGGGACAAGCTATCTGGTGCTCCTGTCCCGTGGCCTTGCTGTAAATGTAACTGCCGTGATGACCCATGTTATTAATAAAACGAGGACCAGAGTGGCCCAGGATCTCTGTAAGATCCTCACAGTGGGCTGGCGCCTGACACAATCTGTGTGGTTCCAGGCCTGGGGGAGGACAGAACTGAGACTTTGAAAGTGCTGCCTGGGACTCGGAGGGACCCAGTGGGGGCCTAGAGTGCGTCCAGGGGAAAGAGCCCTGGGGGACTCGGCCGGCTCTGCTGGGTCTTCGAGAGACAGGGAGCCATGTGGACAAGCTTCACTGGTCACTGTCCCCGATCTCCCTGTTTCATGCTGGACTGAAAGGAGGGTGACACGTTTTTCTTGCCGAGATCTGGAAATCCAAGTGTAAGTTCTCACTTGATCACGAGGGTCTTTGCAGTTCCCTGGGGACAAGAGAAACATGCATACAGTCACTTGGACACCCCAGGTGACAGGGAATACCATGCTTGCTGCCCACCAGGCTTTGGCCACACCCTGTGTATATCACCCACTGCATGCTCAAGGGACCCCCCTGGGGAGTCTGCCTAGAGAGGTCACATGCTGGCATGGGCGTTCTTGAATCTGCAGGACTGGAAGCTTGGGGGCGCCATCTCTCCCATCATGGATGGCCCCTGGTTCTCCGGATGGTGGGCACTGTTGGGATTGTCTCCTCTCCAGTGGGCCCTGATCCTTCTCGTGGATTCTGAGTCTTAGGGTGGCTCAGATGGGAAGTAGGGCTGATTGGTCTTGCCGTGACTGTGCTCCTTGAGCCTGATTCCTCAGCTCCTCCGTCTGGGAGCTCACGTCCCCCGAGGCGTGCCGCCTTGACTCCCACCGTCCAGCGCTGCCGCAGGAGTGGGCCTCCTCAGGACACTCTCATGCCTCCTTCCTCAGGCGCTGCCCCACACGTCCACCCCCGCAAATCCCCAGCGTCCGGCCATCAGCAGTCCTACTGGGTCACAGGGAGCCCAGACCGTGGCGGTGACAGCAGGCCCCTGGAGGGGAGAAGGGACACCCTGGCTGCCACCTGGGGTCGAGATGTCCCTTGCTGGCCCTGGTGTCCTCTGCCAGGCCCTTCCCTGTCTGTCCTGCTCACCCCGCATCGATTGCCAATTGGGCCCTTCGCTTCCATCCCTTTTCGCGGCTAATGGCTCTGCTGCCATTGATCTGCGTAAGGGAGCATCTCAATCAAGCACCTCCTTACGGTGCCTGATGGCTGCTGAGACGTCCCGGTGCTGGCCCCCTCCCCCTCCCTCCCACCTCCACAAGCGCCCCCCCATCCCTCTAGGCCTGCCCCCGCCTCCCTGGCTTTGCCCTCCCCCACGCTCTGCCCCCTCTCTCCAGGCTCCTAGAAGGAAGGAGTATCCACTAGCGCCTCCCCGTCCCAGGGAGATGACTTCTCCCTTCCTCTCTCTCATCCAGCTGGTAGGAGGACCTTGCTAGTGGGAAGCCTCAGGTTAGGGGGTGGTGGTGTCATTTCACGGACCGCCTTAACCTTGGCCTCAGGTTCCCACCTACAGACTTTGCACCCCAGTCTGACCTGGGAGGGGAGACTCTGCCTGAGGCCTGGCTCCCGGAAAGGCCCCCCCCTCAGATGCCCCCTCACAGGCCCCTGGGGGAGGGTAGGGAGGGCCTGAAGATGGCACCAGGGGGCCATGGCCAGCTCCTTGCCAAAGCTGCAGTCCCTGGACTGGCCATAGCTTATCCATGGGCCTGTGGGGCCCCCTCCTGTCCTGCTTTCAGTCTAGGAAAACTGAATTCTCTGCCCCGAAGGAACAGGCAAGGAGACTGTTACTGAAGGATGATGTCCAGTAAGAGTGTCCGGCCAGTGGAGGCCTCTGCTCACTCCCACCTTTAGCCAGGGCTCCCTGGCCTGCCTTGCCTTGCCTTGATTCCAGGGCCCGAGATGGGCTCTTGGGACCCAGGGAGTCAGGAGGGGCAGTTGGGGCCCCCAGATTTGGGGTTACAGTTGCCACCTGGCTGTGTGAAGCTGTATACCCTTGGCCCCTTCCAGAAGCCTCTCTGCAGCTTTGGCAAGTACCCCAGCCTGTGGAACAGCCTAAACACAGCAGTTCAGGGAGATCACCCCTGGCACTGCCTGCAGCCAACCTGCTCAGTCCAGTTCAGACAGGGAGAAACTGCAGAGAAACCTGTGTCTCCGAGAGTCCAAGTGAGTGTGGCCCAGAGTGTCGGGGTCGTGGGTGGGGCCCGAGCGCCCACAGGGGACTCTAATGCTTCCAGGGGACCCCACTTTGAGGACCACATTAACTGAACTCATAGAGTCTGCTCATGGAAAGTTTTGCCTTTTAAGGAAAGACATCAGGTTTCAGGTTTTTCTTGTTCTGACTTCAACCGGAAACAGGCCAGTTCCTAAGAGCCGTTGGAGCGGGCAGCAGGGGTGTGGGTGGGCCCCCTGCCTTGGGGAGGCCCGGGGTCTCGCCCTCACAGGGAGGCTGAGAACCGGGGGTGATCCGTTTGCTGCTTGCCGGGACCCCCTCGGTACCCTCTGCACATTCTGTGGGGACTGCTCCCCTCCCACAGGCTGCCCTCACACAACATCACCAGCCTTCACATTAATGGGCATAAAATATTTACTTAACTCAGCTTTTTGCAAATATTCCTTCAGTTATTTCCCCTCTGCTGGGAACATAAACTGTGCGGCCGCGGCACACGCTGAAAGGGTTGGGTGTTAAATAATACAATATAAAGCCTGTGAAGCCCAGACAGCTCTGTGCGGACCGGGGCTGCCAGCATGGTCGCTGCACCGGCAGACAGGTCTCCTCGGGAGCTGGACAAGGGCTCCCTCGAGCCGGGCGGGGAGGGGGACAGCCCTGGGTGTTGTTTAAGAGACAATTAAACTCACGTTTCCAAAGCCTCCCCTTCACCCTTCCAGAAGCAAGTTGCAGGGGCCTTGGGGAAAACCAGTGAGACGTGTTTAAAAATGTATCATTCCTTTATATTTTAATACCCTTTATTGAAATGTTTCCTTTTTTATGGCTTTTTCTGACAGCCATTTTGCTTCCCGATTCTCCTGGAGCTGTGGCTCCCGGTCCCTGAGGCTTTGCCGAAAAGCCCCAAAATAGAAACCTGTTCCAGTTGGTCCAGGGACCGTGGGCTTCTGTGTTATTCATGACTTGCTACCCGGCCCCATCGTTCCTGTGAAGCTGCTGATCTGTCAAGCAGATGAAGCTGGAACTCAAAGTTCGTGGGAAGCCGACTGGGGAAAGGGGTCTTACTGGGAACTTGACAGCTGTTCCTCTCTGACTCAGGAGGGCATCTTCCTCCTTTCCTGACACTCCCCTGTGGACCGAAGCATGTCCGGCTTCTAGAACCCAAGGGGCTACCTGAAGGGGGAAGACTTAGTCACTGTGTTTTCTTTCTTTTTTTTTTTAAAGACTGATTAATTGGTTGATTTTGCTGCTCTGGGTCTTCATGGCTGCAAGTGGACTTTAGATGTGGCAAGCGGGAGCTATTCTTTGCTCCCATGTGCGGGCTTCTCACTGCAGTGGCTTCTCTTGTTGCAGAGCACAAGCTCTAGACACGCAGGCTTCAGTAGTTGTGGCCCACGGGCTTTGTTGCTCCACGGCCTGTGGGATCTTCCTAGACCAGGGATCAAACACGAATCCCCTGCATTGGCAGGCAGATTCTTAACCACTGGACCACACCAGGGAAACCCCTCATGGTGTTTTTTCTTATCATTCCAGAAGATTCTGACCCATGGGAACATGCTGGGGGCAGGGAGGGTTGTGGGGGAGATGGAGCCAGATAGAGAGATGGAGAGAGACAGGGAGACAGCGAGGGATAGAGAGACAGAGAGAGACGTGAGACTGTGGGAAGGCAAGGGATTAATCTGAGATCACCAGCTGCCAGGTGATAAATGTGCGCTGTTCAAACAAAGCAAAACAGCAGCCCTGCTTCCGCAGTAAGATGGCTCCATTGCATGTGTCACTTCCAGCCATGAAACAACAAGGATTCATAGAGTATTTTAGGTCTTCATTTAAGAGACATCATGGATTGACTTTTCCCTGTTGTTCTTCTGCCTGTGGACCTGTCACATTCAGGAGGCCTAGGGTCCTGGGCAGCTTGAAGACTGGGGCAGACGTGGAGGCCAAGGAGGGGTGTTCCTGGAATTGTTGATGAATTCTTGGGGTCCAAACCAGGTTGAGGGCGAGTGTTAGGAGCCAGGTGGCAGCAGAACCCATTCCTTCTCCTTCGCCTGCCTCCTCGCACACCAGGCGGCTATCGGGACCAGCAGACTGGTGGAGGCGTTGTCCCTTTGCTGGGGCAGTGAGTGGCTGTGGACCAGGCTCTAAGCTTGTCCATTTCCCCTCCTTGTCTGGACTCCAGTAGAGCCATAGTGGCTACAACAGGCAAATAGTGTCTGAGAGAGAAGAGGTTTCCTTTTATCCACTGACTCTGGGCAAATAGCCCCTTTGTGCTGGTGGCCCTTCCTGGTCCTGCTGAGCTGGATCCAGGGGGCTGAAGGGGCAGCAGAACTGTTGCCTGTAACATCCCCACAGGGCCAGACAGGCCTGTCCGTGGCGAAGTCGTACGTACAAGAATGAAAGGAAGGAGCTGGTGAGTTTACAAAAAAAACCTGAAGCCAAGTGTAAACAGGCATCTCCTCACACAACTCCCGCCTTCTTTAACTCCCCGGTGCGACGGACTCAGAGCTCTTTGGCATGGACCCCAGTGTCCCCAGCTTGAAGTCCGGCGGATGCTGTGCTGGGTCTGAGACCTCCGTGAGTGTTACGTGAACTTCTCAGAGAAGTTGAGGCTGAGGAGAGAGCAGAGGGTGGTCAGGAATCACTGCAGCCCCCAGGCCCTGGGGACAGTCACCTAGATGACCTACAGGGTCCCGAACTTGGGCAAGGTCTGACTTTAGGGAGGGGAGAGCCTGTACGCTTGGGGTCCCTTTGAGTGCACGCTCTCTTGAGAGTGTGGTGACTCTCAGCCACGTGCCTGTGAAGTTTTACCTCTCCAAAGACAAAATCAGCGGGGAGAGAGCTCCGAGGTGGCTGAAGCCCAGGAGAGAGCGGGGGCGAGGGGGGGGGCTCTCAGATGCCCCCTTTCAGGGCTTCAGCCTGGCTAGGTGGGAAGCAAAGCTCTCCCCACACTGCCACGGCTTGCATCACTTCTGCCTGGACCAGAGTTACCTGCAGGGACACACAGAATTCATCACCCTGCCGTCTGGCGTCTTTGCTACCCTGCCCCTGTGTGCCCCCCACCCCCCCATGCCAGGACACCCCTGCCCCTTTCTGCCTGCCCAGTTCCTTCAGGGTCAGCTGACATCTCCTGTCATCCCTATACCAGCTCCCAACTGCTGGGTCCACCCTGACATCTCCCCACTCTGCCTTCTGCCCCTGCACCTCGGGGACCACCCCGTGTCTGCCTCGGTCTCAGTGAGGTGACGAGGTCAGTGAAGGGCACGGCTCTGTTCCCCACAGCCCAGCACAGCCCTGGCCTCACGCTCAGGGTCACAGGATTGCATGTCATGAATGTATCTTGCCTGCTTGTGACCTCTACCTCTACCTACGTGATTCGGGGACAAGCCACCTCCAGGAGGGAACACACCCACTTATCATTTATTATTTAGCCACCGTCTGTGGCTCTCACTGTGTGCCTCACAGATGTTAAACCCTGTGATCCTTGCAGTGACCCCGAGGAGGAAGATGCATTTTACAGGTGGGGAAACTGAGGCCTAGAGATGGTTTGTGAGCGGCGAGGATCATGGAGCTGGGGAGGTTTCAGGGGAATTTGAACATGGCCAGTCTGTGCCTCGGTCCTCTGTGATCCCAGGGTATCTCTCCTGAGAGCAAGGACTAAAGAACGTCTTCTTTATTGTCTTGGCTGGGCATCTTTCCGATGCGGTTCCTTTTTTTAATTTCCTGCTTTCTCAGACGAAGCCTCTGTGCACCCCCCTTCTCAGAAACACGCCCTCAGCCCAGGGGCACCAGCCTTGACAGTCGGGGCCCTCAGCTCCCCACTCATCTGCAAGCTTCCCTGGGTTTGCAGCCAAAACCAGGAGGGCGCTGTCTAGAAGAAGGACGGGCGAAGCGGAGGGCGCCCGGCTCCTCCACACAATAAAATGCAGATTTCCCATTAAAAGGCAAAGCTTTTACTTCAAAAGGTTGAATAGGATGCGACTTGAAAAAAAGATTTCCAGCTGGTTAAATTTAGGGCAGGGGACGAGGTCCAATGCGCCAGCGCTCCTGGCCGCAGGCCCGCGGCAGAACCTTTGGACGGGAAATTGGAGCATTTTCACTTTCAGTGCTTGCCTCTCCGTATTTTTTTCTCTCTCCCCCTGAGTTAGGCAAACAAATGTTGATCGCCGTGTTGGCTGGGGCTGTGCTTACTTAAAATAGGCTGTTTCGGTTGGGTGGTGGCCAATTCGTGATGGGCCTCATCCCAGCCCACACCCTCGCCGCATGGAGGGCAGAAAGTGTCCAGCGCCCATGGCTTTCTCCTTCCAGTGACCGCCAGCACCCTGACTCTGCTCTGTGCTTCTCACCCACAGCCATGTGTTCCTGGCCCGTCAGGGGTCCTGGGGGCAGGAGGAGTTGGAGTGTAGCCCCTGAACCCAGTCTCCCAGAAGGCCCATGACCATGGGCAAGTCACGGGGCTGCTTGGACCTTGCTACTCAGTCTGATGGCAAAAAGGCTGGATAACTCATCTCCAAGGTGCTGTCCACCTCTGACATGCTGAGTGGGCCTCCTTCATGGGGTCAAGCACAAATACCAGCCTGCAGAACCCCAGCAGTGGAGGACGGACTCTGGGAACCCCAACTGTTCCCAGAACCCCAACTGTTGGGCCACGAGGCAGGCGAGGCTGTGTGGATGGGGAAGCCAGGGTAGTGTGCATGTGTGTGCATGCATGTGTGTGCGTATGGGGGGTGTGTTTGGTGATGTGAGAATGGGGGCAGACTTGCATTTGAGGGTCTCACAGTCCAGACTCTCAGGAGTAGATTGAATGAGGAAGAGTTACCTGACTGGGGTGTTGGGAATAACACAGCCTTTTCAGAGCGGCCAGCCAGAGGAGACTGGCACGGCCTTGCCCATGGGTGGCATTTCTCCCTCCTCTCTCTTCTCCCCTTTCTCCGCTCCTCCCTCCCCCGAGTAGCACTAAGTAGCAGCACTCTGCGGGTTGGATTAGACCAGCCTCAGAGATGGGTAGTAAAGCTGCTCAGTCCTGTATGACTCTTTGTAGTCCCATTGACTGTAGCCTACCAGGTACCTCCATCCATGGAATTTTCCAGGCAACTGTACTGGAGTGGGTTGCCATTTCCTTCTCCATCAGAGACTGGAGGCTCAGCTCAAAGGTGTTCTGGACTCTGTCTGGGTCTGGGTCTGGGAGCCCCACCCTCTCCAACGCCCCCACTGCTGAGTCATGCTGGGTTTCTCCTGGGGTGGGCGGCGGGGGGCAGGCCTTTTAGTCCCCACACCTTGTCTCCCCTTTCTTATTCCCTGGACTGGAAACTCCAAGCCTCAGCCTCCAGCCCCCACCCCTCCTGGCCCCTTTCTTTTAACTCCAATGCTGGACATGAAAGCAGACGCATGGGCAGAGCGTGATATTAGCGCCAGAACTTAATTTCACAGCATTTCTGTGGAATACTCCATAAAACTGAACAAATGAGCTGTGGTCCAAATCCATCTCATTATGAGAACCAGGCGAGCAAACGCAGCCGAGCCTCCAGATTTGGGGTTGCTGCTGAGTACTGGGGCACTGGGAGCATTGTCGAGGGGGGTCAGCCTGAGATTGCCAGGAAGCAGAGCTTGAGGGGCAGGATCCCGTGTTACCTGAGGGACAGGTGGTGGGTCAGGAAGGGAGCCACAGCCCATCAGGCAGACTGATGGCTCAGCGCTCAGGACCACCTGCAAGGAGCCCTGTCCTGGGATGGTCTGTCCATACAGAGAGGGGAGACTGGCCCGTGACGCCCTCCTCCCATGGCCAGAGGCTAGCCATTCTGAGCCTATGCACTTGTGGGTGCCGAGTGGGGAACCCAGGATGTGCTCCTGAGTCAGGTGGAGCGGGGCAGCCAACAGGGTTTGGCCGAAGAGGACTGGACAGCAGCGCCACGTGCCCCTCATCCTCTGGTGGAGGGCACCATGCCAGGAGAACAGGTCACTGGGAGAGGAGGCGCCTCCCCCTTAGGACTGGGGCTACGGCTGCTTCTCCACCGGCCACCCATGCGGAGGGGGCACAGCAGGGAGACCAGGGTCAGGTGGGAAGGAGGAAAGGAGGGAAGAGGGGAGGTACCATGTAAGGAGGGTGAGTCCAGGTCCTGGGAGAAGTTGAGTGGCTGACGAACCTCCCCATAAGCTCCTGGATCACACAGCCCTGTCCAGCCCAGGCCGACCCAGGGGAGAGCAGGGTGTCCCCGGCCATGTGAGCCTTCGGGCGGGAGGACAGACCCAATAGCTTGAGATGTAGGTCAGATGTCAGACCCAGAGTGGGTCTCCTCTGCAGCACAGGCCTCGAGGTGAAACTGGGCAGGTTGGGTGCAGAGCCCCAGCAGCTCGATGGGGGGCACCTTCCCGGCTCTGAGGACAAGTCAGCCGCCCACACCCTGCCCTTCCCCTGCCCCCTCAGTCCCCTCTGTCCCATCGCATTAGCGTCTTGCCTTCTCTGTTTGCTCCTTTCTTGCGTGATGAAATATGCATAGACATCGAAGTGTAAATAATAAATAAGCAAAATGTGCCTGTGAATCCACCACCAGCCCGGAGCATAGACGGGTATCCTGGATCCCATGGGTCCCACTGCTCCTCCTCTCCCCCTGTTTTATTCCCCGACCCCAAGACAAGAACTCTGCCTTGCATTAGGAATTGTTCATTCTCTTGTTTTTCTTTGTGGTTTGAACCCGTCTGTGTCTAGGTCTAAGCAGCATATCATTTCGTGGTGGCTTTTTGAGCTTTACTTGAATAGAATCTCACCGTGTGATTCCTCTTCACCGTGGCTTTTTTTTTTTTTTTTAAACTCCGGTCGTTTCTGAGATTCAGGCATAAACGCAGTCCATTTCTTTTCAGAGCTATGTAGAATTCCAGTGAGTGCAGCACGACAAGCCTCCGTTCTCCAGGTGGTGGATGTGTTTTTAATTATTTCGAGCTGCGTTGCTATAAACATTCACGTTTCCTGGTGAACACGGGCAAGAGTTTCTCTAGAAAAGTGGCTAAGAAGGGGATTTCTCGGTCTCAGGGAGTGCGTTTTCTGCTTCACGAGATGAGGACGGATTGTTTCCAGTGTGGTCGTGGCACATCCGTCCATCAGCAGGGTCAAGTTGATCGGTGATCCACACCCTCGTCTGCTCTTGATATGTCTCATTTAAAATTTTTTACTGATCTGATGTCTATAAAATGGGGTCTCGCTGAGGTTTTAATTTCCATTTCCATTACTGATGAAGTTGAATACAGTGTCACGTTTTAATTGACAGTTGCATTTCCTCTCATGAAACACCTATTTTTTTTGTCTTTGGTCCATTTTCCTATTGTCATGTGCTTTTTAAAAGTTGATTTTTGTGAGTCCTAAACACATTCTGCCTTGGAATCCTTTGTCACTTATTCATGGTGTGAACACTTCCTAGATTGCTGTTCCTTTCCCCACTTCCATGTCTTTTTTGTATAACATTTAAAATTTTAATGCAGTTAAAAATCCTCAATTATTTCCAATTATTAGTCCATGAAATTCTTTAGGCCAGAATACTGGAGTGGGTAGCCTTTCCCTTCTCCAGGGGATCTTCCCAACCCGGGGATTGAACCGAGGTCTCCTGCATTGCAGGCAGATTCTTTACCAGCTGAGCCACAAGGGAAGCCCAAGAATACTGGAGTGGGTAGCCTATCCCTTCTCCAGCAGATCTTCCTGACCCAGGAATTGAACTGGGGTCTCCTGCATTGCAGGCGGATTCTTTACCAACTGAGCTATGAGGGAAATGCTTTTATTTCCTTTAGGGATTGCAATTTTTTGGAAAAGACCTCTCATTGACTTCAAGATCGTGAGTCTTTTGCACTTCCTTTGAAAAATTTTAAAGTTGTGTGATGCATACTTGTGATATGGGGTAGGTGTTCAATTTCATGTTTGAAATAGGGTAACCAGGGGAATTCCCTGGTGATCCAGGAGTTAGGACGATGCCATACTCTCACTTCTGAGGGCCGAGGTTTAATCCCTCGTCAGGGAACTAAAATACCACAGGCTGAGTGGCATGGCCAAAAAAGAAAAAGAAAAGAAATAGGGTGACCAGGGGTCCATGCTTGATTCCTGAAGAGCCCATCCTTCACAGCTCAGCTACTCATGAATGCTCGTGACCAAGCTTGTATCAGTGTGGGTATTGCTCAAGCTTGAAGGCATCTCCTGTGCTTTGTCTGGTGGTGCTGGGTCAGTGTGACAACTCTCCTGTTTCCACACTGGGAGGGTCTTACCCTAGGGGCAAATATGTGCATATTTGCTTTCACTTATCTTTCTCTCTCCTTGTTTCCCTCAACTCTCCTCTTTCTGTCTGAATTTCTGGCATGCATTTCCACTCTCTCTGCCTCTCTCCTTTATGCTTCATATGTTTTAGATCCCTGTTTAAAATCAGAAGTCTGTTTATTTTTATTGTTTTTTTTTTGAGAGTTATGTTTTATTTGGCAGGAGTTTTTAGGACTTCAAGCCCAAGAGACAGCATCTCAAGTAACCCTGAGAGAACAGCTCTGAGGGAGGCAGCCAGCTTATATAGAAGTCTTACAACAAAGGGCAGGTGGTCTGAATGTCAGAGGATTATTGTTAATTAAGGAAAACCAGATAGCTCAAATTAAGGAATTTAGCACTTTTCTATGTATGGGAAGATGGAAGAGTCTGGGCTTACTGAAATCATTCTTATGATATGCACCTCAGCTATCTGGAGCCAGTATCCTTTTTAGATCCAACTTTGGAAGCCCCAGAAAATTTCCCATCCCATTTGTAGGAGGCCTGCTGTCCTGCAGCCTGGAGTCTAGCTCTTGGGATATGCAGCCTAAAGCAGAGTTGCTCTGCTGAACCATCTTCAACCAGCTTCCTGAGATCAGCCTGTAGACCCATCAGAGTGTGAACAAATTCTTTTGTGGGCTGCTGACTCTGGAGGTATTTTGTTACGCAGCATTAGATCAGCAGCAGCTGACTTATGCACTGGGTCTAGAAGAGGGTTGGCATTTTGAGAAGCTGATGTTAGAGAGAGGGATGAAGTTGTTCTAAGGAGCTGGGGAAGGGAAGGATAATGCAGAGGTGCAGTTGTAAGGAGATATGAACTCTGGGTGGGTGTTAGGAGGTAGGCTGGAGAGAGTTAAGCAGGCAGTGGTGGGGGGTTGGGAAAGCACATTGGAAGAAGCTGTAAAAGACAGTGGTGGTTTCAGAGATGACTCCCGACCTTGGGCATCCTCCTTTTTTTAACCTTTTATTTGAGCTTGCTCCTTAATTGTCATAGTACTTGGGAGCTAAATATTTCTTCTGAGGTGGTTACGGGCACCTGCTACTTGCACCCCATGGAAACACCTGGACTGTTTCAGTGACAGAGATATTCTGGGCACATCCAGGCTCCAGGCTTTAACTTGGTTCTGGTGCCTCAGCCTTTAGCTCCTCTCTATGGGACCCATTCAAGTGGTCCCTTCGGAGCCCCTGCTTCCGAGATGCCTCCACTAAAGAGTGTGAACACAGAGGCAGGTGCCAGGATTGGTGAATTGCCTGGAGGGAAGCAGGAAAGGCTGGAACTCTGGGTACGTGGCCTGTGGAACCATGACTGGTGGGGACAGAGTGACTGGATGCCCCTGGACTTCAGTGTGGGCATGTATCCTGGGTCAGAAGGTTGGTTGAGTGTGGGAGCTGGGGGTGGAGGCCCTCCCTGAAGGAATATGTCAGCCAGAGAAGAAGGCTGGGAGGTGGGGGGAGCAGGAGAAGCAGCTTCTTTTACTCCCTGTTTCCCAAGGCTCCTGATCCAACCTGAACATCATTAACCCAACAAAGGCAACAACCGACACAGTAAAAAGGTTCCAAATATAAACAGCGCACATTCCCATCAACATGTTAATTAGGGCTCATTAACTGCGAACAAGCCCCGTGCAGCCCGAGGAGGCAGCAGCCGCTGGAATGATGTCTCCGGAACCTTCTGTCTGCCCCTGGCGACCTGAGCGTGCTCCCATCTGCCGGGACCCCGGGGCTGCCCGGCCTTCTGCCGCAGCCTGCTCAGGTGCTGTGCCCATCCCCTCCTTTTGGGCTTTGTCTTTGGTGGCTTGGTTTCTGTTCAGGCTGGGGTCTGATGTGGGCATGGCTAACACAGCCCCACGACATAAAATCCATAGGAATGGTGTGCTAAAGCGGCAGCCACAAATCAGAAGAGAGTTCCCTGCTCACAGCAGCCATTCCCGGTCATGACAGGGCCTATCACCCAAGCCCCTGGCCAAGCATGTGTCAGCAGATGAGGGAAAAATCTATTTGGAGGAGAAAAGAGGATGTAATTTTTTTTTTCTGCCCTACCCATTTAAATGCTAGCTGTAAGATTAGCTCCACTTAAAGCAAAACAAAACAAGAAATCAATGCTGCCTGGATCAACTGCCTTTTAATTATTATTACCATTATTTGCACCTCTAAACCTGTAATGATCAAAAGTGCCTTCCAAAAGGTTGTGGACAGCCTGGAAATACTGGTGATCATTGCTTTATAGTGCCACCAGGGGATGCTGACCAGAGGGCCCAGGCAGAGCTGGGTTTAGGATTGGTTCTCAGGCCAAGGAGAGAATTTTGCCAAATTCCCCTCTGCTGGGCTCTGTGGATGCTGCAGATCTGAGTCATGCCCTCTCCAGTTCTGCCAACTTGCTGCAACCCCCCTCTATTGCGATTCACCCCTCCCAATGACCAGCAGGGCAACAGGAGGTGCTGAGGGGCTGGCGCCAGGGTGGGAGGAGCGGTTCTGGTGGTCCCGAGGGGCCAGGCTGAGGCGCTGGCCTTCTGCTGAGACCACAACTTTCTCAGCCCCACGTGGTTCCCTCCCTCTTGCTTTTTCCCTTGGAAGCACCCACCATACATGTTTCTTTCCCTCTCGTTTTTTCCCCTGGGAGCCCCTGCCCCACCAGAATCCCACCTCCATCACCCCCACCAAATAGTGAGAGAATGCCCATCTTGGGTGCTCCTTTTAGGTGCCCCATTGAGGATCCCTTGGGGACCTCTCTTGCTTTCCAAGCTGCATGCAGGCCTCAGTTTCCCACTCCAGGTAATGGGCTGATGGCTTCTTAAGGAAAAGAGAGGGATGCTAACAGTAGTGATGATCTCTGTGATTAATCATAGTGATTCAGGAGTTTAAGGCAATGGGCTCAGTTCTGATCAGTGCAATCCCCTACAAGTTCAGCCCTTTATGGGTGGCCGTGCCTGCTGGTTCTTTTGGCTTATGACAGTGTGGCCAAAAGTCTGCTCTATTTTCCCACTTTCTTTGCAATTTCTTTTCATCTTAATAAAAGATTGAAGTTACCTAATTTTAATGGGCACTATCCAGAAAGATGTATTTAAATTTTATACACCAGTGGATTTTTTTTAATTGAGGTAAAATTCACCTAACATAAAATATACCATTTTAAGGTGAATAATTCAGTGGCTTTTAGCACAGGTAACAATGTAATGCAATCAGCACCTTTATTTCCAAAGTATCTACTCTGGACAACTCATAGAAACGAAATCATACAATGTGTGGTGTTTTGTGACTGGCTTCTTTCAATTAGTATAATGTTTCCAAGATTCATCCACGTTATAGCATGTATCCGTGCTTTATTCCCTTTAATGGGCTGCATGCTATTCCATCGTACAGATGGACCACTGTTTGTTTATCCCTTCATTGGTTGATGGGTGTTGGGTTGTCTCCACCTTTGGGCTATTGTGAATAGTGCTGCTATGAACAAGTGTGTACATGTATTTGTCTGAGTATCTGTTTTCAGTTCTTTTGACTAGATACTTTGGAGTGGCATCCTGGGTCATATGGTCGTTTTACGAGGAACCTCCAAACTGTTTTCCACAGAGGCAGTGCCATTTCACATTCCCACTAGCAATGCCTGAGGGTTCTACTTTCTCCAAGTCCTCTCCAACATTTGTTCATTTCCTTTCTTTCTTCCTTTGTCCTGTCTCCCTCCCTCCCTCCTTTCTTTCCTTCTTTCTAGCCTAGGGGCGGTGAAGTGGTGTCTGTGTTTTGACCTATGTCTCCCTGATGATGGTGATGTCTTTCCCTGGGCTTCTTGGCCCTTCCCCTGTCTTCCCAGGAGCTCTCCTTGCTCCCTGTTTCTGCCTCTCTCTTCCTGTTTCCTCCCCTTGCTCCTGACCCACAGGCCATTCCTTGAGCCCTATTGCCCTCAGCAGCCCCTCTGCCTGTGGGCTCAGCCTGGAACAACATAACGCACATTTCAGGAGGTGGCGTCTTCCTGCTCCATCCGGCCCTGGGTCAGATGTCCCCTCCCCTTCCCAGCTCCTCTCATCACAAGGCTGCGGGTGGGGGCTCTGATGGGGTTCCCTGGAAGAGGACCCCGAGATATATGTAGGTAGATTACCTGAGGGTGTCAAGCACACCGGTCAGGGTGAGAGGAGGAGAGGAAGGTAGCCCCTAAGGGGAAGTATCAGGCCAGCTGCTGGGGCCACACCCATGTCTCAGGGTTATTCCACCAGAAGGGAGGGGGCTGGCGGTCTGACACTAACCCCTGGTCTCTGAGCACTACTTCCTGGCGATGTTCAGGCCAGCTGCCTGGGATCCAAGGTGAGGAGGGTGAGGACAGCGGCTCTAAGGGCCCAAGAAAGCCCTCAGGCAAAGAAACACAGAGTTGTTTCTTTAGACATTGGGCCGGTGTGTGCTGAAGCTGTGGCGTGAGGGGATGGGTGGGGCGTGGAGAGGATCTGCTGGATCTTGACCCTCTCCACGCCCCACCTGTGTCTAGGGACTGCCAGTCCAAGTCCTGCCCAGGACAGGAGCCAATAAGAACCAAATGTGGCTTCCACTGGGGGCTACACTTCACCCGCAGGTGGGGCCTCACGTTCCTTCTTTACCCTCAGCTACAGAGGGCAGGGTGTTGTGGAGCTGACCGTGGGGAGCTGGCCACAGCTCTCCTGAGTCATCCACACACCTGGATGGTGGATCGTGACAGAGCTCCTGGCTTCTGAAGGTGCCCCCTCCACCGTGTGCAGAGGACGTACCCCGGGCTCTTGGCATCCTCAGAAATGGCTCTCCGGATGCCCCCGAGACACAAGCAATTTCCAGGCACCTGAGGTGGCTGGCCCAGCTGCCTCAACCCAAGCAAGGAATGTTTTCACTCATGTCTGTTCTATTCCCAAGGGAGCACGGCTCTGCAGCTGGCCAGGAGAAGGGAGCTTGTGGGCCTGGGCTGGCCTCCCCATTTCCCTGTGTCCCCAGAGGATGCCTGCCTTCCCCATGGCAGGCTGCCTGCTCGCCCTCCCAGTGGGCTGAGAAGGCTGTGAACACCATGGGGCAGCTGGGGCTGCAGTGGAGAGTCAGAGAGAAGTGCATTCCCTTCTGTCCCCTGCTTCCTGCCAGGAGGACCTCCAGGCGCTGACAGCTTTAACTGCTGGGATAAATGAGCATCCAGGGCTCTGGTCTCTGGGACTTGCTCTTCTGCACAGGGGAAGGGATACAGAAGCACAAGTGGAAGATACGTCATAGAGAAGCATGAAGGCTGGGTGTGGAGTCCTTCCCCAAGGCCACAGAAGCAGAGCCCAGAAACAAGGTCACCTCCAGAACTGACTGAGCCCCTTTGTGACTGTTGCCAAAAGCCCCCTGATCATCACCAGCAGGCTTCCTGACCACATACTGGGCAAAAATGCCCACTCCAGTGCTCACCCTAAAGCACCCTAAACCAATCACCTAAGGTCAACCCTCCAGCAGGAATTTTTCTTTGTCTTGAAAGTGAAAGTTGCTCGGTTGTGTCTGACTCTTGGAGACCCCATGGACTATACACTCCATGGAATTCTCCAGGCCAGAATACTGGAGTGGGTAGCCACTCCAGTCTTCTTTGTCTTGAGGCTATTGAACTTGGCTACTAACCCGTGAAAGACGTTGACTCTCCCTGGCCTGTCGGGAGGTCGGCCCGCTGTGCTTGCAGTGCCTTCATTATCTCTGCTCCTTGCTCTTAATAAACTCACTCCCTTCTGAAATGCTCTGTGCCTGGGAATTCTTTTCCGACCTGCGCTCAGATTGCCATGACACTGGGGATAAGGGCCTTGTTTCTCCTGCTGCTGACACAGTTCAGTTGGTGCAACGTAATGGAGGTGTGTGTGTGCACGTCCGAGTTTCAGGAACCAAAGGGGTGCCTGCAGACCAGGGTGTATGTGGCTCTTAGCCAGCTGGCTGGTACGAGCCTTGCTGAGCAGTGCTGGACACTTCTCTCGACCGCCCAGCTCTCTCTTTCAGTCCACAGTCCCGGCTTCCGTCCCCATCACAATTGACAGTGCTTTGGGAGCCTCCCAGGGATTTAAATTTACAGAGCTGGCTGGATACCTTACAAAGCAAGTGGCTGGCAGTGGTGAGCCCCAACTGTGACCTTCACCCTGAAAGGAGGCGTTTCATTTTGAGGCCATGTTGAGCTGAGAGTGGCCTTTTCTCCCCTCACGAAGAGACTGAGATCCCTAAGTGCATCCTGGCAAAAGGGCCAGCTGCCTCTTTATCCTCAAAATGCAAGTCTGAGAGGGTCACACTCTGTAGGGGCACCAGAGTTGGGGGTGGGCATTGCCGCCACTGTCTTGGGGTTAGAGGATGGCCGCTACCCCCCATCCCCCTCCCTGATACCATTGATTTCCCCCAATCTGCATCCAATGAGATCTGCACAGGGATCAATACGCCTGCAGTCCTGTGAGGGAACTCGGGGTGGGGGGAGCGGGAGGCAGAGAACCTACAGCCTGGGGAGACCGGCTTGCAGGTTGGCCTTGTAGTCAACAGGGAAGCCTGCCCTCTGGCCAAGGCTGCACCCCAAAGACAGGACATGATGAGCAAAGGGCAGCCAGGCACAGGTCCCTGCAGCCCAGTGGACTGAAGGTGGGCGAGAACAGTAATTCGCTTGAGTGGGGACATCACCTGCAGTCCCCGGAGCTGAGCTGTAGGAAGTGGGTGTTTCTCCCACATGCTGGACACGCAGGTCCCCAGGGGAGGCTGGGGTGGGAGGAGGGTTTGAATTTACTCCTGAGGAGCCACCAGGCTAGCACCTAGCTGCCATTGTCTTCTCACGGCAGGGCTGTCCTCACCTCACCCCTTGTCCAGTGTCTCCAACAGCTGCCCCGAGGGCTGTTCACAGTTTGGCTTTAACTCTCAGTCTATTCAGCCCTGGGCAGCCCATTAATGTTTGTGGAATGACTAAGTGGATTTCTGAGGGGCCATCCTGTCCCCCATGACTGTCACAGCCCCATTTGCATTTTGTCATCATCTGAATTTCTGACCTAGGACCTTCTTGTGGGGCATGTACCTGGGGTATTTCCACCCTTTGAAATACTCCTGCACGTCCTTCAGCACCCCACTGAAATGTCACCTCTTCCAGGAAGCCTTCCATGAATCTTCAGTTAGAAGTGGTCCTTCTATCCCTGAGCTCCTGGAACTTGCTGTTGTCTCATAGCCTTCCAGCAGTGAGGGACTCCTACTTCAAGCCTAGACTCACCCATTGGTTAATGAATTCCCCACACTGTTTGGAGCGGGGCTCAGCCCCAGGTAGGCATATCGTAAGCATTTATTTCAATGATTAGTTAAAGGAAACCATAAGGGGATGAGCTTGTGTTCCTGAACAGTGCCCCAGGGTTAAGGCAGAGCCCAGTCCGTTTTCAGCCTCACCAGGGAGACGCCTGCAGCCCTGGGTCCTGAAGATGACGCTGCCATTCAGCTGGGCCGTGTGGAGTCCACAGGTTTCCTGATTCCCTCATAGGCTCCACCCACATTGGGACCCTTGGCCTGGGTCCATCCCTGCCCTGACAAGTCCTGGCAAGAATGAAGACCAGTTTTCCTGGGGCCTCCTCCAGCTGAAAAGTCCCTGTCTCCAATTTGCACCTGCCTGGATGCCTGCCCCCGACTGAGCACAGGTAGGTCTTCTGTTTCATTTGCACCTGTGAGTCTGGGGATGAGCTTCGTGGGTGCGGGGTCCTGGGTCAGTGTGGGGGTTGGTGGAATGGGGGCGCAACCTCCAAGTGGCCAGGTCAGCAGAAGCGTGAGCATTGGAGAAGGAGGTGGGAGGGGCATGTCTCAAAGGATAGGCTGTATTTGCTGCTTAGCATGCAAGCTGCTGCCCCCTGCTCAGGCCAGGGGCTTAGTGACCCCGGAGGAGTCTCCCTGCCACATGATGGCTGCTTGCTCTTTCTTTCTCCCTAGATAGGAGTAGTTGGCAATCACAGCTGTGACTGGCTATCCCTGGTCTCAACTGGGGTTTCTTTTTGAGAGGAAGATGGATTTTGAAAGTCTTAAATTTCTGTGCCTCAGGTGGCAATAATGCTGCCATGTCAACCTTTTGAAGTTAAGTCTCAAATCTGACCTAATCTCCGTTTTTTCCTTCGGGCATCTGATGCTGGGTCTTTGCCTGCGTTCCATTTTGGTGCTTTGGTGCTTGCCTACTTTCCAATGGTGCTTTTCATTTTGTCTGGACCCCAAAGGACTAGCAGGACAATGGGGATCTCATGATGATCTCTCTGCCTCCGGCTTTGTCCCCCTGGAGCCACGCTCCCTGCTCCTGAGGTTCGGTTTCCTCCAGCACCAGGGACGTGGCTGAGCCCTTGTGGGCGTGGTCACTGTGAACAGGCATGGACACAGCCCATGGCGTGAGGGTGCTCTCCATCAGGGCAGAGGCCTCTCTATGAAACTGATGCCTGAATCCCCATTCACTGGGCTGGAGGCTGCCCCAGGGTTGTACGGAGAGGTGTTTCAGTCAGTCCTGCTGACTGCCGTAACAGCGGTCCCCAAGCCCCATAGACTTAACATACTGCATGCTTATTCTCATACTCCCTGGTGAAGAGACTAAATACGGCCGTGTCTCAGTGAGACGATTCAAGTTTGTGTTGAATATTTCCCATGTGCTTATTTTCCCATTTTCCATGTGGCAAAAGCTATTGGAAAATGATAAGAAAAATTGATAAAAGGGATATAACCCTTCAGTATCCTTGTCTATTTATAGAGAGAGTAAAGCAGAGATATAGGGGGTTAGCACAGTTTTGTCTAATGTAATCTTTCATCTGAAGACTCAAATAACTAAATTTGCCTCCTAGATGAGACAGTGGGAGTGTTCCCCATAATAGCCAAAAGGTGGAAGCAACCCAGTGTCCATCAGTGGATGGACTAACAAAAAATGGTCCATCCACACATGGAATATTATTCAACCTTGAAAAAAGGAAATTCTGACACCTGCTACAACATAGATGAATTCTGAGGACATGCTGCTAAGGCAAATAAACCAGTCACAAAAGGATAGACACTGTCTGATTCTACTCATATGAAGTACCTAGAGGAGTTAAATTTCATAGAGATGGTGTGGTGGGGGGGAAGGGGAGGTAGTGTTTAATGGGGACAGAGTTTCTGTTTGGGAAGGTGAGAAAGTTCTGGAGATGGATGGTGGTGACGGCTGCACAATGATGAGACTGTACTTAATGTCACTGAACTGTACACTTCAAAACAGTCAAAATGCTAAATTTTAATTTATGTGTATTTTACCACAATTTCAACTGTGGTAAAACTGTGAGTATTTCCAGGGGTTCCCAAGCTTCCTCATCCCTTTTTTGGCTGGAGTGTTCTGAGAGCACCAGGAGCCCCCAGAGGCAGATGCTGGGGCTTCGCAAGTTGGCAAGTCTTGCTTATCAGGACCTTCCTTCCTCCTTGCTGTGCTGAGTCGCTTTAGTCGTGTCAGATTCTTTGCAACCCCATGGTTGGTAGCCTGCCAGGCTCCTCTGTCCATGGGATGCTCCAGGCAAGAATACTTGAGTGGGTTGCTATTTCCTTCTCCTGGGGGTCTTTCCCGACCCAGGGATCAAACCCAAGTCTCTTATGTCTCCTGCATTGGCAGGAGTGTTCTTTATCACCAGTGCCACCTGGGGAGCCTTCCTCCAAAGCCAGCATCTTTTCCCTGACCCTAAGCCTTTCTGGATTTCAGATTTCATGCCTCTCTCCTCCCCTGAGCTTTGTGCTCAACACAGGGCTTTGAGGAAATCTTGTATTGTTCTGCGTAAATTCCAACTTACAAAAGATACACTGGGGATGATTAACCAGTATCATAGAATCATTTTTCTCCCCCCTAGATTTGCTGCATAGTTGACTTCTAATAGATTAACTTCAAACGCAATTTACTCTGAGCTGTGTCCATGTGCAGCAACTCAACCTTTCTTTTTGGCTGAGAGTCAGGGGAGGCTGCATGCATCCTTTATTGGAAGCAAATTACACGTGACTGGTATTCCATTTTCAGAATAAAACCAGAGCTGCCTCAACGTGGTGGGAGGTGTAGGTAAAAAGGAGAAGAATGAGGAGAGGGTGATACAGGGCATTGGGTACTTGTAAAATCTGCTCTGGGGAGACAGTCCCAGTACTCTTGCATCCCAGAAGTCCTTGGCAAGGTCTGAGCCCCCCACAAAGGCCTTGGGAGGGAACAGCTTCAGCCCAGGATGACTTCATTGTGGAGACAGAAACTAATTCCTCTCTAAGTGGGAAAAGGCTCTTTAGCTGCATTAAGAGGCTGAGATCTGATGAAAAGGCGAATAGATTCAATCTTCCTTGCATCAGTCACCTGGGACTTCATCAGACTCAAACCGATTAGAAAAATTCACATTGAAAGCATCATTTATAATAGACCAAAATTATAGAAAACATTTGGCCTGGAGGGAGGGAGAAATAGCATTTCCACCTAAGCCATAATCTTTCATTATCTCCCCCGCCTCCTTTATGGGGTTTGACAGCCCTGTCTCCTCCCCCAGACTAATCATTAGACTAATTAGGGGCTAATCAATGTTTAATTAAAACCTAGCCATTAATTACAGGAGGTACTATGGCAACTTGGGAATAAAATGTGGCTGCAGGAGGGATCAGATTTCCTCAAGCATGGCCAGTGGCCCAAGCAGAAAGCTTTCCTTCTTGTGTTTGTGTTTCCTTCTTTGCACTTTGGCTTGAGGGGATCTGGAGGTCAACAGGGGGAGAAGGGAGGGAGTGGAGAGGAGGATGGATTGCTCTGAGTGTCTTGGCTTCTGGCCTGTTACCCAATTTTCCCACCCACTCCACGGGAGCTTTCCCCATGGTTCTAGCATCATTCTTCCCATGTCCCAAATTTAATCTATTCGTCCTCTGAAAATCTTTTATGGGCATCTACTTACTTGCATTTAGACTACACCCAGACCTCTCATCATGAACTGCAAATTCCTAGGTGAATGGTTCTCAACCCTGGCTGCGTGTTAACCATCACCAAGAGAGCTTAAAAAAATTTGAATGGAAGGATAGACAAATAGAACAATGAAGAATAGAGAGCCCAGAAATAGACCCAGCATATATGGGCATGTGATATAAGACAGCACTGCTGAGGAGGGGGCATGAATGATCTTTGCCATAAATGGTGCTGGGCCAATTGGATAACCACCGGGGGGAAAAAAATAGGAAGCTTGATCCCTACCTCACACCATACATGAAAATCAATTCCACTTTCTAGAAGATAATATAGAAAAAAAATCTGGAATATCTTCATGATATGAAGAGAGCAAACTATAAAGGAAAAGATTGATAAGTTGGGTTACATTAAAATTGAGAGCTTCTGTTTATCAAAGAGAGAGTTTATCACCATTAAGAGAGTGAAAAGATGGGGACTTCCCTGGCAGTCTAGTTGTTAAGACTCCACCTTCCAATGCAGGGGGCACAAGTTTGATCCCTGGTCAGAGAACTAAGATCCCACATGCTGCATACTGCATAAATAAACTAAAAAAAATTTTTTTAAGGGAGCGCAAAAGGACAATCACAAAACTGGAGAGGACACTTGCAAAATACAGAACCAAAAAAGTTCATAGAAAACTGGGAAAGTGACACCAAGCAGTTCACAAAGTGCTTTATTGGTCATCAGGGAAATGCAACCTGAGACGCTGCTATAAACCCATCAGGATGGCTAGAGTGAATAGATTGGTGACCTCAAGGGTTGATAAAGACCTAGGACAGTGGGAACATCGGTACATATCTCGTGTGAGTGAAAACTGAAGTAAGCCATTTGAAAAACTGTTCAGCAGAATCTGCTAAAGCAAAACATGTGTCTGCCCAGGTTCCCCGAGCACTGTGCAGGGAGTGGGGGGCATGCAGGAGGGGCTTGGCAACTCTTGAGGCGGTAAGTGACATAGCACCAGGAGGACTCTTAAGACAGGACTCCCTATTCTCAGGGGAGGAGGGGTATGAAGGAGAGAGCCTGGATCTTGGATCCCAGCTCTGCTTGAGCAACAGGTTCACCTTTCTGAGCTGTGGTTTCTCTATCTGTACATGGTACTTACTGTGAGGGCTTGCAGGAAGGACTACATGTGATGAAGCTTATAAAACATCTAGCACATTGCATGGCCAATAGTTGGCATATAGTCTCTTTTATCACCCTAGGAGTCTACAAGCAGAGAGGGGCGCATAAATGCAGATGTAGAGGGGCAGGAAACAGGCACAGGGAACCAAAGGTTGAGTCAGGTATAATCAGCCAGGGTCTGCATTTAGTGGCTAGCTCTGCACTTTTATTTGGGGGTGGAGTCATGGCTGGGTAGGATCTGAAAGTGGTGTCAGGCCCTGTTGCCCTCACATCAGGTGGCAGTGATGTGGCATTCCCTGTTCAGGGAGGCAAGCCAGCCTCAGACACACCTCAGACAAAAGGCAGCCTTTTTCACCCTAGGGTCCTCCATCAGCCTCCCCTTTCTTTACCACTGAGCCACCTGGGAGGATCTAGCCCATATTATTTCAGCATAAAAAGGAATGAGCCCCGCGACATTCTATAACAGGGATGGACTGGAAAATGTGCAGTATAATTCCACTTATACAGAATGTCCAGATCAGACAAATCCATGGAGCCAAGGAGCAGATTGGTGGTTTCCAGGGGTCTGGGGGGCAGACAGGGGGATGGGGGTGACTGTTAAATGGTGTGGGGTTTCCTTCTGGGACTGGGATAAAATGTCCTGGGTCTAGATAGAGGTGGTGGCAGAACAACATTATGAATGCACTAAATTCCATTGAATTATAGACTTGAAAATAGTTAATTTTATGTACGTGAATTATATCTAAATTAAAAAAAGAAATTGTTAGTCCATCTTTTCCCCTGGGCTGCTGGGAGATGTGACAAACACACTGAATTATTGCTGTTAAAAACCCACCCATGGTTGCCTCCTCTGAAATGATGGGCAGCAGGCTGGGTTCATCCGCCCCCATCTTGATTGCCCCCATCTGGACCCAAGGCCCTACAGGTGTTGGGAGCAGTTATGTCTACAAACAGATTTATCCTTAGGTCAAGAGCTGGACTGCGACCAATGCAAAGATGCCCATCCCCACTTCCCTGACCCTTGATGCCTCTCCAGACGCTGGTAGGGTTTCAGCTTGGCCTGTCTGCACCCCCCACCCCCACCGCCATCTCCTTTTGCTTCTAGAACAGGAATACACATGCCTGTTGAGTGGATACTGTTGCCATGTGCGCATACCGGTTTAAAAGGATGTGTTAAGCGGCTGACACAGAGATAAATGGGGATGGAGTTACAGGAGGGGGAGGGGAGTCCTCAGAGCAACAGGAATGGGTATCACTCCCCACCCCCAAGGTGGCAGGGTGCCAACCTCATGCCGCCGTCTTGGAGGGGTCACCTAGTGCCTGCCTGCTGTCACCTGTGTGCGCCTGGATTCCCCACCTGTGCTGTCCTCACCTACCTCCAGAGGCGTCTGGAATCTGGAGAAGCTGAAGGTTAAGGGGTGCATGCAGGTGTTGGGAATGATCCAGGGGTGCAAGTGTGATGCATCACATATTGAGAGAGGGAGGGAGAGAGGAAGTATGCCTTTATCCATGTGTAAATCAGGAGACAGATGACAGAGCCACTCCTGACTCCCTTCTAGGTCTTCCTCCATCTCTTTTATGAGCACTGTGAGTCCTTCCCATCTATAGCAGTGAATTTCCAACTCAAAGGAAAAAAAAAAGCCCATGAGTAAATTAAGTCCTTCTCCCGTGCTACCTATATTGGGGCCACTGAGACCAAAGGGTCTCATTTATTATTTTTACAGATGAGCAAATTGTTTTCACCCTTTGTCTCATCCTCTGAAGCATGGGCTTATGTGGACTTGAGGGGCTCTGTCCAGAAGATGCCATCTGTGACCCCAGAAGGGACCAAGTCCCACTGACATGTGCCCCTCAGTGTGGCCTCTAAGCATCTACCTGAGGGAGATGAGTCCTCCTTTAAAGACCCTGGAAGCAGACCCTTGAGGGTGCTCATCTGGCCCCCGACTTTCTTTCCTTAGTGTTCCAAGACTGATTGTTAGGGCGACCTCAGAGTGCTCCATGGCAGAATGATGTGAGTGTTGGTGTCCAGCCCTGTACAGTGTGGGCTCCTAGAATCCATCCAGGGTTGGTACATGTGGCTGGGATGTTGAGAACATGCTAAGAGTTTGTGGGGGTGAGGTGGGGAACTTGGAGGCTTGAAGACCCTCTTCAGTCTCCCTCTGAGCTCCCAGAACAGGCCACTGAGAACCAGGTCAGAGGAAGTTTCCAATCACTGGGTACGTGCTTCCTCCTCCCCATCACCTTACTCTCCCATTACCCCTCTCCTCCTTCCCCTCTGTCTCACGAACTGTCCCACCCATCCCCTCTCAGCACTTGCCACCAGCAACGCACTGTGTCAGAAGCCTGTTTCCAGATAGATCTGCTCTTGTGCTCTGCGCTACCTTGAGCACAAATACGTGTGTGTGTGTGTGTGTGTGTGTGGTGTGAGGGGGCAGGGTGCCTTGGCCCAAAAGTGTCTGCACAGGGTGGAGCCCTCCAGGATGGCAAAGGACTTGGGCACAGTCAGCATAAAGAAACCAATGTCTTCACCAAGGCCAGGAAGTTAACCTCGGTCCAGGGGACGACCTGCTGCCTGCCTGGCATCCTCAGTGCCACCCCTTGCCCTGCCCAGCTGCGCTTTTCTGAGGGGATCCTTTATCAAGAGCCCCTGACACTTGGAAGGAGGAAGTGGTTATGGAGTCTGGACTGTGCTCTGATTCCTGCCTTTCCCTCATGTTCCCATGAAGGGCGGCAGCAGGAGGAAAGCATCCTGGAGGGTTTGGATGTGGTGGGAGCGGAGGTCCTGCCCCATCCTCCTCCTGACTCCCAGGGCTCACATCACACACATCTTCCTGTCTCAACACGTGGTCACTTGTATATCACGTTGACTACCTGCTTGCATGGACCAAGAAGCAGACATGGGGAGGCTGTCAGTGGCTCTGAGCCATGAATTTCTGGTCAGGTTTAACTCCTTAAGAGTGAAAGGGGAAACTTCCCTCGTGGTCCAGTGGATAAGACACTGAGCTTCCAGGGCAGGGGGCCTGGGTTTGCTCCTTGGTCAGGGAACTAGATCCCACATGCCACAACTAAGACCTAGTATGGCCAAATTAAAAAAAAAAAAAAAGAGGGAAAGGAAGGGGGCCCAGGCTCCCTTGGCCTCCCTGGTTCTTCATCTTGGTGCCCACGATACACGTGGTGAGGCCTCTCCCACACCTGCCGGAGTCAGGGCTTCGCCTGCAGGGCCACCTCCCACTTCCCCTCTGTGCTCTTTCTTATCCACACCCCTTGACCTGTTTGCCTCACTGCTTGCATCCTAGTTTGCAGTCCTCCCTTATCTCCCACCTGGACCAGTGCCGAGGCCTCCCCGTTCCCCCCATCCCTGACATTCTCAGCCTATATATCCCATTGCTTTCAGAGTTGTTTACTAGGAACAGAGCTATTTCCATGGCATGGAACATTCTGCTCAAGAACATTCAACAGCTCCCCATTACCTACAGAAGGAAACACGTCCCAGGGGAGCCAGTCTTCTTAAGCAGGGCATTGAAACTCCTCCAATTTGACTCTGACTTCACTTTATGGGCCTGCCTAGCCTCACTGCCCCTCGACTCCTCACCCCCACATACCCCCCCGCCCACCACCACCTGGAGTTAAACAAGATGGCCTGTGGCAGTACTCATCTGTGTTCACTCAGCCTGGGCTCTGTGTTGGAAAGGTCTGTGGTGTATGAGGGAAGAGTCCCAGTAATTTTCCAGCCCACACTACCTTCTCTTTTCTCTGAACTCAGAGCATTCATGGTCTGGGTCACTCTGCGTGGAAATTCATTTATGCAACAAACACACTTTCCATTGACATGATTCTTTAGCACAGCTTCACGAATTCTTCAAGCTCTTTGAGGGGGAACTTTTCTAGGAAACATCCCTCAACCTGCTCCTAATTACCTGGTATTTTCAACCCATCTTTGTACGGTGTCAAAATCATGTCAGTGTATCATTTTCAAAATTCCATCATACAGAACTTACAGTTTTCTTGTCCTTTTGTCCTTTTATTCTTTTATCTACTGTGTGTTTATTGAGTTCCTGTTTTGTGACAGGCGCTGACGGTGTGATGGACACAAGGCAGGCCTGTGCTGTCGTTATCAGGTGAGGCAACGCTGGAGCCCCCAGCACATGAGAAGCACTATGGTGATGAGGGTGAAAAAGGTGCAGGGGTGCTAGGAATGCAGGTGATGGAAGCTGATGTGGTCTTAGGGCATGTCAGAGGGCCCCCTCTCTAGAGAGGGGATGTTTCAGCTGACATCTGAAGGATGAGGAGGTACTGGACACAGAATGGGGGGGGGTAATCTGGAGGGACTGAGAGGCAGGCAGACATGTGAAAGGCAGGAAAAATGTCCCAGGTGACCCAGAGTGGCCTGAAATCAAGCCAGAATATCCAGGCAGAAAAGGCCATAGACCAAGTTGAAGGGTTTGTCTTGTATCCAGGGGTGATGGGAAGCCGTAGAAGCGCTTTGAGTTGGGGAGTGACACAATCAGACCTGCCTTTTGCAAAGATCAGCCCTTGCCTGCTATGTGGAGACACTGTTGGAAGAGGGCAGAGGGACTGAGTGAACTGTAACAGGGGTCATCAAGCTAGGGCTATGGGCCAAACCCGGCCCACAGCCTGTTTGTGTCTGTAAAGCTTTATTGGCACACAACTGTATTCAGTAGTTTATATATTGCTGCTCTCAAGAGGTGGAATAGTTGCCACAGAGGCCATATAGCCCTTGGTGCCTAATATATACATGTATAAATATATTTTTTCCCTTGACTTTTATTTTTTGGTGTTTTTTTTTCTTATTATTATTTTTTAATATTTATTATTTATTTTGGCCGTGCCAGGTCTTATTTGCAACGTGTAGGAACTTTGATCTTCATTGCAGCATGAAGGATCTTTAGTTCCAGCATGCAAACTTAGTTGAGGCATATGGGATCTAGTTCCCTAACCAGGGCTCAAACCCAGGCCCCCTGCATTGGCAGCATGGAGTCTTAGCCACTGGGCCACCAAGGAAGTCCTGATGCCTGAGATATTTACTCTGACCTTTCACAGGAAAAGTTTGCTGACAGTTCTGTTAAAACACTGCCTTAATTTGGGTTGTTCTGGAAGCAGAGCTGACAGGAGGATGTGAGCACAGGTATACTAGTGGTGAGTGGGTGGAGGTCAACGGTTTAGAAAGTGGGGCCAACAGGATGCGGGGCTGGATGGGGTCAGGCAGGTGAGAGAGTGGAAGTGAGGATGTAGATGGAGATTCTGCTTCAAGGGCAGACCTCCAGTTCAGATCTGGGCAGGTTTGTTTTGAGCAACCCAACTGTTGTGGAACCTTCACTTTGTTTCTCTACGAGATGACCTCTAGTCTCTGCAGCTGAATCATGCTCCACGAATCTTTCTCACCACGATTCACTAACGAAACTGAAAAGACTCTTCACCTTCCTCCCAAATGTGACCCACAATTCCTGCAAGTTTTCTCTGAGCAAAGCATGGGTACCACCATCCTGTCTCTCCCCCGTCAGCAAAGCGGCTGTCTGCCTAATTCCTAATTATGCCCTTCAAGGTTGCATTAAATCATTGCGCCAGGACACTGCATTGTGGGTAATCAGCTGCTGTTTTAATATGTTTAGCTGCTCTGCATTTCCACAGGCAGAGACTGTCTGAAGTGAAAATTGTGCCCCTGTCTGTCAGGATCTCTGCTGGAAATCACAGAGCAGAGGATAAGTCTGGTGTGGCAGGTTGGATCGTGTGTCTCCCTACAGAATAAACCCTGCCGAAGGCATGGGCTGGAACTTCCCCTTCTCACTCTCAGACACATCTCAGAGACTTATGGTCATCCTGGCTGGAGGAAATCCAGCTGGAATCTGTTCTATGAATTCCCAGCGTCCCTTCACTTCTTTTTTAAAAACAGCTTCACTGAGATGTAATTCCTGTGCATACAATTTGCCCATGGACAGAGTTTTTGGTATCTTCACAGAGTTATGCAATGATCACCACAGTCAATTTTAGAACATTTTCATCATCTCTGAAACTGATAATGATAACTATCATCTCCCAAGGGGGCACCCCGCCCCCATACCCCTGGAAACCACTAATCTCTACTTTCTGCTTCTATAGATTTCCCTATTCTGGACATTTCATATAAATGGGATCATACAATATATGGCCTTTTGTGTCAGACTTCTGCTACTTAGCATGTTTCCAATTCTCATCCTTGTTGTAGTGTGTGTCACAGCTTCATTCCTTTTTAAGGGCTGAATGGTGCTTCTGGGACATTTACTTCCTGAGGCCCATCAGTCATCCCTCCCTGGGGGCTTCATCTTGTAGTCCTCGTAGCACCCCACGCGGTAGGTCCCTAACCTTCACTTGATGGCTAGGGGAGCCGAGACTCAGAGTAAGTGCCTAACTCAAGGTCACATGGTTGCCTTGGGGGGGGAGGGGTCTAATCCTGGTGTTCAGAGCATCTTCCCAAATCTTCTGTAATTTTCCTAGAATCCAGAGCAGATTAGAGTGAATTAGGAGAGAGGGCCTCTGAATCTGATAGGGCCCTGTGATGGGCTGAATAATGGCCCCCAAAGATAGCCAGGTTCCAATCCCTGGAACCAGTGAATGTGACCTTATTTGGAGAAAGGGTCACTGCAGATGGGATTAGGGATCTAGAGGTGGGTGATTATCCTGGATTATCTGGGTGGGCCCTAAGCAGTCACATGTATCGGTTTAAGAGGAAGGCAGAGGGAAATCTGACACTTTGACACACACAGAGGCGACACTCACATGAAGATAGAGCAGAGAGAGCCGTGAAGCTGCTGGCCTTAAAGACTGAGTGATGTGGCCACAAATCAAGGGTGGCCAGCAGCCCCACGGGCTGAAACAGGCAGGAAAGGCTTTTGTCCTGGAGTATAGCCCCGCTGACAGCTTGATTTCAGAACAGTGATGCTGATTTTGGGTTTCTGGCCTCCAGAACTGGGAAAGAATCAATTTCCACAGTTTCAAGCCCTTTGTATGGCATCTGTTAGGGCATCCTCAGGACACTAACACAGGGCCTCATACCTGATTCCCAGGCCCTTTGTGCTTGAGACAGCTTTCTGCACATCCTAGCCCGAGCACGGTGGTACAGCCGGCTGTGTGGTGTTCTGTATACACTGAAAGCTGGGAATAGCATCTAATACCTCTTATCTAAGAGCTTTGCATAAATGAAACCAATCCCCACAACAGCTCTGTGAGATAAGCTCCTATTGTTATTCCCATTCTACAGATGAGAAAATGAGGCTCAGAGTGGCAGGTTCACCACTGAGGAGCAGAACCAGGTGGTCCTGTTGCCCAGTGGGTTTCTACTGCTCTGTGCTGCCTCCTTAAACTATGCTGCTTAAAGTAGCATGTAAGAGCACAGGCTTGGAAGGCATTCACTCATTCAACAAATGCATATCAAAATATATACGAGCCCTGGAGAAACTGCTGTTAAGAAAACTTGTGTCCTCCCCGCTGGGCCCTCATGTGTGCTAGTGAGACAGTCGCCGACAGTGTAATGTGTAACCCTGGAGAAATGCTGGAGGTGCCAGGACTCTTTCTGGGGGTGCATGGGTGTGCATATGTGTGTGCGTGTGTGCAAGCATGCTGTATTACACAGGGAATTGGGGAAGGGAGCTGAGCAGGTGGGAGTCCAGTGGAGGCCTGCAGGGCCCAGGTGTGCTGGAGGAGCTCATGACTGGCTCAGCAGAAGGGGTGGAGTAGGACCAGAGGAGACTGGAGCGGGTGGAGGGGGCTGAGTGGGCAGAGCTGTGCCAGCCACTGGGCAGAGGCCCTGAGGAGCACCGGGCTGAGGGAACACTTGAGTTGTCCCACCTTCCTTGTGTGGCTGTGGGTCAGAGCCTCCACCTCAGTATTGTCACAAATTTTAAATGCAGGCGCGATTGTGCCTGGCACCTGGTCAGCGTGTCTCCACAATTGATAACGAGATGTCACCCACTGCCTGTCAGTGCCCTATGACTCTTGGTCATCTTGTGGAGGGAGGCCCCCTCAGGATTAGGATGCCCCATTTCAAGCACCTTCGTTGTACCCTTAGCATACATAGTCTTACCTTTCTTTGGAAACTACCTATTTTTGGAATTTTCATTTTTCCCTCAGTTCTAGGGGGTTCCTTGTTCTGGAAGGTAACATAATATCCACCCACATTTCCTTCTCTAAAGCTCTAGAACTCCCCCAGAACTAGGTGGGTTTTGGCGCTTAGGCTTGTTGGGATTTTAGAAAGATCACAGGGTACATAGACTATGTCATGTAAGAGGTTCTGGGGTCTGGGGCTGCACTGCCTCATGGGAGGTCACCAAGAGGAGATGACAGCCAGGTGACCCGAGCTGGACCCAGGCCAAGGGAGGCTCCTTGCCCTCGCCCCCCTCACTTCCACTCTGTCCTCCGTGCCAACTGCCACCTGCCGGTGCTACTTTCAAAGGCGCAGCCGGGAGAAAGAGGGGTGTGCTGAGACCGACCAAGGGGCCATGTGCCTGGCCCCCCAAGACCTTGCAGTAAACTTTCGGGATTTGGAGGCGCAGCTACTAAAGGAGAGTCTGAGCCCTTGATCATCCATAACTGCTCACTTATAAGTAAAATGAGGGCTTCCCTGGTGGCTCAGCTGGTGAAGAATCTGCCTGCAATGCAGGACACCTGGGTTCGATCCCTGGGTTGGAAAGATCCCTTGGAGAAGGGAACAGCTACCCACTCCAGCATTCTGGCCTGGAGAATTCCATGGACTGTATAGTCCAGGGGGTTGCAAAGAGTCAGACAGGACTGAGCGACTTTCACTTTTCACTCAACCAGCCCGGAGAGGCCGTTCCTGTTGACGGCCGCGCTGCCCCGCCCATGTGGCTTCCCCACCCTCCGCCTCTGTCCCTGCCGGGGTTTCAGGCTTCACCCGGAAGCTCTGAGGGTGTGAAGCCATGCGGCTCCAGTCAGCGCGGTAAGTAATGGCTGCCGGTCACTTCCAGTCACTTTGCATGTTGGCGCCGAAGTTAGAAAATGTGAGGTTTTGAGTTAATTGGATTTTTGAACTTAGGATAAGGGATGTGGTCACGTGGGCCCAGCCCACACTGACAGAACTTTCTAGGTACCAGTCAGTCACTTCGCCTTTTCTGCGCGGCTTCATTAGGCCCTGTCAGTCACCCCCAGAGGCGTCCAGCGAGCTGCCTGGCTGGCGGGCTGCCCCCCAGGCATCAGGCTGTTTTTCCTTTCCTTCTGGTGAAGGTAGGGGCTCAGGCCGCAGCCCAGGGGAGAGGGCGCAGAGCCTCCCGCAAAGCCAAGCATCCAGACGCACCTGGGGCCATGGGCATTAACGTCATGGAACTCCTTTCTGGATTCCATCCGAATTCTGAAGTTCACTCTTTTTTTAAGTCGTCCATGGAGTCAGGTCTTAGTTCTGAGAGGGGAGGCTGCTTTATGCAGACAGCCAACAGGCATTTGAATAATGTGACTTCAGGGAGAAGGAAGGGAGGGACACTGGCGTTCTTGTGACTTTACATGGGCTCTGAAGGGCACCTCCGAAAGAGGTGTCCCCAGGTGTTTTAAATAGGTAGCATCAAAAAAAAAAAAAGAAAAAAAAAAGTGGCCCTCTCCAAGGTGATAGAAATGTTCCAAAGGACAAAAGTCTACTACATGTGAAAGTCCAGTTATTTTTATTTGAAAACCAGCTCATTTTGTGATGGTCAGAGCTCACATAGTAGGATGGACTCCATTACACTGAGGGCCTAGTGCCTGTGGCTGGATGCCACGCCCACATTTATTTGACCATGACCTAAGAGCCTCCCAAAGGCCTCATCGCATGATACTCTCCCCTAATACTATCACACTGGGAGTTAGGATTTCCACAGATGAATTTCCGTGAGGGGCACAAATGTTCAGCCCGTAATAGCTCTCTGTTTCCAAACATTACCTATACATTGAAATTTCCTTACTCATCAGTTTCAGACTTCATTATTGATCTTTCTTTCATGGTATAATAGATCAGATTTTAACTTACTTACATTTCTTCTTCCTTCTCCTCTGCCCAAATAAGCTCTCACTTTTTGGTTATATCTACATACAAGTTTTTCTTATCACAACTATCATAACCACAACAATTTTCTTTCTTTCTCTGGTACAATGTTTCATTTATCCTGTAGTTAATAACTGCTTAGGCTTTCACTGGCCCTCCAGCATGCCTTCCCATGCAACCTTCCATGAGGTCAGTCCTGTCAGAAAGTTGGTCAGCCCTCTGAAGTTGCCCTGGAGGCTTCTGACCCCTGCCCCAGCCGGTATGGGCTGCTCCAGGCTGCTGCATGGCGCTTGTTCAGGACTTTCCTTTGCTCACTCCTGTGATGGAGCCCATGCTTCTTAGCTCTTGCAGCTTCATCTTTTTGATTCCTACCTACTCTTGGTGGAGCTCATTCTCTTATAACACCTGAGATGTCTTATTCTTTCCTCATGTTCAATTTGAATGTAGACTCCTGGTTTTGAAATTATTTTTACCTAGAAATTTGAAGGCATTTTCCTGCTGAATTCTGGTTTCCATGCTGCTGTTGAGTAGTCTGATGCCATTCAAATTTTTGATCCTATTTTATGACCTGGTTTTCTTCTCTCTGGAAGCTTTTATCCTTGGTGTTCTAAAGTGTCATAAAGATGTGCCTTTGTTCTTTTATTGTTTGGATACTTTGTATGCTCTTCAATCTGAAGGCTCATGCCTTTCAGTTCTGGGACGATTTCTGGTATTATTTCTTTGATAATTTTATTCTCTTGATTTTCTCTGAGCTTTCTTTCTGAAATTCTTATTTGTCAGATGTTGGACCTCCTGGATTCATCATCTAGCTCTTTAATTAGAAAAAAAAACCTCCTATTGTACATTTCTTTGCATTTTTGTTCTACTTTCGGGAAACTTTAACTTAATTCTCCAAGGCTTCTATTGACTTTAATTTATATTATTATATTTTTTATTTCCAGGCATTCTTGTTCTTTAATTGTTTCTTCTTGTTTCATGGACTGTAATAGCTTTTCTCATCTCTGTGAAGATATTAATGGTACATTCTTTGAAGTTTTCTTCTCTTTGTGAAGTATGTACTTGTACTAGTTAAAGTCTAGTGCTGTGTAACAAATTACCCCAAACATAGTGGCATACAAGGACAGACATTTCTCATCTCACAGTTTCTGTGAGCCAGGTATCTGGTAGGGCCTAGCTGGGTGGTTCTGGCTCAGGGTGAGTTTGTAGCTAATGTGTCATCTAGGACTGAAGTCATTTAAGGCTTCAGTGGAGATGAAGGATCTGCTTTCAAGCTCAGTCACTTGGTTGATGGCCAGAGCTCTAAATTCCCCAGCACACGGGCCTCTCCATATGGCTGCTGGACATAGCAGTTGGCTTCTTCCAAAGTTAGTGAGAGGAAGAGAGAGAACCAAGATGGAAGCTGTGGTGCTTTTTATAACCTAATCTCAGAAGTCACCACCATTTCTTCTGTCATGATACAACGTGGGAGGGAGGACACAAGGATGTGAGTAACCGGAGACTGCCATCTAGGAGGCAGCTGACTACCCCAGCACTTGTTCTGAATTTCCCCTTAGTTTTTACTTTGGTCTCTGTTGTCCATGATGGAGGATTTTCTTGAATATTTGGTGATCTCTCTGTCTGACTTCTCATGTTTTCAGCACACAAGCTGATTGGAGGCTGTGTGTATGTGTGTATGTGGGGAGCTTGTAGACTGTCTCTGTTAGATTACTCCAGAAGTCAATCTTGTTATGAAGAGTTGAGGGTAAGCCATTTATTTGGAAGGTGAAGGAAACCCCACTAGGGGAGTGGGGTTTTAGAACATGGAAAGGAAGGAGGCCAAGAGAGGGTATGATATTAAGTCATGTGTTGAAGTATGTGTTTGGAACTCGGTCCTGCCGAGAACTCTGAGAAATGGTGCAAAACACATAACTCAGAAGGATCCTACCTGGATGATGTTGATGGAGCTTGGCTACTGGTGCCCTGACTTCATTGAGTCATTGCCTGAGGCCTGTGGGGGAGAGGGAGGGTAAGCATCAGGACCTGTCCACCTGCTGCAAGAGGGCAGAGCAGTCTTCTGAGGTTTTAGGGAAACTATCGGGCAGACGATGCAGATACCACTGTTGGAGTCTAAAGCACCCGGACATGGCTAAGGTCTGAGGGCCTGGAAGGCAGAGACATTGACCATGGGCTTTGCTGTAGAGCACGGTTCCCACCCTTTTTGGCGCATTGTCTCCAGACTTGGAGAAGGGATAATTTCAGGATGATTCAAGTGCATTATGTTTATTGTGCATTCATTTCTATTACTATTACATCAACTCCACCTAAGATCATCAGGCATTAGATCTTGGAGGTTTGGGACCCCTCCTGTAGGATGATTATATTTGTAGGTCTTTTCTTTGGGAACAGCTTTTATTCTCTGCAGAGAGGGATTCTCTGATCGCTTGCTTTGGATGGGGCTGGGGTGTGGGGATAAGTCTGGCTTCTGGTGCTCTGGGGCTGGTAGCAGAGGCCAGCTGGGCAGGGCTGTCACCCTCAGTGTGGAGACTTCTATTTGATATGCCTCTGTTCAGCGTTGTGCTTGATCTCATCTTCTTTGAGCTGGCATCCCCAAGCCTGGGGTCTCTCTGATTCGCTCCATACAAGAATGAGCCTCAGGTCTCTGTGGGCTGGGAGAGGGTGCCTCGTTGTATTGAGGTGGGCAGGGTCCAATTTCACCCTGGCCTTCAAAGTATCCAGTTTCCATGATTTGGGGGAAGTCTTTGGGGGCACATCAGCTGGATGCTGTCCCTTGGCTCCAGCCTGCAGTTCTCTAGCTCTGCCTTCTCCATCCCAGGGTCCCCCAGTCTTTCTCTCTCAGCCTCTTGGCTTCATCATGACTGGGGATTCCACATCTCTCATTCACTGTGAGGTTATCTTGCCCCCTCCCTCATCTTGCTAGTCCAGTCTTGGGAGGCCCCCACCTGGGAAGTCTCTGGACGAGTGGAACTTGGCAAGAGTTGGGGCCAGGGCAGAGCAGCCCAAGCTATTGGTGAGCAGGGTGTAAGATTGAGGAGGAGACTGAAGTCAGGGTAGACAAACCTTGAGGTCACCAGGCCCTGGTCTGTGCCAGCATCTGGAGGCCCAGTTCAGTTGGGGGAGGCAGGGCTGGTGGGTCGGGATGGTCTGGTTGTCTGTGCCTGTTTGCTGCCCCCACGGGTTGTCTGCACGATCCTGATCTCCTGAGACTGAGGAGGTTGCTGGGGGCTGACTCTGGACCAGACCTGCTCCCATCTGATAGTGCCAGTGGGGGAGGTAGCTATGTTTAGAAGTAATTACTCTATCTGTGCAGAAATATTGGAACATCCTCCCTGGCAGTGGCAGGAATTAGCTTGAGGCATCACTGCTGGAGCAGCAGCAACTTCTTTGCTGACTGTCCTGCTTTCCTTCCTGGGAGATGGGGGACTGCGCTGAATCAGGGAGAGGGATGGGTCCTGGAAGTGGTGGGAGAGAGAAACCTGCCCACGCTCAGAGAACCGGGTTATTCCTGTGAGCCATTGCTATGGATATGTTAAACCATCTGCAGCAGACAGCCTGGGAGGGATACTGACGGCGGTCATTTGCTTAACAATTGCTTATTAAAGGTGTCTGATTGCTGAACACAGTTCTAGGTGCCTGGGAAAGGGCTTAGTTGTGAACCAAGTCCTTGTCATTCTAATGGACAGGGACAGGCAACACGTGAACACACACACACATACACACACACAAAAGCAGGTGGAAGTAAAGCTGAGAGGTGCTGCTGCTCCACATTAGGCAGGCCCCTCTGCTAAGGCAACACTGTGCAAAGACCTGACTGAGGCCAGTGAATGACCTGTGCTCTTCTGGGGAAGAGTGTTCCAGGAAGCTGGGTCAGCAAGTGCAAGGGCCCTGTGGCGGGAGGGTGGTTGGCAGGATGGAGGGACAGTGAGGGGGCAGGTACTGCTTGTTAACTTCTGCAGGGTGAACGCCCATCTGCTTTGAATGCTGGTGTGCCTGCTTCAAATTCTTATGTTGGAACTTTAAGCCCAATGTGATGGCATTTGGAGGTGGGGCCTTTGGAAGGTGATTAAGTCCTAAGTGTGGAAACTGGATCATTGCCTTTGTAAGAGACTCAGAGAGCTCCCTCATCCCTTCCACTGTGTTTGGACACAGTGAGAAGATGGTTGTCTATGAACCAGGAAGCAGAACTGCACCCAAAACTGAATCTAAAACGGAATCTACCAGCACCTTGCTCCTATAAATGTGAGAGAGATTCCTGTTGTTTATAAGGTCCCCAGGCTATGGTGTTCTGCTAGAGCAGCCCCAACAGACTGACACACTACTGTTACCAAATAATTTCATGCTTCATGTCAGAGTTGAAGACGGAACGGGTCCACACCGCTCTTCAGACCCTTGCTTCCAGAGACTAAGTGGGGGCCCCTGTGCTTGAACGATAGAGGATGCTTTGGACTGGCCAGGCCTCCCTGGGGGTTTGGAGGGCAGACTGTGGGTGCTTGGCTTGGAGGTGGTTGCATTTCAGAAAGAGGCAACCAGTCTTTTGCTGGAGAGTAAGAAGGTGAGGACAGTGAGTACATGCAGCACTGTCATGTGATGGACTTGCATTCTCTGCAGCATCAAGAGCAGAGGAGGGGGCTCGAGGTGGACGCAGGTCCCGGCCCTGAAGCCACCCTCTCCTGAGGGTGCTTTGTCACTGCTGGTGTCCGTGTAGGAGGGCCTGGAGGGGCAGCTGAGATGCTGAGCTCTATGTTTTGTAGGGAAACCAGTCAGGGTTGAGGGCATCCCAGGGGCTCCTGGTATGAAAAGGGCCTCCTGGCCGGTGCTGGCTCTCTTCCTTTGTCTGCAGTCTGTTTTGTCTCCCTCCACTGATTCTCTGCTCTGACTCAGTTTCCAGGCTTTCCTTTTTCTTTTCTTTTTTTTTTAATTGAAGTACAGTTAATTTTCAATGTTGTGTTAGTTTCTGGTATATAGTAAAGTGATCCAGTTATACATATATATGCATATTCTTTTTCATATTATTTTCCATTATGATTTATGACAAGATATTGAATATAGTTCCCCATGCTATGCAGTAGGACCTTGTTGTTTATTTATTTATTTTTTAAAAATATATATTTCTTTGTCTGTGCCAGGTCTTAGTTGTGTCATAAAGGATGTTTTGTTACAGTGCACAGACTCTGATTGTGGCACATGGGCTGCAGAGTACATGGGCTCAGTAGTTGCATCACCCAAGCTTCATTGCTCCACAGCGTATGGAATCTTAGTTCCCTGACCAGGGATTGAACCATGTCCTCTGCATTGCAAGGCGGGTTCTTAACCACTGGACCACCAGGGAAGTTCATATCTATTTTAAATAGAGTAGTTTGTATCTGCTAATCCCAAGCTCCTAATTTATTTCTCCCCCCTTTCTCTTTGGTAACTAGAAGTTTGTTTTCTATGTCTATGAGTCTATTTCTATTTCATCAATGAGTTCATTTGTGTTGTATTTTAGGTTCCACATATAATTGATATCATATATGTGATATATGATGTTATAAGATATCTTCTTTTTCTGACTTATTTCACTTAGTATGATAATGTCTATATTCATCCATATAGCTGCAAAGGGCATTATTTCATTCTTTTTTATGGCTGAGTAGTGTTCCACTGTGTATATAAACCAAATATTCTTTAGCCATTTATTTGTCCATGGACAGTTTGCTTCCATGTCTTGGCTGTTGTAAAGGGTGCTGCTATGAACATTGGGGTGCATGTATCTTTTCAAATTAGTTTTCTTTGGAAATATGCCCAGGAATGGTATTGCTGGATCATATGGCAATTCTATTTTTAGTTTTTTAAGGAACCTCTGTACTGTTTTCCATAGTGGCCATACCAATTTACATTCCCACCAACAGTGTAGGGGGGTTTTCTTTTCTCCACACCCTCTCCAGCATTTGTAATTTGTAGGCTTTTCAATGAAGGCTATTCTGACCAGTGCAAGGTGGTTTTTATTTTGTAGTTTTGATTTGCATTTCTCAAATAATTAGGCACATGAGCATCTTTTCATGTGTTGGCCGTCTGTCTGTCTTCTTTGGAGAAATGTCTATTTAGATCTTCTGCCCATTTTTTGATTGGGTTGTTCATTTGTTTTTTTCTGTTATTGAGTTGTATGAGCATTTGTATATTTTGGAAATTAAACCCTTGTCAGTCACATTGTTTGCAAATATTTTCTCCCAATCTCTAGGTTGTTTTTTCATTTTGTTTATGGTTTCTTTTGTCATGCAAGCACTTATAAGTTTGATTAGGTCCCACTTGTTTATTTTTGTTTTATTTCTATCGCCTTTGGAGACCGACCTAAGAAAACATTGATACTATTTATGTCAGAGAATGTTTTGCCTGTGTTCTCTTCTAGGAGTTTTATGGTGTTGTATCTTATTTGTTTTTAAGCCGTTTTGAGTCTATTTTTGTGTATGGTATGAAGGTGCATTCTAACTTCATTGTTTAGCATGCAGCTGTCCAGGCTTTTCTTAAATCAGTCCCAGCTGGTGAGACGGCTTTTACACTCCCCAAGGTGATAATGGGGCCTCTTCCTTGTTGAGTTTCCTGACAACACTCTCCAGTGAGCCATCAGTTTCTGCACGACCCTTGGGACATGCAGGCTCCGTTTTCAAGTACATCCTGGGGCTTGGCATGTGTGACAAAAGACAGAGGGTGAATTCCACAAGAAAAAAATCAGGTGTGCATTTTGGGTACATAAAAGATGGTCTGAGGCTTCTTTTCATGGAAAGGAGGTGGGTGGGGGGAGCAGGATGGAAAGATATAGAAACTCATCACCGTGGATGAGAGGAGAGGGGAGACCAGAGGAGGAGAAGGAACCTGCAAGAGAGTGAGAAGGAGAGACTGGGGCGCACGTGGATGAGAGAGGCAGATGCAGAGATAAAACGCTTTCACAGGAGGTGCAGGAACATCAGTCTAAATCAAGGATGTCAAATGATTGCGGGTGCCTTTGAGTCTCTGACACACATGCCTCATGCCGGCTGCACGCAAACTCTTCATGTCTGTACACACTTGACTGTTGGTTCTGGGCCCTCAGCGGGGGCATCCTGCTACTGCCTCTGCCTCCCCCCACTGCCTCTGCCTCCCCCATCCACTGTCAGCAGGACCTCTCCCCATAGTCCTTAGTGGAGGCTTTGTTGCTACTGCCCTGCCTCCCTTCTCCCTGGCCCAGGTGGCTCTGTATCCTTAACAAAGGAGGCCATTGTGGTCCAGGTGGCAAGGGTTTAAGTGAGAGACACACAAACTGGATGATGTCTGTAGGGGTGAAGAAAGCCAGGTGTTATGTGCCTGGACCCTAAGAGGTAAAGAAGAGAGGAGGCAGCACCAGGGAGACAAGCAAAATGAGGGAGCTACTTGCATCCTTCACCTGCCCCCCAGGGTCATCCTCACTCTCAGAAAGCCCTCACCAGCCCCCCAGCTCCCTCGGCTTGGCTAGGCTGTTCGTGGATCCAGAGGCAGAAAGAAGGCTGGTGGTGGTGACTGAGTGATGGGGCAGCCAGAATGGGTGAGGTTGAATTGGGGAGAATCCTGGCAGCTGCCAGGAAGGATCCAGGGTGTGAGGCTGCCTAGGTTTGACCCTCAGCCTGGGGTGCGAAGGGGAAGTCCTGGCTTTGAGATCCTGGTGTGATGAGTTGGGTCAGGGGCTTCCCTTGAATCTGGATTTGATACCAGTTACAAAGAATTCCCAGGTCTTCATCCAGAGGCCATGTGTTGGGTACATGCAGCTTGTGTTCACCAGGTTCTGTCCACTGTAGTTCTAGTTCCCCCTACACACATTGTGCAAACTGGGGAGCAGGGAGCAGTGGTCTTTTCTCTAATGCACATTCCCTGTGAAATGATGCTTCTTGGGAATTACTTGTCATAACTTCCCTGATTACTGCACCCCTTCTCATCCCTGCCCAGCACCATGGTGACCTATGAGGTTTCTATTTTCTTTTTTACTGACCTGAAACTCGGTCCTCCTGGACAGAAAAGTCAGGGGCCACAGTGTCTCACAGAATTGACTGAGGGCAGCAAGCACTGGGATCTCACTCCTCAGCAGTTCCTTGCCCCAACTACTATGTGGACAATGATTCCATACAGAAGGATCTGGGAACATCGCTCTGGAGTTTGACTCTATCTACTCCCACAAAATGCCAGATACTGTCTGGCTTACAAAGCTGGACTTCAGGGATACTGGCCATGTAGCAGAGGATTTAACCTTGTCCCAAGAGAAATCTTTTTTTTGCCCTCAGCCCATTGAAAGTAATCTCTAAGCCTTTGGGATGTTGTGGTCATGGTTTGCCTGGCAGCTTTGGGCCATACCAACAAAGTGATATAAGGTGGAGCTCTGGGTCACAGAAACATGTGAGTGAATGTGGTGGGAGTTTGGGTCATATGGTATAGGCTTGACTTCTAGAGGGACTAGACTGAGGTCAGCCACGTGGGCACCAAAGTGCCTCCTTGGTAGACTCCAGTAAAGAGTTTGGACCCCAAGGCTTGGGGGTGTCCCTGGTTGGCAATGTCACCACACATTGGTGCTATGGAAGCAGCACTGTCCTGACTCTAGGGAGAGGGGGAAGTGGAAGCCCCCACATTTTATGTCTTCCGGACTCCCTGGCTGACTTAAACCTCTATCTTTTCACTGTAATAAACCATAAACCATAACCATGAGTATAACAGCTTTCTTGAGCCCTGAGTCCTTCTAGCAGATTATCAAACCTCAGCGTGGTCTTGAGGACTCCCAACTTGCACTTGGTGTCAGAAGTGAGGGAGGTTTTAAGACCTGCTCCCTGACTGCAGGCCACCGTTGTGGTGATTCCCGACTGCTCCCAGACTTTGTTTTCTTATTTTTACAGTTTTATTTATTTATTTTTGGCTGTGCTCAGTCTTCGTTGCTGTGTGTAGGCTTTCTCTAGTTGCAGCGAGCGAGGGCTACTCTCTAGTTGTGGTTCATGGGCTTCTCATTGCAATATCTTCTCTTGTTGCATTGCAGAGCATGGGCTCTAGGGCGCACAGACTTCAGTAGTTTAGCTGCCCCGAGGAATGTGGAGTCTTCCCAGGCTGGGATCAAACCCATGTCCCCTACATTGGCAGGTGAATTCTTAACCACTCGCCCACCAGGGAAGTCCTACTCTTAGACTTTAATAGCTCTCCAGCTGGTCTATTTTTCTCACCCCAGTCAGTTCTAGTGCTGCAGCCAGTATGGGCATTTAAAACTGCCAGTCCTCTCACATTTTCCCCTGCTGAAACCCTCCATTGTGCTGTATCTGCATGGACTCTAAAGGTTTGAGCATGAGCTAAAACCCTGGTATAATCTGGGTTTTGCTGACCCTCTCCAACCCCATCCCCTTTCCTACCACATTCCAGCTCCCCTCATCCCAATCCCCTTTGGTGTGTGGCACACACCTGAGCTCTTACCCGCTTTGGAGCTATCTCCCATGCTAATCTCTTTCTTGCTCTTTGAGTCTCGCCTAATGTTAGCCTTTTCAGAAAAGTTCAGGGCATCTCATTTGCCATCTCAGAATCTATTCATAGCCTTCCCAGCACCTCTCTCAGTGTGGGCTCATACACTTACATTATTCCCTTTCCTGTTTATTTCTGCTCTTTCCATGTTGGACATCCCTCAAAGGCAGAGACTTTGTGTGTGTGTTACTTGCAGTTGTAGATCTTGTATGTAGATCTTGAACCCAGCATCAGGTGGCTAATCAAACCCTGCTTGTTGGAGCAATGAGTGACCTTCCACCATAGCTACCGCATGGCTAACCTTCTCCAGCACTAGCTGGTGGTGCCCCAGCCTCCTCGATCAAACTCCCCACAGATCTGATCCCAAGCAGCATGCTCCTGTGGGTCCTGATAGATCTCCTAGCTCCTGCGGGGTGTGTGTGTGTGTGTGTGTGTGTGTGTGTGTGTGTATTGTCCCTTTCCTTCCACTTTCCTGGTTGGGTTATGCTGTGACTTAACCTAGTTATAGGCCTGATGGCAGGAGGGTAGGCAGGGGCCGACCCTGAGTTCAGCACAGGTTGTCTTATGTGGGAGAGTTTCATATTGTCCTCAAGCAGAAGGAAGGGTATGCTTTTCTATGCATCTGTCCTTGATTTTTGTGTTCCACAGAGTTTCTTCTGCCTCTTTGTTGTATTTTGGAGCTCCATCATTGCTGTTTTCATTGGGATCTAGTTGTTTATTCATTGTTTTTTGGAGGAAGGTGAGCACTGAGACCTTCTAGTTCCCCATCTTGCTGTCGTTACTGGAGAGTTTTTCCCCAGTGATTCAGCACATAATCTGTTTGGTGGATATTCTACATACATTTGGAAAGAATGAGTATCTGCAATTGCTGGATTTAGTGTTCTGTAAATGTCAGTTAGGTCCATGTGGTTAATGTCTGTATCTTCTATTTCCTTACTGATTTTGGTTGACTTATTCTATCAATAGTTGATGGAGGGGTGGTAGAATCTCTAACTATAACTGTGGAACTCTCTCTTTAATTCTTGCAATTTTTGCCTTATGTATTTTGAAAGTCTACAATTTGATCCTTCAGGCTTGTGAATCTTATACTTTTCCTAATGAATTAACTCTTTTTTTATTATGGAGCATCACTGTCTTCCCTGGCTCAGGTGGCTCAGGTGGTAAAAGTGTCTGTCTACAATGTGGGAGACCCGGGTTTGATCCCTGGGTCAGGAAGATCCTCTGGAGAAGGAAATGACAACCCACTCCAGTACTCTTGCCTGGAAAATCCCATGGATGGAGGAGCCTGGTAGGCTATAGTCCATGGGGTCTCAAAGAGTCGGACACGACTGAGCGACTTAACTTTCACTTTTCACCATTGTCTTCAAGCCTAGATAATCTGTTATTAATATAACCCCTCTAGCCTTCTTTTTATTGTTTGCCTAGTATCATTTTAAACTATCTTCTACTTTCAATCTTTCTCTGTTGCTGACAACCTCTGCTTTTTCATTGGGGTGTGTAGTACATTTATGTTTAATATAATCAGTGATATGGCCAGAATTAAGTCTATAATTTTGTTGTGTGTTTTCTGTTTGTGTTCCTGCTTATTGTTCATTTATATCTCCTTTTCTTCCTTCCTTGTGGTTAATTTATTCTCCACTTGATAGCTCAGTTGGTACAGAATCTGCCTGCAATGCAAGAGACCCAGGTTCAATTCCTGAGTTGGGAAGATCTGCTGGAGAAGGGATAGGCTACCCACTCCAGTATTCTTGGGCTTCCCTGGTGGCTCAGCTGGTAAAGAATCTGCCTGCAATGCAGGAGACCTGGGCTCAATCCCTGGGTTGGGAAGATCCCCTGGAGAGTGGAAAGGCTTCCCACTCCAGTATTCTGGCCTAGAGAATTCCATGGGCTATATAGTCCATGGGGTCACAAAGACTTGGACGCAATTGAGAGACTTTCACTTAATCTGTTAATTTATATATTACCTTTGTAGACTTAACCACTGCACTTTTTTAGTGGCTGCTCTAGGGAGGACTATATATATATAGTTATATTATATATATTATATATTTATATATATTATATATATAAATATATATATATATATGTATTTAAAGAACTGAATGGGAGAAGTGATATCTTTTGTACACTGTGGGGGAGATGTCTTAGAATTTAGCTGTTGAGCACCTCAATGTCTAGAGTTTGGGGAGGTGAGGGGAAACTACCCAAGGTGACTGAGAAGGCCTGGATTAAGATGAGAAAGCCTACAAAAGAGAAAGATTAAGTTTTTCTGCTGAGGTCAAACAAAAAGAGATTTTCTAGGGAAGTGAGTTAATGACTCACTCGCATTACCAGAGGAGGGGTGTGTGAAATGGGGGCTGAGGATTGACCACTGTGTTTGGCCATATTGGTGGGGGTTGGGAGGGAGTCATTGGTAATCTTGGCAGAAGTTTTTCTTGGCAGAAGAGTGAAAAAAAAGTTGTTTAGAGTTACTTGAGGAAAGAATGAGAAGGGATGAAGTAGGAACAGCATGTAAAGACAACTCTTAAGAAATATTTCTTCAAAGGGGAGTAGAAAAGTAGTGCAGTTTCGAGGGAGATTTGCGTCAAGGGAGGGTTTTACTGTTGTTGTTGGGAGATACTAGTATTAATATTTAATGTTGCTGTTGGAAGATACTAGCATATTTATACTAATGGAATGACTCAGGGCATGGTAAAAAAACACATAATCTAAAATATAAACCACACTTATGCATAGACTTGTACTTATTAACAGTAATTATATTTTGATTGTGGGATCATGAATGATTTTTATATTTGTCTCTGGTTGAAAATCTGTACTTTATACTTTTTTCCCTACAATAAGCTCATCTAACATTAAAAATAAAAAAGTGAAGTGGCGGAGATAATTAAATTCACCAAGAAAACCAGAGCTTTCTCATCTCTCTGAAAGCCTTATTTTTTGTATGAGCAAAGTATGTTTGCTCACGGCAAAAACATTAAAACAGTATATAAAAGTTAATAAGTAGAAACTAAAATCTCCCTGATTGACCCTCTCTCTTAATACCCAATTTCCACAGCTTAGCAGTAAAGTTGGTGGTGTGTATTTCAGGAAAATTTCACACCCACCCACACATACAGGCTTCCCTGGTGGCTCAGTGGTTAAGAATCTGCCTGCAATGCAGGAGACCTGGGTTTGATACCTGGGTCGGGAAGATCCCCTGGAGGAAGGCATGGCAACCAACTCTAGTACCCTTGCCTAGAGAATTCCATGGACAGGGGAGCCTGACAAGCTGCAGTCCATAGGGTTGCACAGAGTCGGACACAGTATGCAGTATGTATACATATATTTATGAATATCCCTTTTCCCCCTACCTAAACAGAATTTTATATATATTGCTCTGGAACTTTCTTTGGAAACAGTGACCTATCGGCACATGTGCATGCATGCATGCTCAGTTGCTCTGTTGTGTCCGACTCTTTGTGACCCCATGGACTGTAGCCCATCAGTCTCCTCTGTCCATGGGATGTTCCAGGTAAGAATACTGGAACAAGTTATCATTTCCTCCTCCAGGGGATGTTCCTGACCTAGGAATTGAACACATTTCTCCTGCAGTGACAGGTGGATTCTTTACCATTGAGCTCCCTGGGAAGCCCCTTCAGCGTATCTAGGTCTTCCTTGTTTAAAAAGAATGATTGTGGAATATGCCATCATGTGGGCATTTCAAAATTTATTTCCTAGTCGGTGGACCTTCTCCCTCCTAGTGTATTTCCTGCTACTACAATAATATTTACTTAATTTATTGTAAGTAAATGTTGGCTTACTTGTGAGAGTAAGTTAGTGGGATAGATCCCTGGAAATGGAATTGTTAAATCAAAGGCATGAGCATTTAAAAACTAATGAGCAAAAACCGCTACAATATTGTAAAGTAATTAGCCTCCAACGAATAAAAATAAATGTAAAAAATAAAAAATGAAAAAATAAATAAAAAATAAAAAAACCAAAAAACAAAACAAAATAAAAAACTAATGAGTATCACCAAATAGTCCTTCTGAAAGATTTTCCAGTTTAGTCCATTTTCTGAGTATCATCTAGTACTGTGTATTGTTAAATATTTTGCCAATTTGAAACTTAATAATGGTCTCTTGCTATTAGTTGAATGTCTTTATGAGTGAAGTTGAGTATCTTTTCCTGTGTTTAATGTTCATTTATATTTTTCTATGGACTGGTGGTTTCACTACTGGTTGTCCTTCACTTATTAATTTGCCAGAACTTTCTGTTTATGAAGGTGATCAATTTTGTTATATGTGATATAAATCTCTTCTCATTGTATAATTTTTCTTTTAACTTTGTTGATGGTATTTATTTTTCCGATACAGAAGTTTATCTTTTTGTCAAAACTCTTTTCCTTTTTTGGCTTCTGTGTTTTATGTAATATTAAGTATTCTCCACTGCAAGATTTTAAAATAATTCATTGTATTATTGTCATAAAAGTGACTTTCTCTCAGTCTCCCAAGCTTTAAGCTCTGCATCCAGGGGAATAGTTTGAGCGGGGGCAGGGAGGGGATGTGGCTTCACATGGCTGCATGTCACCTCACTTGGCCAGTGAAGTTCCTATCAGGCCCCAGGCTTCCAGGACTCCTTTATAGCCACTCTTTCCAACCTCTCAAAGGGGTGGGAATGTTCAGGCATCCAGTGTTCAGGTACCCATTTTTTGGGTACCTTTAAGAAGTGGCCCACGTGCCAAAGCCTGTATGCAGGCTGAGTCTTAGGGATGCTAGGAAACCTCCTCTGAATGCTCCAACCATTGACTGTAACCTTCCGAGCTTTCGGCCTGTCTCATCCATGCCTCAGAGTTTCTTCCTGAATTACAGAAGCAGAGAATTTTAGAACCAAGAGAAACCCTAGAGATTATCTAAGTCAGAGTCAATTTTATAGTCAGAGAAACAAGTAAAGTCAAGGATGTGTTGATAGTAAGTGACAGGCCAGGTCCCTTTGGACCAAGTGCTGACCCCTTGCTGCTCGCATCCTCTCTGAATCAGTTTCCTTGAAGGCTCCCCGAGGATGCTCCTGGGCATCCTACAGCCTATCATCCACGCACATTAGACAGAGCTGAATGGTAGTGGGTGCTTTATGGACCCCTGGGCAGTCTTTGTAGGCTGGGCAAAGTGTCCACGGCTCCGTGTGCCCAGAAGGTCCGCTTTGGATGTGGATTTGAGCCTGTCTTAAGGAAGAGTGGTGGCAGACAGGCTCCAGGTCCCCTGAAATGGAACACAGCGGGATACAAGATGAGAGTAGGGTTCACTCTGCTACTGGCTCTTGAGGACCTTCAGGGAGGGGTGGGACAGCACCCCCAGCCACTTGCCAGTGGTTTTGATGGCAAAGTGGGCAGGGGCTGAGCCAAGGTCAAGTACAGGGGAATCTGTGGTTCTTCACAGGCCAGTGTTCAGAAAACACAGGAGAGGCATTTGTTCTGGACTCTGGGACTCCCGTGGTCACTCCTCCCTGCCTCCAATGGATGCCTGAAGCCAGGAAAGCTAGGTAAGCTCAGCATGAAAGAAGCTGAGCCACCAAAGACCATGGGAGATAGCTTAAGAGCAGCAGTAAGCTGGACTGGTCTTTGGGTTATTTTATGGAGGTTTAGGTGCTTGAATAGGGGTTCCAGACTGGTATGGGGATCTGTTTTAACAGGAAACTAAGTGGGAGAGACAATGAAAAAAAGAAAATTGCCAACTTAGGGTTCTGTTCTTCCAAGGGTAGCGTGTCAGGGGACACCGGCTCTGGGAAAATTCCAGTCGGAAGGGTCAGAAGGATGAGAGGAGCCTCATGATGTAAAATCCTACTGACCCTCCCAACACTTGGTTTATTTTAATTACAATTATAAAGCATGTCCAAACTCTAGCCCCTGACACGTGAAGCAGATAGAATCACTTAGAATTAAAAAAAAAATCACTCTGAAGGCGGGTGCTAGCGTTTGCCTGGTCTGGAATTTGACCAGGCGCCTCCTCTGAGCTCCATGTTGTGGGTATTGGCCTCCACACTTCTTGGCTGGTGGTTCTGGTGCCATGCAGCCATGGGCTGCCCACTGGGCATCTTGGAACAGGCACCCTTGGGCTGGAGCTGCCGTGGCCTCTGCCTGCCTTGATCCACACGGTCTGCATGTCCCTTCCCTCCACAGGTACAGTGTGCCCCCCTCTCAGGGTGGCCATGGTGCTGGATGGGCCACACCGATTCGAGAAGATTGGTGTCCTTCACTGTGTCTTCCCTGAGCAGAGATGGGGGAAGATGTGCTCTGTGTCCTGGGGTCCACTCAACTGGGAGGCTCTAAGCCCCCATGTGCAGCAGCCATAGGCTCTGTCCTCCAAGTCCAGTGTATGCAGGACACATATCCCATAAGGAGATTAGGTCAGTGGAAAGGCAAGACCAGGGGTGTGTGTATGTGTAATGTGTTGTCTTCAAGCCCAGCTCCACTCCATTAGTGGGTGCCAATGAACTATCTTTCAGATTAAGCTGGATGAGTTGAGTTTCTGTCACTTGCTCCCCAAATGTTTTGACTCTCTGCCTTGTATCTGAGGACTGGGTGGGAATTCCTCATCTCTGTGGCTAGCCCAAGCTCTCAGCTGGAGTTTCTGCACCCCATTCCCCACCTCACCAGTTCCCACTGGGAAACTATTTTCTCCCCATCAGGGAATGAGTCGAGCTCACCCACCTCTTCCCCATCCCTTCCCCTTCTCAGGGTTTCAAGGGTCCTGCAGGCCTTGCCTTGGGTTAGCTGAGCTGGTCTCCTGGTGTGCAGTTACCCCCATGGATGCAGCACAGCCAATGGGATGTGACCGTGAGCTTGTCTGCTGGGCAGTGACTGACTCCTAGCCCGGGCCCCCCCACCCACAGCCAGCCTCCAGAAAGGGCCCCCAGTGGTCAAGCTTCAGCTGCTGCTCAGTCTGGAGGCCGTGTCCTGAGACCTGGATGAGGATGTGGGGTGCAGCTCCTCCAGGAGCAGCTCTCAGAGGAACCTGTGGGTGGTCCCGGGTGGCACTATGGTGACAAGGCTGAGTGACTCCTGAAAAGTCCAGACATGTGTCTTGAGGACATGGTAGAAGTGTTTGTATCTCTTCTCACTTCCGCCAAGAGACGTAAGGGTGTTTAGATCATGTGTTCCAAGGAATACAAGACTGGACCCTCTCACTCAGGTGGGTACCTTGGCCAACAAGGGCTCTGGGTTACAGAAAGGTGGGGCGAATGCAGGCAGGTGTTAGGGACCCACAGATATGGGGCCATAGAAACCATGAATGTGACTTGCAGCTTGCTATAGCTGTGCCCAGGGTCCCTGTGGAGGGTTGTTACAAGGATCTCGCCCTCCAACCATGCCCAGCTTCTCTCCCTCTCCTCTGGCTTCCAGGGACAGCATAGCCTCCAGCCACTTCCATCCCTTCCTCCTAGCTTGTGTGGATCCCATCAAATGTAAGCCCCATGGCAAAGAACCCATCCACGACAAATCAAGGCCGTCCATGCTTTCAAATATTAAATCTGTTCAGAATATTAAATAATTTCCTCTTCAATGATCCCAGTAAATTTAATTAGCACTTGTTCTCCCAATAGAGTTGTCTCCTGGTTTCAGAGATGTTGCAGTCACGAGTACGGGGGCTCAGATTCTGACAGTGTGCATGGCTGGACAGTCTCCCCCGACAGCCCACCTAAGGGGCAGGTGTCCTGGTTCATCAGATGCCACATCCCTGTGGCTAGGTGGGAGGTGGGCAGGTGACATGAGCATTGTCCTCTGCAGGCCGTCCATTCTCTAGGAAGGGGTCCAAGTGGAAGGGGTCCAAAAGCCCTTACTGGTTGTGAGGTTATAAAAAGACCGTGGCCCCCACCTTGGGGCTCTTTCTCTCTGGCTCTCTTAGATCAGATGCTCTGGGAGAAGCCAGTTTCTGAGACTGAGGCTAGCTTTCTGAGTCTGGGTTATTGAGACTCATTTTCCTTATCTGTAATTTGGGGGCAGTAACACCGACCTCAAGGCATTATTTCAAAGGTTAAATGAGGAAATTGCACGTTGGGTGTGTAGCCCACAGTAGGAATTCAATAAAAATTAATTTTCTTTTATTGCTCTCATGAATCATGAACTTCAAAAATATTTATTGTGTAATGATGAAACTTCCAGAACTTCAGTTCAAAATAATAAACCCAAGAGGGAGCTCCTCCTGAGAGGACCCAGAGAGAGGGCTAGATTGTGTTGCCAAGATGGTCCATGAGCTCCAAAGAGACGTGGGGAACTCCTGATGGCTTGATACCAGCAAGTCAACTCAAAACTTAATTGAAAAGGAAAGTCAAGAGGTTGACCATGGTATTCCCTCAGCTTCTTGGTCAAAGGCACGGGGACCTTTCACCCCCGCAGGTGGAGCCTTGCTTTTGTCAGGAACTGTCCTGATTCTTCCTCCTGCTTCGAGCTGGTGCACTGGCAAATAAACTGCCTCTGTAACATTTCTCATCAAAACTTAAAAATACTCCTTATATTTTTCCTGGTTACAAATATGATTGAGATCCAACATAGAAAACTTAGAATACACAATGAAGTTCAAAAAAGAACAATAATAAATTACCCATTGTTCATCTGTACAGAAGGAGTCACTTCCAGCCAAGACAGTGTGTCTCTCCAGCCTGTTTCAGGACCTGGAGAGTGTAAGGGCATTGTATTGCATACTGTTTTAGAAATCTTTCCATTCAAAGCCTTATGAGCACTTTGCGGTGGCATTGAATATTCTTCTATGGAAGGATTTTTAATGAGTGCACAAATTATTTACCAAGCACCCAGGAGTTGCATATTCAGTTTGTTTTCAGTCTTTTGATGTCATAAGCAATGCTGCAAATGTTCTGGTACATAAATCTTCCAAGATAAATCTTTGCGTTTGTTCCCGAGTTTCTCCTTAGGGTGAATTCCTACAAGTTGAATTGCTGAGTTAAAGGTTAAACACATTTTGGAAGCTTTTGATCCACGTACCAATCTGCCCTCCAGACAGACACCCCCTTCGACCCCACCAACTAGTGCAGGAGAGGGTCACTTCCCAGCAGAAGCACAAAACGCAACCAGCAGTTTCAAAATCCGGCGGGTGGAGAAGTGGAAGTGTGTTTTTGTTTTGATTTGCGTTGCTTTGGTGGCTGGTGAGATTAGACACTTTCTGTGCTTTGGGGTCCTTTTTAGGTCTTCTTTGTGAGTTTGCCTCTTCAAGCCCCCTCCTGTTGCGGCCTCGTCCAGCATATGTGTCCCCATCTTTGGTGTTTAAAGATGGTGTTGGAGGTGAAGACAGCCATGTTAACATGTGGGAGTGTGGATGAAAATACTGATAGAGGATGGCAAGGCCACACCGTGGGTGGAGTGTTTCTTCATGTTTTTCTCAAATCGCTTACCATGTGACATTGTCACTGCGCTGTTTACCCATCTGCCTCCCCCAACTTAGCACCCAGTGCCTGGAGGGCCGCATCAGATCCTTTTCATGCCTGTGAGCCACTGACTGACCGAGAGCTGGGCACTGGGAAGGTGCTCAAAGAATACATGTTGGATAAATGAATGCATGAGGAATGTCTTTGAGTAAATGGCAAAGTTGTTCATGAAGGCAGTTTAAGACTGCCTGTCCCTTCATGTGACACTTTTGGAACATCCCTGAGTGTTAAGTGGGCAAGCCAAGAAGATGAGGACAGTATGACAGTCCTATTCAAAAAGCGCCAATGCTTTGGAGCAAGAATAGTAGGAAAAATTTGCATTTTATTCATTTAGCATCAAAAAGCACAGGGTTGGAGGGAAAAGAAGTGACTGCTTGGTGGGCACAGGGTCTCCTTTTGGGGTGATGGAAATGTTTTGGAACTAGATAGGTGTTATTTTTGCACAATATTGTGAATGTGCTAAACAGCACTGAACTGCACACTTTAAAATGGTTAATTCTAGGTTATGTGAATTTCATCTTAGTTTAAAAAAAAGCACAAGGTTTTCCTGACTGTTCCCTGCTCCCGGCCACTTCAGCCTGATATGTGGTGTGTCACGACCGCCAAAGACTCTGCTGTCTTGCAGTGGAGCAGGAAATTGCATTGGTGCATCAGGCCCTTGGTTTGTTGTGTTAGCCCTGAAATCACAGATCAGAATAGGTCTCACTGTCCAGGGGAGTTGGCAGGGAGATGGGTGGGGAGTGAGCCGGGTTTGCAGAAAGCTGAACTGAGGCTGCCTCTGGGTCAAGGGTCAGTGTGGGGTCCAAAGTAATTGGCCAACGTTGGTTGGCCATCCGTAGGCCTGATCTTGTATGGGGGCAGAAGAGGACCCTCCGGGTAGGGAGCGGCCACAGCCTGGCTGAAAGGTCAATACTCCATTTGGAGTTGGGCTCCCCAAGCAGGGCAGGGAGGGGCCAGTCTGTAGGGGCTTCTTTTTTTGTGTGTGTGTATGGGCTTCTAAATGCTCAAGAGATCCCTTTCCTGGGGACTGGGCATTGTGAGGACACTGCAGCAGGGTAGCTGGCCTGAGAACAAGGCTCCTTCTATTAGTCTGCTGCTGAGAGGCTGGTTAAGCCTGACCTGGAGGCAACGAGATTGAGGGATGGAGGGGTGGTTGTTTGACTTTGAAATTTTGCAACTTGAGAGCCATACCCTCCCTCCCCCAATACCCTTCCCCCTTGCCAGGTGGGACTTGGCCTTGAAGCTCCCGAAAGCAGGGAGGAGACTGGAGGGAAGGAGGCACAAGAGCTATTTTGGAAAAGAATGGACTTCCAGAGGGGGAGGTAGAAGGAGGAAGATCTCTTGAAACAATAGGCAGCTCACCTCTCTTCCTGCCCCCACATCTCCTTTGAGCACTGGCACTGCTGAGCTGGTCTGAGGCAGCCAGGCTGCTTCAGACAGAACTGGAGGCTCCCACTCCTGGAGACGGACTGAGGGTCATGAAGTCTGTCCCCGCACATTAGCACAGAAGCAAACCAGGCCCTGAAGATGCCCACAGCAGGTCCCCATCGCACAGGCGGCCAGGCTGAGCTGGGCACCCAGGCCGTCTGTCCTCCGGTCTTGGATTGTCCTCCCCACCGAGGGAGCCCACCATCTTGTTTCTCAAGAACCAGCCAAGGGGGTGAGGGGGTCTGTGGCCATAGGGCCACGCTCGTTGAACAGTCACCGGGGGGGTTAGTGTCTCATTTTCAATGTTCATCTTATTTTGGTAGAAATCTGTCCTAGACATCCCAGGGGGCTGACTGTCCTGAATATGCACACATGGGGGCCCTGGTCCAAGGATTTGGATACACTGGGCCATTTATTGCCACTGTTGGGAACAAAACAACAGGCCCAACCTGGCAGCTGGGGTGCTCCCCTGGATGGGCCAGGAGACCAGGTCTGCTGGGCAGCAGTGGAAGACCTGTGACCCCAGGGTTGCCACGCCTCACAAAGGTGTCAAAAGTGATATCTGCCTAGCCCACCTTTCTCAGCTTCATGTGGAGATTCAGTTCTGGATGGAGACAAAAGTGTAGCTTTAGTTAGGATGTAGACGGGACTGAGCAGGGAGGGGAAGGAGGAGTGAGAGGTGTGGCTGAATTTCAGGACTGGGAACTCTGTTAGGAGAGAGAGGGACATCAACAGGATGTGTAAGCTGAACTGTCCCCCAGATTCACATGTTGAAGTCCTAACCCCCAGCACCTCAGGACATGCCTTTATTTGGAGGTGGGATCTTTAGAGAGGTGGTTAGGTTAAACCGAGTTCTTACAGATGGGCCCTAATCCAACATGACTGGTGTCCTTATCAGAAGAGGTTAGGGCACAGAGGAATGATCATGTGAGGAAACAGGGAGAAGGAACCAGCCCGTCAGCACCTTGATCTCGGCCTGTCAGCCTCCAGTGTCTGTGCTGCTTTATTTTGGTGAACCAGGGCCACTAACCCAGGGGCAGGAGTGCAATGTGGGCAGCCCTCCCAGGATGGGTGTCTTGTCCAGAGTCCCCTGGAGCTGGTGGGAGGCGGCTTGCATCCTACTGTTGCTCTGGTCAGGCAGAGGGCCTCGGAACTGGGAATCTGGCTGGTGGTGGTGACCGGCATCACCTTTGTTGTTGGGGACGTGATCAGGCATGTTTGTACAGGACCATGTGTATGGGACACGTAGATAACACAGTGCCCTGAGGTCTCTGGGAGGAAGCATGGAAATTAAGCCACAGTGTAAAATGTCAGGTTCTAAGAGGACCTAGGATCCACCTGCAGTTTTTCTCTTCTCTGTTATTTATTCTTCTGCCTCCTTTGGGGTGACTCTCAAGCCATGTCATTAACACATGCCCTGACCTGTAGGATGTATGTGCCATCACATATTTGCCAGAAGCCATGTGACAGCAGCCGACACCCCATGGGGACTACATTGCAGGCACCCATGTGTCCTGCAGCCCTTCCTGCCTATGTGAGCTTTCAGTGACTGGGGAGGGGCTGGGCTACCTTTGGTTTCCAGAGGACATCGATCGGGTCATGTCCCAGTGAAACTGATGTCATTTCGGCCACCCCAACAACTGTTAACTCAGTTCACAGACTCAAAAGAAAATTTAAAAATTATAAGTGAGGTGATGGACATGAATTAAATTATTTGGCAATTACTACAACATATACATATATCAGATCATTATGTAGTACACCTTAAACTGATACAATGTTATATCAATTTTATCTTAACAGAACTGGAAGAAAAAAGTTTATGGAAATAGTAAAGGTCTGAATTTTCCATTAAAGCACTCAGTAGATTCCAAACTTTAATGATAAAGGCCATCCAAAGTGATTCAGTGAAGTGTTCTCTCTAACTATGTTAGTTACTGAGATTATTTAATAGAGGTACCCTGAAAATGTACATCCTCATGGCAAGCTACCCACTCAGGCATGCGGGAGGGTGGCTGTATTCAGTTACTCACTGGCCTGGACCAGGCTTTCCTATCATGCTTTCAACCCAGGGATGATGCAGATGGAAGGTGAAAAGTTGGATTGAGGGCGCACTCGAATTCAGCGCAACTTCATCTTAACTATTCAATAATGTGTCAAGATGGCAGAATCAGCACAGATGACCATTTGGATTAAATTTAACAGGAGTAAGTTGAAACCCCCACCCTCACATGTTTGGGCATATGCACAGAAGCCACGTGGAAGAAACAGGCTGGAGATGAGGCAGCCTGTGTTGTAGCGACTGTTAGGACATCTTAGTGGAAACCCCATGCCTGAAGGGGGAGAATTACGTGTCCTCTTTGCCATCCAACTGTGATGGGACTGGTGCCAGGACTTGTGCAAAATCCCCTGAGATTCAGCAGGACCCTGACCACAGCAGAGTCCGGGTCCATGTTGAGAGGAAGGTTTTCCTGCAGGGCAGGAAACCTCCTCTAATGGGGAGGCCGTCATGGGAGGTGGGGAGCATACCACCATGGCGGTGCCCAGGCAGATCTGGGATGCTATATCTGGGTGCTGAAACAGAGAGAGAGAGAGAGACAGGCTGGACCAGATGATGGCCAACACCTGTCTGCTCTGAAGCTCGTCTGATTTCATTATTAATTCCCCTGGAGTGGGTTGAATAACATCCCCCCAAATTCATGCCCACCCAGACCGCAGAATAGGTCCTTATTTGGAAACAGTGTCTTTGCAGATGCAGTTATTGAATAGTTAAGATGAAGTTGTGCTGAATTTGAGTGCGCCCTCAATCCAATTACTGGGATCCTTGTAAGAAAGGGAAGAGGACACAGAGACAAACCCACATGGAGACAGAGGCAGAGACTGGAGCAATGCTGCCACAGCCAAGGATGCCAAGCACCATCGGCCGTGACCAGAAGCCAGAAGGGAGGCCTGGCATGATTTCTCCCTGGAGCCTTTGAGACAGCAGGCTGATACCTTGGTTTCCAACTTTTCACCTTCAGTATTGTGAGAGAATACATTTCTGTTGTTTTACAGCTGGTGGTTTTGTGTGATGGGAGCCCTGGGAAGCTAACATACCCTTTTGCTTTCACCCTGGGTTGTCTCTGCGGAGCCTTGGAAAAGGGAAGACGCTCTCTTGACTTCATCCTTGTTTTAAAGACCTTCAAGTCTAATGGAAAATTCTTGCTATTTTTCATGATGCCGCATCCCCCACCTTTTCCTTTTAAAAGTATTTTATGCTCACAACCAACGTTGTACCATCCACAAACATGTTATTGTGAGTGTGGTTTGGACGAAACTGTAAGAAGAGAGCATGTGCTTCCATCTCGGCCTTGGGAGCACAAAGCCGAGCACAGTGGCACCTGGGTGCTCCCAGCTCTGCTTCCTCCCTGCTCCTCCACCAGCTCTGGCCATGCATCCCTCTTTCCTTTCTCCTCCTCCTGTCTCCAGCCTCTGAACCTACTTAATTCACCTCTGACTAAAGGTGATGAAGACAGCAGAATGGGTAAATCAGTTAAGATTCAGGCATGTTGCCTACACAATTCTAAGCACCTGGATCTTGGGGAACATGGGGAAACTAGATAGATTTTCCAGCATGCATCCAGATGCCTCTTATCCTGCAGACACCCTCGGCCTCTTCTCTGTCCTCTGGAAAATCCATTTGTCCAGGCGGATGGGCACGTCTTTGGCTCAGGCAGCCTGTGCCTTCCCTCTGACCATGACCTTGCTCAGATTCAGCTGAGCACATCCACACAACAGGGACAAGAGTGCTACTTCTGTGGAACAAGCTTAGCACAGACCTTCCCACAGGATCGCCCGGGGTTGCCTAGCAATCTGACAGCACTCTGCCTCAGCAGACACACGCCTCGGATGGATTTTTCCTATTTTTAATTTGTTTTCTGGGTGGGTATTATTGTGCAATCACAGGCAGAGCTCTAAGACATGGCGTGGGTCCCACTCAAAACAAGGAGATATGAGAAGATCGGGAAGGACCCAGCTGCCCCCGAGCAGACCACGGCATCTGTTCTGGGAGGCTCTTGGCTCTGACTGTCGCCCCTGGTTATGAAACTTGGATGGTGCCTGGGAACCCTCTGCTGGCTCCTCTCATGCAATTTCCCAGGCCTCCTCGGCTCTCCCAAAGCAGCCGGGTTACCAAGCAGCCCAAAGAGTGAAATGTGCACGATGTGGGCCAGGGACCCTGAGCTGCCTGGATCTCCCTCTGACATTTCCCAGCCATGTGGGAGGAGAGATGGGACGATTTGCAAGTGGCTCACCCTCCTTTGGAGAAGATAAATGTCAGAACTGAAAGCAACTGGGTACCGATATAGAGCTGCCTGCTCTTAAATAAAATATCAAGTCTGGAAGTGTGTGTGTGTGACATTGCGGATGCACCCACCTGCTCCCCTGCATGTGAAATAAGAGGCAGTGTGGCGGGGGGTGGGGGGGGCGGGGGCACCATTGCTGGTGGAGCCAGAGGCTGGGTTCAAGGTCCGGAGCTGCTACCTAGGCGTTGGGAGGCCCCCGCAGGGCACCTGGACACGCTGACCTCAGCTTTCTCGTCTTTCTGGAGTTGCCTCCAGCTCTGAAATGCCGGGACGATGCCTGTGACAGTGACACCAGGGGGAGGGGATGAGATCATCAAGGAAAATAACATGAAGGGACTAACGGTGGAGTCTCAGGGAAAGCGGGCATTTAGGGAGGAGTAGGGGAACCAAAGGGAGATGCAGAGGGAGCTGCCTCGGGAGGGAAGAGCCGCGAGAAAGTTGTAGAGGAAAGGGAGAAGGTTCTAGAAAGGGAGTGGAGAACATGCCACCTGCCTTATTCCCTGCTGAGAAGGCCTGGGAAATGCATGAGAGGAGCCAGCAGAGGGTTCCCAGGCACCATCCAACTTTCATAACAAGGGGTGACAGTCAGAGCCAAGAGCCTCCCAGAACAGATGCCGTGGTCCGCTCAGGGGCAACTCCTTGAATGATTCACTGCATGGAGGAAGGGGCACAGGCTAGTTGGTCTCTAGGGACCCCAGCAGGGCCATTTCCAGGGGAATGTTGGAGAGGAGGTGGGGACCACTTGTGATGAAAGGGAAGGCGATGGCAGGAGAGCATCACTAGGATTTGTTCTTAAAGGATGGGTGTGGACTGACTACGCTTTTAGGCTAGAGCCGGGAAAGTGGAAGAGGAGGAAGCCCGAGGGGGCTAGACTAGTATGGGGAGAGGATTTGAAAGGAAAGAGAGCAGGAAGAGGTGTTGAGCACGGATGGAAGATGAGAGGAAAGAAAGCTGCTCAAGTCTGAGCCCTCCCTTCTTGGAGAAAAAGATAATGCTGTCTGTCCATCTGCCGGGAATCAGGGTCCGGAGCACCGGGAGTGGGCAAAGTTTGGGACCATTGTTCAGGTGTGAGGGAAGACTGGGAGACTGGTCCAGCTGTTGGGGCCCCTGTCAAGGCTGGGTGTGTGTTGGGTGCGTCTCCCCTGGCTGTGAGTAGAGGCGTGGGCCTGAGCCAGTCAACCTCCACATTGTCTCTTGTTAAGTTCTTGGATTGGTGTCTCTGACCTCCAAGGTTTCATTGTGACCTATATTTCACAGGATCCAGAGAGATACAAGCCACGGAGCCCTACAGACTAGAAGCTCTTGCACGGCTGCCCCGCATTTTGTGTGTAAGAATCTTTTCTTAAATTTATTTTTAATTGAGGGATAATTGCTTTACAACGTTGTGTTAGTTTCTGCCATCCATCAACATGAATCAGCCATAGACATGCGCATGTCCCCTTCCTCTTAAACCTCCCTCCCATCTCCTGTGCCGTCCCACCCCTCTAGGTTGTCACAGGTCACCAGGCTGAGCTCTCTGCACTATACACCCAGTTCCTGTTAGCTCTCTGCTTTACACATGCTAGTGTATCTGAGCCACCAAGGAAGCCCAGTGTAATATCTCAATGCTGCTCTCTCCATCCGTCCCACGCCCTTCTTCCTCGGCTGTGTCTGTCAGTCTGTTCTCTATGTCTGAGTCTCTATTCCTGCCCTGCAAATAGGTTCATCAGTACCTTTTTTCTAGGCTCCATATATATGTGTTCATATTTGTTTTTCTCTTTCTGACTTACTTCACTCTGTATAACAGGCTATAGGTTCATCTGTTTCACTGTAGTAGGACCTGTGGAACCTTCCCTACCAGGAAAGCACGAAGACAGAGAGCACTTCTTCACAGTATCCTACCACGTCCTGGACTGCAGCCCAGGGGAAAGCCCAAATATCCAACAATGGTGGTGGGGAAATGAAGATATTATTTATATATTTACATGTAACACAAATATTGGAGTGTGTTTGTGTGTGTGTGTGTCTGTGTGTAGAGAGAGACAGAGAGAGAGAGAGAGTGAAATATTCATTCTTAGCAAGGAGGTTATGACTGCATTAAGTAACCTTCTCTGTTGGATTAAACGACCAAACAAGGAAGCCTGGTAATGGATGTAAAGTACACTCTCCAACAGCCCACCAGCAGGTCATAAAAGACTGACAGGGACAAAGAAGTCCCCTTGGATTGTGTTTTCTTCAGACATATTATTGTTTTATCATCATCTTATGTGCAAGGTGATTAACATAGAGAGCTAGCCATGATATTCTTTCTGTTTGTGGCTACTTTGGGCTGCTACACATAGAAGCCTGGGAGAAGAGAAGAGAATAGTCTTGGGGGTCACAGACTGGCCTCAGCTGCCTGGGAGTTTACTAGAGCCCTTTTTAGGTAGTCGGTGTACTCACTGGCCCTGAAAGGACCATGGCATCTATTCTAGAAAGCTCTTGGCAAGGCCATGGGGACTCCCTGGGGAACTGAGGTCCATCCCCAGCTGGGATGTCTGGTAGGTTGGTGGGGGTGGAGGAACAGACAGATCTGAATTTTATGTTTCTTAGCTCACCATGGCCATCCTATTTCTAATAAAACAAAGCAGCACACTTCTGATGGGGGAAATGAGTGTCTTCAGCTTATACCAGGGCCATGCTTGCAGAGGAGAGCTGGAATTCTGTCATGACCTGGCCCAAGCAGGCCAAGTACAGATAAGAACCTGGCAGGTGCATGTGGCATTAAAAGGGTGGTATGATGTCAGAAGGCATTTTAGTGATGATAGCTCTCACAGGTCTACGTATTGGACAGTTGAACGTGTCACCACCCTGCTCTCATCTGGACAGCTACTCTCCTACGATCTTCTTTCTCTCTGATTCTGTGGAATTCCCTTCCTCTCTCCCTCTCTTACTGGATCCATTGTTTCATCTATCCATTGTCATCCTCCTTCATGCTTTACTCCCTTGTTTTATTGTAGCACATCCTCTAATAGCTTCCTGAGAAATGGTACATGGAAGGTAAATTTGTTTGAGACCTTGCACATGCAAACATCATTATTTTAATCTCACATTAGATTGTTCATTTGGCTACATAATGGACTCTAGGCCAGAAAATATTTTCCTTCAGCACTTTGAAGGCACTGCTCCATTATCTATTAGCTTCTGTTGTTGTTGAGACCTCTGAAGAAAAGACTTCTGCTTTTTTCTATGAAGCCTGGAAACTTGTGGAGGCCTTTCTTTCTCTTTGGGGTTCCCTGGTGGCTCCCTGGAATGCGGGAGACCTGGGTTCAATCCCTGGGTCAGGAAGTTCCCCTGGGGAAGGAAATGGCAACCCGCTCCAGCATTCTTGCCTGCAAAATCCCATGGACGGAGGAGCCTGGCAGGCTACAGTCCATGGGGCCACAAAGAGTCGGACACAACTGAGCGACTTTGCTTTCTTTTTTCTTTTTCTTCAGTGTTTTCTTTGTGTAATAATATGCCTTGATATGGGTCAATTTCCATCTGCTCTACTGAGAACTTGGAAACTCATTTCTGGGAAATTTATAGAATTAAATAACTCTTTCAGGCAGGATGGAATGGAAAGAAGGGTTACTTTTGTGTGGGTCCTAGGCTGCATGAACTGGTCATCTAATTCTTTCATCTTTTCTTATTTTTCTCCTCTTTGTCTTTTTGCTTTGCATTCTGGGATAGCTCCTCCCTTCCATCTTCCAACCTGTCTGTTGAGGTTTTTGTTTCTGTTCTCACACGTTTAATTTTCTAGTCCTTTTTTGTTCTCTAAATGTTCTCCTTAAAATAGCATCCTGCTCTTGGTTCGTAAATGCAATATCTTATCTGCTGTCTTTGAGGATATTAAACGTCTATTTCTCCTCTCTGCCTAATGTCTATTTCTTTGAAGTTGTGCACCACACCCCTAGGTCCCCACCTGGGTGGCTCTTTCTCTCAAAGGCTTTCCCCCAATGTCTGGTAATCCTGGGTTGTCTACTCATGTTTAGGGGAAAGGATTGCAGAGCTACGGGAAGGTCTGAGGATTGGGTGGGCTCATCCACTGGGGATTCTCTCTAGGGAGATTGGCTCAGGGCTCTGCTGGGAAACAATAAAATTACATCCATAGGTTTCTCCGAAAATCTGCAGGAGGAGGAAGAGACTTTTCTAGCCTCTTGCCTGGAGGATGTTGGTGCTATGGGGGCTGGGTGGGGCTCTCAGCCTTCAGAGTGAAGGACACCCCTCTGTCACCATACACGGAGTCCCCCAGGCCACAGAGCGCCTGCTTCACCCTCCTCGAGGAACACCCTTCCATGGTGACCAGCCATCCAGTGATCTGGAGTGGGCAACCATCCAGGACCTGAGGCTCTTTAAACAGATCATCACTGCTCCTAGCTGCCTTTTTCTTTTTTTTTGGTCCACAGTTACCTGCCCCATGGCTCTAAGCCTTTGGAGGTTCTGTTTCTTAGCTCTCCCCATGATGGGGTTAGGACTCAGCTCTGCAAGGCCAAGCACCTCTTATCCATTTGTCTTCCTGCTTCCCACATTTTGCTGGTGGTTGTCTTTTCTCTGTTCTCCAGCTCCTTGGGGGTGGGGGGGTTTCATCTTCAGGAAATCTCTTTTGGTAGTTTTGGGGTTTTCAGGGAGAGTAAAATTAGCTATGTGTGTTCAGTTGTCATTTTAGACTCTGAGCTAAATCTCCTCTTGCATCTTTCTTAGTGTTGCAAAGGGCTGTTCCTGGTTCCTCCTTCATGGTCTCTCTCTCTCTCTTTTTTTTTTTTAAATGAAGCTTCCAAGTCAGAGGTTCATAAAATTCTGTTTAGTCATATCCCAAGACAGGAACCCCCCCTGGCTGATACTAATATGAGGACATACAGTTTGGCCCTGAGCCCCTTTTCTGGGCAGATCCCCATTCCACAGCAACTGGTGCTGGGAGGCCAAATTCCCTGAGGCTTGTCTTGAGGCTCTAGCCTTGCCAGGACCTGTCCCTGATGGTGATCCCAATGTGCACATCCTAGGGTTGATCCTGCTACAGACACCAACTTCAATCCATGTGCTCAGGTGTCTGAGTGGGCCTACAGAATGCTGAGTCCTGGCTGGGTCTGGTGGAGCTTGGGAACAAGATTTGGTGCTGTCTTCTGAGAGTTTCTCTGGAATGATCTAGAAAAGTGACTAGTAAAGATCTTGCCTGGGAAGCAAAAGGCCTGCCTATAGGAAGACAGGTGGGTGATGAGGAGTGGGTGGGCCCAGCCGCAAGTTGGAGGCCTGGACCGTCTGACAGCAGAGGACAGAGAAAGCCAATTAGGTCTTTTGAGTAGGGACCTGCTATTTCAAATACGAGGGCTGGGGAGAGTTCAATCGACCAAGCATCTGCCTTGCTGGTAGACAAGGCATATATCCAGTGTTTAGCTGTAGGGCCAAGAAGCTAACTCAAAATTGTGTAGCATGACTCCCACTGACCAAGACAGATCAATGACCCAGACAGGCAGAAGGGCCAGAAATTAAAAACATCAAACTCGTGAGTGGACAGTAGCCACTTGTCGTGGACACTATCTGTTCTCGCTCTGCTGGGAAGGCAGCTGGCAGCACAGAGCCCTGGGCACAGAGGAGCTGAGTTTATATCCCTCCCTTCACTGTCTCTGAGTCCTCCAAGCTCCTAACAAATTCCAGACTCCATGACATGGTCTTTGCCTCACACAGAAAATCACGACAGTCAGGTACAAGAAGAAATCTGTTCTAGAAACAGCATCCAGAATTAAAAGCAACCTGGCACTGGTTTTTCATTTGCTTTTAGGTTGAGAGGGCTTCCCTTGTGGCTCAGCTGGTAAAGAATCTACTTGTAATGCAGGAGACCTGGGTTCGATCCCTGGGTTGGGAAGATCCCCTGGAGAAGGGAAAGGCTACCCACACCAGTATTCTGACCTAGAGAATTCCATGGACTCTATAGTTCATGGGGTCGCAAAGACTGGGACACGATTGGGTGACTTTCACTTCACTTCACTTAGGTTGAGGATGTCTTTGAGGGTGCAGCTCACTTCCATCCCTGCTCTCACCCTTCTTGATGATGCTCCAGGCGCTGCGTCCGATTGTCTTTTGTGTAGAATCAGGAGCAAGGCCCTGCCTAATCCTGTGGTTCTGTATGGGACAGACAAGGCACTCCTGCCTGCCTTTAGTGTGACCTCACTGCTCTCTATGGGTCTCATCCTGCCAGCCCAGATGGTCCCTACTCCTCTGGCCCTTAGCCTTCGCTTTCCTTCTGCTCCCCCTCCCAAGGATAGAGACCCTCTCAGACCCAACGTCAGGGTCCCTTCCCCTAGGGTGGGGGAGCTGGGAGAGAGGACAGGGAATACTTGCTTTTCTGACTTTAGGCAAATTCTTAGCTGACCTCCTACAAGTGACAGCCCCTCTTCCCCGACCAAGGTGGAAATGTTTGAGTCGGCGTGGTTGGTCAGTGTGGACAGACACCCCAGTGGTGACTCTGTGTGGCTGATCACTCACTCTTGGATTCCCAGGAAGGCAAGGCAGGGAATTTCAAGCCCCAGTATGGAGTAGGAGGTGTGTGGGCAAATTGGAAGAGGAGGCCAGGCGGTGCAGACCGGTGGCAGAGGTTGGGGAGCATTCGCCCTCGCTGCCCGAGTCCCATTCCTGGGGCCCGAGTCCCATTCCTAGGGTTCCCCAGTGTTGGCCTTTCTTGGCCAGGGCCAGGGTGGCAGGGGGATAAGGGTTCTGGTAGGGGCTGCCCGGCCTCAGGATCGCTGCAGGGAGGGAGGGAGGGAGGAAGAGAGGGGAAGTGGGTCCGGGACCGGAGGGCGGCGCTCGCGGGAAACCGGGCAGCCCCGGGCTCTGGGGTCCTCCGTGCCTCGCCCACCTCTCTCGTGCAGACTCTCCTCCGGGCCGGAGCTTCGGGCCTCAAGGGTGCGTCGGGCCTGCGCTGTCCCCGCCGCGGCCCTCCCCGCCCCGCCGCCCTTCCCGGCCGCGCGGCCGCCCGAGCCCCCTCCCTTGCCGCGCGCTGCGCGCTCCGCCAGGGCCGCCGCCGCCGCCGCGTGCTCCTGCTGTCTCTTCGCTCCAGCCGAGCGAGCCAGAGGAGCCGGCGAGAGGGAGAGAGAAAGGGGGAGGAGAGAGGCGAGAGAGAGAGAGAGAGAGAGGGCGGCAGCGAGACAAGAGCGAGCGCCGAGAGCCTCCTCGGACAGCGGCCCCTCCGCGGTCCCAGCTGCTCGCGTGGTCGGAGCAGACGCGGTCGCCGCCGCCGCCTGAGCCCGGCGTCGCGCTCTCCTCGCCGCCGGCTCGCCGGTGCCCGCGCGGCCCCGGGACGCCGCTGCCCGCTCGGCGGCCGGGATGCAGCCGGGGCATGGCCGCCGGGCCCCTGTCACCTGCCGCGGGGAGCGCTGAGCCCGTGAGTAACCTAGCCCCGCCGCTCGCGCTTCGCCCCTGCGGTGGCCGTTACATTCCCGCTGCGCGGGCTGGGCTCGGGGGTGGGGGTGGGCAAGTCCCGGGGAGGGGCGCACCGGACCCCGCAGGGGGAGGCGGGGCTGGTGGGGGCGCGGGGTTGCAGAGCGCGGACGGGAAGCGACCCGCGGGCGCTAGGGGAGGGGTGGCGCCATCGGGGTCAGGGGTCTCCCCGCGGGCTCGGGGTTCTCTGGGTTCCCTCCTGGGCTCGGGTCGCGCGGCACGTGGTCCAGCCCGCGGCCGGAGGGGCGATTTTGTGAATTGGAAGGCCCCGGGGTCGGGCTCCAGGGAGACGCCGGGGAGTCCCGCGGTCGTGGCTGTGGTGGTGGCGGCGGCGGTGGCGGCACAATGCCCGGCGCGGGGAACTCCCTGGCGGGGGGAGGCTGAGCGGGAGGAGATCCCGGCCCCGCGGGGCGCGTCCGGGGTACGGAGCTGGAACCTGAGCGGGTGGGAGCGACCCCTGGGCACGCAGTCCCTGGGAACCCTGCCTGAGTCCTCGAGGAGAAGGGTTCACTGGAGGAGTTGATGACCCAAAAGAGTTGTGGGGAGGAAGGGTCTCCCACGGTTCCCTAGAGAGGCCCCGGGCCCGCAGCGCCGCGCTATGCGCGGGTGTGAAGCGGCAGGGGGCGAGCCGCTCGCAGGGCCCTCCAGGCGGCGGGCTGGGGGCGCTCCCCTCAGAGTCTCGGGAGTCAGGGAGACTCGGGCGTGAACCCAGGCTGTTTCTCCGAGCCTCGGCTGCCCCCAGGGGCTGGCGCAGCCCGGCTGAGGGAAGCTGGCGCGAAGGCGGTCAGGCACACCCGGTCCAAACTTTCTGTCCCGGTGGTCTCAGAGGTGGCGAGACTCGCCGGGGAGGCGTCCGGGGCTCGCCCCCTCGGGAGGGCTGTCTCTGGCGGCACCTCGGAGGTGACGCAGCCTCCCCCAGCGCGGAGCCTCTCCGGTTTTGCATCCCCGCAGTGCCCGGGCTGCCGGGGGCCCTCACCGGCTACGCGCGGGGACGAGGACGCGGCGCGGGGCGTGAAGGGACATTGGGACCCCAAGCCGTCCCAGAGCGGCCCCAGGATCCGAGGTCTCACGTAGGGTAGGAGGGATTTACCGGGAGTCCAGGATTTCAGCTCCTCCAGCGGCCGCGGGGTCCGCCGAGGGTGAGGAAAAACTCCTTTCTGACGGAGCTCTCCAGCTTTGGGGAGGGACTGGATTTATTCTTTAATGGTCACTTTAAAAAGGACGCCCGCGGTGCCGCTCACGCTGATGCACGAGACATCCCGCGGTGGAGGAAAAGGACGGGGACGGAGGGACTCAGCCCTACACCTCAGCTGGGGGTGAAGTCGCTTCTCCCGCGCGCCCGGCCACTAATTTCCAGCTGAAACCCGTTCGGCTCGGGGGACGCCCTGGGCGCGCGCCCGGGAGCCCGGGGCATTTAGTAAGAGCAGGTAGGAGGCTAATGGAGTGGGGTCGCCGGTATGAGGTCTATCAGCCGGAAGCCGGCTTTGGTTTTACTGGTCTGCAAATAATCATAATAAAAGTACAGAACATTGCGGCAGAACCTGCTCATTAAGTGTGCATCTCGGAATTGGGCAGATGTCTTAATTAGGCTGCGTTGTTAACGGGTATATTGCACTAATTAAAACCAGACCCTCCAGGTGAGGGAAGATTGTGAAGGGAGAGAGGGAGAAAAGTTGCAATGAAAGTGCAGCCTGATGGAACTGGGATGCAGGCAGGTCGGGGCCTCTCTCAGGACCGAAAAGCATTGGGACCCGGGGGGTTTCGGGAGGGCGCGGCACAGGAGCTCCTTCTGAGCATTAGGCAGGCTTGTCCTACAGTTGCCGTCTCCACCTTGGGGCTCAGAGCTCTGTTATGCCCTGAGGATGGACGTTGCCACCCCCGTCCCTCCCCAGAGACTAGAGGCCTCCCTGTGTGGGCACCGGGCTCCCAGGCACACTCTCCTGGAAGCAGTGCTTAACTCCTCATTTCCCAGCCGGGAGCTTCTGAGAGGGTAGAGCAGATCCCTGGAGAATGAGGTGAGAAGGTCAGAGGGGTTAGGGAGCAGAAGCTAGAGTGGAGTGTCTGGTGCTCGGGGCCTGGTGAGGCAGCCGGAAACCAAGGAGGGGGTTTGCCAGGGTCATGTGGGCTGTCTGTGCTGGAGCTGCTGGGCTTTTTTGGCACCACTTGCCCATTTCCAACAGCAATCCCCTCCTCCATTAAAAGAGGACTCGAATGATTGCTCAGATCCCCCCTCCAGGGGCCTGAGCTTAGAGAGAACTGAGTCCATGCTTGGGCCTTGGGTAGCCTCAGGTCGCCTGGGGAAGCTGGAGTCCAGGAAAGTCCCCACAGGCCAGGCTCTGGCTATGCTGGGCCTTCATTGCAAATGCCTCCTGTCCAGTGCCCTGAGAAAGGAGTTGAAGTTGGTCTGGGTGTATTCATGGTCTTTCCGCAGGTACCAGAGGCCAGGCTGGAGGGAAGGCTGAGTCCTGGGTGGCCCCAGCCACAGGGGGCGCAGCCGGCGGCAGCACCAAGGACAGGGCCAGGGCCTGCAGCCTGCTTTGGTGCCCTCCCCCCTGAGGAGGTTGTCCTGGGGCCGCTGGGGGCGCTGCCGTGGCAGTGGCTCTCTTCACCCTGCTGGGGGGAAGGGTTAACCCAATGCCAGCCAAGAGGCAGATTTAGGAAGGAGGCAGATAGGAGGACTTCTGGGTACCACTCTAGAGTGGGCCTCTGTTATGTTCCTGCTACTTGCTAAGCTTTGAGCTCTACCAACAGCTCAAAGAAATGGCTTCCAAGAATTGGAGAGAAATTATGGAGCTCTTTGGTATTTGGGGGTGGACTGGGCATGGTATTGGCCAGAGAAAATGCCAGCCCCAGGTCTGGATCGATCCTTGGCCAGCCTGGTCCAGCTTGGGTGCTGTCTCTACCCTACAGTCTTCTTTACAGCCCCTCACTCACATTCAACCATGCTGCCAGGCCCCTTTTGTGATGTGTAGAAGTTGGAGGCACCTTGCTCCTAAGGACAGAGATACTGGTTGATTTATCCCCACTTCCTCCTGGGCACGCGGCTTTATTTGATGCCTGCTTGTGAAATTAGGAGTGAAGGAATGTAAAGGGGAAGGAAGCACCTCTTCACCTGTCAGAGTGGTGGTGTGTGGGGTGAGGGGCAATGTAAGGAGCCTGGAGGAGCCACGCAGGGAGAAGCATCTCATTGAGCCTGGAGTGACAGTGAACGTGAAATTGAAACGCTCTTTTACCATGGTTGTGATGTGAGGTTTACCTCCTCTAGCCCATCCATGTGCCTGCAATGTTGGTCTTTTTGGTCCTAGTTGTCTCTCTGTGTTTATTTATTTCCACACTCCTGCTTGATACTTTGTTATAAAGACAAATGGAACCTGACTCACAGCTGACATTTGGTGAGGAATTTTTTGTTTTTAAACAAGTGAAGGGGAAAAACCATCCTGAAACTTCCTCCCTTGAACAGAGATGCTATGCTCCTCCGTGGGCACCTGCCTTTCCCTAAATCCCCGCCTGCAGCAGGCTTTTTCTTCTGCACTCGATACCGGCTTTATAAACACATCCCATTTGCACCTACATCTTTTTGATTAGCTGCAATGTCTCCCCACGTTCTTTCATAAAGCAGCACGTTATTTTCATAGGTTCATGAAACATTCAGACAGCCTAAACATCTTATTTTTTGCTGCCTCTCTGAAGTAGGTTTCTCTCTGAGCCATCACTGTCTCCTTTTTATTTATAACATTCTGGTTCCATCTCTCTCTCCCTCTCTGTCCGTCTGTGTCTCTTTCTCCTCCCCTTTCATGTCTTCTTTTCTCCCTTTTCATTCTGAGTGGTGCAGGCACTTGGTATATGACTTTCTTTTTGAATTACGTATGAGAATTGAGGACAGCTCGCATCTACAGGTGGGATGGGGAGTAACTGAGTACATGGTGAGGTCTTTTCTTTGTGGAGGACTGCAGACAAAAAAAAGAGTAGCCTCACTTAAAGAAATACTTTGTGACGTGGACTGGTTTGATTTATTAATATAAAATGTACATTTTTAAAGTGTGGCGCACTTAGTAAATGAGTTTGCTGTCGCAGTTTCTCCAACACATGAGCTGACACCAAAACATGCCTTAGAAGGTGACTTGAGATAATAAAGAGCATAAAGTCTGCTACTTCATTTGAAAGCATTTCCTCTAGTAGCCTGGGGAAAGCTTCCAGTATATACATTGCATTTTGGAAAGTGTTGCCAGGGACCAGGTGAAGCAAAACTGAATGCTATGGCTCAGGAGCCAGGGGAGCCCCACAAGGGATGGCCAGCTAGCGGGGCCCTCAAAAGACTGCTAATTTTATTTAAGATTCAGGGATCTAAAGATGTGCTCACCGTGCGACAGGGACCCCTCCTTTGGATCTAGTCTTCACCTTTTCTGTGTAGCTCGGGGCTGGGTGCTGCTGATTCCACCTGGGGAGTGGGCTATAACTTGCTGGCATCAATTTGTGTGGGATGGGGTGGGGTCTTCAGAGTCTATAGTTTCCTCTGAGGACCAAAAGCAAAGCAGTTCGGTTGCAAGTTTTTGAAAGGTCTAATTATTTAAAGCCAGAGAGAATTCCCAGCAGAAAAAAAGGAGTGGGGAGAATATACATATTTTGAACAGAATTTTATAAAATATTTCTTTGGTTCGTGGCCGTCCTAAGAGCTTCTTCCTAAGATTCTAGAACAGAGGCATGAGTGAAGAACTGCCCGCCCTGTACCTCGCCACGCCGGTTCCCTCCCAGATCTCCTCCTGACCGTCAACCCCGTGCGTCAGGTCTCAGCTGTTGCTCAGGGAAGCCACCCCTTCTGGTCTCTTATCACTTCGGACTGTGCCTGGAAACCAGGAGGAGAGGGCAGGTGGTCAGGTTTGTCTTCTTTTGGCCCGTCAAGAAAGTAGTCCTGCTTGCAGGTGAGTAAACTGCCTGGGGCACACTTTGCTCCCAGCTGGCCCCTGCGCAGTTTGATCACGTTCCTTTTGGAGGGCCAAGTGAAATTGTAACAGAAGTCTTCTGTTTGGAAGAGAAGAGAATCCTGTGTGCCTCTATTTCTCCAAGGCGTCTTGTCTGACACCAAAATTCTTCCACCAAATCAAACAAACCAGAAGTCGGCCAGGCCAGCCGCGCCCTCACAGGGCCGCCTGTCCATTACATCACAACTGCGATGTACAGCAGTGCCCCGCACAAACCTAGGGACGTTCGGAGCTCTCTGTGAACAGGGGGAGAGCTGCCGCCCGGCTCATCACTGTCTCCTTGTCTGTGACACCAAATGAAACCGAGGGATGGTGGTGACAAGCAATGTGGTCCTCCAGAGTCTAGGTACTTCCCCTGCACCCCTGAAATTTGCGCCCGGTCTCAGGATAGTTTCCTTTTAGGTAAGGATAATGAGAACACAGAGAGACACATTGTTCTCGGCAATGAAGGTTCTTTTTATGTAAAAATGGGAAACTCTATTGAAGCCAAAGAACATAAAGTTTACTTGTATTAAAAAGGTGGCTACAACTTGGAGAAAGATTTAAAGAGGTATGGATATCTAGGTACATTTAGGAGTAATTTCTCACTAAACTTTAATAGCTCAAGATCCTTTCTGAATCTAAATGAGATGCTTCACTATAGGATCCAAAAGAAAATAACTCCTAATTTTCCTGGAACTTTTCTTTCAAGGGCTGGGTGCAGGGCAGTGCTCCAGGGTGTGTACATAAAAGCTTCTGGGCCACTTGAAATCAAAGCTTCTGCGGGTGATTTCTCTTCCGCCCCCATCCCTCTTTCTTTTGGCAATAGCAAGAAGGGCTTTTTAACCTTCTGTTTTCAGCAAGAGGTGTTAAGATGAATTTTTAATACTTGGGTGAGATCGCCACACATACCACGGTTTCCCTACTTTTCTCATCACCTTGAGATGCAAGAAGCAAAAGGAAAATCAGAATGATGCTTCAAGCTGGGTCTGAATACAGGTTCTTGTTGGGCTCCACCCTCTCCTGACTCGCCCTCCCATCCTTTCTTCTCCCTGGAGATGGACTCTGAATCTTCATTCAGTTCATCTCCTTATTAACTGGCACTGGCTTCCCTGAGATTGTGCATCGTGGCTGTTCCTTCTTGTAAGAACCACCCTTCACCCCTGGGACACACATATTTAGATGCACATTTGAATGGAATGTAACTTCTGGACAAAGCTGTGAGTTAATTACCTTACTTGAGACCTCAAGCCCATTAAGGGCACAAGGAGCAGATCTGGCACTCGCCTGAGGTGCAGTGGGAGGCGGTGTGCCAGGGACGTGAGGTGTGAGGCCAGGCTCTGAGTTCCAGGGTGGTGGGACTGACTGCAGTCTGCTGGAGGGGAGGGCATGTAGACTTCCCAACCCTGTGTCCTGGGGGCAAGCTCTTGAACCCTAGTTTACTCAGCTGAGATGAGGGGCGATGTGATACACATAAAGGAACTGGTGCACAGTAGGCCCGCAACAGCTGGTGGTGAGCACAGACCTTCCTTGGTGCCATCCGCATGTTGGAGGAATGAGCATCTTGTCAGAGTTAAGGAAATGGATTCTGCACTGTTTCCTTTTGCCACAAGGAGACGATGCTGTTTTAAAATGGTTCCAGATAAAGTCGCAGGTGCTAGGACAGAAACAAGCCTTAGCATTCCTGAATAGGTGAGGATATCCTTACCTGCTCAGGGGGCTGATGAGGGTCCCCAGGAGGAAACTGGCAGCTCATGTTCTCAGGAACACTTATGACCAGGCAGAAAGACCCGAGTGAGGGTCTGTCTATGGGGCTGTGGTCCCAGTGGTCACCCTGTTCATGGCCTTCAGAGGATGAAGGGGCTTCTGGCTGCTCGAGGTGTGCCCCACTGATGCGCCATCACCCCCTCCCCATGCCTCTGCTCCCGGTTGAAAGTCAAGGGGCACAGAAGGAGGGGGAAGTGCTGGGTGCCTTACTTTCGCAGGAGTGGCTGTGGATCCTAAGAGATGGGGGCCCTAGCTCAATGTCAGCTGGATTTTCCACGAAGAGGAAGAAAAGAAGAATCGTGACCTCCTCCCCTTCCCGGACTTCTCTGAATCTGAAGATCGCCACTAAGGCACTTAACGCTCAGACTGAAGGATTCTATCCCACCTCCGCATTCAGCAAGGAGATGTTTTTGATTCCCAGGATCCAAAGTGTGACGAGCCAAAACCCAGTTTTGCGAGACCCATTAGAAATAAACATAAAGTGTGCGTGCCTTTCTGGAATATTGACTCTCCTTCATTGAAGGGACCACTGTGATGCCATTAGGCACAGCTGGGGCCCCCGCTGCAGGGGCTGGCGAGGTGGAACCAGGGCCCAAAGGCCTTCTTACCCAGGCTCCTTGTCGACGGGGGTGGGGGCTGTGGTTCACCAACTTCCCTCCTGTGTCCCCCAAGCTACTCATTGTGGAACTGATAGTGCCGCAGCCTACCTCTTAGGAGTGCTATCCACGGGTACATTAGTCAAGTATTTTGAAATGTTCACAGAAAAGAGAGGTGTTGGAGGAATTTAAGGTGAGAATTATTGTTTTGGGTTGGTGTAATATTACAATCAACACTCCCAAACAGCCAGCGCCGTATCAAGTATCATCATTCCAGAAGTCTATTCGCTACGTTGTCAGCTGTGAACCTTTAACTGCTGACCAAAGGGAAGGATATAGAGAAGGCAGAGAATGACCTTTGTTTGGTGGGGGACCCCATTTCCTTGTCCTAACCTCGGAAGCCCTGAAGTTGGTGTCTGGGACAATAGGATGAAAGGCAGCTTACCAGCATGTCTTTTTTTTCCCCCCTCACAGACTGATCTCTCCTAGAACAGTTGAGAAGAATGCACACAGAATCTGCATTCTTTTGACCCTTCCAGCATCCGCTGGCCAAGACTGGGATCTCTCCCTAAGGTTGCCTTTGTTTTGGAAAATAACATGTCCAGCTGTATCGGTTCACTGACAATATTGCAGTGATTAGCGCTGGCTGTCCTGACTTGTCTGTGCTTAAGCTTGTAAAACGAATGGTGCATGGGTGCTTCCCCCCACGTAGATGGAAATCCCATTTCAGAAGTAGAACTGTCTGGACAGAACAGATGGGCAAAACCAAAACCAGGTCATCGATATCAGTGCTGACATGTTAAAAGTGCAGCGCGCAGTCCTGCCCTCCCCACACCATTCTTTCCTCGTCAGAAGTCACCACGGAGACTGACTGAGGGAGCGCTAATCCACCTGCCCCCCCTGCCCGTCATGGACACAATAGTATGTTTTGCTCAGATCCTAAGAAGGAAAACCCACAAGACCAGACTTGGAAAATTTCGGCCCCCAAGGATAATTTTTCAGAAAGTAATGAACGCTAGAAAATGAGGGCTATAAAGGAAGTCTTTAGGTAATAATCATAACTATAATGTTCACCACTTTGAAATGCATTAATATAGACTAAAATTACAGAAAATATGAAGTCTGCTGGAGGGGGAAGGAGGCCTGCTTTGGAGCCTGAGGCCAACCTTCTGTGTGCCTGTGGCTTACCCCCCTCCCCCATCTCTTACAGAGAGGTCCCTGTGCCCCCAGCTGGGACCAGTCACACACACAATGAAGGCTGGATGGAGGATAGTATTTCCTCCCCAGTGGGTTCCTTTCAGGGCTGTGCTGTTTTTCAGAAGGCAAGGGAATGCCAAGACTCCCCCGGGGTCTGGCCCACTTCATAGGAGTCAGGCTGCTTGAGAGCCGGGCTCTGTGAGGCAGGTGTGTAGACACTGGCCCAGGAGGGCGTAGCCCAGGGTACCCCATGCACACTGTGCCTACTCTGCCTCCCCTCCAAGCTGCAGTGAAGATTCGTCTTCAGTGTCCCGGGGTTAGGAGCAGACAGGGCACATGGCCATGCTCCACCCCTCTGTCTCCCTCCCCAACCCCACCAGCCTCTTTCTCCGGTTCCCCCTCCCCCAGTCCCCGCCTTCACCTTCAAAGCCAGCAGACTGCTCCAGCGGGATGCAGGCGAGGGGCTGGCAATGGCAGGTCAAGCAGCGCTGAGCTCAGAGCAGCCGGGAGGAAAGATTTACGGTTCCTCCCTGCCCTGCTGGATGGACAATTAAAGCCTTGCACGGCGGGAGGAGAGCGGGTCGTTAAGAGTCAGGACGGTCAGAATAAATCAGTCACCTCCACTTAGATGGCTGAGCTAGGCTGCTTCCTGAGGCCTATAGGGCAGGAGCCCCTTGGGTGTGGGTTTGAAGGCTCTGCGATGGACGATTGAAGGATCTGACATGCTCTGGGCTCCATCCGAGACCGGATCTGAAGACCCCAGTGTCTCCTCACAGATGGGGGATGTGCTGTAGGGTCTTCCACGGAAGTTCTGAATAACACATTTGTGTTTTGTCTCCTGAGCAGCTGGAGGGCAAGAGAGTCACAAACTGGAATATTTGTGGGTCAGAATAGTGGAGCCCAACCTGCCAGTAGAGTGTGCGTGTTTGTGCGCAGGTGTGAGTGTTGGCATGTGTGTACATGGTTTGTGTGTGTGCACACACATAGATGTTGTGTGTTCTCACTTCCTGGACCCTTGCAGGCTCCACGTGGGTCTCTAAAGCCACACACCCCGCTGCCAGACTGCCTGGGGCGGGTGTCTGAGCAACGGCCAAGCCCAGCCATCGTCCCTCTTCATTTGTTCTCCGTCTGACTTCAGTGCCTTGGAGACTCTGGCAGTTTCCTCAAGGAAACTTTGTCTTTGTGGAAATAAGATGCCAAGCGCTCCTTGGCCCTCCTACCGGCTAATTGATGATGTGATCCCGCGTGGGAGCCTTGTCATTCCTGGAAACGCTCTTTATTTCCTGCGTTTCCCCACCTCCTTCCCCGCCCCCTCCCGCCTCCCCACTGGGGTCTGCTTTCCACGATGGCGGTGGAGCCACTCCACATGAGCCGCGCACTGCGGCGTTAGCGGTATTCAGCCAGCCAGCACGCCAGGCCTTTCATTAACTCGGATACTACAATTATGTGCGCCGAAAGGCTGAAAGGGCCATTTAGGATTTTTCTGCTTAAAAAAAATATTCCTTTTTTCACAGCCATCTGCCCAGCCCTTTGGGGCCACAGCTGTGACATGGAATGGCGCGTGGCCTTCAAGCACTCCTTGGTGCTCCTGACCCCGACCCTAATCCATGTGTTGGCACAGTGAGCAGCAGGGTGGGCGGGGCCCCACCATTGTTCTGCCCAGAGGTGCTTTGCAGACAATCGGTACAGCAGGCCTGGAGGAGTGTGCTTCCTGCTGCGGTGACTTAACTTTTGGCACAGCCAGGGCCACTGAACGGATGGCCGTGTGCACGGCATGTGTGCCCTGTTGACACGTGAGCATGTCCCTCAGCATGGAGAGCCTGCTCCTGCTGCCTTCGTGGAGAAAGGTCAGTATCAGGGCTGTGGCTCCCATTTGCTTCCAGAGAGGCCACTCGGGCATTTTTTAGCTCAGGTGGGATGTTGTTTTCATGGGAGAATGTATTTTAAGTGGCTCGTACTGGCCCCTTGTGCGTGCACATGTGTAAGTGTATGTCCAACTCTGCCTGTGGAGATTAGGAGGAGGAGATTTTGGAGGAGATTGCCTGACTCTGTCCCCAAATGGGGTGAGTGGTGTTGTGGGATCTGGTTGGGATCCCCAGGGGTCTGGTTTGACAATCTCGGGACTCCTGGGGAGCAGGAGGCATGGAGACGGGTGGGAGGTATACTGGCTCCAGGTCACCTCACAGAAAACAGCTACCCAGAACAGAACCTGGACTTGTGACGGTGGTGCTTGGACAAGACGTGCCTGTCCCTTAGAAGGTAATTGCAAGTCTGGAGACAGCCTCTGCCTTGGATGCGGTACCCAAAAAACTCATAAAAGTGTTATTCAGGGACCTTGTTATCTTAAAAAAGAAGGAAAGAACCCAAGCACCAAATAACAACCAGCAACTCACAAACTTATTTTTTTAAACTTCCCTGAAGTTGCCATGGTTACCCGCATGCGTGGTTCCTGGCTCTCTTGCTCTAAGTGGAGCGGCTCAGAGCAGGCATTAAACCCTTGGTGCGGGGCCTCCACGGTGTGTCTGCCCATCTGAGGAGACAGTTTGTGCTCTGGCATGGAGGGAAAAAGCAAGGCTACGGTAGAGATTTTGCAGGACTATGGCACATGATATTCTAATGTAGCGTTTCTGAGACTCTGGAGACAGAATTTGTCTCCCACGCTAAAATAATTATAGCTGGGAGAACAGAGAAGACATCATTCCAGGTCCTTAACGGTGAGGAATGTGTGTGTGTGTGTGCACGCATGCACGCGCATGCCTCATTCCCTGGGTCTTCAAGGAGCACTTGTCTGTACCTGGCTATACATGTAAGGGCAACCACGACCTGCCGCGTCCCTACACCTGTCAGCTGTAGAGAGTGTATCCAGACCATGCTATGGGACATAAATTTCTGCAGGAGGCTTTGGGGGAGAAAGAAGCCAGACCAAGATTCCTTCCAGCCAGACTTCTCTCTACTCAGAGAGCAGAGCCCACAGAATGAGTCGAGGCGCATTCAGCTATCTGTGGGCTCTCAAGGGCCACCCCCTGGGTACCCATGGTCCAAGCTCAGCCTTTGTAGCTGAAACATTAGCTAAAAAAAGAAGAGACCAGGTGGTTGGCCAACTGCCTTGTCACCACCTGCTCTCGAGTCTTGACTGCTTTTCTCCCGTGGGGATCTGGCCTCAGGGCCCCAGTGACCTGGGGTGTCTCCTCCCTGCTGATTGCAAGGTGAAGCTGTTCTCTTCTGACAGGCAGTGGGGTGCTGAGGCCAGGGTGGCCTGGATTTCTCCTAGAGGATCTTAGGAATGATTGGCCAGTGGGTAGATGGTGAAGACAAGTGGGGAGGTTCTAGATTCTTCCACACCGTGGGACAGAGCATATCTAAGACTGGTGGGCAGTTGGAACTTAACTTGTGTTCCTCACACAAAGGACAGGAGAAGCCATCTTCAGAGGCCCCTTCTCATGGCTCCCTCTGGGCCTGACAACACCCTGTATTTTGCAGCACTTTCTGGGAGCAGTAATTAGCGCTCATAAGGAAGAATGCAAAGTGATAGATCCTGGTAGGTATTTGCACACCTCTCTGCTGTGTCAGATTGTAAGGCTTTGATGGCAGGGACCCTGTTTTCCCCCAGAGCTTGTGGATGCCTCTCTACTCGCGGTATGTTCTGAGTCAGTGTTTGCGAGGGTTTTGACAGCTGACTGGTGGAGGGGTGGAAGCAGGCCTGGTATCCTGTTAGCCCTCCATCCCGGCTGGGTCAGCTGGGCCGGCAGGTGAGGGGCCTGAGGGGTTTCTGTGCCTTGGTTCTTTCTGTCACTGGAAGGCCTGCTGCGTCCTGGTGGTGGGAGGGTTTGCAGGAGGCCTGGTCCTCCTCCTGGGAGTGTTGTGGGTATACTCTGTGTCCAGGACCCTGGCGCTGGGCTGCTGCCAGAGGGGTGATGGAGCCACTGGTCTGTAGGAAAGCCTTGTGGTTTCTGGCTTGGAGAAGCAGCGGGCTCAGCTTCAGCCCTGGGGGTGGCAGAAGTGAGGCAATGCCCCATGGGCTTGGTTGGGCTGTGCATCCAGCCATACCAGCTTCCTTCCCTTCAGCCTGGAAGTGAAGGGACTTGCACTGTGTGCCACTGTTTTCCCAGAACCAAGGTCAATTGCCAAAGAGAGCAGAATGCCTCCAAAAGTGGGTGGGGAGACCTCAGATGTGTCTCTGAGTCCCATTCTTTGCTGGGCTTGGAGTGAGGAGTAGATGAAAGGGAAAGAACATTCCTAGGAAGATGCTGGACTCTTCTAGAAGATGCCAGACTATTCTGGAAGAGAGCCTGAGACTCCTTAGGTGCGTGACCCTGGGTTGGCTGCACCCTGTAGAGTGCAATGTAGCCCGTCTACTGGGGAGTCATCTCGTGATTATTGATGCTAATGGAAAACAGAAGTGAAATGGATAATTCAAGATGGCAGATGAATCAATATTATTTATATTTAGCTTGTGAATGCACTGCATATTTCTCTGCTGGCAGGCTGGCCTTCACAATCATATTTTGCAGGATCCAAGAATCTGCTGTCGTCGGGCCAAGGGCTGCCACCTTGCTCTCCTTCCAGGAGAGTTGTTGGAACACACGCACTCGATCCCCTCGTGACTTGGCCACCAGCACAGAGGGAAGCGCCAGACCCTCCTTACTATAACACCTGCCCTTTCCCCATCTCTCAAAGGTCTCCCACTGCTGACAAACCTCCTGTAGTGGGGACTGTGTAAAAAACAATTAGAAAGAATGGTTTATTCAAACAGTGAGTTTTATGCAGCTGTTTTAGATGATGTGGGAAGAAAGCCACAGTGCAGTGTAACTGGAAACGGAAGTCGGCAGAACAATCTGTGTCCTTTAATATGGAAACACATGCTGTCTTGTATTCTCAAGACACACAGTAGGTGCTCAGTGTGCACTTGCTGGAGGCTCAGCTAGGGACATGGGCCCCAGTGCGGGCGGATGGGCCTGCTCATGGGGCCCCCATCTCCCATCTTCAGTGGAAGATGCAAGACTATTCTCTCCCTTGCCATCAGCACCTCAATCTGTGCACCAGTGCTCTTTGGCACCAAAGTTTAAAAAGATGACCTTTGGTTTCTAAGGTGCCTTACGTTAGACCTTGTATCGATTGACAATTTTATATTGAACAATTGGCTGAGCTCACACTGTCCTCCCAGGAGAACGCCGTGAAGTCACGCAGACTCAGGGTAGGACCAGGGACTTGGGGCGGGGAGGCTTGCGGTATGCAGGGTGCGTGCTCAGGGCCTGGGTGGCTGCAGGCCTGGGGAGCTCTGTGTGTGCCTCTGCTTGTCCAGGGTTCTGCAGTGCCTGCTTTAAATACCCAACCAGAATGAAGGCACTCAAGTTGCCTTGAATGGGGAGATGAAAAACAGAATGTGGAGGGGGCTGATTGATCGTGAGGAAAAGATGCTTCCAGGGAATGTCTTGAGATCTGGAGACAAGGATCTAGTTCCTTCTGTGTCTTTCCCATGGTCTGAGAGCATCTGGAGGGTGCTGCCCCACAGCTTTTTCAGCAGAACCTTCTAGAATGAAGGCTTGTTCCTGACTCACATCCTCAATCCCAGAAAGCTCCTGCAGGTTTTAAGGAGCATCTTGCACCACCTCAGCCCTTAAGCTCTTGGATACTTCTACTTCCAGTGACAAGAGTAGAGGAAAGGGCCAGAGCCTCTCACGTCCCTGGCACATAGCAGATGTTTAATAAACACTGAAAGAATGTGTGGGGGAAGACTGTCCTTCTGTCCTGAGAATGCAGACTGACATCTTCCTTTTCCTCAGTAACATCTCTCCCTCTGTATCCCCATAAACCTTAAAACAACTAACTCAAGAAGAGGGAGGAAGAGGGGAGGAGGAAAAGGGTGGGATTGATGGATTCCCCAGGTGTCCAGATCCAGTGAGCCTCTTCCGCAAGCAGTTTTTGGTTCCTGTCCTGGAGCCTGCTGGTCCCCTTCTTCTGTTTCCTCTGCTGGCCCCCAGGACCGGAGCAGGCTGACAGGAGAACACGTGCTGGGCCGGAGCCGGTGACCTTCTGTCCAGAGCTGGGACCTGAACTTGTGCCCGGCATAGCCATCAGGTTCTGTTGCTCCCCCTTCTCCCTCTAGTCATTCTAAAAACCAAGACACTAAAAGAAAACTAACATTGGTAGGAGACACGATCATATCACAGAGTTATCTAATGCTATCAGGCCACTCTAGTTCCCAGAAATTAGATTATATTAGAATTCCATCACATTAAGGGAGGATTCTTCTCTTGGGTTCCCGTCTCCCTGCCCCTTCCTCTTGGTGTCCCTCTCTCCTCTTGCCCACCCCTCCCTGCCGATGAAAGATTTTCTGGCGGTGTCAAGGCAATGTGACCTGGTTCTGTAATAAAGAGGAGGCTTATTAGAATTAAGGCCTAACAGCGTTAAAAAAGCAATCTTTGCAAGATTGAGGCCACAGGGGAATTGTAAATTCTCAGCAAAGACCTCATTTAAGGATTGGAATAAAAACTTGACACGCATGTGCGGGTATGCACACATGAAGGGATCCTCGCTAAACAAAAGAGGCTTAGTTAAAAGAAAAAAGGGCAAAAAAAAGGGAGGGGGAAGGATTGGGGCCAGAGGGGTAGGAGGGTGGTGTCTCTGCACCTGGCCCTATGCGGGGGTCTCCTGGGTGGTATTGCTTGCCAGGAGAGGGCTGTCCTTCTGTGGAAGTCTCTCTGCACCCAGACCTCCCCTGGAGCAGCTGCCCATCTGCCTCTGTCACCGGAGGACAGCGTCAGGCGAACGGAGCTGTGTGCCACCCCAGCCCCGGGTGTCAGGGGTCGTCATTTTGAATTGAGGGGCTGGGGTCCCTCCTCTTGCTGCCAGTCATGTTTCTTATCTGGCTGTTGCTGTGGTTCAGGGTCCACCAGGGCAGGGGTGTGGATGGTGGCAGCCTGTGTCTGGCTCCCTCTGGGCAGGGAAGAGGTGAGCAGCAGAGATTTAAGCCTAAGGTGATGCCGTCAGTGGAGGAGACAGTCTGGATACGCTGAGGCTGCAGGTTCATTTACCTGTCATCTTAGTCCTGTTCAGGGCTGCTCTAACAGAACAACACAGACTGGGTGACCTATGAACCACACTCACGTGTTTCAGTTCTGGAGGCTGGAGTCCAAGATCAAGGCACTGGCAGATCCAGTGTCTGGTGGGGACCAGCTTCCTGGTTCGTCGCCGGCGCCTTCTGGCTCAGTCCACACAGGTGGGAAGAGCTCCCTGGGATTTCTTTTGTAAGGACACTAATTCCCTCATCACTAATCACCTCCCAGAGGCCCCACCTCCTAATACCAACACATTGGGGGTTAGGATTTAACATATGAATCTGGAGGAGACACAAAACACCTGTCGGGGTCACTTCTTGCGGTGATCAGTCTCATGATGTTTTACTTGAAAAGCTGGCCTTCAAGAGACAGGCTGGGGGGTGTGGAGGTGGGGACACACTCTCCCGGGAAAAAGACTACTGCCTTGCTTCTGCTTGGGACTGCTGCGGGGGAGTGCATCCCTCGGAGCCCTCTGGGCTCACCCCCATTGGGTGGCTGTGGCCATGGCCTGCATGTTGGCAGCTTCTGCTTTGGGCATCTGCACTTCTCTGCCCCTGCACTTTCAGGAGGATGGGGTGGGACATGGGACTTTTATGGGGACTGTGCTGCTTTATTGCTTTGGGCTGTGCATGGCACACGGTAGGTGCTCAGTGAGGATTTGTGCACTGGTGAGTCTGGACCTGGTGCCCTTGCCTTTCTAGGCAGTGGACCATGGCTGGGGGGCTCTTGCTTTTGGTGCCAGGATTGGTCATAGGAAGGTGTCCCCCCACTCCCAGGAATTCCATAAGTGCAAAGTGGTTGTGACCAATATTCTGAGTTGCAAATAGAATGCAGCCCCTGGGGCAGGTGAGCTCAGTCCAGCCTTGATTCACAAAACATCAACCAGAGGCTACCTGGCCCAGGATGGACACATTGCAATGGATGCCAGACCCTGGGATCCCGGGGGCGGGTGCTCAGGGGTCTCTCTTGATGCACTTCTCCTGGAGGGACTCCTCAGTCCTGGATCTGTGTCCCAGGACAACGAGATGGGGAAGTGGGTACAACCAGGTCTGTGCTGAAAACACACCAGAAGTTTGAGGACAGGGGACAGCTCCCTCCTTTCAGGGTCCAGCCTTGCCTTCAGAAGTCACTACAGGCTTATTCAGTTCTCTGGGAAGTGGGACTGCTGGGATTTCTGGCAAGTCAGCCTCAGTCTTGAGCCTCTCTCCCCATAAGAGTTTCATTGAAGGTTTCTCTGAGGTTTGGGTGGGGTCCACTCTAGTCTTCTTCCTTGACATGAGTCATGGTGAGAAGGTTTCTCCCAGGGCTGCTCCCAGGAATTGAGGCAGAATCTCTAGATGAGACAAGAGAACAGATCTCTTTACCTGCTTCACTGACGGGGAGACATGGCCAAGATGACTTTCGTTAGTATCCCTGACTTCCAACTTTCTTTCCGGGGCAGGGGAGCCATCTCTTTTCCCATGGTCCAATTGAGATGGACTTCTTTAGACCAAGTTTCTAGCCCCAAAGGGCCACCAAGGAAGGCAGTTTGCATTTCAGGGCATTAAAAAATATCCGAGGGGGTTGGGAAGGAAATAATAGTCCCAAACTTGGCAACAAATAGATTGCAATTTTTGGAAGCTTATCTGTGTGAAGAATGAGTTTTCAGCTCTGCAGGAATATTCATTTGCCTCTTAAACAAAGGGCAATTATATGCAATCCTTCTCTGCTTTTGTTGGCTTCCCAAGAAGGATCTGGAGTTGGTCCCTCCACCTCAGTTTCCACCCTCTTAGAACGATAGGTTGAAAAAGTTTCAAAATGACTGCTCATATTTTACAGTGTCTTGATGTGTGTCTGACACACCCCTGGGCCTGGTGTCACCCCCCTGTCACCCATCTGGGGTCCTTATCCTGGGCAATGATGGATCAGGACAGTAAATGAGTTGGGGCAGTTCAGAGGGGAGGAGAATTAGAAAGGAGGAGGCAGGTTGGGGCAGTTCAGTTCAGTTCAGTCACTCAGTCGTGTCTGACTCTTTGCGACCCCATGGACTGCAGCATGCCAGGCCTCCCTGTCCACCACCAACTCCTGGATCTTGCTCAAACTCATGTCCATTGAGTTGGTGATGCCATCCAACCATCTCATCCTCTATTGTCCCTTTCTCCTCCGAGAAGTGTTGGGGCAAAGGTGAGACAAATTGAGGTGAAGAGGAAGCAGCCCCAAATGCATGGATTTTCTGTCTGGGGGTCCCACAGCCTTAGGAGCTGCTGTACCCCAACCCTTCCAGGAAAGGCGTGAGGAGGGGAGGCGAGGGGAGGGGAAGAGAGGGAGCCCAAGGCTTCTCTTTGTCTTCCTCCTCCTCTTTTCTTTTCTTTTTTAATCCCAGGGCTTCATTCTCCAGAAGCTGTCATTTTGTATAAACCTCTGACCGAGGCACATGCATTCTCACTGCCGAAATCTCCATATCAAACACAAGCATCCGCTGTGGAACTGACAGCCCTCCCCACCCTGGCGGTGGGGCTTAGAGGCTGGAAGGACAGACACCAGCCCCCACCCCCACTCCGTCCTCCACGCCTGTGCTCGGGCGAGGCAGGACGGATTGAGCGAGGTGACCCAGTCTGTCCTGAGCACCTTCCTCAGGCCTCTTGGGGGAGATGAGGGGGCGATCCTTGCTCCTTCCCACCGTCTCTGATAGGTGTGTGGAGCCCACTTGCCCTCCCAGGGGGCACACAGGAGCCTGAGGGCAAGAGGGGAGAATTGTGTCCCCCCTAAAAGATATGTTGAAGTCATAAACACCAGTACCTGGTGCAGCCTAAACAGGCACCAAGCTGCCCTAGGAAAGGCTTCAGTCCTAGTGGCATGATGAAGCCCAGGAGGTCTTGCAGTGAGGGTGGGACCTGGGCCACATTAAAGCTCAAAAGCATTTGTTTATGAACATTATAGTGGGCTCAAGAGCCAGATCTGGATTCACCCCTGCCATCCCCAATGCTGGAAACTCCTACTCATGCTTTAAGACCCAATTCAAATGTCCCCTTCTCCCATGAAGTGGGGCTTCCCTGGTGGCTCAAATGTCACGACCCAGGTTCTATCCCTAGTCAGGAAAATCCTCTGGAGAAGGGAATGGCAACCCACTCCAGTATTCTTGCCTGGAGAATTTCATGCACAGAGGAGCCTAACAGTCTACAGTCCATGTGATTGTAAAGAGTCAGACTGAGCGACTAACACACAGACACACAGACACACAGACACACACAGACACACACACACACACACACACCCATGAAGTGGTCCTGCCCTGATTCCTCCAGTGGCTTCTTCATCTGCTCTCTTGCAGTCTCTCCCCTGCCTCCAAGCGGGACCTGGACTGGGGCGGCTCCTATAATTTCCTGGAGACATATTCTATTCCTCTGGGTGCCCAGCCCCTTTCTATCGCTGCATTTCCCAAGGTGTGGTTCCTGGACCAAACTGTATTTCTTGAAAAAGGCAGGTTCCCAGGCCAGATTCCATCCTCGGCCAGCATAGTCAATAGTAATCAGCTCCCTACAAGGTCCCGAAGGATGCTATGTGTTGAGACTGGAGGGTGGGGTTAGGTGGCATCCAGGTGGGCTTCTGAGGTGTTGTACTTGGCTGGTGCTTGTGGGAGAGACTTTCAAGCAGGTCCTCTGTTTGGCTGGGTGACTTCTGCAGTCCTGGGCTGCAGGATCTTACTGGGCAGCCCCTCAGGTTGGTAAGTGAGGCTGGTGTTCTGGTGGTCATGACTTCATGGTTACTTTGCTCCCCATCTCCTCCCCCTACTCCTGAGCAGAAGGATTGCCCCATTATTGTGGTCAGAGGGCTCTAAGTTATGATTAAAACAGGTCCATCTTACAAAGAACTACAAGGTGGGTGTTTTGGGACCGGTCTGGTCCTGCACCCCTCACAAGAATGATATGAGGGCCACACATGACAGAGTGTGTGGAGGGGTGCTGGCTGTAAAGTGACCCACAATGTCCCAGTGTTCCTCTTTCCCCACATCGTCTCTTTGTTTTGTTGACTGGAGGGTTCTTGCAGAGCTGGTGTACCAAAGGGTGGGTGTTCAGGGCCTCTATTTTTCATCTCCCTGCCTTGAACACACCTGCCACATCATTTTTGGGGCTGGCCAGTTGTTGAGTTAATTTCAAGTGGCCTTGCCAGGACCAGTTTCTCCATCTGCAGCAGCAAAAGGAAGAAAAAATTATTTTAAACCTCCAGCATGGAATTTTCCCAGTTATTTTAAATAAGTTTCATTTATTTGTGCTTGGCATTCAGATAAGAATTACCAGCCTTGCACAGATGCAAATTGAGAGTCGTAAAAGGAATATTGACAGCAATTGCAACCACGTCACCATCTCTCTTGCGATCAAATAAACGCCCTGGCTGCCGTCAGAGGAAAATGTAGCATTTGAAAAGCTGCAAGGGAACACACTCTCCAACAAACAAAACAAGTCTCTCTGGAGAAACGCAGGAAAGGATGCTTCTGAGAACTCTGCAGGGACATTCCAAACAGCTCCTTATACTTCTGATTGAAAATATATTAAAAGAAAAATTTAAACCAAAGACTCACCAAGTAAATCAATTATAAACCCTGCTAGACTGAATTTAGCTGTGTGTCTCTGTTGGATTCTATCTAATACTGAGAAGCACAATGAAATTATGGAGCATCTTCTTGCCTTTAGGGGAAGAGTATCAGTTAGCTTCAGCTGTGTAACAAATGAGCCCCCTAACTCAGAAGCTTGAAACAACAGTTATTTCTTCTTGCTCATGAGTCTGTAGATCAGCTGGTTACCTATGTTAATTTGGTCCAAGCCTGACTGTTCTTGGCTGGGCTCTCTAATGGATTTGTGGCCATTTGGAGGAAGGGCTGGAGATTTATAGCACTTGAGGATTGGTTCCTGCTTCACACAGCTTTCCATCCTCCAGAAAGGTAGCTCAGGCTGGGTTCCAAGGCAGGAAATGGAAGTGAGCAAGGCCTGTTGAGAACCAGACATGGAGCTGGCCCACCACCATTTGCATGGCCTCTTTTGTCCCATGTGTCAAGAGGCTAGCCCTGATTCCAGGGGTAAAGACATAGACCCCACTTGTTTGTGGGAGGAGCCTTAATGTCCTGTTGCAAAGGGAGTGTTTACATGGAGGCAGCAATGATCAGGGGTTTTTGAAATCAGTCTTCCCAGAGTGGAAGCGTTCTCACTGGGAGATACTCCAGTCTTGAAGTCATGGCCTGGGCAATGGACAGGCTGGGCAATGGACAAACTTGAGTTTGGTTGGGAGTGGGTCAGTACTGCCGAGACGCATGGAGACTTAGTCCGTGGGGGGTCATGTCCAAGTTCAACTGCCTGTCCAGTCCCAGCTCCCTTCTCAGCCCTTCCCCGAGCCTGCACTTAAATCAGCTCTCCTTTCTCGGAGCCTGTTGTGCTTACTTGTCCATAATGTGTTCCCTTCCTGGGCTTATTCTCTCTGCTGGCCCTTTGCTGGTGGTTCCTGGTGCCTTGAGCTTCTCTTTCTGCTCTCCCTGGGCTGGGGATCTCCTTGAGCTGGGCCTTCAACCGCCACTCAAGTCCTGATTCTCCTGCCTGAACCCCCGTCCTCCCGGGGCCTGTTCAGGTGTCCTCTTCAAGCTTCACAGGTCCAAATGTATAAGCCTTCCTCTGAGTCTGGCCCTCTCCATTTCAGCAGATGGCACCTCTGTCCCCCTCCATCACTGACACAAACCAGAAGCCTGGAATTCCTCCCAGCAGCTTCACCTTTCTCTCCAGTCCCGCTAGTTTCTCTCCTTTGCCACAGAAGCCATCTTCTCTAGTCTTGACTGTGTCAGTCACCTCCCATCTGCTGGTCAGGTCGAGGCTGCAGAATAGGGGAAGTAGACTGGGGACTAGGGTGGCTAGAAAATCTTTGAAAAATGCAAATCAGATCATACTGATCCACTTCTTAGAGTACTTTAATGGCTTTAATGTTCTCAGGATAAACACAGAAATCCTGAGGGGCTTCTGGCTGACTTCAGCAGCCTCTGCCGGGGCCATCCAACCTCCTGGCCTTTTAGTTCCTCACACAGTCCGTGCTCCTTGGAGCCTCAGGACCTTTGTACAGGCTTCCCTTCTGCTTGGAGAGCTCAGTCTTTCTCTTCCCATTTACTTTGTCCTTAATCTCAACCTTGTCATTAATCTCGATTAATCCCAGCTCCCTTTGCCTCGTCGTTCATCCTGTTAGCCTTCAGGACTCAGTTTGTCACTTCCGTAAGGAAGCCTTCCTTGACTGCCCCCACATGAGGCTGCAGCTGGCTTGTCCTATTCCCCCACAGGTCTCCCTGTAGCTCTGACCACAGCTGCTGTGCAGTCTCTGTGGTGCCCCGACAGCCCTCTGCCTTCTGTAGGACCAGGGGCCATTCGCTCTGGGGCATCACTGTGTCTTCAGAACGGGCCGTGGTGCCTGCTTCCAAAAAACCCAATAAATGGTTGAGATCAGTGAATAAACATGTCAAAGATAACTACACACATCAGCCACTGGGTCGCAAAAACAGTCCTGTGAAATGGGCATCTTTGGCTCTGCTTTACTGAGAAGAAACCAAGGCACAGGAGGCTAGGGTCACAGTGGGAGGAAGGGGGGTCAGAGCCATGCTGCATCAGGACAGAAGGTGTCCTCTCCCTGGAGCACCCAGTGCTTAGATGCTGTAGTTTTATTATTTGGTTTTTATGTTTTGGGCCTTAATCCCTGACAGGATCCCTTAGGAATGGAGTCTTGACTGCCCCCTGCCTTGCCCATGACAGCTTATCCCTGGGAAGCTCTGCCTGGAGGTAGGGTACAGCAGGCCATTCGGAGTACCAGTGGTCCACAGCTCTGGTTGAGGCAAGACTAAAGAATGACCACACCTCAGAAACCACATTTAGCCACATCCCAGGTGGCAGCATGCACTGGGGGCTGCTGGTTACTCAGGTCCCTCCAGGAAATGCATCTGGAGTTGCATTTTACTGAGAAGAAAAAGATCTTGTTTGGCATTCCCAAGTCATTAGTGAAGGACAAAGGGAGGCATGGGGAGGTGGGAGGAAGCACCCATGGGGAAGTGGGGGGAATGCCCACTTTTCCAAGGCCAGATAAGCACACACACACCTGTGCATACACTCTCACAATGCACGCACACACATGTGTACACACACAATCCCAATGTGTACACACACATGTGCACACACAGTACACACACACATACCCATGCATGCACATGCACTCACACATGCACATGTGTGTGTGCAGGGCACTAGCAGAGAGGTTACCTTGCCTCAGGGTTAGTATGGTACTTTAAAAGGTTCTCCAAAGTGGCCTGCGTTCCAAGGCAACATCCATGGAAACCAAGCCAAGTCCCTTTTGGGTCCAGCTTCCCAGCTCCTTGGAACAGCAAGCAGTCTCTCTTGCCAGGTCCGGAGCAGGTGGCACCTGCTGCCCCAGGCTGTGTGGGCACAGGAACAGCCCTTCTCCCCTCCCTGTCGGGAAACCAGGTGGAAATCCTATCCTATAGCTCATGCGGTGGGGAAAGCTTCTGTGACCTGGGACTAGGGCAGGCCAGAGAGCATCTCTAAGATCCGTGTGCTTCTATAACGGAGGCGTTTTCTTACCTTGGTGCACATACTTGCAGAGATCGAACAGGTGAGCCCGTTGGTGACTCTCTAATAGTCTCTCTTGCTTAATTTCACTTATTTTCTTTGTGCTGAGACTCATTAGTGTGTCAGCACCTGGGATTGCAGCTGGCCTTCCTTCCCCTTTATTGGGGTCAGCAAAACTGTGGATGAAGCAGGGCCAGGGTGACCACGGGAAGAATGGTCAGATAAATCCAAGGTTGAGTGTTAAGTCTTCTTCCTTGACTCTGGAAGCCCAGCGGCACCTAAGATGTCCTACTGTACTAACAGTTTACAGTGGCCTCAGGTCAGAGCTGTTGAGACAGACTTGTTTTTGTTCACAAATATCCGGACTGGTGATGGAAATGTAGTGTGATCAAGGAAGGTCTTTGCTGTTAAAAGTGATGGTGACCCTGTGACCTTTGTGATGTCAGCAGAACCTCCCCTCCCTGGGCTGACACGAGGCCCCTCCCCAAATCTCCCAGTCCAGTGGGGGTGCCAGCACCTCAGCCTTGCAGTTGAATTCAGTGGGCACCTACTGAGCCATCGTGATCTGTGCCCAGAGTGGGGCGGTCTATTAGAACTGTGTTAGGTTCGGTCTTTGGTCTATAGGAGGAGTTGACTGGTTGGGGAATGAGCTTTTACATCTATGAAATAGGATGTGGTTCAGGGTGGACTGAGGGAGCCCTTGGCTGATGGATAGAGCTTAGATCGTCAAAGAATGGAGGAGAAGGTAGAGGAAGAGGAGGAGAGGGCGAGGCTGGGGCTGGGAATGAGCAGTAGAGGTGGCACCTGGTTCCAGGACAAATAAGCAAAGATGTGGAGACAGGACTGGATATGCAGGCCTGGAGGATCTCAGGAGACCAGTGTACGGTGTTGGCATGTTGTGAGAGCTAAGATCCAGAGGCTGCCCTTGAGACCCACAGCCCTGTGATCCCCGTCCCCCTTTTAGTATGAGCTGTGGCAGCGAATGGCCATCCAGTGCCGTGTGCTCTGGAGGACTGCAGACCCCCATGCCACAGAGCTTGCGTACTTGGAGCAACCAAGTTCCACCATGTTTCCCGATGGCCATTCAGCTTCAAGGGCCTGCCCACTGTAGCCGAGGCAGTCTGCTCCCTGGGGCCCCATTCTGCTGTTACTCAGAGAAGACCACCAGCCTGGAGCTCAGCCCTCCTCTTTGCCTTCGTGTCCTTCACCCCCACATGGTGGATCTCCCCCTTGGCTCAGCATCTGGGGCCCCTCCTGCTTCCCCACCCCGCATACTGGCCAGAGTGGATCCGAAGGTCAGGTGTAGTGGAAACAGTGTCCTCTTGCGGAAATCCAGGGAAAATGACATGTGAATATCAAGTCCAGAAAAGGGGAAATATTCTTGCTTCTGGGGAGCTTGAAGCAAATGGGCTGATTCAATGCCCCCTCCCCTGCCGGCCTTCCCCAGAGGAGCGGTGGGCCATCTGCCCGGGAGCTGGGCGTGCACCTGTGTGTGACGCTGCGCAAGGGCAGGTGCCCGGGGCTGGGGACAGGCAGCCCTGACAGGTCTGTGCTTTCACCACGTGGTAGGACCAGATGAGGTCCCAAAGGTCCCTGGAAACAATTAGGCAAGGGCAGGATGGGATGCAGAGCAGGGCAAGAGGGAAACGGAAGGATGAAGGCCTGTGCCATTCAGAAAGGGAGAAGAGATGTGACGGAGGTGCATGGGAACAGCGTCCTGCATCAGACTCATGGGATTTCAAAGAAGACAGGGACATTTGGAGGCTGAAGGTCTTAAATGTGACCAGCTCCCTACTAGGCCACTGTTTTTTGAAGGAGGTAATAAACTGGGGAGTTTGCAGCCAGTGTAGCTGCAGCTGCGTAGTCAGAGGTATTTGGTGATGGTGTGAGTCCCGCTGTCTGTGGTTGGCATAGGTTCTGAACCAGGAGAATGGTGAAATTCTAGAATGATCACCGTTCACTCAAAACCTCAAAATGCCAAGAAAACCCTACAGTAGCTACTTGTACCTCTGGCTTTCTAGAAGAAGCTGTGTATTGGTTTGAAATCTTATGCTGTTTTATTACTTTATTTTTAAAAGCCAGGCCAGGGAGTTCTTTTCCCATAGACGTTGTGAATTCAAATGACATCTCTCCAAACATCTCTGTTGAAGATTTAGAAAAGCTGCATCAACATGCAATTTTCATGGTCCAGAGGGGGTTCCAGGAGGATGGCCAGCAAGCCCTAGCCTCCCCATCATACTGCCAGGAAGGGGACGGTTCTGTGTGCTGTGCTTCCTATGCGTGTGTGCTCAATCACTAAGTTGTGACTCTTCTGTGACCCCATGGACTGTAGCCCACCAGGCTCCTCTGTCCATGGTATCAGGCAAGAATACTCGAGTGGGTTCCCATTTCCTCCTCCAGGGGATCTTCCTGGTTCAGAGATCAAACCCATGTCTCCTGTGTCTCCTGCATTGGCAGATGGATTCTTTGCCACTGAGTTACCTGGGAAGCCCAGCCCCCTCCACAGCCCCTCCCTAACTGTGGCTGTACAGTTGAGGAAATGCAGCTACCTGCCACCCAAAGGTCCTTCGGCTGTGGAAGCCAGCATTACCCTCAGCCTCTACCTTGGTTCATGCTTTGCTCTGCACCTGCCATCTGCCTGCTTTGCATTCCTGATGAATCAGGAGTTATTTAAGGATAGGACTTGTGCCATGGTGGCACAAGAGCTGTGTGGTTACCAAGCTTCTGATTTCCCTAGACTTTGTGGTTGCCGCTGGCATCATCAAAACCCCCAGTAGGTGAGGGAGACAAGAAGGAAGCATACAAGTGGCCCTCTTGGTTGAAAAAGTTTTGGCCAGCCCCCTTACCCCTCCAACCGCCCACCTCCTGCCCATCGGCCAACCAGCTCTTTGTCCTGGAAGGCAGAACATGCTGGGACCAGGTGGAGGGGCAGCAGGATCCTGAGCTGAGCGGATGCTTATTTTTAGGAGCTTGCGGGCACTGCTGCCCATGCTGGGTCTCCGCAGCATTCCCTGCAGATCCATCCCCTGTGGCAGTGGTCCAGAGCCACCCTTGTGCCAGGGAACCTGGGCTGGCCACTGGTCAGAGCTTTGGCATGAAGGGTTCTTCAGCTGGGTGCTGCTTTGGTCAAGAGAGCATTGGATCCCCAGTCTCCCTGGTGCTGGTCTCCTCCTGTCCATCCCCGGCTCTTGCCTCCCCTTGTCTGGGTTTTCCAGGGAGGAAGTAGGTGGACCAGCTGCTCCAGGAGCCAGAGCCAACTCTGAAACTGGCAGAAATGAGAAGATGGGAATCTTAATTGGCAAGGCGTGTGCCCATTGCTTTTAACACTGGACTCTGGAAACTGCCGTGTTTTATCAAGGGACCTCAGCACTAGAAACATAAGGTTTTTTTTTTTAATGTAATATCATTAAAACAGTTTTAAATTGAGTTCGATAAGTTTTTAACTCATCAGACTCATGGACATTTTTGGATGATGCACCTTTTCCCTGTAGGGCACTTTCTTGTCCAGCTGAGTCCACTCGGGTATGTGCAGACCTGCTATCTTTCTTGTTCTTCGTGGGCATGCAGCTTCCATGCTGAGGGTGCCAATGTGCTCCATTTATAGCACTATGATCCTTCGGTGACCCTACGCCCCATATGCGTCTCACTCCCCTCCTTCCTGTTCTAGCCAGAATTGTTGGAAAATCTAATTTTCAGGGAATATAAGTCTCGGGAATTGGAAGACAGAATTTTCTTCAGTAAGACAGAAATTTTCTGCAGTTGCTCTTTCTGTCCTCCTCAAAGCCAAGCTGATTTTTCCAGTTTTGAGTGAGAAGCTGTGATGGGGGTCTGATGTGGGACCTTTCTCGTCAGACTGAACAGTGCAAGTGATGCTTCCCAGTAAGACGCTAATGGCATGCTGGATTCTACAGGTTTGAGTTACCCGTGCCATCCTGATCAGGCCCATGGGGCCTGGGTTGGGGCTTCCATGAACCCTGTTTTAATGACAGGGAGGTAGATGCTTAGATAGATCTCACCAGGAGCAGGTGAGAGACGATTAGAAGCATCTGGGGCCAGAGTGGTGTGTATCTGTGTCGGTCAGTGTTCTCCTGAGAAATGGGATGGACAGGATAATTCTGCCTATCTCCATCTCCACCCCATCTCTGACCCCATCCACATCTGTCTCCATATCTTCCCCACCCCTGTCTCTATCTCTATATCACTATCTATGTCAACAAGTTTACATTAAGGAATTTGCTCACTTGATTATGGGGCCTGGCAAGTCCAAAATTCCTAAGCAGGCTGGCAGGCTGGAAACTCAGGCAGGATTTATGCTGCCGTGTTGAGGAAGAATTTCTTCTTCTCCTGAAAACCCCGGTGAGTGCTCTGAAGCTCTTCAACAGGTTGGATGAGGCCCACCCACCCACATTATCAAAGATCTCCTGTTCTTAAAGTCAATTGGTCATGGATGGGAGCTGTAACTGCACAATACCATCACAGCCTCACCTTGATCATGTTGGGTTGAATCACTAGAAACTATGGCCTGGCCAAGTGGACACATAAAATGGACCATCACCATGTCCTTCCAGTTGCCCAGCAGGTCTGGGTGACCTCCCCTGAGGAGTGAGACTCTGACTGGTGGTTTCAGCCCGATCTGAGGTCTGCTCTGATTGTAGGAAAACCAGGAAATAATGTACAGACCACTGGGGAGGGGCCAGACCAAAAATAGCACATGTTGAGCTCTCGGCTAAATCTGCTCTTCCAGGCCTGTCCGGGGTAGGGCCTTATCTCTTTCTCAGAAGCTGGAAGTGACCCGATCTCATCTTGGTATTAAGGCAGAGGTGCCCCACTTCTCAGGTTTTTAGCCTCATTTTGACTTGCTTTTTCAAAGGTGAGTGATGGAGATTCAAACTACTCTTTTCTTTTTCTGGTGCTCCTCTCACCTATTTTCTAAGCCAAAGTCGGTCATATTTTTAAAAAGGAAATATGATCTTGTCACTCTTATGTTTGAAACCCCTCAAAGGGCTGCCTGTGGCCTTTGGAAGTTGGTTTGGGCTCCAGAAGGCCCGCCTGCCTGGCCCTGCCTGCCTCCCTGCTCCCTCCACCCTCTTAGCTTCATCTCTGATATCCCAGCTCCATTGGCCTCTCTTGTCTTCAGGGCTTCTGCCCACATGACTGTCTGTCTCCGTGCCTCTCCTTGATTGCTGTCACCCCAACATTTGCTCGTGAGAACCCCCTAACCTGGAGCCCCCTGCTCCGCTAGCGCATGTCCTTGCAGTAGTGAGGCAATTCACTCCTGCTGTTTGCAGGATTTCCACAAGCATAACTTAGTAACTAGAAGTTTGGTGAACTGTTCCATGAGCTATCTTTCCCTTTCGATCAGTGGTTCTTGTCCTGGGTGATTTCAGAATTCCCATTGTGCAGACTGCAGTCCAGGCCATCAGGTCAGAACCTCTGTGGGTGGGACCCAGGCAGCAGCTGATTTCAAAACTCCTCAGGAGACACCAAGTATGCACTCAAAATTGGGAACCAGTGCTGGCCCAGGGCAGGCCTCCCTCCCAGTGCCCTCCAATAGGAGAGCTGTAGAAACACAAAATCCAGGTCCCACCCAGACCTTCTGGCTTAGGATCTATCCCTTAACAAGACCCCATGTGGTTTGGGGGACACATTATGGTTTGAGGAGGACTCAGCTGACCCCTGTATGAAGCTGGATCCCTGCCGTCCTGCTTACCACTGCTTCTCTCGGCCCAGCCTAGTAGCTGTTCAGTAAATTCTTAGTAAGTGAACACATGAATAATTTTTAAACAATCCCCAAATTGCTCCTCCTTCTAGCCTGCTCACTCCACTCCCTAGAAGCATTTTTTCTTTCTCATGGGCAGCAGGCTCAGAGGAGGGGAGGTGGGGGGTGGGCATACCCTTTCTTCAGAGGATGCTGAGGCTGGAGTTTGTGGTCCTCTTTCCCCTGCCCGGTTTCCTAACTCTACAGTCTTGTTTGTTCCTAGAGAATGTCATCCTTGGCCCAGGTAGAGAAGGAGACACTGCTTTTCCCTGGCTAGTGCATGTCCTGACCCCCTCCCCGCCACCTCCATCCTGATTTGGTTTCCCTTGCTGGCAGATTCATAAAGAAACCCCAAACCAGTATGGGGATGACAGTCAGGTGATGCAGGAGGGAGGGAGGGAGAAGGAACATTCCAGAGGAAGATGGGAAGGCGGAAATAATCATTTAGACTCGACAGTGAGGTTTTGGAACACATTTGACTTGAATCATTGCCTTGGAAAATCCCAGATGTGGTTCTCCCAGCAGCGTCTTTCACTCAAAGTGGCCACAGCTGTGGGATGGCAAGGGCCTGACTCCTTAAAGGAACAGCGCCTGTTCGCCCTGTGCTGGGGAGTGAGCCAGTGCAGAGCATCCAAGGGCCTCTCATCTCCCAGCCCCTCCCTGCAGGCTTCCTGGTGCCCAAAGCCTCAGCCCCTTGGGACCACATCACCCAGAGGCAAGTCTGTGGATAGGACACTGGCAGTCCGTGGGGTCTCACCTTTCCAGCCCTACTTCGTCTTTCTTTATTGGTGGTCTTTGTCTTTCTCTCCTTTTCGTCTGTCTCAGGCCCTGAGGAAGTATTTCTGGTGCCTCTGCTTCATTTTCTAGACTTCTTTACCAAGCTCTGGGAAGAATGGTGAATTCTAGGGTGGTCCTTGCTTTCAGTGGAGAGGGGTCAGAGAGGAGGTGGCAGTGACTGAGGTATAGGGGAGAAAGAGGTCAAGTGCTACAGGGCTGCCACTCAGATTTCAGATAAACCGATTATTTAGAATGAGTCTGTCTCCAATATGGGGCTTCCTTCGTAGCTCAGATGGTAAAGAATCTGCCTGCAATGTTGGAGACCCGATATTGCATGGGACATACTAAAGGTTTTTGCTGTGTATCTAGAATGCAAATTTAACTGTGAAACGTGAAAGTGTTAGTTGCCTAGTCGTGTCCCACTCTGCGACCCCATGGACTCTGTCCATGGAATTCTCCAGGCACTAGGCATGCTGTATTTTTATTTGCTGTATTTGGCAACCCTGTGTGGAGTGGAGGTGGCATGGAGGTGGGGAAGGATGTTGTGATGGTGCCCTGGGGAGGGAGGGGTTAGCTACTGGTAAGCTTTCTACTGTCCTGCCTTTCAGTCCTTTTTCCAGGCCTTAGCGTCTTGCTGCTGAGTTTACCTTGGCCTTTGCTGTTTGCCTGCTGAGATGGGCGCCTAAAATGAGCACGTCTGGAAACTGCTATAGGCAATAGAGTAAAAGGACAAGCTGCTCCTTTACCTGCTGTTGATACTTTAGAAACGAGCACATGAAGGCGGTGGGCTCCTGCTGCCAACTACCAAGGGAAGAGTCACCAGCTCCCGGGTTCCTTGGGCTTGACTTGGCTCCACCCTTGTCGGACCCCACCTCTCCTTAATTCCCACCCCCACTGATGTGGCCGAATGCCTTCAGGGCCCCTCAGGAAGGGTACTGGGCATGCCATGACTGGAGGACCCTAATTTGGGGGGCATGAGGGGTGAAATCTGACCCCTTACCCCAGGAAGTATTTACAGATTTGATTGCTTAATTAAACTAAGGATTGAAGCAAGGGGCTGACATGATGGAATTTGCTTTTTCAAGAAACCCCTCTTTGGAGCGGGAAAAATGGGCTGGAGGGTGGAAGGTGGACGCAGATGTCATTGTCACCATGGAATCCTTTGTCCCAGCTCATAGTAGGTGCTCAGTAAATGTGTACTGGAAGAATGAGCCCTAGGCATTGGGATGCTAGCTGCTCCCTCCGGTGGGGCTCTGCCCTGGTGATTCAGGCCCTGGGGCCTCTTCAGTTTACTGGGAGGTGAGGGTGTACGTTTACTACTCTCCCCGGGCCTCTGTGAATTTTGGTTCCTCTTGGGTCAGGATGGGGCCAGGCAGCCTCTGGTGGGAGGCAGGCATAGGTCAGACACTCCAAGGGGCAGGAGGAGGAAGCCTAGCTCTGCAAGGCAAGTTCATGAATATCCAACCTTGGCCACATTCCCTGCTCCCTGATTAACCAATAGCCTTCACTTGGCGAGAAGCAGAGAGATAAAATGAGATACTGCATTGGAGACTTAAAACTTAATTGAAACTATGTATCACAAATTTAACTCCAGGCTTAATACAATCTGATACAATTATTCTAATATACTTCAGCTTCAATCAGAGTTTCTGTGATGGAAAGCAGAGTGGGGAAGCCCAAAATGGGATGAAAAACATCTGCTGTGTGATATGTAGGAAGGCGTCCAGCCTGTGAGGAAGACCCTACGATCTCAGGGACAGGCAGGTTGGGGAAGGAGGCAGAGTTATGCCTCCTCACCTGGGCTTGATGGGACAGAGTCAGGACTTCGCTTTGGCCAGTTTCACAGCCAGGACCATGATTCACCTTTTGTTCTGAGACAAGGTCGTGGTCTATTGTTTTCCCTGTTGTGTATTTGGAAACCACAGTGCTGACTTCTTTAGAGAACTCAAGAGATGCAGGAGACTCTGGGATTCCTTAAGAATCTCGGACCTGATCCCACCAGATCATCAGTCCAGAGGATGAGATTGAAGTAACGAGAAACATTCTTTTCAGCGAGTTAATGACAGCTAGGACAGGGCAGGGGATGTGGAGCCAGTATTACAATAATTACCTACAGATTAACTTCCTCACAGCCCTTCTGGCTCCGGACTCTCCTCCCTGCGTCTCTGTTTCATAAAAACTTCCTTCCCCCAGGGCCCCTCCTCATCCTGCAGCCAGTCTCTTATCTGTGATTTACAGGTTTCTCCATCCTTCCTAAGACACGGCATTCTATTTCTTAAAAGTTGCCCATGCTGCTACAGCTGTGCAGAGCAGCGGGGCCCCCAGGCCCACTCCTGGAGAGCTAGGCCTGCTCCAGGGATTCCTGGCTCTGGCTGATCCTCTGAGCTTTGGGAGAGCCTGGAATAAATACTGACTGCAGGGCTCCATTCTTGCCTGTCAGAGTCTTATGGGTGGGTCTTGCACAGTGTCACTTTGGAAAGTACTGTCCAGGTTATTCTGATGGGGAGGATGGCTTGGGAGCCAGTGGCAGTCTTTGCTCTCAGTGTTAAACATCATTTACACACAGCTTTTGAGATGCAGGAAGCCTTGTTCACTCAGAAATTCTTAAACTGCTATTGTGCTAGTAAATAGGGGAAAGAGAGGGTAGAAGAGTGGGGCAGTAGGTGTCTTACTCATCTGTCCATCCATTACCCATCCATCCATCCATATACCTGTCCATCCATCTATCCATTCACCCATCCATGTTCCATCCATCCTCCAAACATCCTCAGACGTTTACCTTGGCCACCAGAATATCCTGCATCTGGTGCCAATGTTTAGAGCAGGCACTCCTAGGCAACAGCAAATGGAATAAATGCAAGTTGGTGGGTTAAAGAAATAAACCTACTAGCATATACCCAAAAGAACTGAAAACAGGATCTCAAAGAGATATTTGTACACCTGTATTCATAGGTGTTATTCACAATAGTCAAAGGTAGAAACAACCCAAGTATCCATCAACTGATGAATGGATAAACAAAATGCAGTATATTCACACAATGAAATAGTATTCAGTCAGGAAAAGGAGTGAAATTGTCACACATGCTGTAATGTGGATGAACTTTGAAAACATTATGCTCAGTGAAAGAAGCAGATGCAAAAGGATGAATATTGTGTGCTTTAATTAATATGGAACTCCAGAATAGGTAAATCTATAGAGACAGAGCTTCCCTGGTGGCTCAGATGGTAAAGAATCTGCCTGCAGTGCAGGAAACCCGTGTTCAATCCCTGGGTTGGGAAAATCCCCTGGAGAAGGGAAAGGCAACCCACTCCAGTATCCTCGCCTGGAGAATTCCATGCACAGAGGAGCCCGAATCCTATGACTGGGCTTCCCTGGTGGCTCAGACAATAAAGAATCTGCCTGCAATAAGGGAGAGCTGGGTTCGACCCCTGGGTTGGGAGGATCCCCTGGAGAAGGGAAAGGCTACCCACTCCAGTATTCTTGCCTGGAGAATTCTATGGACAGAGGAGCCTGGCAGGCTACAGTTCATGGGGTCGCAAAAAGTCAGACACAACTGAGTGACTCAGCGTAGCACATAGAGATAGAAAGTAAATTAGTCATTGCCAGAGCCTTTAGGGAGTGGGGAGAGTTATTGCCTAATGGCTACAGAGTTTCTGTTGGAATTGGCAAAAAGTTTTGGAAAATTATGTTGGTGATGGTTGTACAACAGTGAACCTAATGGACTTAATGTCACTGTTCATGTAGAAATGGTTCAATGGCAAATTTTCTGTTACTTATGTTTGCCACAATAAAACTGTTTTTTAAAAAGGAGGAAAGAAGAAGCACGTTTGGGAGGTTAGTGAAGGTTTTCCTCCTTCTCCTCAGTGTGTGGCTAGAGGGCGGACTGCGAAACCCCATCACCCCCTTGGCAGGTCCCCACCACTCCACGCCCCTCGTGTTAGAGAATCCGGAATGTGGGGACGGTACAGGGTTTACCAGCTCGGCTGCTCCCACAGAGCAGGATTTGGGAGGGCTTGTTTGGTTTGTTATTGGTGGTAGTCTGCGAGTGGGAGGCAGGATCCTGTGTTACGGGCAGTCACTTTCAGAGGGAGGGTTTTCTGATGGGGCAAAGGTGGGAAATGAGCCTGCTTGTCTCCTGAAGTGAGTGGACGGGGCTCTCGCATCTTCCTAAGCTTTAATGCGGGGTGGGGGATCGCCTGTTCTGAATATGGGGACTGTGGTAGGGTCAGGCCACCGTGGGCATGGGGAGAAATGTTGAAATAAAGAGGCCTTAACCCCGGGTTGTGCTGTAGTGGGAGTTGGGGGGAAGACCTGCAGAAGCTTGGTTGTTAGAGCCTGCTATGAAGGAATAGGGTGTTTGTACTCTGAGTACATACTTATCTGAGATATTAGAATTGGGGGTCACATGCTGCTTCATGACACTGAGACCAGATGGGGCCCTGTGGGCCCCTGTGTGTGCTGCCCTGTGTTGGGCCCTGGCCCCTAGAGGTGCAGGGGGTCCTGGGAGCATCCAAGCAGCCTTCTGGGGGCTTTTGTGCTATTGATTTGGTCTGCAAATCGTCACTTAACAGAGAATATGGAGGGGAACGTCAGGCATGTTCTTATATATCAATTTCAAATGGATTTTCTAATTCTGAATTTCTTGGATTGGAAGAAAACAGGGTTTTCTCAGTTGGCATGATTTCGGCCAACCCTGCCTTGGAGTGAGTCCAGAGCCCAGAGGTGAAGTCCCAGAGAGGACACTGTTGTCATTAAAAAAGGCAATGGCTTCCTCTGCCAGGGACTTGGGAATCCTTAAAACAGTGGCCTCGTTTTATAAAGAAGGAAACAGAGCTACAGACAAACCAGGTGATATGCCTAAGAAGAAGCTAAGCACACTGCAGGTAGCTCTTTCACTGCAGGACAGAAACTTGAACCTCTCTGATAAGCTTCAAGGCACAAGCCATTAACCCCTGGCAATCTGCCAGGGTATCCCGTCTGAAGCAACTCTCCTGATAGTGCCCAGAGATCCATGAAACAGATGAACTATGGATACTGCGTCTAAAGGATGGCAAGCAAGGCTTCTGCCACCAGAGTCTAGGGCAGCCCAAGGTCAGCATCTTGACTCGGGTGGCCTGGAAGCCCTGTGCAGCTCGCCCTATGTTGGTGGATTCTGTCCATCATAGGGAGAGATGCCCCCTTGATATGGTGGTTTTGGAGCAGCATTATGTATGAAATGGAAGGTCTGGGGTTTCAGGGTTTTGCTTTAGGATCCGTTGTAAACCTCAGCCTTTCTCCCATTTGAGGGTCCAAGATGCATGGAACATGATGGATGGGGGACTAGGGCTCACACTGGTCCTTCCTGGTTCCCCTGTACACACCTGGGACCTGAAAGCCCCATTGGAGAGCAGGGCAGTGTGGTAGAGGAAGGAGTTACTGGGAAAGACTCTGACTCTGGCCACTTCTTTTAGTGGACAAGTGGGTGATCCCAGACAAGCTTGCAAGGCTCAAACAGGGACTCTGACAGCCTTTTCAAATATCTTTGTTCAAAATGTTTGTAACTGGTTGAACTACAAATGGGAGCTGATTATCAAATGGATAAAAGATGGAGGGAGGTTTCCAGAGATGTGTGATCAGCCTCTAGAGATGGGCTGGATCTCCATGCTCTTCCTGCTCTTATGGTGGTTGATGACTCAGCTGGGGACAGGTGGCAGAGTTATTAGATTTGAGGATGACACGAAGCTGGGAGCAATGATGAGGGCATTTTGCAGACAGACTCAGGATTTAATTACATCACAGCAGTTGGATGGGTTGAATTTAGCAAGATACAATTTAATAGGAATAAATTGAAAGTCCTGTATTTGGGTCCAAATAGCCAAACTTTCCAAGCTTGAGATGGGTGAGACAGGGCCAGGTGACTAAGTAAGCCACAACGTGAGACAACAGTGTGATAGGGTGGCATCAGAAATCCAGAGGTTGTCTTAGGTTGCATTAATTGAAGTATTATTTCCAGAAGAAAGGAGGAGATGCTGCTCTGTTCTTTCTCAGAGCACTGCTGGGGTCCTGTCTTCAGCTCTCCATGCCCCACTTTAAAAGGGACTTTGAAGAGCTGAGTAAGTTTCCAAAATGAATTCCACAGACCGAAAAAAAAAAAGATGAGCTAAATTTATTCTTTGTTACTTAAAAATATTTATTATTATAGTAAATATTTTCTCTGTGAAAAATAGACAAAGCACAGCAAAGTGTAATGATGGGGAAAAATAATTAGCCGTACCTAAATCTTCCCACCCAAAGGTAACTATTACTTTAACATTTTGGTTTATTTCCTACTTGTCCTTCAAAACATGCATTTGAAAATGAGATTAGGATGACATTTATATACAGTCTGTCTTGTTTTCATCCAGAATTGTATGGTGAGCATTGTTTAATGTTTTAGAGCATCCACCAAAACCATGGTCTTTAGTGGTTGCTGTCTAGTCTGTTTCATGGATGTCCCCAAAATTCGTAATTCGTTTCTTCCTTCCTGGCCTGTTGGCGGGTTGGGTTGTTTCCAGTTTTTTCCCATGTTATAAATAATCCTGTGATTAACTTCCTTGTACATAAATCTTGGTCTGTGCCTGTGATTATTTCTGTGAGATCAATTCCTAGAAGCAGAATTCTGGGTTCAAACAACACAAACATTCATAAGGCTCCTGGAACATTTTGCTGAGGGGTCCCCAGGAAGTTTGTTCCCCTGTTAACATGTGTCCATCTGCTGTTGTGGGTGCCAGCATGCAAGCTGGCCAGCAAGGCTGTTATCCTCAGAAGCGATCTTCTCTGGTTTCGTAGGTGGAAATGTCATCACGCGCGGCTTTCATTTGCTTTTCCATGATTGTTGTGAGAGGCTGACCCACCCTTTGATTCTCTGCCCTCCTGTTTGGCGGGCTGACAGCTCCTCATGCACCAGCGCACACCTCCCTCCCAGCATGATGAACACGCCTTGGGGTTTCCTAATAGTGGGGACTGTGTCTCCTTCATTTGGCCCTAAGAGCGCAGGGAAGAATGGCTGGATGAAACAGAGATTCAGTTTGGGGCCACCCGGCCAGGAGCTGGAAGGGTTTGGACTGCACATATGCAGGTGTGGGACAGAATGAGGGCAGGAACCAGCCTGTCTGAGCTAAATGCTGGCCATCACCCCTTATCTGGGTGACCTTGGACGGTTACACACCCCAAAGGAACTCCGGTCCCTTCTCGTCAGTGGGGCTGAGCATCATGCTGGGGGTGCCCAGAGACATGTGGAGCATTGAGCGGCAGTCGGGCACAGAGTTAGTTCTGTTAACCTTAGATGCTTTTCTTCTGAGTGTCGTTATTCCAGTTTCCTCCTTCTATATGAAGAACGCACCTGTGAACCATGATGGAACTCACTTCCTCAATTCCATCCTCTGTTTTGCCCAACAAATATTTATTAAGTGTTCTCCGTCACTCTGTGATGGAGAGCAAGCACCGGACAAGCAGATAGAGAAAAGACACGCTCTGTGACCTAAATTCCAGTCCAGCAGGGGATTCAGACAGGCAGTTGAAGAACATATTGGTTTAATTCCAAAGAAGAAAAATGCCCAAACAGAGCACACTTTGCAAAAGAGGACATAGTCTATTCCTCTTCTATGTGGAAAGAAAATTAATCACAGGAGTAATCAAATCCATACCAGCATAAACAGTGTGACACCCCCTTTCCCATATCATATTAGCCAAGGCTTTAAAAAAGCTAACATGCAGTGTTGGCAAGGTTGTGGTGAAACAGATACTTTAAATCGTGCCATGAAATCAAGTGTCCTCTCTAGGTCAAAGACATAAATATGCCGAGAAGCGGCTGTCTTCATTTTCAAAGGAACAGGCGAGCTGATGGCAGTGGGGTTGTAGGAATCCTGCCTTTTCCTCACTGACAGAAGTGTGGCCTTTCGTTTTCCTCCCTCATTGGCCACAGTTTCTGACGAGGATGGTCTCAGCTCAACAGATGAGTCAGCCTTTGGCCTATTCATCCTCTTCTTTCTTAGTGAACAGTTCTCGGAGATTCTGATCTTTTTCCAAAGACCCATTGACTACATCCCCACATTCTAGAGCATTTTTTCTATTGTGGTGATTTTTGTGGGCTCTTGATCCCATTGGCTTGTTTTCTGAGATCTGCTTCATTTCATCTGTTCCTGGAGGGAACTTCAGGACAAGTGAGCGCCTCCTCACTCCCCTCCATCACCACCCTGTGCTGCCGTGTTTGGGCCCCCGCGGAGGCAGTGGGCGTGTGCCGGTTGGCACAGGGCCTCATCTTCAGGTTCTAATCCAAGCTGTGATTTCCCCAGACAGGTGGGCAGGCTGCCATCCAGCAGAGCCATGCTCTGTAAAGGGGAAATGTGTCGCTCTTCTGAGTGTTCCCTGCTGAAATGCCTGGGCAGGGACCAGCTCCTCACCTGGGCAGTTCACCTACCGATCATGTCACCTGCTCCCTGATCCTTTTATCCTGAGGCTGGGAGGAGAAGTTGTGGAGAGAAGGCTACTGGGTTCTGGGCCTACCCCGACTCCCCTCTCTCCAGCCGCCTTGCAGACACCAAGGCGGCTGCAGCAGCCAGGGCAGTGCTTCGTGCTGGATGTGTATTTTCAGAAGCTGCGGGGGACGTCATGTGTATAAAATTAGCATTGCCTTGTTGGCCCCTTACAGACTAATTCAGAGTGAAATGTTTTAGCAATGGTGGGCTGATTCTATCAGGAGAACAAGAACTAATTAAATTCCCTCTGACCATCAAGCAGTAAATTATTTATATCCAGACAGATGCAATCTAATCTCCAGCATCCAGCTCAACCCAACATGCATCCTACTTGATTTTTCAAGGGGAGAGGAAGAAAAAAGAAAACACTCAAATACTCAAGAGAGGAGACAAACATTAGGGAGACCCGTGGAACCCTAGCCTGACAGGCACTCAGCATCTTCCACCAGTGGGGAGACTGAGGAGGCAGGCGAGGGCTCAGGGCTTCTCATCTCAGTTCCCAGGAGCCATGGCCTCCCTACCATTTCTTACACATAGAGAAAAAAAGGAATCAACAAACTATTCTTTAACATGGTCTCAACTGTTGGGGGGAGAATTTATTTCACTAATGAATTTGCTAATGTATATCACAAAGACTTATTCATCTCCCCCTTGGTGGCCTTTGGTGGCTGTTGAATACCTGCCAACTTGCATTTTGGGCTGTGCCGCCCACTGCCCATCTCCTGTGTCCTTATCCATTATAGAGCGTGTCTAGGAGACAACTTGAATTTTGTGGGACCAGTGCATGTGGGAGACCCAGTGCCCCCACACCCCTATACCAGGGGACAACACCAGTGCCACTGGACACATATGGGGATGGCAGACTGGGTCCACCTTGGGCCTGAGTCCCCACGAGCATGCACCCCTTCCCTAGTGAGGACTGGGGACTGCCCCTCGGGTGCTGGTCGCTGGTCTGGGATGAGAGCCAGGATGAGGAGAGGACTCTCTGCAGTGCCTGAGTTGGTCAAGTTTGAGGACGTCTGCCTCGTGGACCAGGCTCTCCTCCCAAAAGCTCCTTGGGAAACCCCATACTGCAGCCCTGACACTTTGGGGCCCTTGATTACTGTGGTGGACCTGAAACCCAAGGAAGTACATGGAAAATGACCAAAAGGCCCTTTTCAGAGTAGTCACCTTAGGGGCTTCTAAACTTAGGCCCCAGACCCCTAAAGCACTTTGAGATACCTCTTTGGGAGTAATAGTCATGGCCTGAGGTGTATTTGATTCATGGGAGCATGATCCTTTGAGGCTGGAGCTGAGGCAAGAGCTGCCTAGGTCTAGCTGATGGGGACCCTGATGTGTAAAAGTGGGCCTCAGTCTAAATCTCAGCTTCGCCTTCGGTCAGATATGTGGTTGTGGGCCAGTTACTTAATCCCTGTTAGCCTCAGTTTTCCCATCTGTGAAATGGGATCAATCATCCTCCATTGTAGGGAAGTTGGGTGGAGAAAATGAACTGGTGTGGTAAAGCCCTCAGCTAGATCTAAGCTCAGCAAAGACCCCACTGTAGTCAGTAAGCTGGCAATGCCGTTGTGAACAGGAAGGTGGGGAGCAGGGGTTACAAGTTAAGAGGACTGAGCTGCTTATGTGTCAGGAGTGGCTGGCCCTGGTGGGGCTGTTGCTGCCATGAGCAGAACTGGCTGGCATCTTAGATTTGGTGTTAAAGCATGAGCCACCGTGCGTAATGGTCTCTTGATGTCCCTGGACACAGCAGGGGCCAGGTGGTCAGTAGTCGCTCATTAGCTGCCTACTGTCCCTTGTAAACACAATGATGTACTCACAGTATTCTGGCCACATCCTGGGGGTGCAGTCGGAAGTCAGTGGCTGCCTTCTCCAAGCGTTCCACCAGAGGAGAGGGCAGGTGCTTCAGTCTGAGGGTTGGAGAATAAAACACAAATACTTCACATGTGTACACTGCTCTGTAGTCTACAAAGTACCTCCATGTACATTATTTCATCCTATCCTCGCAAGAGCTGGGCAAGGCTTTCTCAGCCTCTTGGGTCTTCTTTAGCATCTTCCAGGCTTCCTGGGTGGCTCGGTGGGTAAAGAATCTGCCTGCAATGCAAGAAACTCTGGAGATATGGGTTCGATCCCCGAGTCGGGAAGATCCCCTGGAGGAGGGCATGGCAACCCACTCAAGTATTCTTGCCTAGAGAATCCCATGGACAGAGGAGCCTGGCAGGCTACTGTCCATACAGCTGCAAAGAGTTGGACATGACTGAAGTGACTGAGCATGCACACATGCTTTGCTTAGTCTCAGAGACTCTCCAGTGACCCTTTCAGCCCCAGTCAGAATTAAGGAGAATCCTTAATTCTCCTGGGGCTGGGAGGGGGAGTGATGGTGAGGCACAGTCACCTGGAACCTGATGTTCAAGGAATTGGTGAAGATGCAGCAGGGGGTCCCTGCATCCATTCGCCCTTCATCTATGTGCTTTTTTTTTTTTTTTTTTAAATCATTAAGTCGTATCCAACTCTTTGGCAACCCCATGGACTGTAGCCCTCCAGGCTTCTCTGTTCATGGGATTTCCCAGGTAAGGATACTGGGGTGGGTTGCTATTTCTTCCTCCAGGACATCTTCCCAACCCAGGGCTCGAACCCATGTCTCCTGCATTGGCAGGTGGATTCTTTACCCACTGAGCCACCGTGGGGCCCTCATATATCACCTATCCATCCATTTATCTACCCTCCATCCATCCATCATGTGTCAGCCAACCATTCATCCATCCATCCACTGTCTACCCACCCAACCGTCATCTATCCATCTATCCACCATCTACTCACCCATTCATCCTTCATCCATTCACATTCATCTGCTGTCCATACTCCATCCATCCATCCATTCACCATCCATCTTTCATCCATCCCTTCATCCACCATTCACCATCTACCCACCCATCCACCCATTCCTTCATTCACCCATTGCTATAAGTAATTACCAGGCATTAATATATGCTGGGTGGTATTTTAGGTGTCAGAGTATCAGTAGTGAAAAACCGCTGTGAAAACTCCCTGTCCTCAAGGAGGTCACTTCCAGTAAGCACACAAGCAATGTGCTAGAGAGCAGAGGTCATCTGAGTGTCCCTGCCCATCTGATACTTGGAGCAAACTGTTGGCTCTCAGGCCTGAGGCCAGCCTCACGGGTTCTCTTTGGGTCTCATGGTAAGAGGCTCCTGAGCAGTCCAGGTGCTCTGCACAGACTCCTGCCCCCCAGAAATGTCCATAGAGTGGGGGCCAGTTGCATTTAGAATTAATGCCTGTGGAGAGCCTGACTCAGCCTCTCAGCCTCAGGGGCCTTGCTCCATGGAAGCTGCCCCCACCACGCCCCTTCCCCCCTGTATCCCCCAGCTCACCCTGCTGTCTGTCAGTCCTTTGCCACTGCCTTTGTGTGTGGGGTTCAGCCCCAGCCTGCGCACCCCCTCCTGTACTGCCCTCTCCCCCACACTCCCAGCAGGCCCACACAGCCTCCGCACACGGGGGGCCCTGGGAGTATGTGGTTAACTGGATGACTAACTCAGTCCCCACAAGGCAGTGCGAAATGGCTGCTTCAGTAAATTTCCAAATGTGTCCAGAGCTGACGACTTCGTTTTCCTCCCAAGCACCAAACAGGCTGAGCAGGGAGGCCTGGCGCTGTTCAGGCAGCCGAATCAACCTTCTAGACACGTCCCCACTGCAGCGTCTCAGCTCAGGTGCAGGCGGGCAGAGGGTTGGGGCCCGGGCCTGAGGAGATTCCTCTTAGGAGGAGTCTACCCCCGCTGTAGCTCCGGCCCGCCCCCTCATCCCAACCCTCCAGCTGCCCTGGTCTGTGTCCAGCCTTCCGACCTTCCAGAGTGTTCCCTCCTCTGGGTCAGTCCCGGCAGCTAAGTGACGGATGTTTAATGGGTTCTTGCCCACAGGCTGGTTGTCCTGCTCTCTGAATCTGATCATCTGCTTGCTTCTGTTACTAAGGCCGCTCGGGCTGAGTGTGGCCTCAGGGGACGTCCCTGAGCAGCTTGCTCTCCACCTCCTCTGAGGGACTGTTTTTCCTCCCCCTGAACAGCTGAAAACACGAGTCATGCCCGCTTATTGCATTCAAGCTCGTCTAGTACAGGCTCCCCAGTCATCTCATGGGCACTGTCCCTCCTTCCCCAGTTTCTTCCTCTCAGCAAGTGTCTGTTTCAAGCCAGGTTCTTCTTCTCTTAGACTTGAGCGTTCACAGTTTTCCTTCAAAGCTGAATCTCTGTGTATTTGGGAGACAGTTACCTTCCCTCGAGGTCATTTCTGCCACCCGCCCCCCACCCCACCCCAATTCCACCTTGCAAACTGCAGCACCCGCCTGCTTGTTCCCTGACAGATTTGCACCCAACCTGCTTGCTGTCTTCCAGATCATTTGCTTGGATATTAAACAAGATTGGGGCCTTCAGGTGGCCCGGGGGACCTCCCCTGAAATGCCTCCTCCTGCCCACACACTAGCCTCTGCCCTGGTCTTTGTTTATGGTTTGCAGACCTCCCTTTGGCCTTGTGACTATGTTTATACCAGAGCCAGCTGAACCCAATTTTGCTAAAGACACATTTCTTCAGCCTGCTTTGAAAATACTTCACCAACGGCCACTCATCTGGTGGTGTACGAGATGAGTGCCTCCGGCCAGCAGCCAAGACTTGTCCCAGTGGCCTCTCTGCTCCCACAGCCCTTTGGGCGCCGTCTCTTGGGGAATGTCCTGGGACTAAAGCCATGTGTGGCCAGACTCCTGTCTTCTCAGCGTTTGGAGCGTGGCCGGTTCAGCCCTCCCTTAGCACTGGGGAGAGGACAGCAGGCCACACAGCGGCCAAGTGTTTGGACACCAGAGGCCACACCGCCTGGGTTTGGATGCCAGCCCCATGGCTCACTCTTTTGTCTTAGTTTTCTAGGTGGGTTCTCCAAGGATGACGGAGATGGGCGTGGGGAACTTCAGCTCTGGGCTGAGGCACAGAGGTGAGCCCTCCATGCACAGCAGGCCCTGAGGATGAAAAGTCTTGGTTCCGTCCCCTTTACCACCCAGCTGCTCTGGTTGACTCCGTGCCTGCAGAAGGAAATGAATTTCCTAGGGAATTGCCACCTCAAGGCGTTTATTTATGTGCTGCATACTTTTCAAATATTTTCTTATTTTGCCTTTTGTCAGTAAATATTTTGCCAGTCTTTTCTTTCTAGTTCATATTTTTTCATGCTTACAAAGATGTTAAATTAGCATGCGTTTTTTAAGTAGCCATTAATTTCATATCATCCCTAATTTGTATACTTAATTTCCTCTCTCCACCCGCTCTGGATGTGTTTACAACTCCTACTCCCGTCACTCATTTGTGTTACACTCATCTTGTGCTACCCCTGCGTTCTCCCGCAGGCCTTATGCTGGGCAGCCCGTGCTGCGCTCCCTTCCGCCAACTTCACTTCCAGCCTGGTCTTGCCTCCCCTCCTGGGCCCTGAGAGCAGCGCTCTGTGAAGCCGAGGGTGGGGTGGCTCCTCCCTCCTCCCTGCACCGAACGGAAATACTATCTGCTCTGCTTTGTGTGATGGTGTCTCTCCTGTGTTCATCTCTGGGCTCTAAACTTGGGCCCCTCACAGGGTGAGTGCTCAGATGGTGTTTGAGGCAACGGTGGGGAATAAGCATGGATCAGAAAGTCTCAGCCGGCCACGAACAGGTATGAGACCTTGGACAAACCCCTCGTCCTACACTGGTCTGTGCTTTCTCCATCTGTAAAGTAGTGTGCTTTCCTGGTCTGAAATTTTGTAATTTTCTATTCCTTCAGCTCTGTGGGCATTTATTTGTCTTCCTCAAGGGACCTTTTTCTACTGTGTGATGTTGGGTTTTGGTTGCACTGTGGCAATTGGAATACTGGATGATACAGTTGTTGTTACCATCACCATCACCATCATCACCACCACTTCTATCATTACCATCTCTACCACTACCATCATCACCATCGTAATAACCACCATAACTATCACCATCACCACCAGCCCCTGAGTGTTTACCATAGGCCAAGCATGGTACTGGGTGTTTACAGCTACATCTAATTCTTACAATAGTCTTGTGGGTATGGGTATTTTTCTCCATTTTAGAGCTGAAACACCTGAGGCACACCGAAGTTTAGTTATTTGCTTTGAGTGCCACAGCTCGTAGTGGTAGATCTGGATTCACACCCAAGCCGGCACTCTGACTGCAGAACCACATGGCCGCTCTCCGTTTCACACAGGCTACCATCCTCTGCTTCCTGAGATCAGCACTTAGGGGCACAGGCATTGGGTTCCTGAGTTCCGAGAGTTGTGACTTGGGAAAGTCCTTAACTGCTCCGAGCCCTGGTTTCCTACACTGTGAAAGGGGGAGAACAAAACGCTCCCCATGGAGTTGACTGAGGATGAGAGACCTGATGTCCACTGCGCATCTAACCCTGTGCCTGGCATAGTATAAATGCTCAAATGTGGGCTTTACAATTATCACAATGAAATTATTCACCAGTCCATGTTTTCTGTGTTTACTGATGACCTTAGGTGTGTCGGACACTTTTAGGTGCTAGATGTCCAGAGCTGCTAAAGACCCTGACTCTGAGGAACCCAGCCCACTGGGGGAGACATGCTGTTAGCAAATACATCACAAGAGGGGCAGACTCCTAGAGGGTGTATGAAGCACCCACAGTAGAGGACCAGCTGTGCCTGGTGGCGGTGAGGGGAGGGGGTAGAGAAAATTCATGTCCTTAGAAGCTCAGTCCTTAAAAGAGAGAATTAGAACTAAGTGAATTAAATATATGACTCAAACAGATAGAAAAAGAATAAAAGGATGATAAACTGAAGGAAAGCAGAAAGAAGGCATTAATGAAGTTAATAGATAGTGAATATGAGTCACAGATAGAAAATGGGATTGATAGGTAAAAAGCTGGTTTTTGAAAAAGTAAATAGCTGAACCACTAGCTAGCAGAATCAAGGTTAAGAGGAAGAAGGCATGAAAAATACAAGAAATAAGAGAAATCTTACCGAAGAGAATCTTTGGAAATCTTACCAAGAGAAATTTACCAAAACTGACCAATTTGCATGGAAGATAGAAAATTTTTGAGCTACTCCCACACAAAGACGGTCTGGATGGTTCCATGGGGGAATTTAAACCATACCTTTAAAGAGCGGGTATTTCCAATGTTAATCAAACTGTACAACAGCAAATAAAAAGAAGAAAAACAAACACATAATTTTCTCAGAAAGAGAATAGCAATGTTTTTTAATCTAACAAAGATTTTACAAAAATAATGGCCCTGCTTGTGTTGATATCAGTTTCTCAAAAAGTCACCCTTCCTAACTGCCGTTAGGTGGCCCGTATTCCAAACAGCCACCCAAGGAGGGTCAGTACATGCAAAGGTGTGTTGGAAAACTCTAGAACAGCGCTCTCCACTATGGTATCTATGAGCCACCTGTGACTGTTTATGTAAAACCGAAGGTTTGATTGCTCAGTTGCACTAGCCACATTTCAAGTTCTCAGTAGCCACATATGACTCACAGTCAGCATTTTGGAGTCACCATTCCAGAAAGTTCTAATGGGCAGCACTGATCTAGAATACCAGGTGCTAGATTTTGAGAACTTCTGAATTACAAAGTCATGTTGTTCTCAGTACTCTGGATTCTGAGCTCCATTTGCTTCCTTTGATGTCAATAGAGCATCATCCACCTCTCCATCTGTGAGTCTGGCCTGAGCATCCATCCATCCACTTAGTCACTCAGTCATTCCACAGGTGATATTGACAAGTAGTGCTGCTTCAGTAAATATGAAGTCCTCAGCTCCAAGTTGGGTGCTGGACAAGTATACGCTATGCTTCCCTGCAGTAAGCATGTGGACTTGCATTTGGAACTTTCTCCCCTGATCTCTGGGACCCTGTTTTACTCTTTTAGTTTAGCTTTACTTGCATCATATCCACTCTATTCCATCAGTCCTCATTTCTCCACTGGTTCATGAGCTGACTCCTATGGAAGAGGTAGGGCTCCATGAAGTTGCCCCTTTTATGAGACTTTGTCCGACTATTCCAGCTTTCATGGTGATGCTTCTGGTGTAGAGATGCTTCTGCTTTGTGACATTCTTGTCTTCCTGGTTCCAGAACCCTTCATTCCAAGCACTCTGTGGGATATTCAGGATCATTAAGCCTGACTAGGCCCTGGCCTGTCTCTGACCTGTTGTTCTGATGTAGACTTTTCCTAGTATAGATCCCAGAAGATAGAGATAAAGGAAGGATTTGTGGGGGGAGTATCCAAGAGCTCTTAGCGGGTGCCCAGCAGGGGCAGTCAGTATGTCTTCATTTTGCTGTGGAGGCTGGTTTTCCATAGCTTTGGGGGTTTTTCTTTGTGTGTGTGTTCTTCCCAGAACACTAGGGCTTTTTAGGTAAACTGCTTCATCTGTCATGTCTCTGAGCCTGGAAAATTCTTACTTTTTATGATGATTCAACTCTTCTTATTTTTAAAGTTAGCCCTGCCAGGCAGAGGCTTGTGCCCACAGCTGTGGGGCCTTCTCAGCTGTGATACTGGGCCACATGGTGAAGGAATATTCATGTTGTCTCCTCTCCCTTCCTCTCCCCCTTGAGGGACAGGGATGTGAAATGCAAGCAGGAATCTGTTTCCTCTTTCATTTCTCTGCCTCATCCCCTCCTGGGGGCTCCCCGTCCCTCAGCGCCACAGGAAAGCCACAGGCCTGCTCTGCCAAGCCCCCCTCATCTTTCTGGGGTATCCCCCAAAGCCTCCCTCTGGGTTGCAGGCTGGAGTTACTGCCCCATCTCAACACAGACACAAACCATTGCCGTGATTGCCTCAAAGAGTCTTCTGTTTAGATAGCCCACTGGTGTCAGATAGATCATTCTCAAGTCTCCACAGAAACCTGAGCTCCGCTTGCCTCTGAGCTGCAGTTGGCTGGACTTCTATTGAGCTGCGTCCCTGCCTGTCTGCAATGGAAAAGGGAGGAACCATCTGCTCAGTCAGTCCTGGGGCTGTGCGGGGCTCCCCCTGCCCTGGAGGAGTGGGCGACAGCCAGTTCGACAGCTATGCTTCTGCATCGCAGGCTCCCACCTGGAGGTTAAGCCCTGTCCACCCTCATGTCATTCCAGGGCCTCCCTTAGGACTTTTTAAATAAGATGCACTCCTGCTTGGTAGAACCCAGAGACCCTGGTGAAAACCCGAGGCTTTGTTTTCTCTTGCTCAGCCTTCCCTTAGCCTTCATGGAAAGTAGGCAAAAACTGGCCTGGTTGAAATGGGCATCTGTTCCGATCTGGGGACAAGGGACCCCAGACAGTGCATCTCCCCATCCCAAACCTCAGTTTTTCCATCTGTAAAACATCAGTAATAATCATACCACCTCACAGCCTGGAGGAAAGAAAGAAACAATCATGTAAACACAGAGTTCCTACAGTCAACTGCATCCGTTCCTGCAACAATGATGATTGTCCCCAGTAGGCTAATGAGGGCTCTTGCTAGCTCACAGGGTTTTTATGAGGATAAAATGAAATGCAACAAGGAAGCATTTCTATATTCATTTCACAAATATTTATTGAGCACCAACTGCGTGCCAGGGCATTGGGATGAAGAGATGCCCAAAGATGTATGAAACCTGCAGATGTGAACAGGGTGTATTTTCAGATTTAGAGGGCCCTGTGGAGGGACAGTGCCATGCTGAAGAAGCTGGGTGTCCCTGACATTACAGAGGATGATGGAGGCCCAGGGAGCTGAAGGGGCTTCCTGGGGGCCATGTGAGCCCAGGGATGGGGAGTGGATCCAACCAGGCCCCTTCTCTAGCAGCTAGTGCTACTTAACCAGCACATTTTTATTTTGGATTCATCTGTACCACTATCCTGGGCACACCCATAGCTCTGGGGTGGTGATAGGGCCATGTCACAGGGCTGTGCCAGCCCTTTGGAGAAGGAAAGGAACCACTGCTCCCAACTGCCCCTCCATGCCCCAGGCAAGATGCTTGCTTGGACTTCTGAGCTCTGAGAATCTCAAATGCAAGCTGGTCCTTTTTTGGGAGAAAGGGGGGGAGATTTGTGGGCACGGATGGGCATGTTTGGGTACGCCGGGCACTCAGGCCTGTTATGGGGGAGCACCATGGTGGAGCACCTCTATCCCTCCCCGCTGTCCCCCGAGCCCCCCGGAGCCTCCTGGCCCATCTCTCCTTTGCCTTCCCTTGTGGGCCTCACGCATGCTGTCGGCGCTGGACAAGCAGCTGCTCGACTGGAATAAAGAGGATGTCTTCTCTGTTTTTCACCACATGGATGTTCTCTGAAAATGAACATTTCCTGCCTGTGTTCCAGATTTGTTTTGGCAAGTGGACCCCCATTCCAAGTAGAGAGAAAGTGAGAGAGCCTGTCTGGGCACTTGCTCCTATGAGTCCTCCATGCTTGGTCCTCTCTGACTCCCTCCCCCAGGCAGCAGGTTTTTAATAGAAAAGAGAAAAGGAATGATGTGGACTCTCCAGATTCTGTAACTTCTGAGCTACTAGGCTGCGGGAACACTCCTTTTCCTGTTTTGTCGTCATTCTTTGTTGTTCTCCATCACAAGGGTTGGCCTATGAGGGTCTCCCTGGTGGGAAGGCACTGCCCAGCATCCAGCTTCCATTTCTCAGCCCTGAGCAGGTTGCCTGCCGTGAAGTGAACCTTAGCTATGAGGACAGGGCCGCTGGGAGCACCAGCAGGCAGGAGGGAACCAAGGGATGCCCCTGCTCTTGGTGTACCTGCTCGAATAAGTCATCAGTTATCCCTCTTTAGAGAGCTTGCTCTTTGGGTGCTGGGAATTGAGGCCTTGGAGCAGAGACTAGAGGAGCTCAGTGTGCAGAGGGGACCACACTGGCAGTTGTTGGGACCTTGATGACAACATTTCACCTGTTTGTCTATCCTTGTGACTGAAAGGGGGAGACTGTGAAACACCAAATAGGTCCTCCATAAACACAGCTTTCTAGGGTTGGATCCCTCTGTTTCAGCTGCAAAGCAGTCTGTGGTTTGGACTCTCTCCTGCTACACACTCATGGCTCAGCAGTGGCGACAAGTGGGAATGTACATCCGGGGAGATGAGGAACCCCTGAGATCCAGACTACAGCCGTGACCTTCCTGGACCCTCTGTAAACCTCTTGAAGGTGATTTTCTTTAAATATGTCATTATGCACATCTGTAAATTGTATCCCACACATTTGGGATTTATCTAGATTGCAACATGATGGCTTTTGTGTGTAGTATACACTCATATGTGCCCACACACAGTTAGCTATATAGGAATAATCAAAGTGGAGGCTTCCATGGCCACAAAGTTCTCTCAAAGACAGTGCAATAAACTGGGTGACTGAGAAGGGAGGTGACTTTTCGCCAGACAGTGAACCAGAGGGAGTCTTGGCTGCAGCTGGGTGGGGGCATCCAGGCCAGTGTGGTGAGGATGTGGAGCAGCTGAGAACACACAGAAAGAGGACTCACGTCTCCATGGTGAGGCTAAGTTGGATAATGGGAAGTGGATTAGACAGCGTCTCCTGGGGAAAATTACGGCTTTCCCCCTTGCTTTCATGGAAGAGTTTGGAAGGGCAGGCAGGCATCAAGCCATTAAACACTCAGCTGGCTGGAAGGACACGCGAGCCGGGTTGAGGTTGAGGTGGGGGTGCTGGGAAGTGTGTGGAGTCTCAGGATGGCTCCCGGCCAACTCGGCGCACCCCCGGCTTGTGCTCCCTTGTGCTCCCCTCTTGCCAGGGTTCCAGCAGTGCAGATCTTGGCCTCTCGATCTGAAACCAAACACGCCCCCTCCTCCGTTCCATTGGACGCGCTCCTTTGCAGGGAGGGGAGCGAGATGAGGGCCGGGGACCCCCCGGATGTGGCTTTCTGGTGCTGAATTCTAATACCCTTTGCCCACATGAATGCTCGCAGTAGGAGAACTGGGAGCCTGCGCTTGCACCTCAGTGGAATTCTCTCTTTCTTTTTTAAAAATAAGAAATATCAAAGATGATTTCAGCAATGGAGATGAAAAGGCAGAGCAGCTCTCGTCTGCTCCCTCCCTGCGTTCCCGCTACCCCCCCCCCCACCATTCGTTACTGTTTTTCTAGAACAAGAAGGAAAGAGTTTTATTTGTAGAAGACTTTTTTTTGCCCTTAATGATGTGGTGGGTGGCAGTGGTAGCATGTTTTTATTTTATGTTATTTTTTATCCCTTGCGGCTTTGGGGGAGGGTGGCAATGTTTGAGTTTGGGGTGCGGTGTGTGGGGGACGGTGTTCTCTTGGAGAGGAGCAGTGTGAGCAGATGTTACACCCCCGTGTCTAGAAGGTGGGGGGACTTGGAGGACGGCGCTGCTCGTGGGTGGGGAAGGACCCGAGTTATGTAAGAGCACCGAGGGGGTGGCTTGGGGACGCCAACAGAGGCAGGCGGACACCCTTCCCCGGGCCATCAAGGAAGCGCCCGTGTGCCGTCTGCTGGGGGCCTGGTGGCTGCGCTGTGGCAGGTGCGGCGCCTGTGGGTGGTTCTCAGGGTTTCAGGGCGGCGGGCAGGGGAGGCCTGGAGGGTGGAGGAACTCCAGTGGGAGGAGCACACTCCCTGAAGCTTGGAGAGGACCCGTGCCCTCTCTGCTTTTGCCCTCCCCTCTCTGCTCTTCATTCCTTTCTCCACACCAGCTCCCCAGCCATGGAGGAGGGACCTCCTCCGTTCCTGCATTTCCTCGAGGCCTCCTGACCCCAACACTAGTCACCACCATGTGACCACAGAGCAGCACATGCCCTGAGCCTTATAGCATCCCAGGGGCTGACGCTGATGCGCTCTCCTCGTACAGGTAGGGCCCCACCTGGCCCACACGGAGAGACAAAGACCTGAGCAGGTGTTGCTGAAATGGTGAGCAGCTGGGGTTGGGTCCAGGCACCAGTGCCAGCCAGCTACCAACTAACTCAGCTTCCTCAAACCCGCTTGTGGGGCTTCTGTGTGGACGACAGCCAGGCCCCTGTTGACCCCAATCTTCGCAGGCGTGGAAGGAGCCGAGGGTGGGGGTCAGGGTGGGTGTTCGAGTCCCTCTGTCCCACGGTGTCTTCAGCAAGCTTCTTGGTGCTCCCCCCCGTCCGTGCCCCCGTCTGTGGACACTGATTGTGTCTTTGCTGGTCATCCACTCACTCTGCATTTTCACTGGGTGGGAGCCAGGAATCACTCTAGGCCGTGGAACTCCAGCTCCATCTGCACTAACGAGCTGATGGGTTTGGCACCTAAGACCACGAGGCTGAGTCCAGCTTGGCATGCTTAATCTTCACAGCTCGTCTCATTTTCCTTCGTTGGTATTTATCTTCGTTCATTGGTATTTATCTGTCTGCTTGCTTATTTCTTCCCCTTGAAGGCCTTGGGAAAGAAGGGAACACGTCGAAGCAGGAGGGTCTTGGTATTGCCCCATGTTGAGCAGCCGGCCGGGAGTGAGAAGTAGGGGTATCAGGTGCCTGTTTGGTTCTAAGTGGATTCTTGTCAAGGGGGGAGATTCTGCCCTCAGAGGCTGATAAACATCGACGTTGCAGCTCCCTGACGCCTGTTGACTCTCTGTGATTCTGCGGCAGCCCCGTCTCAGCTTCTGCTGTTCGTGGGATGTCACAGCGATGACAGTACTTGCCTCTCAGAGCTACCCAGAGGATGTGGCCATATGTCACCTGCAGAGTCCTTTGTTCCTGACACAGAAGATACTCGAGGATCGTGGCAGTGGCGATTCTTCGTTATGGTCTCAGGGCGATTTTGGCAAAATCACTGAAGGTGGAGGTTGTAAACATGCCTTTCTGAGCACTGGCTGTATTTCCCTGGATCGGTCGGCAGCCGCCTGCACCTGCCTGGTTGTCTTTTAGGCTTGGGGCTGCTTGTAAGTGAGATGGTGATGTGAAGAAGTTCTGTGCCGCCCTCGCCCGAGAGGGAGGCCGCCAGCGGGTGGCCTGTCCAGGTAGAGATGAGCTGTGGACATAAAATGCAGGCAGGATTTCAAAATGCAGCACTCTGAGAAAGCATGTGAACCATCGCATGTGTAATTTCTTACATGGAATGCATATTGACATGATAATACTTTGAATATATTGGATTACATGAAATACATTCTTGAAATTAACTTCACCATTTTTGGGGAAATTTTAATGTGGCTGCTAGAACATGTAATGATCCATGTGCTTGGCATGATATTTCTGTGGGGCAGACTGATGGAAGACCCCCTCCCACACGGATGAGCTGGGATCCCTCCCTGGTCTCTCGGAGTCTTGATATCCTTACCTGTGAAGAGGGAGATTCCCCCGGAAGGTGCCCCGGGACCGAGATTCCAGGAGTTGATGACCTTTTCTTCACCCTTGACAGCACCAGGGAGCCTCTCAGCGAGGCTGCAAAGGGCGCCTCTGGAAGTCAGCAGTGCTGCCTTTGAGAGAGCTCCCAGAGCTGTCTCACTCCAAGTTTGTCCCAGCTACACACCACTGGGGTTTTCGGGGGACACCCTCCAGCTTTGTAAATATGCATTAAAAGAGTAAAAATAAATGCCTTATTTTGTCAACCTTCACAACAACTATGAGACGCGCTTACGCAACGCCTCTCACACCGAGGTTCCAGAGCATCACACGGTAAACAATACACTGGGAAAAAAAGAAAGAAACCACACGCTTAGAGAGTTCAAAGGCAGCAGAGAACTTGTTTTCATTTCTGGAAAAAAGAAATGCTAACGTGAAGGCCAGGCAACCGGTGCCCGGGGACCATGGAAGAGAACCTGTGGGCATGGAGGTGCCCCGAAGCTGGGGCCACAGGAGCGTCAGGTAACCCTGACATGGACGCAAAAGAACCAAGAGGAACTTCTGGAAAAAAGGGAAGAAGGTTAGTGATGAGGACCAGAAGGGCTAGGACAGCCTGGAGTTTTACTGCAGAAGCTAGCTGAGTGAGGTCATCTCTGTAAACGGGCGTGGACTCTGAAGAACTGACCCCTGGGCCTGGGGCACTGGAGGTGGATGTTCTGATCGGTGTGCAGAACACGGGAGAATCCGTGTTCCCTCTGCCCATCCTGGCCTTTGTTGCCCAGGCTTCCAGGAATAGAGATGCTGCCCAGAGGGCCACACAGACCTGGCGCCTCGGGCGTGGGGCACACAGCACAGGAGGCACGTCGGATGTCCCTCTTATTTTTATTTTCCATTTTTGACATTGTCCTTCAGTTCCTCCTCCACGCTCCCCGTTAAGCTGTTAAATCACTCCATTTATTTAGTGCGAGTGTTTCTGAGAGCTCATTTTTATCTTGGTGAAAACCAGGCTTGCTCATGGGCACATAATGAAATTGCATAAATATACCCTTAGCTTGGAATCTAATTTATTTTTCCTGTTCATTATGGGGTAGAAGGCCATTATGAAATGTATAACTTTTTTTTTCCAGTGCTGGAATTGAAAGGCTGGGGCTTGGGCTCTTTTTATTCTGATGATTTTGTCCTGATTCAATTTAAAGCTGGTTAGAGCTCAAATACTGGAGCGTAATTGACAAAGATCAGTGTGGGTTGTAATGCTAATGTCGCGTCTGCGGCTTCCGCAACTCGACGCGATGGACAGTGGGTTAAGCAGCGATTCCAGCAGGGGATTCCTGGGCCTGCAGAGCTGTCTGGGCCTCAAGGAGAGGGCTGAGGACTTTCCTGTGGCCAGCAGTCACATTCTCTGCTTTGGGTGAGGGTGGGCGAGTGGCATACCCTGGAGTAGGCAGGTTGAGGACACTCCTGACCTGAAGCCCAGAAAGCCTTAGAAATCCTTTCAAGAACATCTGCCCAACCTCTGCTTGTACAGGTGAGGAGTTTGAGCAGCCTATAACCTGGTCAAGGTCATCCTGGCTCCAGCCTCCCCATCCTCAGTCCTGGGTCTCCTCACCATGACAGCAAGTGAATAACATGAAATGAGATACAAACATAACCTTTGGAAGCAATGATTTCGGCCACTCTGTATGAAGTTCATGTGTTGTGTGTTCAGTGCTGAGAGAGATGGGAACAGAAGGCGCACCTGGCAGCTTGAGCAGGTTCCGACGCCCACCATGGCTAAGAATTTGTCAAAGGCATGACCTGGCCAAGCAATGGGCAGGAAGCTGGGGCACCATCCTTTTTCCAGGGCGCGCCTGATCCTCTGTTAACTGGTCTCCCCCAGTTTGCTGACCGTTTTCCGTGTGCCCTGCCCTGCTGAGCTTGGGCACGGAATGGGAAAGGCCCAGACGCTGCTCTAGGAGCTTTGATGTGACATCCTGACTCTCAAATAGGAATTGTGCAGAACATCAGTGTGTGCCAGTCAGAGAATGTTCTTTTGGAGGGTGATGAGTGATGATCAAAACATGTGAGTGTGTGTGCGTATGTGCGTGTGCGTGCTTGTGATCACTGGGAGGGAAAAAAAAACATCGTCATGGCTGTGACAGGTTTTCAGGGGGAGCTAGAAGAAAAGAATTAAATTAGAGTTGCAGAGATCTTTTGTTTCCCTCCCCCCTGTAACTAGAGTAGCCAGATAAAACCCAGGATGCCCAGTTAAATTTGAATTTCAGATGAACAACAAAGAATTTTTTGGTATAAGTAAGTGCCAAATATTGCATGGGACATACCTATATTTTTTTAAATGTTGTTTATCTGAAATTCACAAATGTATCCAAGGATCCTGTGTTTTTTTGTTTGCTAAATCTGGCAACCCCACCTGTAACAGCAGAGGAAGTAAAAAAAAAAAAAGCTTCATTTTGAAATAATTTCCTTAGTCACTTAAAAAATGCAGTCGCATGAGTTATAAAGTCATTATTTATTTATTGTATTAGGTCTTCTAAGACAGAAGTGTCTAAAGTGAAGCGATTAATCTTGCTTGCTGCCCCCCAAATCCAGCTGTCTGGGGTGACTTCTGACCTCTGCTACTAGCTGGAAGTGTTCCCTCCCAAAATAACCACTTTGCTCATGCTGACCAACCCATGTGCATATATGCACATATGTCATTTTCATGTGCTGTGTATTTTCCTGGCACTTTCTGCTTTTTTGAAGAAAATCCCAGAAGGAGAATTATTGGGTCCAGGGGCATGTATATCTTAAGTTTTAATAACTACAGTTGGATTGCTTTACAAATTTGAAAGTATTTTCAGAATTCACCATACCACGTGAGGATTCTTTATCCTATACCCATACTAGTATCAGTTATTATTATTTCTTAAAATATTTGCCAGTCTAAGGGTACAAAATAGCATTTAAACTTACATTTCCTCAACTCTAGGAAAGTTGATTATATTTTTTCTGTTTATTATTTATTTGCATTTGACTTCTGTGAACTATCTGCCCATGTGCTTTATCTATGTGTCCATGGAGAATTTTCTTTTTTATTTGTTCTGGGGTACTCTTTACATATGGGCCACTCTCAGACTTTGACTATAATATGCTGTCTTGGAGTTGCTTCTGGACCAGCCGTGTTAAGCCATCACCTGATCTCAGAGCCTTAGACCTGAGCTTCTCACGGCAGTGGCCTTCTGGGTCTAATGGCAATTGTAGACTTCCAACCCCATCTGGGTGCCTAAGGTCTGCTGACTTGTTTGTCTGAAATTCCTGGGTTTAAAGGAACCATGTGTGGCTTGAGAGCCTCTGTTAGTGCTTCACTGCCCTGGTGCTGCCCCCCAAAACAGTGGGCAGCCCTGGATAGCTTTCAAAACCCTACCTCCCTTTATTATCCTGCTTTCTCTGCACACACAGAAAGGTCTGCCCCAGAGGAGGGAACTGGGCCTTGGGAGGAGGCAGCACTGAGGGTGTCCTGCTCTGACCGTGGAAATCTCCCCAAGAGCCACGTTTACCGTGTAACTCCGCAGCGAGCTGTCTCAGGGCTGCAGGGTGGAAGCAGGAGAGACGAGAAGTCTCCAGGTCCCCCAGTTCACTTCAGCCATTAACTCATTCATTCATTCAACAAGACTTTGTCAAGCTCCAGGCGCATACACAGACCCTACCCTGCGATCAGGGAGCTATCAGTTTCTGGGAGAGAAGTCTTTATACGATGGCACAGATTTTGCTGACAGACTGGCTGGGACCAGCTCTTCTTCCATCTGTCTCCCACAGCGGGGGGATTTATGTTTGCAGGATAGGTGAATCACAGGCCCAGAGCCCGACCTAGGGCGAGGGGCTGTCGGATGCCCACCCCACCTTCTCAGCCAGAGTCTCGAGTTCCTGCACCTTCCCTCTCTAGCACCCCCAGCTTCATGTCTGCGGCACCCTGTTTGTGTTTGGGGGGGGCATCTCCCAGGACATTTGTTGCCGGTTCTGTATCTTGCTTTAGGAAAAGATGGTGGCCAGTGGGGCTCGCTTAGCTGGGGTGTGAAGGTGGGGGGGGCACACACATGACAGGTGGGCCCTTGAAGCCACCAGGAGCCTTGGAGAGGCAGGGTGGGTGGGGGTGGGCCTGCTGCCATGCTCTAATTATTCAAAGGTCTGTCATGTGGAGGAGGAAGTAGGTTTGTCCCTTTGTGTTCAAAGGCAGAAAAAGGATGTGTGGGTGCAAGCTCTAGAGAGACAGAGTTTGGTTCTGAGAGATGTGAACATCAGCAGGACTCAGGAGGCTGTCAGGACTCCACCCTGGGGCACTGAGCAGAGGCTGGCTGGCATGCAGTTGATGGAGGTGGGGAGACAGGCCTGGCACTGTGTGCCCACCCACCTTTGACCTTCCAGGAGAGACCTATGCTGTGTTATTTTGTGCCCCCATATGTCTAAGTCCTAACTCCGGGGACCTGTGAATGAGATCTTATTTGGGAATAGGGTCTTTGCAGCTTTAATCAAGCTAAGGTGAGGTCATACTGGGGTAGGGTGGGCGCTAAATCCAGGGGCTGGTGTCCTTATAGGAAGAGAAGAGGACGTACAGCGCAGACGGTCATGTAAGGGCAGAGGCAGGGATTGAAGTGATGCGATGCAAGCCTTTCCAGAGTGCACAGCGTTGCCGACACCTTAGTTTCAGGCTTTTGGCCTCCAGGGCTGTTCAAGAATAAAACTGTGTTGTTTTAAGCTGCTCAGTTTGTAGTAGTTTGTTACGGTAGCCCCTGGAGACAAATACACCAGCCAAGCAGGTCAGTGTCCAACCTTCTGTGTTGCATAGAAGATGGAGGAGGTAAGAGGGGACTCTATTCAAAGTGGTGGGCTGGGTGTGGCCTGAGGAGCCCATGGGCTGGCTCCTCTCAGAGCCTTTGGCGCCTTATTCAGTGGAAAGAAGCCAGTGGCCGGCAGCCCGAGAGTCAGGGGAAACCTGGCTTGTCCACCTGTCCATCGGCATGATGGAGCACCTTTGACAGAACTCATGTGGCTGCAAGGACGTGTTTACTGAGCTACACTTAAGCAGGCCCCATGGCTGGCAGACTTACAGGGTGTGATGGTACGTTTTGCTTGAGGGCACACGTGTTTTACAGGTATTGCCAGGACTATGTGGCCCAAAACAAAGGTGTTAGTTGGGTGATGATTAGTATAATGGGGGTTCTGGAGCCTAACTGTTGGGTCAAGGGGATGGCACTTTTTCATCCCCACTCCTCTGTGAAGTCACTTAATTCTAGCTGTGAATGGAAAAGAGAAGGGCAAGGAGAGAGGGTGTCTGGGTGTGTAAGAAGTTTTGGAGGGAGGCACTGTGCAGACAGACCTGCGGCAGCTACTGTTCACGGGCAGAGGGGGCTGGGGCCTTTGAGTGGCCTGCAGAGGGGAGACCAGCCCGTTTCCCCAGAGGCTGGCTTCTGATTGAGGGCTCGTCTGCTCCTAAAAGAAGAGGGGACCCTCCCACTGCCTGGCGGACCCACTAACAGTGTGGACTCTTCCAGCCCTGCTCATCCAGTGGCCCCACAAATGTGGACCCCACAGTCCTCCTTGGGCCCCAGCACATGTGTTAGCATGGTCGTCCTCACCCAGGCGGCTTTGTCTTTGGGAGTGGGCTGTCCTGTCTTGCTCTATGCCCCCCAGCATGTGGCCTGGCCAGGCCCTGTGGGCATGCAGCTGGCCTGTGAGCCCAGGCACCTCAGAGGGGCAGCGGGGCCACTTCCTACCCTCCAGATCGCCTGCAGAGCTGAATGTTGGGGTGAGTGTCTGGGTGGTGAGGGAGAGGCTGAAGGTCTAGTGAGAGTGAACGCAGCATCTCATGGTGACGTCTCAGAGGGCAGGCAGGGAAGAGCCTTGCTGGGGAGATGGCCCCGCAGGCCGATGGCTCCCAGGGGCGTCCAGGCCCTCTCGCTTCTTACTGACCTGGGCTTGGTGCAGGGAGAGGGAGGCCACCCTGACCTCAAGACTGAGCACTCGGTCCACAGGAGGCCCTGTGCCCTTAGCAGCGACTGGTTCTGGCTGATGAGACTAGGGGAGTATCTTCCAGCATGGAGAGTCAGCTTCTGTGAACGGTTCTTGGCTTCTAAGAGGGGCCTCGGGATGTTGCTACGGATCTACTGCAGCCATCCTGCTCCCAGCCTGATGGGAGGTACAGGACCTGTGTCCTGGTGACAGAGAGAGGTGCTGGATCACCTACCCCTGCACCAGCCCCAACCTGGACTTCCTGTCCAGGAAGTGGATCCCAGGGTGTGGGATCACTCTAGGCACCAGGAGGCCTACACGTGGGACCCAGAATCTGTGTCTCCCGGGGCCGCCAGCACCCCAAGTCGCTGGGCCTTGTTCTCCCTGGGCTCAGCCTCTGGGGCTCTATTAAAGTGGCTCCCACCTGGGCAGAGGTCCTCCATCTTTATTTCATCCGTGGTAGGTTGGAGCTTCCCTAAAGTGCACAGGAAAGATAAGCAATAAACCAGAAGCCACAGTTGCTCAGCGTCCATGATGCTTTGCAAGCATGGATCTGTGCTCCCAAGGACACTGCTGTTGGGTCGCAGCGGCTCTGAGGCTGGCACAGCTTACCGCCAGTCACCCTTGGTTCTGCCCCAGGCCGATCTCCTCCTTGGGTTTTCAACCAAGCTGCGGGGACCAGTGGTAGGAAGAGCTGCTGGCGGATCCTGAGGCCAGACCTGGGTGGGGAGGGGGCGGGATTCCCAGCGCCTCCAGCTCCCCGGCTCCTCCTGCTCTGGTGAGGGTCTGAGTCTGTGTGGAGCGGCTCTCAAGGCTCCAACCCCTGGTTCCCAAAGGGGAACCCCGTGTGTTTGGCCCCAGGATTCCTTCTGACCCTGGGGAAGCCCCCTTTGCTCTTCTTGGAGTTGGCCTCAGCTCTGACCCCTATAAGCTCCCTCGTGTTCTCCATTCATTTACCCTTCCTCTGTGGGGCTCCCGGTGAGACCACTGTGGGAGAGACCCCAGGGGCTCTGCCTGTGCCTCGTCCAAGAGGATCTCTGGGGAGCCATCCCCAGGCTCTTTGCACCTCATCTATTGTCACTGTGAAACAGCAGACCCCAGCCCAAGCGCCCATGTCCCACTTGAGGAGCATGCCTCCTTCCTGGCAGAGCAGCTGCGAGTCCTGTGAGTCCTCCTTGGGCTCAGGAGGGACTCAGGTTCCTCACTCCTCCCACGTCCACATGCGGCCCCTCTGGGTCTCTTCTTGGGGAACGGCCTGACAAAGTCCAGATGACTGCAATCCTACTGTCCCCAAACTACTCTAGACATCTTACTTGAGGTCTTAGTCTGCTTCTGCAGCCATGACAGAATAGCGCAAACAGGGTGGCTTAAGCAGCAGGAGTTTAATTCTCACAGTTCCAGAGGCTTGAAGTCTGAGATCAAGGTGTGGTGTGGTCAGGTTCCAGTGAGGGCCCTCTTCTGGCTTGCAGACTGCTGCTTTCTTGATGACATCACATGGTGGGGAGGGGGCTCTGGTGTCTCTTCCTATTAGGGTACTAATCCCATCACAAGGGCCCAATCCTCAGGCTTCATCTAACCCTGATCACCTTACACCTCCAAATACTGTTCCATTGAGGGTGAGGGCTTCAGCGGGCTTCTCCAGTGGCTCAGTGGTAAAGAATCCTCCTGCGATGCAGGAGGCTCAGGAGCCGCAGGAGACACAGGTTCAACCTCCCTGAGTCGTGAAGATCTCCTGGAGGAGGGCACGGCATCCCACTCCAGTATTCTTGCTTGGAGAACCCCATGGACAGATGAGTCTGGAGGGCTAGAGTCCATAGCATCACAAAGAGCTGGACGTGACTGAAGCGACTTAGCACGCATGCACGAGGGCTTCAACATATGAATTTTGAGGGGACGCAAGCATTCAGTCCAGGACACCTGCAGTGAGAGGAAGTCAAGTCAGTCCTTCAGAACGATGATATTATTTATATCTAAAGACACCACTAGCCAAGGGGAGCCTCCTGCCCCTTGAGCGCAGATCAAGTGTAGAAACATTCACAGTATTAGTTATAAAGGTCAGTAGTAAAACCTTTTCACTGTTGCTCAGAATTGACTACCTTTCATACATGTACATCCCCACCCCAATATCATTTATCCATCAACAAATTCTCAGATATCCACTGTTGCCTTTATACACACACACACACAGACCTACACACACAACTCTGGACACAACCCCTTATTGTTTTAAATTACTCTATTCTTTTGCTTCTCAGAACTATAGAGATCATGCCTAAGTAACCTGCAAGATCTTTGGATGTGCAGATCTGGCTGTTTTCCTCACTGATCCATTTCAGTAAGAGAAGGTCTCAGAGAAGGGGGCTCTCTTTTGAGGGTCATGTCTTTAAATCAAGTTTGTTTTTTTTTTAAATATTGTAGAATTTGGATTACAGAGGAAAAAACTTTAAAAAATAATATTTTTCTGTAATCATAGAGCTGATTTGTTGACAAAGGGCATTTTCCTGTTTAATGCTTAATTGTAGTGTTCTGTATTATAAAATTTTCCTTTCCTGTCTTCAGCCATCCTTTTAGTATTCTTCGGCTAATTCAGTCATTAAAAAATGATGTTGTGGAAAAATACTTAGTGATTTAGTATGAGACATAGTTAAGTGAAAAAAAAGTTATAAAATGGAATGTACAGTATGATCCCACTTAGTACCAAAAATATATATTCTATGCATAGGAAAGTCTGGGAGGGTATTATGCTCAAAATGTTAACAGGAGTTATTTCGGGGTAGTGGGATTGTGGGTTATTTTAAATTTTCTTCTTTTTGCATAAGTGTAGTTTCTAAATTTTCTGCAGTGAATATGTATTCCTTTTATAATAAGGACAAGATCACAGATCATGCCAAAGGCTGTTCAGATTCTCTGACCACAAGAGGCCCAGGTTGCTCCTCCTGTGCTGGACAGCTCCCATGTTCAGCCAGGGGTTGCTCACCAAAAATTTCCCTCCCATACTCCTGGGACTCTGGGCTGGGCAAAGCTGATGCTGGTTTTCCCTAGTACTGAAGTGACTTGGCGACCCCTCCCTGACAGGTGGGTTTATCACCACCCTCCTTGATGGGCCTCTAGTCCTTTACTGTACCCACGTCAGCCAATGGTTGTGCTGGTGGCGTGACTGGCTAAGTCCAGGGGCGTGGCTGGGGCATGGCCTCAGGAGGATTTCTGAAGCCTGGACAGTCCCCCCCACCTCCCATCCCCAGTGCTGGAGGAGGGCTTGGCTCCCAGCCCTGGCCGCAGCTAGGAAAGATGGACAGATCAGCCTGTCCCATCCCCAGAGTGGTCCTACGAGAAAAGCAAAGGACAGAGCCTCCGTGGTAGAGAAGGTCAAACCCCAGCTCCCCCACCAACTAGCTCTTCATCGACTCTCTGAGCCTCAGCTTCCTTAACCTACAAAATGAGGGTGATGCTGTGAAAATGAGATGAAATACGAGGTTCAAGGACCTCGGGTGGGGCTCGAAACAGGGCAGGTACTGAGCATATATGCCTCCTCTTTCTCCCCTTAAGGAAGGCATAGTCCATTTGGGGACACTCCTACCCTGGTATAAATCAGTGAAGTCCACTGGGGAAGCTTCTACATGTCAGTGGACATTCAGCTCCAGATTGATGAGGGCTCTTTCAACAGGAGTCATTCATTCTTTAACACACATGCATGTATGCACATATGTTTTTAACAGTCGCCTGACAAAAGAGAGTCACGGAGCAGCGACTGGTCCCTGTGGCCTTGCCTGTGTCCTGGGAGTCTAGTGTGCAGGTGATTCAACAGTAGCCACCCCTGGACAGGGCAGCAACCAAGCTCTCCAGCATCATTGAGACAGAGGCCCAGGCTCCCTACTCTGAAGGCGTGGGCCTCCCTCACTGGCCAGGTCATCTTCCTCTCCTCTGACCTCCTAAATATCATCCACTGCCCAGTCCACTGGCCTTGGACCTTGGATCTGTCCACTTGTCTCCATTTCCTCGGGTACCAGCAACCATTGTCGGCTTCCATGGCTGCAGCCTTGACGCTTCTGTCCTGCAGTGAGAGGCACCCTCTTCCACTGCAGGTCTGCTCATGCTGACCCCTCCCTCACCTATCTGTGCTGCCCAAGGGCCCTGAACGGTCCAGCCTGGCTTTGCTGCAGGCCACCCCACCCTGCCTTTAGGGCCAGCACATGGGGGACATTACAACAGGGAATCTGGGCCTACCTCTCCCCCTCCTTCCCCAACTCCTGTGCAGTTCTCTCACAGATCTATCATGCAGAGGACCACTTTGGGATGTCCTGGAGAAACAGGTGAGAGGTGTTATGGTGGTTCTGGTGAGACCTCCCTAAAAGAAATTGGATAAGGGCTAAAGAAACACCGAGGAGGGCACTGGGCCATCTGCTCTGCTTCCTGGAAACCTGAGCCCTGACACAGCAAAATCTGGCCATGAGTATTCAGATCACATGAAGCCCCTCTCTGGCCGCAGCCCCCTCTTGAATTGGTGTTTGCTCAAGCCCATCGCTGGTGAGCGTGTTTGTGTGCGTGGAGGAAGCTGGTCAGGTGAGCAGCTGGTCAGGAGGGAAGTGTTTCAGAGATGGAGGTGAATCACTGCGAACATGATTGGATTTACAAAAATTGGTTTGACACAAATTTTCAGGAATCCATCTGGGCTCCATGAGAGGTAGAGCTGTTCCCTTTTCTAGATTCCCAGGAAGCTTATGTTCTGGGGAAACTGGGTGTATTTGCTGCCAAAAGAGGTTTTATTTTTAGCCAAATGTGAGAAAGGGAACGGGGGCCCAGCGGTGGGGGCCGGGGTGCCGTGAGTGGAGCCCTGCTGGTGGGAATAGTGGCGGAGAGGGCAGCCCTAGAGGTGGGGACTGGGCCCTGGCCTCAGAGGGTCTGCCGCCTTTTTCCTTCAGGGGAGGACGGTTCCCTTCTGCAAGCGTTTCTGTGGGCTGGGATGCGATGGTGCGGCCACTCTCCTCCCCCCCACTAGTGTGCTAAGATGAATACCAAACGCTACCAGCCATCACGCGTTCTAAATTTACAGGGTGCTTGTCCTTCACTGGTCGCTTAAAAGTGAAGCTGCCTTAGATGACGAGGATGCTAAAGCTGGAGCAGCGTGGCAGCTGCCAGCTTCGTGGGCCCCACCTGCTGGCCTGTGCCGCCCTCCCCCGAGCCCTGCGGCCTCCTCACCCAACCTGGGCCTCCGGGGTGGGGCAGCGGTCAGAGGCCACAGGGAAGGGTGGGCTTGCAGCCGGAGCCCCCATTCCCTGAATGCAGGCACAGTCTGTGTGGGGACTGAGACGTAGGATCTGGGCACTTGGCAACGACACTGATGTTTCTCTGGGCTGCATCTCCCAGCCGGGAGCCTGCTGTTCTATTTTCCTCACCACCAGAACCGGCCAAGTCCTCGGCCTGGTGGAGCCCTGCAGGGGCGACACCCCAGGAGAGCTTGAGGGGGCACAGACTGGCACCAGAATGCCATCCCCTACATCCACCACCAAATCCCAAGTTGCTTAGATTCCACTGCTGAGAAAAGACCCTCTTAAGATGCATGTGGCCTTGGAGGAGCCGTCCCCCCGACCCCTGAACTCCCAGAGGCCCATCATCTGTGCACCCTCAGCACTCTCCTCACGCCTTATGGTTCTGTAACGAGGACCCGTAGGAGCTTTATCAGGGTTCCCCCAGCCCTGCTGTGTACACCCCGAGGGCTAGGACAGAGTCTCATTGTCTCTGAACCCCCAGGGCTGAGACAGGCTAGTGTCCAAGGGTGGAGTGAGTAAAGGAACTGGGGAGAGCCCACCACCCACCCTGGTTTCTCCTGGTCTGGCTGGTGGGGCTGGCTTGCCTCTTATTGTTGAATTTCGTGGGTGGATTTCACCACAGCCTCAAAATAAAATACTGTCAACTGAGCTCCAGGTGAGCAATCGCTGGGCATGGGCTGAGGCATGAAGATGGAGATGGCATGGTGCTGGCCCATGTGCATCTCATACACTCAAGGGGGACTGGACACATGCACCGTGCTGGGTGGATGAATGCTGGCGGGTGTTTATTCACAGAGCGCTGAGAGTGATGAGAGAGGGTGAGGAACGGCATTTTGAGTAAGTCACCCCCCCCAAACCATCCCAAAGTCTCATCACAACTCTCCATGGCAGGAAGGGCTGCTGGCCTCCTAGGAGTGCATGACCAGAGGGAGGAGGGCCAGAGGCCTGAGGCGTCTGGACCCTTGCAGACGATGGGTGGAGTGCAGGGAGCGGGGATGGTGGAGAATGTGTGGGCAAGAGAATGATCTGGGATTCAGAGAATGGATCTCGGCAGGCTCAGTGGATGGGGCTATCCAACTCTAGTGCCAAGAAAGCCCTTCAAGCAGGGCCTCCTGGCTGGGTGTGGACCATCATCACCCTTTTGAACCTGCTGGACCATCAATTGTAGATGAAAGTTTTTCCCTAGGCTTGATGTTTGTCTTAAAGATATTCTGTCCCCATGGGTTTTTGTCTTTACTCTGGAATTCTCTTAGTTTGGGCTTCCTGTCCTGAATCACATCAGAAATGCTTATTAACAACTTTCCGGCATGTTCCCTTCTCTGAAAACACAGCTTTACATCCAGGGACCAGTGCAGGGTCCTCACCCTAGCTTGGCCTCTCCAGAGTTCATGGAGCTTGCACTCACTTTGCCAGAACTGAGGTTTTTTTTCCCCCAAGGTGGGTAAAAGGGAAACACTGTGAGCATATCCTCCTCTCCATGGGGGCTGTACTCCTTGTCTTTGCATCCCTTAAAAATCCTCCCATCCAGGCTTTGCGTAAGTTCAAACCAGCTCCTGTAGAGTTGAAATGTTCTGGGGAAGGGCTCTGTAAACTAGCTCTGTCAATGGTCAGGTAGTTAGTATTTTAGGGCCAGGAGGTCTCTGTCACAACAACTTAACTTGGCCATCAGTGTGAAAGCCACCTTAGGTAATATGTAAATGAATGAATGTGGCTATGTTCCCATAGCTTTGTTTACAAAACAGGTGGAAAGCTGTGTTTGTCCCCTGGCCTTGGTTTGCTGACCTGTTGTAGAGTGTCCAGGGACTCCTGGAAGCCTTCGGGTCCGTCTATTTCCTTTTGGGGGACAAAAGGCTCTTCTTTCTTTTCTCCCTCATGCCTCCATGCTCAATGTGAGCTTCCTTGACTGGTAACACTGCTATCGTTCCCCAGCATCACCTCCCATGACATGTGTGTAAGCCTAGCCCATTGTCTCCTTTGGAAGGTCCCTCTTCTTGCACAGACTTGGGTCTGCTACCTGGGTTTGCGGCCCAGCTACTTCCCCATGACCCCCTCCCCACTTTCACAGGCACTCCCCTCTGCACTTCAGAACTGGCCAGCTCCTGGACTGGGCACCTTTTTGGTGGCCAGCTGCCCCAACCAGTCTGTAGCTCCCTCCCTTCTTTGTCTGAATTCCTCTAGACACTCCTGGTCCCCAGTTGCCTCTCTCCTGGGAGACATAGAGCTGGTTCTTTGGGCATTTGAAAAATGCAGGTTCTAAATGACGACTTGTTTCCCTGAATGCCTCTCTTCACCCCTTACTGGAAGTCTAGACTTTGCTTCCTGACTTTAAGGTCTCAAATTCACCTGTAAGCCAGGTGATTTATGTGGGGTGGGGCATAAGCCTTTGTTGGGCTTTGTAGCATCTTGTCAAACAAAATAATCTTTTCCCTCCTAACTTGTCTTTGGAAATAACTGTAGACTTGCAGGAAATTGAAAAATCGGTGCATAGAATCCTAGGTACTCTTCATTGGGATGAAAGTGAGTTTTTGATGTCAGGAGTATCCTTTGCGCACTAAAAGAGGTCTAAAAAGAAACAATTTGGAATTGACTCTGAGTGATGTCTTCCTGCCCCATTTGTACCTGCTCACTGTTACCTGGGAGCAGTTACTTAGCCCTCCTGCCTTCATCCTGCCAGAGAGTTTTTGAGCAGGGCTTTGGAGGCACAGTGGGCTGGGAAAATAAGCGTTGCCTCAGTTACAGTGACACCTGGGAAGTCTCAGGTGGGAAGGAGAGGCACTTGGAAGGGCTGTGATATGGAGGTGTCAGCAGGAACCCGCTTCCCTGAAACCTTTAGGGGAGAATCTTTCCTGGCCTCTCCTGGCTTCTGGTGGCTGCTGATAGCCCTCGATGTTTCTCAGCTTGTAACTGCATCACTCCAGCCTCTGCCTCTGTTGTGACATGGCCATCTCCCTGTCTCTGTCCTCTCTTCTTGTAAGGACACCAATGATATTGGATTAAATGCTCTACTCTACTGTGACCTCATCTTAACTTACATCTTATTCTATCTGCAATGACCCTGTTTTCAAATAAGGTTGCATTGAGAGGAACCAGGGGTTAGGATTTCAATGTTTCTTTTGGTGGGTGGGTGGGGAGGGACACGATTCAACACACAGCAAACACAGACCAAGTAGAAATAGGGAGAGGTCAGGATTCCATGTGCTGCTCTGCTGGGACCCCACCGTGCCCCCTCCCTTTCTTCTTGGAGCCCCTCCCGGCTAGTTTTAATGAGGTGCTGCCTGACGGCAGACTCACTGAGAGGCACTAACAGGCGCACTCTTCTATTATTGTGGCTGCCAGCACTCCAGGACCAACTGGGTTTACAAAAATAAAGTTGTATCATCTGCTGCATGTACCGCATCCCCTAAAACAGGTTATTAAGGGGAAGTGGGGAATATCGGAAACAGATGGAGGAGTCTTTGATTTGCATAAGGTGCCATTTGCATGGCTCAGAAGCCTCTATGGAGGGAATAATGTATAGAAATACACATACGTAAGCCCTCGGTTGGGAAACAGAGGCACACTGATCAACCACAAAAATAGATGTGAGAGAGACTGGGCTAGGAGGGAGAGGGAGAGAGAGGCAGGCGGGGAGAGGATAACAAGCAAAACCAGTGCCCAGCACAGAACTCCCAGCACAGCTGTGGGGCCGCCCTCCCTCCAGCTCCTTTTCCAGCGTTGTGGTTTCAGAGCTGATGGATTTTATACATGCAACGGCAGGATGGTATTTCCGAAAGATCTGGCTTTTCTTTTCTCTCCCAGAAGGGCAATTGGTTTAAAAAAAAAAAAAAAAAAAAGACAAGAAAAAGAAGAGCATAGTTACCAGCAAGCTGGCTGGATGATCCTGGCAGACAGAAGTTTGTGTGCGTTCTTGGGGTCCCCTGGTGCAGAGAGCTAGTCCTGCACACAGAAAGAGATAAGAGTGAGGAATGCAGAGAGTGGTGATCCTGCCAGGCGAGGAGAGGAGATGAGAGGGTGGGCTCAGGATGGTGATACCTGATCTTAGGATTGGCCGATGGTGGCGGCAGGGGGAGTCCTGAGGGTCTGCCACCTGTGAGATCCTTCTGTGTCCCAGCCCCTCACAGTCCTCAGCCTCGCTGACTGATGCTAAGAGCAGGAGGGGCTGGGCTGGTGTCACATGGTGGTTTTGTCCCACACTTTCTCACGTGCCTGTTTCTCTCACCAACAGAGGTGTCACTGGAAGATGGAGGTGGGTCACTGTCTGCACAGGGTCCTCTGCAGAGAGCAGGACAGCCCTGGTTCCGCTGCGCTCTGACCCTTTAATTGTATGTACAGGGTGACAGAATTGAGAGCCATTGTCTGTTTCATGTCCAGCCGCTGGGACATGGTTTAGCCAGAACAGAACTCCTTCCACCTCCCACCTACCTTTGATATGTTGATTCCAGGGTCCTCTGCACTGACCATTCTGAAGTCTGTGTTGATCAGACACTTCCTAATTTTTGACCTGTTTCAGCAGTGGGATGGCGGCTACTCCTTGGCTGGGCATGTGGACTGCTGTCCTGCCATCACTGTTAGTGCCTGTTGATGAGGGAGTATCACCCCACCTAACTCCCCAGGGTTTAATACCATGGGAGAGGTGACAAAATGTATGGATGGCTCTGTTGGGGTCACCTCTCCTTTGGGAAGGAAGCCACTTGGCTCAGTGCCATGGCTGTCTTCCTCGTGAGCCTTGTGAGTGCTTTCCACTGGCCGGCTGGCTAAGGCAGCTGGTTGACCACCGTGGGGCCGTGCTCCCCCTGGGGAATGGAGCTGTTGCTGGAAGGAGGCCACCCAGGGCTCCACTCCCCAGGCCTCACATTCCTGGGGGTCACGTGACTAGTTCTCCCTCATGGGCCGTGAGTGGAAGTGATGCCTGTCCCTTCCCAGCAAGGGGGTGAGTACTGGGCGGCAACCTTGTTTCTCGGCTCTTGTCCCTGGCTTGTGGCTGAGAAATGGGTAACTGTGGGGCCCTGGGCCCTGCGTGGGAGCTGAGGCTGACTGTGAGGGGTGTTGTGATGTGAAGACCTGTGGACAGCAGGTGGCATGTCCTGGTGAATCCAACTGCTTTCCCTATGCTTTTCTACCAGGCTGGAGGTTAGTGGTTTCCATACTGGGTGGGTGACATCTGCAGCATCTTGCCAGTTGTTATCTCAAGAGGTTGGTCAAAATTCTAAATAAAAATGAGTTTCCCTGCCTTTTGGTTTGAAATTTATACACAGGACATATAGTCAGACAAGAAAAGAGATTTCCATTACAAAACTTCAAGCTTAGAAAAATAGATGGTAATGAGTGGTATTAGAATATACTTCCCAAAGAATTCTAGTCAAGTGCCTTTAAGACATTGAGATCCCGGCAAGCGTGAAAACTTCAATTTGATTTACATGTACATGATTAGAGAGTGCTTCAGAGGTGCAGATAGTCCTCCACTACTGGGGGTGGAATAGGGGTAAGAGAAAGCTCTGTGGTGAGAAATGAAACCGAAATTGCCAGGGCACAGCCCTATGGAAAGAACAGGAATTAAAAAAAAAAAAAGAAAGAAAGAAAGAACAGGAATCATTTTCTTGGAAATGAGGATCGCGGGCTTTCTCACTTGTTGGGAAACTCACTGGTGAATCCAAGTAATCTCAGCAGAGGGGCTTGCCAGGTGATGTGGAGATCTTTGCCGTCTGGCTCATCTGGTCTGGAGTGCATTAGAGATTGTCGTCACCTGACATACCTGTGGTCCTTTAATTTACAGCAGCCTTGTCAATCAGGGGAGGTTTTACACCCCGGGACATTTGGCATTGTCTGGAGACATCTTTGATGGTCACAGCTTGGGGGGCAATGGCAGTGCTCCGGCATCTAGAGGGTGTAGACCACGGACACTGCCCAACACCACACTGTGCCCAGGATGACCCCACCTGTCAGTGGTGCTGAGGCTGAGAAACCCTGACTTATAGGGGCATCTGGCAAGGTTGGGAGGTGCCAGAGGGCCCTTTCTGTGTGAAAGCCATGAAGATAACTTTCTTTAAGCACCATGTTGGGCACTTGTCTGATGGTGAATTATACGTGGGAATCCTTGTTTTTGAGTTATGTGACTGTGCAGGTCCTGAGCATGTGGTGCCTGGGGAGAGTCTGTAAGAGGGGTGACTTCTCTACTTCTCAAGGCATGAGGTGGGGCAGGGCTGCTTTTATAATTGTGTCTCTAGCCGAGGTGTTTGCTTCCAGATGCAATGCTCTGTGTTCAGTCTAGACTCAGTGCCCTGCCGGAGGCAGCAGTCTGGGACCCAGCATTCCACACATCGTTGGCAGGGAGCAGCTTTCACCACTTGAAGCTGACGTCCCAGGGAGGGTACCTTGCTGACTACTCAAGAACACTGCTTTGCAATGGACCCCCAGGGTGGACGTGCTGGGCAGGAGAGAGAAACCATTGTCTTGCTGTTTTTTCTCCTCTTAAAACCTCTGAAAGGCTGGAGCAGAGCTCAGCTGCCTCTACCAAGCAGGGCGGATGGGGGAGAGGCTGTGTTAGGCACATAGGAAGCCACTTGCCCACGTTAATGCTGGTACTGTTTGTAAATATTGGTTCTAGGAAACCAGCTCTAACCTGCGGTTTGTCTGCCGTGTGTTGGTAAACCTGCCCGCACATCACTCTTGGCAGTACTCTTCTGTCAAACTCATTTCTTATCCAAATGGGGAATGGAATGATTTCATTATTCCAGGACTCTCCAGAATCCTGGGTCCCACTCCCTGGAGGGAGAGTGGAAGTTTCCCATCACAGAAGAAGGGTCTGAGGATCATTTAACCCAACTCTGGTTTTAACAATGGGGAAACTGAAGTCCAGAAGGGAAAAGCAAAGAGGTGGTCACAAGTGTAGGCCTGAAATCCTGGCCTTTTGTCTCCCAGAACAAAGCCTACTCCACCTAGGAGGCGAAAACATAGGCCCTCTTAGGGGTGTCTGGCCCTGAGGGCAGGAAGCGGAGGTGAGATTCAGGACACAGAGACCGTGGGAGGTAAGGTACCAGGATGCTGGACATCCCGATATTGGCCAGTTGGAAAGGTTTGACTTTGATTGGTTTTGCATTTCATCAAATTGCATTTAATTTGTGTTTTTGCTGGTCTTCCACTCTCCCATTGGACAGGCAGCTGTCCCACCCCTGGTCATACTCCTGGCGTCTGGGCATTTGCCTGATGCTCAGGGCTTGGGCTTAGCAACTCCTGTTGAATGAACCAATGGATTCCTTGATCTGTTATTTGATCAGCTCATGGGGACTCTGAACTTGAAAGAAGGAAACTCACTGACTAGAACTTTGGTCTTTTTACCATATGCTGTAGACTGAATATTTCCAATCTCTCAATATTCACATGTTTAAAATAATCTCTGACGTGATGGTATTAGGAGGTGAGAGCTTTTGTGATGTGATTAGGTAATCAGGGTGGAGCCCCTGTAAATGGGGTTATGCATGTGGGCTAAGTCATATCCGACTCTTTGCAACCCTAGAGACTGTAGTCCACCAGGCTCCTCTGTCCACATTCTCTCTCACAGTTCTGGGAAGCCTGAGATCAGGTGCTGGCAGTTTCTGTGTCTGGTGAAGACTCTCTAGCCATGGATGTCTCACCACATCTTCACAAGGCAGAGAGAGACTGTCTCTTGGGTCTTTTCTTCCAAGGGCACTAATCTCATCATGAAGGTCCATCCTCATGGCTGACTCACCCCCCCTTCCAACAGTCCACCTCCAGATAGCATCCCATTGGGGGTTAGTGTCAACATGTGGTACCTTCAGTCCACAGAGTGGGGGTGGCCCCATGGAGCTCCTGGCCCTGGTGTCAGCAGGAGAGTTTCTGTGTCTCGAGATGGAGCTAGAGACGTGTAGATACTGAGGAGTGCTTTTGAGGAGAAAGAGACTCTTTAGACTCTTGGACTCGGGGCATGGTGGTGCCTTCAGTGAGACTTCACTACAAAAGACTTCTATAGTCAGAGCAGTTTTCAGAACAGGCATCAGCGAGCAAAGACACCTGGAGATTGTGAGTCCTCTGGGGTGCCCAGTGCCTCCCAGGCACCATTTTCTAGCCTTGGAGGCATACACACTTTTTAGGAGCATTTCATCAACTCAATGGACATGAGTTTGAGCAAACTCCAGGAGATGGTGAAGGACAGAGAGGCCTGGTGTGCTGCAGTCCGTGGGGTCACAAAGAGCCAGACATGACTGAGCAACTGAACAACAGCCAGGGTGCAGCCCTCTATCATGGCCTTAGTTAATTCCTACCTCCTTTCTCGCCCCATACCGTAACTGAGATGGGCTGCCCCACAGTGGTGGGCATAATAGGTGGGCTCCCTTCTTGGATCCTGGAGCAGTAACTTCATTGAGAAATTTGCATGTCTACTTCACCCTCAGTGGGAATTTGTCAGGCTATACAATGAAAGGTTAAACTCTTTAGGATTTTTAATGACCCGAAATAATTCACCTGTTTATATTAGCAAAAAAATAAATTGAGAATATATAAATATTGAGTCCCAATAGGACTGTATACAAACACTCATTGCTCAAGGCATCCTTTAGACAGTGGGTTTTGCCAGTACGTAATGGATTATGAAATGGATAATGCCCATTGATCCTGTAATCCCATTTCAGGAAACATGGAGTGCAGAAATTGCTCAAATACCCAGTCTTCCTTGCACAAGGATACTTATATCTGCACTAAAAAGTGGGAAGTATTTAAACAAACTGTTAATAATGTGCTATCTTCAAGAATGACAAGTTTGCTGATTATATATTTACATATTAATAGAGGATGAGATGGTTGGATGGCATCACTGACTCAATGAATATGAGTTTGGGTAAACTCTGGGAGTTGGTGATGGACAGGGAGGACTGCTGTGCTGCAGTCCATGGGGTTGCAAAGAGTCAGACACAACTGAGTGACTGAACTGAACTGAGAAGAACCTGTTGAAATAATGCCAAATTAAAACTGAGTCATATAAAACAGATTCCTGACAATAGCAAATGTAGGTCAATGATGGGAGAACTGCATGCCCTTCTGTTCGTCCAGTGGCTTTTATATGACTTACTGCTGTGGTCCAGGCCCTGGGAGGCTGGGATAGGGGACGGTGAATCCAGACTTCCCTGCCTTGAAGGGCCTGCTGACTAGTGGTTGGCAGAGTCGGCTAAGTCAAGGAATTCCAGGCTGAGTGACCACTGCTCAGCAGGGTGAGGCCTGGGGACAGCTGCGTGCTGCCAGCCTTCCTGCCCCTTCCTGGAGGACGGGTGACCAGGAGAAGGTCAGATGTGTGTGCATGAGGGCAGGACATGTGGGGTGCACTCAGAAGCCCAGGGCGGGAGGAAGGAGAAGGCGTGGTAGGACGGGGGGCCCACCTGGGGGTTGCGTGACAGAGGGCAGAGTGAGATACAGGCAGTGAGGGATGGAGACAGGCAGGCTGGTCGCCTAGACGGGCAATGCGCACCTGCTGCTTTTGCGTTAGTTAGGTCACCTGTGCAAAAAACTTTTTTATAGTAGCTTTAATGAGGTATATATCACACACCATACAACACACTCCTTTAAACCATTCAGTGGTTTTGAGTATATTCAGAGGTGTACAGCCACCACCACAGTCCATTTTAAAACACTTTGTTCCCCCCGACACCACCAAAAAAAAGCCCCGTGCCCTTAAGCTGTCACCTTCCAATCCTTCTATACCCCGAGCCCCTGGCAATCATGAATCCACTTTCTCTCTCTTCAGATTTGCCTGTTCTGGATTTTTCATCTAAATGGAATCATATGACTGGTTTATTTAACTTAACATAATGTTTTTATACGTTATTTTTTAATTGACACTAAAATCCAATTTTGTACTAAAGTGTTCTTAAGAGAAAAATAATACGAGTCCTTTCTGGCTAGAAAAAGGAAATTCAACTTCCTTCAATTAAAAAAAAAGTAGCCATGTATTAGACGGAAGGGCTTGGTAGAGAGCATGGTTGAAATCCAGAGGCTGAATTTTTTCTCTGTTAGTCTCCAAACCGGTGCCCCCAGGCCTGTGACTTGGGGAGAGGTGGGAGGCATAGTGCGAGGGCTCTCCTGGCTCAGGTCATGGGGGGGTCACAAGTAGGGAAGGGGTGTAGCTTCCTGAGTGAGGGAACCACGATGTGGCCTTCCTCCTCACCACTCCTACCTCGCACCCAAGCTCTCTGGTCCCTGCCCCTGAGAACCAGCGCTGTCTATGTGACTACCCCACAGGGCCGAACGGGGGTGAATTTCCAGAGAAGGGGTGCTTGGACATTAATTAAACACAGACCACCATGCACCCCTTCTCAAAGGGCTGTGTTTTTTCCTTATTTCCTCCCTTTCACTTTGTACGCCCCTGTCCCTACCTGTACCCCTTCTTGTGCTGGATCGGCAAGAGCTTGCTCGAGCGTTTGTGGGCTGCTCACTACCTGCTCCTCATGCCTTTCCTTTATCCAGCCATTCGCTCCTCCTGGTTAGGGTTAGGGTTAGGTTTGGCAGATCCTGAATCACAGCCCCGCACCTGGAACCCAGCCCCTCTGGCCTGCAGTCCCAGCGGCCTTACTATTACCCCATTTCCATCCTGGCCTTGATGGAGCTCTTTTATCCCCATCCCATTTTAGGGTACCTGCATGAGAGATAAAGCCTTTATTTTTATATTGTTTTTCCTATTATGACATTCTTCTTATTGTAGAAAAGTGGAACAATACCAAACATCAGAAAGAAAAGAATCCCTCTTTCATCCTGCTACCCTAAAATATAAATAAATATGGCTCTCTCTGTGTTTATGCATATTTTACACGTGCCTGTGCTCTCTCTTTCTTTGTGACCACAGAGTCCTGGTCCTGCTCCCACGGTCCTTGCTGACTTTCTTCCTGGTCCTGCACTTCTGGAGGAGCTTGTATGGCTGGGATGGCGGGAATTAAAAAGCAACACTTTTCCTTAAAGTCGCCCAGTAGATATTTATTGAGCACCTAATGTGTCCCTGGTGCTGTTCTGCAGGCAGGGGAAACACAGGGGCCTGGCTCACCCTGCTGGGAGTTCCAGCCACAGGCAGCCATGGGCTCATGTTTGTGGGATGAACCAGAGCAGGAGCTTCAGGAGCCCTTCATGTTCCAGGTCAGGCACTCCCTTGCTTGGCTTCATGCACAGTGGCCTCCACCATACGTCGTCTCTGACTGTTGCCCGCCTGTGCCTCTTCTTCATCACCTGAGCTGGAGACCGGGGCTATTTCAGTCCTTTTAGGTTGTGTAATCTCAGCAATTACACGACACCGTGACCTGACCTCCACTCATCCAGAACTTTTTATTATGCTCCAAGTGCTTAAGTGCTCTCAAGGACCCCAGAAGTGGTTTTTGTTCTTTTTTTAAAAAAAAATTTTATTAGGGCAGAGTTGATTTACAGTATTGCATTAGTTTCAGGTATACAGCATGGTGGTTCAGTTATTTTTTTTTGTGCAAATTACTTTCATTCTGGGTTATTACAAGAAATTGAATATAATTCCCTGTGCTAAACAGTAAATCCTTGTTGCTTATCTATTTTATGTATGGTCATTTCTATATGTTAATCCCATACTCCTAATTTGTTCCTCCTCTCCTCCCCCGGGAGGTGGTTTTTAAGCTTCTGGAGCAGGAAGCCAACGAATTCCGTGTTTGCATGTGGTGTCCCTCAGGGGTCGGGGTCACAAGCTTGGAAGGCCCTGCCCAGCCCTGCCACTCCCCAGCTCCGTCTCCCTGGACACCTGTGTGCCCTCTCTGAGTGTCTTGGAAGCAAAAGAGCCCGTTGTGCCCTGGGCCTGGCTCCAGAGCCAGAGCACAACCGTGAGGTCCTCACTCTTACTGTGTCAAGGGTCAGGGCTAGTGATGCAGACCTGCCCAGAGAGGAAAGTCCTGGGGTAGGAGCTCTGCTGTCCACCGAGAACCTCCTGGGGTGGGAAGTCCAGGCAGCTCCTTGGCCTCTCTTAGCCTCCAGTTCCTCCCCATCTGCTAATGGAGGAAGTCAGACTAGCTGGTCTCCTGGTGCCTTCCAGCTCCAGGACCTTGGATTCTGGGCCAGAGGGCTGGAGCCATCTGCTCACCCACCTTTTGGGGAACGGTCCCTCGGGGTGCTCCCTGCTACAGCTGCTCCTCGATGTCAGCCATGCTGTCATTTCAACCAATTCTTACCTGGACTCAGTGTCTCCTGAGTGTCTGAGGGAGACTCTGAGTGTGTGTGTGTGTGTATGTGTGTGCACACGTGCGCGTGCACAGCAAGTGTGCCGTGTCCTTTCTGCACTCTGCCCTTCTCTGTGTCTCTGGGGCTCTCCCCAGACGACCAGGAGAGGCTCTGACAGCAGGAACGGGACCAGCTTTGATCCTGTGCCACCTGCAAAGCCATGCAGGGACCCAAGCTCAGAAGGGCCAGCACTTGATGTGAAGCTCTGCTGTTTCTGTCCTGCAATGTGAGCAAAGGTCTGGAGTTTTCCTTTTGTTCTGAGGCCTGCAACTCACGTGGCCGGTCCTGGTCGAGACCCCTCGCTCACAAGGTGACACGTCAAGTAGAAGCCCCGGCTGGAAGAGGCGCCCACCGTGCTCTTTCCTGCAGCCTTGGAGGGGCGCCCAGCACTAATCTCGCCCTCATGCCTGGCCAGCTGAGGCCGAGTGGCAGGGGCTGGCCTCTTGGTGGCGTGACGCTGGATGCCTCCAGGCCCATGTGCCAAGCTCAAGTGGCAGAGGACATCAGTCACTCTCAGGCCTGTGTCCCTTTGCTTTGGGCGGGGCAGAGGGGAGCTGGATGCTAGGCTGATGTTTAAGCTTGGGGAGGGCATTGTGGAGTGTGTGAGTCTGCCCATGGGAGCCTGTGCTGGGGTTTTAATTAGCATCTCTGCTCCTGCCCCTGGGGCCCCCAGCACACTGGGGAGGGCAGCCCGGTTTACTGCGGCTGCAGGCTGCTTCCTATCTCGGCCTAACACTCTCCTCGTCCTTAGTGCCAGCCCTGGGGACGGAAGGTCTTGGCAGTCACTCTGCTCCTTCTCTATCTCTGGCCGGTGGGGACCAGCCTTGGTGCCGGCATCTCCACTTCCGCCCACTGACTCACTCAGTCTGTGGATACGTTCTCCAGTGAGCCTTTCCCCGGGGGAGGCGACAAGGATGAAAGCTGGGAAGGGGAGGCACTGTCCCAGGGAGGGGGCACTGGTCCTGCCTGCCTCCCATTTCCTATATGACCTTGGGCAACTCCTTTAACTCTGGCCTCATTCTCCTCAACTGCCTGGGTAGACTTGGACCCAATGGCTCCTACTATGCCTTGTGAGTCACTGAGGCTCAGGGGTCCCTGAGACTACCCCCAGGTCCAGTGATTCACGGGAGGAAGTCAGCAAAGCTGTTACACTCCCACGATCACAGTCCACCCCAGGGAAAGGACACAGATAAAAGTCAGCAGTGGGATGAGGCGCCCAGGGCAGTGGCCAGGTGAGATCTGGCCTGAGTGTCCAGGTTCCTGTCCCAGTGGAGTCCTGAGGACGGCCCCCAATCCTTTCAGAACCATGTTTGACAGCACTCACCACCTGGGGATGCTCACCTGAGCTCTGGGGTCCAGAGGGTTCACTGGGAGTTGACCACATAGACTTCACTGACCACCCACATGGCTGACCTTTGTCTGCAGCCCCCCAAGAGGTCAAACTGATACAGCATGGCCCGAGGCCCCCACCCCAAACCACACTGTCAGCACAGACTATCTGGCTGCTGGTAAGGCTGCAGGTAAACACACTCACAAAGACCCTCCAAAGGCTCAGAGGTGACCTCATAGGAACCAGGGGCAAGGGCTAAACCTTTTTTTGGGGAAAGCTAATCCTATACTGCACAGGCCCCAAGATGATTCTGGCCTTGCGGACAGGCAAGGTAAAGTGAAGACAATCCAGGGGAGTGGGGCCCGCCCCATTCTTAGTACAGGGGTGGCAGAGTGGGCAGGAAGAGGGGCTGAGTCCCAGGGGACTGGCCCCTCCCTGCCCCTGCCTCTTCTGTGAGGGCTTGGCTCCAGGCGTACCCTGGGGGACTGGGGCCTGACTCTGGGCTGGGCTGTGAAGTCAGGGCCGTTCTCAAATGAGAGGGTTTAGGAGACAGCTGCACGTGCTTTTCTCACCTGTCACCTGGTTTGTCTCTCCTGCCTTGTTCTCCCGTTCCGGCTGTCCCCTGGCACCTGCCCGGGAGCATGGCAGCCGGCCTCGGTTGGGCAAGTGAGCCCTGGGGCAGCAGTGGGTGTGTAGGCTCCCAGGGGCAGTCCCATCTGCCGAGAGGGCTGTCTGCCCTTCAGGAGAGCAGCAGAGTGGAGGCGGCCTTTGTCTCTTCGTTTTTTATGCCGAGTTCAAAGCTCAACCTTCCTCCCAACCCCTGAGCTCCTCTGTTTACTTCCTTTTTTCTGGGGCATGGTGCCCCTAGACCTTTAGGGTACCCACCAGCCCCAGGCCTTCTCCCAGCGGTTCCTAGGCTCAGCATCCTGAAGACGCCTCCCCTGGGCCAGCCTCCTCCTTCCCAGTGCTTCTGAGCTCTTTGCCCTGGCAGCCTTGGCCCCCCTTTGTTTGGGAGGAAATATTCCACTTATGCCATCTCCTTCCTCCACACGATGGGAAAACAATTTTTGAAATTGTTTTTCTTGAAAGCAGGAAACCAGGAACATGGCTCACTGGGCCTGCCGCCAGCCACTCAGCATCTCTGCACTCTGTGCTTCCTGCAGACTTTCCTACCCACTTGCTCATTTCATCTTCATGTGAGGGGAAACAGGGCAGGTGGCATCACCCCCAATTTGTAGGTGGGGACACAGGCCTGGCTGATTCTCGTGGGGCTCCTCCCTGGGGCTTGTCCTTGCAGCAACACCCCTGCCCCCACTTCTATGTTGAAGAAAATGGTGAGAATCAAGCAGATTCTCCCTCAGACCCCCAGGTCCAAGCCCCGCTGGCCTTGGAGGACCCTTCTCAGGCTTTCCCCTGTAAGGTGAGTCTCACGTCATTAGGAACACCTTGAACAAGCCCAGTGAACTCAGAGGTGGACCTCTGCCTAGCACCCCCTGACCTGGAGGAAGCGGGTCCTTGGCCCAGCTGTCACTCGGACCTCAGTTCGGAGAACCCCTCTTTCCTTGGTCTCCCTTCTTCCAAACTGCATTACCTCTACATTTTCCTGCTGCTATAATAGATTCTATACAGTCGGTCGGTGCACTTTAGCGAGTGATAGATCACTTTCATTGCTTCGCTTCATGATTAATTTCCCATAATAGTCCTCTCTAACACCAAGGCGAAAAGAGGAAGGAGAGAAAAAAACCTACATGATCCACTTTGTGCTTGGAGTATAAATGAATTAGATTTAATTTCTGTTTAATTGTTTCCATAGCTCAACCTCTGCTGACTTCACAGGATAATTTATTTTGCAGTCTCGGGGAAAAGGAGGAGGGGATGGGGGACAAAGGCTGTAGCCAAGAGGTCTGCCTGTGGACATTGTTTAATTACACCTGATAGTCTTATCTCCTCGTAATTATTGGAGGCTTGTCGGCCTTCTCCGGAGGCCTCCTGTCCGCACTGAGGATCAATTCCCGGTCAGACCTCGGGCCAGCTGCTTTCAAGAAGGCCGGCCATCTGCAGGGAGCATGGCGTGGAGTCAAGAACAGCAGAAGGGGTTCCTGAAGTTGCTGGTGGGGAGGCAGGATGCAGGGTAATGTGTCTTTGGAAGTGGAAATTTTCTGATGTTACTGTTGATGTTACAAAAATCATGACTAACCCCAGCTCATCAACACAGCAGTTTTCCCCCAAATCCTCTCTCTCTAGAGCTGGTGAGAGGCCAGGGTGGGCAGGCGGGGTTTCCACTGTTCCTCTTCTGAAGTCAGTTGTTAGAGCCTTGTTGACAACAGGCCCTCTCTGCCCAGTAACTGAAGCGCTTAGTGAGTGAGTGGTTGGTCAGCAGAATGGAGGCCCCTCTTGCACTCCACTCTTCCCCTACAGAGTCCAGCACGAGTTTTTTCTTTAAGATTTATTGTGGTAAAATACACATGACATAAAATGTACAGTTGGAGTCATTTTTAAGTGTTTATCTCAGTGGCATCAAGAACATTCACTCTCTTGTGCAACTGTCACCACCATCTATTTCTAGAATTTTTTCATCATCCCCAAGAGAAACTTTGCCCATTAATCAGTGGCCCCCTGACTTCCCCGGTCCCTCATTCAGTTGCTAAGTCATGTCCAACTCTTTGTGACCCTGTGGACTGCAGCACACCAGGCTTCCCTGTCCATCACCAACTCCTAGAGCTTGCTCAAACTCATGTCCATTGAGTTGGTGATGCCATCCAACCATCTCATCCTCTGTTGTCCTCTGCTCCTGCCTTCAGTCTTTCACAGTGTTAGGGTCTTTTCTAATGAGTCAGTTCTTTGCATCAGGTTGCCAAAGTATTGGAGCTCCAGCCCCTGGTAAACCTCTATTCTACTTTCTGTCTCTATGAATTTGCCTATTCTGCTGCTTCTGCTGCTGCTGTTAAGTCACTTCAGTCATGTCTGACTCTGTGCGACACCATCTAGGGATGTCATATTAGTGGAATCATATAATATTTATCCTTTATGTCTGGCTTATTTCTCTTAGGGTAATGTTTTTAAGGTTCATCTGTGTTGTAACCTTGTCAGTGCTTCACTCCTTTCTTAAGGCTAAATAATATTCTGTATGTGGATGGACCACACTTTTTCCTTTCATGGGCAATGAACAATGTTCTAGTGCGCTTTGGGACAGTCCAGAGGCCATAGCCCCATCCGAGTTACTTGAACATTCTCCTCCTCCCTGCCGTATCATCTCTGCCAGTCAGAGAAGATGGTCCAGGGGCCCCCTCTATAGATGCCCTCCCAACTTGGGGCTCAAGCAGAGCCTGGAGCTAGCAGTCCCTCTGGTCTGGTCATGAATATTCATGAAGCAGCTCTTCCTGGGCCATCTCCATTTAATCCTCTCAGTTCAGTTCAGTTGCTCAGTGGTGTCTGACTCTTTGCGAGCCATGGACTGCAGCACGCCAGGCTTCCCTGTCCATCAGCAACTCCCGGAGCTTACTCAAACTCATGTCCATTGAGTCGGTGATGCCATCCAACCATCTCATCCTCTGTTGTCTTCTCCTTCTCTTCTCCTCCTTCTCCTCTTCTCCTCCTTCTCTTCTTCAATCTTTCTTAGCATCAGGGTCTTTCAGCACCTCCATTTACAGATGGGGAGATCAAGGTCAAGGGACATCAGGGGATCTGGTCAAAGTCCCTCTGGAAGGGTCAGCACCATGTCCCAAGACCACATCTTTTGGGTCCCCAAGCCTGTCGAGTTTCTGCTATCCTGCACTGCCTGTTGGCTCCGTCCCATTCCACCCTCATCAGATGGAATCAAGCCGCCCACTGTGCCTGGAAACTTCTGTCTGTAGCCGTGAAAACTGCTCTGCAGTGCTCCATCTTCTCTGCCTCCTTGAAAATCCCACTGGAGGCATGGTGCTGAGGGAGGTCCAGGTTGGGGGTAGCAGGGAGCAAGTCACAGGTCCAGTGGTTCCCAGCATGACACTGTGGTGCATCCAGCCTTGGTCAGGGGTTCACGGGAGTCCTGGGAGCAGTGGAGGGACCTGGCAAAGGACCAGTCACTCCCAAAACAGGTTGCTGCCTTCTGTGTTTCAGCATCTCTCATCCTTGGTGGAATTACAAGCTGTGGGGACAGAAAACTCTCATTTGTACCCAGTGCCTGGCACACAGGAGAAGTCTTAGAAGTGCTGCAGAGAGGACCCTGTTGGAAGGGGTGAGTCCTCAGGTGGCATTGCCTTAAAACAGGAGGGAAGATGGGTGCGGCTCGGTGCTCAGATCTGCCTACTTAGGCTCCACGCTTGTAGGAGCTTGGAGCAGAGGCTGGGGGCCAGCAGAGGGAAAGGCAGGCTTACACTGTGCTGAGATGCCTTCCTGCAGTTCAGAGTGACAACGGCCTGTCCCTCAGGAGTGATTCAATGAAATGCCCACCGCAGGCTGCCTATCCCCCACGTGTGGACTCATGCCCACTCCTCACGTTTGACCAGCACTCTCTTCTGCCTCATTCTCAATGCCCACTGTAAGGAGACCCCTCCAGGATCAGTCTTCTGACCTTGCATTTGGGGAGCAGGATAGATGCACCCAGGGAAGGGGTGAGGGGCCTCAAGGGAAGGTAGGGGGCTGAGGGAGGGGAGGCGAGGCCAGAGGAGAGGAAGTGTGGCATGCTTATCCCTTCTTATTTTGCATCTTAAACACTGTGGGGATGGGAGTGTTTTCAGCAATGGAAATAGTTCTTTTTTTTTTTTTTCATTTGTTGTGCTGAGTGTCGTGTCTGGGGATGCTGACTGATACGGCAGCAGCTAACCCTCCTGGCCAGCCAGACCCTGCTCTAGTTCTCTCTCTGTTGTCCTGGGGAAGGTTCTTGGCCGTGGGCATGTGGAAATGTGGACTCAGGTTGGTTCAGGGGAGAAGACCTTGGTTTAAGGTCTTCATCCACTAACTGACTGGATGGTTAGCACCTTCATAGATACTGGGTCTCCAGAAGGAAAAGGGTGCAATGTGGCTCTAACTGCTTCAGAGCACCTGGAGGATGTATGTGGTGGTGCAAAAGTGACCTCCTGGTTAGTGAAGTGGGGTGGGTCTGGACCACATGGGTTTCTGTGGAGGCTCAGTGGGTAACTAGCACACGCTAGTGCAAGCAGTGCCCTGCATGTACAAATGGCCGTCTGGGCAAGCACGAGTGTGCAGTGTGTGCTGGTCCCGAATCTCCCGGATGCAAGTTTCAGATCCCTGCCTCCGCTGCTCGTGTCGTCGGGAGGGCTGGAGTGAGCCTGGCCGCCGCGTGCCTGGATGCGGGGACTCAGTGGGGAGAGAGGGCCCTTACTTGTTGGCTGCATCCCAGTGGCTCCCCTGCCAGTTGAGGTTGGTATTGGAGGAGATGTGCCCTCAGGCCGTCTGGGTGCCCTTCAGGCAAGTCTAGTGATTCCAGGGGAGTGGAGGGCCCTTTAGTAACGTAGAAACCCTAGAGATGGTCTGGGATGGTCTGCTGAGGTCACAGGTGAACCTGTGGACCAATCACGGCGCCACTGTTTTGATTAGATCAGAGGAAACAGTGACTTACCAACAGTAGGGGTGATCTGGTGACTGGATGAAGAGGGGCGATCGGGGTAGACCCACCCAGAGGTCCACTAGGGTGTGTGCCTGGATGCACCCACAGAGAGAGCCACTCTGGGAACTTGTGAGCTGCTGGCAGGTGAGCTGTGTCCCTCCACGAGGCGGGAGCTCCCCTCACTCCCATGGGCAGTAGAGGAACTGAAGGCCAGCGAGAGCCCAAGGCCACACAGCTGACCTGTGGCTGTGCTGGGCCGTGACCCCAAGCAGCCGGCACAGTCTCACCGTGAGGACGGGGGCCTACCACGGTGGCCGTGTTCGTGGTGACACATGCCTGGCACCTGTCACTTGACGGATAAATTCCCAGTGGACTTCACAGTTCATCTCGGGTTGCCTCTCTCTTTCTCCCTTCCTGCCCCCATCCCTCAAGGCAGACCGGGACAGCCCTGGGCTCTCTGCAAACCTCACCCTCTGAGCCCTCAGGTATTTATCAGGTTTCTGTGACCATCTCTGCGAGACCAAGAGCCTCTTGGGGAGGACTTGGGCCCTAAATGCCTGTGCCCAGCACCACACATGGGGACAGGGGTGGTCTAACCCTGGAAGAATAGGTAACGTCAGCCCACTGTGTACACACACACATATACACACACACATGTGTGCTGATTCACCTGGATGTACTGACACCCATGCACCTGTAAACACCTAGTTTGCTGGGGGTGTCTTTCCCCGCTTTCCCTCTTCATCTTCGGGAGGCATCCCCACTCCGGACTCCTCCACTCCCTCTGCCAGATGAGCAGGTGTTGTGCTTGACCTGGGCATCTTTGCTGGGATGGCCACCGTCCTGGCGGCAGTCTCTGCCTGTTAGCGGAGCCCTGCGTGTTCCTGGAGCGGGGGAGGTGAGGGGTGGTCCCAGATTCCACATGGTTTAGTGAAGGGACTGAGTCTCCCAGTGTTCACGGACCCTGCGGACTTGACCTTCGTCTGCCTCTTGCTCAATGGGAAGCTGCAGTCAGGAGGGCCCGCGCAGCCTGGGGCAGGCAGAGCAAGGCCTGCACCCTCCCCTGGGGCTCCCGTGCTCTGCCTCAAGGCCGGCCTGCCTTCCCTTTCCCCGCACCTGGCCAGCACGGTGACTGCCAAGAGCAAAAAGCCTGGCGATGGGTGCCAGGGAAACGTCCCCACTCTCATCCCCTCCATTAATCACCAGCTCTCAGGGCACCGGGGCCCCTGTTTAAGACGCACCGGTGATTCCGAGGTGAGTGCAGGCGCTCCCAACCTCTGCTGTTAATCTACTCCCTCAGAGACAGGCTACCTTGGCCTGTTAATCACTTGCTGTAATTACAGCCCCAACTTTTGCACAGGGAATGTTAATTGATGCGTTAGATGGAGGCGCTGTGCACACACGGCGTTCTTCTCCTGTGACCCCCAAATGCCAAGGTCGTAGGATCTGGTGGGGCTAACAGTGCATAGAAATGAGCAGCGTGTCATGGTGGGGGGTGGGGGCATGGTGGCTGGCTGCCAGCAGTGGCCGGGCTCCTCACCCTTCCCAGTGTTCTGCCTGCTTGCCCTTCTGGGGAGTGGGTAGGAGGAGGGCCCCTGTAGAGAGTGAGGGCTGGGTCCTGGAAGGCCAGGGCTCCCCTCTCCGGCAGGGCTGGGAGCCAACCTCCCAAGAAGCCTGCCAACCCTCCTGGGGTATGGTCTTGGAGGTACTACGCTCAGGGTGGGCTCAGCGAATTTTCCAAGGTACCACTGTCTGTACCAGGCAATGCTGCTACTTCGTCCCCTGTGGGAAACTTGGCTGGCTGACCAGCAGGACTGACTTCTGGCTGTTCCCTGAGCTGTGTCAGGCCATTCATAGCACCCCTTGGGGCCCGGAGGTAATTTTATGGCCTCTACTGCCATTTACTCTTGTCATGAAGTTTGTTTTTCTCTAATTATAAAAGGAATATATGCTTATTAGAAAATACTTGGCAATACCACCTTACTTCAAGGCTTTTGTGCCCGATAGGATGGAAAGGACTCCGTTGACTACTTAGTGCTGGCCCCATCCTGACAGCTTGGAAACTGAGGCTCAGAGAGGGATGGAGCGGCCAGCCCGGAGTCCTTGGGTCCGTGGAAGCACAGGCTGGGACCCTGCTTCCTCCCCACACTGCTTGGAGCTCCCAGTCCCCGGGCCCTATCCTTGGATTCTGGCTTGAGTGTTCCCCGAGGGGCTGGAGTGATGGACAGAATGATGGAACGATTGCTGGCCTGGAGAGGAAGGTTGGGGTGAGGGTTCCCTGGACTCCTGCTGATGGTATGGCAGGGATGATCCCCTGCCAGGCCTCTTGGTGGTCCTAGATGCCCACAGTGCCCTTGGGAACCCCAGGGTAGCTGGGGCAAGGAGCCAGGGCTGCAATGAACCCAAACGTCCTCATAATCTGAGCATGGCCTCGTGAGGTCTGCAGGGGGCATGGGGCCAGGTGGAGCAGGTGGTGGGAAGGACAGGAGGGCCCTTCTCTTGTCATCTGATCAGTCTCGTCTCCAAAGACTCTGCACGTCCTGCTAAGGGTCACCCACGGGGAGATACAAGGTGCTGAGTCCTGTCTCCCTGGTCACCACCACACTGACACCAGGCTGTTCTCGTGCCTGTCCCTGCGGGGCCCCTTGCCCACAAAGGGGGACCCCCCTGTGGCTTCATGGCTATGGTCGATTGGGCATCAGTGCTGGCCATTCAGGCCTCACCTAAGAGTCAGCTGAAGTGCTAAGAGTTGCAGCACCTCCCTCCCTGGATTCTGAATAGTTGGTTGGGGAGGGCCCAGGCATCAGTGGCTTCCAGAACACCTCGGGTGCTCCCAAGCAGTAGGCAGGGCAGAGCACAGGGTCTGGCTGGAGGTGTGATCCATAGGTGCTGTTGAGTCTTGTGTTTGCGATGCCAAGGGAAAGTCAAGGACTTGGGCATGCCTGGTGGGGAGGCTGGGTGGGTAGAGAGGACAAGACTGGGAGGCCGGGGCAGGGGTGCGCACTTCAACCCCAGTGGAGTCAGCTTTGGCAGAGCCAGAGGAGGCAGGCCCTGAGCACTGCTGTGGGGTGACTGTGGGAGGGGTGAGGATGCACAGAGGGAGGAGGGAGCTGGGGAGAATGACGACAAGGGATCTGATGCCCGGGGGGCCGTGCAGGGCAGGGCGACTCGCCCGTCCCAAGAGACCTGCAGTGGAGAGGCAGCAGAGGAGGTCTGGGTCCAGTGCTGGATGCCCCCAACGACCCGACAGGGGGCCCCATGCTGGGAAAGGGTATGACCGGCCGGTGCCACTGACTTGGTGCTGATGTCCCCTGTCCACCCCAGCTGGGTGATCACCCCACTGCGGGCCCCTTTTGCCACCCCATTCACTCTCATTATGGACCCCTAGGGTCAGGCTGTGAGGCTCTTTCCAGCAAGAATGAATAAATAATAGATAAAATCTACCACCAACCATGAAGGCTCCCAGGCTGCTGCGGGAATGTTCTCTTGGGGGTTAATGATGTCTGCGCTCAGGACCAGTCTCCACTACTCTCCCGCCTCTCAGATTCCACCAAAGGGTGCAGACTACTTCCTGGAGGTGGGGCGGGGGAGAGCGGGTGTCTTCTTTAACTTCTCAGGCAGCTGCTTGACAGCCTGTGCTGTCCCAGAGGCCAGTCCTCACCAGGCTCAGCCCTTGACAACCAGCCTCCTGGGATGATGTGGCTCAAGACTTGTAGATCCTCTCCATCCTGGGGCCTCCACTGGGCAGCACCTGGAATGGTCATCACCGGAGATGGGCCCTGTGCACCCCCCTTCCTGATCTGCTTCTCTGTGACCTAACGCTTTCATCCTGCCAAGACTTGCTGGGCTGGCAGATGCCATCCCTGCCCCACCGCCACATCCCAACCCGCGGCACCCAGGATGGAGCCAAGGGCAGGTCTAGCCCAGGACCTCACTGCCCTCGACACGGCCTTTCTCCCACCATCCAGGATTCAATATTTGTTTACCGGGCCAAGGTACTCTGTGGCCAGGGGCAGCGCTGCCAGAACATGGGGGTCTCTGCTCGGGAAGTCTGACAGCACTTGGACCCAAGGATGGGCCAGGACGTGGAGGTCACCCAAGCCAGCTTCCTGCCCAGCAGGCCCCTGCTTCCCAGTGCCCCAGGACAGATGGCCGCGCGGCAGCTCCTCCAGTGTTCCCGTGACTCGTGATTTAGTGATCACGGGAGCCAAGTGACAGCTGAGAGTCCTCATCCCTTCTCCATGTCCTCAGAAGGGCCCTGCAGTCCAGCTGGGCAGGAAACCGGCATCCTCAGGTCCCGCCTGCTGCTCCTGACCATCTTCCTGCCGCTTCCTCCCTCCTGCTCCCCCTCTGCTCTGGCAGGAGGCAGCTTCCACGTGGAGACCTTGGGGTTGCTCTTGGTCTGCAGGAACTCAGGGTCTCTATTTCCTTATTGCTCATTTGGGTTCCTCTTCTCCCCCTCAGATGCCTGCTTTCTCTGCTTATCTTCATCCATAGCCTGTGAATTTCACCTGGTCAGCTGTAAGCATTTACGTGTTGGGTTTGGATGGGAGTGGGAGATGGGGTCCCTGGGGCTTGAGTCCACCCTTGGCCTCTTCCTGGTGGTATGGCCTTGGCCGGGATGCACTCTCAGCCTTGGTTTTCTCCACCGTTAGATGGGGGCAATGGCAGAAGCTTTTGGTTGTGTGGGTTCAATGAAACGTTCAGAAAGCATCCAACACCTCTCTTAAAGGATGGCAGTGATATAGATCAGCTTCATTGTCAAAATGCTCATCATAAACCCTCCATAACAGGTTGACCGAACAGGTTGACTAAACAATCCTGCACTGTCCCATTTGGCCACCTCCTTGGGTTCAGTTTATCCCGGACTCTTCCAGGCTTACCAGCCTCTTCTAACTGTGCCTCCCTGGTGTTCTGACAGTGCCTGTGTCTCTGTTTGGGGGCTCCCAAGAGAAGACCCTGAGATAAGTGGTCAAGGGCATGCAGTGATGGAGAGGAAGGGGAGAGGAACAGGAAGAGAGACAGTCCATGGTCTTCAGGGCAGCTGGAGCCTATCCCACTGGGGCTCTGGGGACCAGCGAGAACGTGTCCCCCAGGGCTCTCCCATCATGGGGAGGGGTGGGATATGTGTGCACCCATCTGTGCCATTCCTTCTTGAGGCGGCTCGGGGGCATAAAACCTGGACCTCAGGCCTTCAGGCCCTGGAAGATGGAGAGAGCCCCAGGCAGAGGCTGGCAGTTCTTTGTGGGGGTGGTGGTGGGGGATGTAGCTGTGTCCCCTTCACAAAGTCTGGGTCTCAGCCTGGGGGTGAGGGTGGAGATCTCCTTCCTTGGAGTCTCTTCTAGCTCAGACCTGAGAGTAATGGCAGATCCTTGTATTGCTAATCTCATGTTTCTAGAGTTCGCTTTACCTCACTCACCAATCCCCCTTTATCTCAGTTCCCTGTAATAGTTAATACTTCTTTAAATGAAGCATCTCCAGTAATTTCAAGGCAAAATGAATGTTTGGTTTTGCCTTCTGATTGGACTCTGATAAAGAACTGGTACTGGGAGTGGTCCTTGGGAGTCCAAGGGCTGGGCACTGGCGTGTTAAGGGTCGGGGGACATGGCAAGGCCCGGGCAGTGTCTTCTGCAGACCCTCACCTGAGCTGGCAATGGTGACGATGCTGATGGCTGAGGGTACAGAGCACTTTGGTGGTTCCCCACTCAGACAGCTTTTGGATGGCCCTCCCCAGGGAGTGGTGGACCTCTCTGCCTGCCTTGGCCTCAGAGACTGAGCTATGGGGACATTCAGCAGTAGCTGCCCCCTGGGAGCCCTTCACCTTGCTGGGCATCGGCCTTCACTAGGCTAAGTTGGCACCTCCCCAAGAACGGTTTCCTGTGGCCGGTGGCCAGCTTTGTCACCAGGGAATGAATCTATCTAATCTACTCAAATCTAATCTAATCCCCACATGCATATGCTATTGACATATGGTTTTGGTGTCGTATGGTATCTGTTGTTGGCTGAAAGATACCCATGGGGCAATCCTGGAATTCGTGAATTTTACTTTGTATGACAAAACCTGACTGTGTGGGGGTGATTAAGTTAAGGACCCTGGGATGGAGAGATTATCCTCCATTATCCAGCTGGGCCCCAAATGCAATCTCAGTTGTCCTTACAAGAGAGGGGGAAAGGGAGATTTGACACAAACAGAAGAGAAGGCCTGTGACGAAAGAGGCAGAGGCTGGAGGGATGCAGCAACAAGCCAAGGAGCCCTTGAGGCCACCAAGAAGCCCGAGAAGGCAGGCCATGGATTCCTCCCTAGGGCCCCTCTTGGGAACGCAGTCCTGCCACACCTTGATTTCAGCCCCGTGACACTGCCTTCAGACTTCTGGCCTCCTCTGTGAGAGAACAGACTTCAGTTGTCTCTGGCCACTCAGTTGGTAGTCACTTAAGGCAACAGAAACTTGCACGGTGTCATAACAAAACGCACCACGGGGTTCGCTAGTGAGCTGCACTAAATGTGAGGGAATCTGCTTGCGTGGCTGTCCTCTGACTGGGCAAGGGAGAAGCCCTGGCTTTTAAACATATGCTGTGATTGTTATGGATGCTTCCCTCTGGCTTCCTCCTCTGCCATGTTCTGACTGGAGACATGTTCTGGTGCCACAAAAGCTTTAGTAACTGGGCACTTAGATGCACAGGCAGCCCCTGATGGCACTGGTGACCTCACCCAGGCCCCAGTCCCAGGAGCTCTGTCAGGAGAGGGCATTCAGGAGCTCAGAATGAGGGGTCCAGGCACCCCCATAGGTGTCTTGTCTGAAATAACTAAGGTGGGCGGGCATGAAGGGTCAACGTGAGCACAGGGCTTTGCTGGATTCTAGCTCTGGATGAAGGGTTTTGTGCCCCGACCTGACCCAGGAGCTGCTGTTGATCCCACAGGGCCAGCGCCTTCTTTCAGAGAGCTTCTGACAGCCGGCCATGGAGGAGTTTGTGGGAGCCAGGCAGAGGACAGTCTTTCCCACTGGGCAGCTCCCAGGACTGGGTGACCCTGCTTCTTCTCATTGGATTTAACTGGAGGATCCCTGCAAAGATACTTGTTTTAAAACTAGAAAATGTGGCAACTAGAAAATGTAAGCTTACTCAGGAGATCCACACTCTTTCTGTTGGACCAGACAGCTCCAGGAGTTGATGGATGCTCTCACTGCCCTCTGCCCACTTTTAAGTGAAGGGACACTAGTTTTTTGTTCCTTATCAGAAGGGACTTTCAAGGAATCACCGTGAAACTCCAGGAGAGGATGGCAGAGATGGCAGTGGCATCTTCTGTCCTGAAGGCCTGCCTGGATCCAAGTGGACAAGGAGTCAGGAGGACTGGCCTCCCTGCCTCCCCAGTCTGTGTTCCCTGCTCAGGAGCATGAGCAGTCTGGGGAAGACAGGAATAGGGAACCCAGGGAACAGAAGTGAATGTTTCCAGTTCAGAGACAGAATTTCAGCTCTTTGGGCAGCGGAGACCCAGGTGTTGATCTTGAGGCTGGAAGTGTGAGACAGAATGTTCATAAAAGACTACTTTCCAATTGGGCCTACAGGTGAGTCATTATAACATCACTTTGCATTTCTATAATAGTCATTAAATTTTTTGTGTGTGGTAAGATGTACAAAAATATTACCTTTATAAATATTTCTAAGGATCCAGGTCTGTGACATTAAAGACACGCACATCGTTGTGCAGCCATCACCATCATCATCTCTGGAACTTCTTCATCTCTCCCCATCAAATACTAACTCCCCACATCCCTACCTTCAGCCTCTGGCAACCACCATCCCACTTTCTGTCTCTATGGATTTGCCTGTTCTAGGTACCTTGCCTAAGTGGAATCAGACAGTATTTGTCCTTCTGTGACTGGCTTATTCACTCAGCATATCGTCCTCAAGATTCAGCCATGTTGCAGCAGGTACCAGAATAGAGTTTAATTTAAAAAAAAAAAAAAGGTTTACCTATTTTTAGCTGTGCTGGGTCTTCGTCACTGCATGCTTTTTCTGGTTGCAGTGAGTGAGGGCTACTCTTTGTTGCCATGCGCGGGCTTCTCATTGCAGTGGCTTCTCTTATTGTGGAGAAGCAACAAGGTGCATGGGCTTCAGTAGTTGTGGCCCATGGGCTCAGTAGTTACGAGTCCCCGGCTTTAGAGCGCTGACTCAGTAGTTGCGGTACATGGGCTTAGTTGCTCCTCAGCATGCAGGATCTTTCTGGACCAGGGATTGAACCCATGTCCTCTTGGCAGATGGATTCTTAACCATTAGAGCACCAGGGAAGTCCAGAAAAGAGTTTGATTTTTAAAAGCCCTTTCATGTAGCCAGCCTCACTCCATTCTAGCCATCCTGTACACAGGTTATATTAGCCCCATTTTGCAGATAAAGGCACCGAGGCTCACCATGGAGGCTCGCTGAGACATGCCTGGAGGTCACATGGCCAGCGAATAGGAGCAATGACATATTTTTTCTGACCTTCCCCTGGGCTCTGCCCACTTCTCGTTGGCCAGGTGACACTGATGGGCCCACAGTTTTTCCAATATATTCCACCCACCCTTTTAATAACAACTGTCTCGTAAGTAGAAAATCAAATCAATTCTGGAAGAAAACCTTATCACTCTCAGTGTCTTCTCTTGTTTCCCTCTCCCCTTCTCTTGAGATGAGGCAGCGTGGTTTCTAAGAATATCTCCAAGTGATGGGACAGGTCAGTTTATAAATACTGTGTAACCTGAGATGATGGGTCCAATTTGAAGCCTGTTGACAGTGAGGCTTTGAAGGATGGGCTCCAGGCGGGGTGTGTGCACGCTCACGGAATGCAAATCAATAATTTATGAGGAGAAGGGCATGTTATGCAAATTCAAGGTATTGGCATTGTGTCTGCAACAGATAAATGCTAGGATTCCACAGAGGGAGGGGCTGAACTGAAGCGAATCCTCAGCCCCTGGGCTCTCACGGGTTCAAACCTGTGACTATGGATGGTGATGACCAAGAGAGGTCAGCACGGAAGGGGACTCGGAAGCAAGAGAAACCTGTCCCTTGGGGCTCTAGTTTCTAGGCGCCCTCGGACATCCCCACTCCTTGGTAGCTGGGAGGGTTCCTGAGAGCTTCAGATACCCGGTCTCTGTGGCCAGAGAGTCTTCTGGTGTCAGAGAATTGAAAGGCCCCAGACCTTTCACCTTTAGGTGGAGGCATCTCTGGGTGGCCGGAGCCACACACTTACTTGGCTAATCTGTCTTCCGAGAAACTGGCATGGGCAGAGGTATATTGCTTAACCAACCTCATTACTCTTGTGCATTTAGCGGCTCAGGGGAAGATAATACCTTTCAGGTTTGACCCAATTTTAGTTTTTGTTGTCATAACCATGGAAAATCGACCTTTGGCCCCTCAGCAGCCGGCCTGAATGGGAAGTGATTTACGGCAAGCATGCCAGGCAGAATCCCTAACGCACTTGCAGGAGAGAGCCACACACCCTCCTTCACAGCCCTAATCTCTGCTGAGCAGCAATTTCCACGACAAATTCTCATTCTTCCCCGCCACCTGAGCACCCAGCTCCCTGGAGATTCTGAAAATTGCATTACCTCGACTTCAAAGTAGACAGATAGATGGGACAGACAGACACTTTCCTCAGTGTCTGCATTTCCAGGCCATGGACAAGCTTGCTGAACTCTCAATAGTCATTCCTCTGCCTATGCTGTGAGCTGCAGTGTTGCTTCCTGTTTCCGATGAGGTAGCAGGCGTTGTAGGCCAGAAATTGAGGCTTCATGTGATCTGTTTGCAGAAGTCTTTCCTTTTCTGACTTTGTAGAAGAGACACAATTAGAAGATATGTAATATCTTTGATGGGCTTCCCAGGTGGCACTAGTGGTAAAGAATTTGCCTGCCAATGCAAGAGACATAAGAGATTCGGGTTTGATCTCTGGGTTGGGAAGATCCCCTGGAGGAGGGCATGGCAACCCACTCCAGTATCCTTGCCTGGGGAATCCCCATGGACAGAGGAGCCTGGTGGGTGACAGTCCATAGGGTTGCAAAGAGTCAGACACGACTGAAGCGACTTAGCCCGCATGCAATGTCTTTGATACAGAGACAGGAGAAGGGGATAGAGAAATCGAAGGTGAGTAGGTGTATTGGTTAGCTACTGCTGTATAACAAACTATTTTCAAGATCAGTTGCTTAAAACAAGAATCATTTCTTTTCATTGCTTACAAGTCCCTGGGTCAGCTGGGGGTCAACTGATCTTGGCTGGGCTCCCTTTGGGACTGCAGATAGACTCAGTGGCTCTGCTCCAGGCTGGGTCAAGCTGGAGCAGCCCTGCTTCATGTATCTTTCATCCCCATCCTGGGACCAGGGGCCCAATCATGGCAATAGCAGAGGCATCAGAGAACAGTAGAAACAATCAAGGCTTATTCTGGCCTGGCACTGGAAATGGCTCACCATCTCTTCTGCTTCCTTCTGTTGGCCAAACAACTCCCATGTTGAGCCCAAATTCACAGAGGGTGTAAAAAGAGAATCTACCTTTTTAGAAGAAGGGAATGGCAACCCATTCCAGTATTCTTGCCTGGAAAATTCCATGGACAGAGGAACCTGGTGGGCTATAGCCCATGGGCCAGACATGACTGAGTGACTAACACACACTAACACGCATTTTTTTAGCAGGAAAAACTGCAAAGTCATATGATTTATTTAGTGCTTACCATGTTGAAAAAGACCTTGTTGCTGGGAAAGATTGAGGGCAGGAGTAGAAGGGGGTAACAGAGGATGAGATGGTTGGATGGCATCATCAACTCAACGAACATGAGTTTGAGCAAACTCCGAAAGATAGTGAAGGATAGGGAAGCCTGGTGTACTGCAGTCCCTGAGGTCGCCAAGAGTTGAACAAGACAGAGCAACTGAACACAACAACAACAACAATGGACTAGTCACTAAATGAAGTGTTCTGTATACATGGTCTTATTTATTCTTTATAGTAACTCTAAAAGAGAATTATTACTACCCAATTTATAGGTGAGCACACTGAAGTTGGAAAAGGTTAGTGACAGGGAAGCCAGGATTTTGATCCAAGTTTATCTGACTCCCAAGATCAGACTCTTAGGTACTATACCTTTCAGTTTTGTAGCATTGCCTTCCAGCTCCTGCCCCTGTTCTGGGCCTTCTCTTCCTCTCACTGGGGTTACTTTGCAAATGGATGGATGAATGGATGAGTGGGTGGTCAGGTTGATGGATAGACAGATGGATGGATGGCAAATGGGCAGATAGTTCAGTACACAAATGGAATTGATATTTCCAGGGACCTTAGCCTCTTTTTTAAAAAAAATTTTATTGACGTGTAGTTGATTTACAAATGTTGTGCTAATTTCTACTATATAGCAAAGTGACTCATGCATATATACATTCTTTTTCATTTATAGTTTGTGATAGGATGTTGATTATAGTTCCCTGTGCTATATAGTAAGATCTTGTTGTTTATCCATCCTATATAATATCAATAGTTTGCATTTGCTAACCCCAAACTACCAATCTTTCCTTCCCCCACCCCACCTTCCACCTTGGCAACTATAGGTCTGAGTCTGTTTCTGTTTTGAAAATGAAAGTGAAAGTGAAGTCGCTCAGTCGTGTCCGACTCTTTGCAACCCCATGGACTGTAGCCTACGGGGTTCCTCCATCCATGGAATTCTCCAGGCAAGAATACTGCAGTGGGTTGCCATTTCCTTCTCCAGGGGATCTTCCTGACCCAGGGATCCAACCCGGGTCTCCCGCATTGCAAGCAGATGCTTTTACCATCTGAGCTACCAGGGAAGCTCTTCTGTTTTGTATATGCTCATTTGCATTGTATTTCAGATCCCTCATATAAATGAAATTATATGGTGTTTGTCTTTCTCTTTCTGACTTCACTGAGTATGATAATCTCTAGGCCCATCCATGTTGCTACAAATGGCATTGTTTTGTTATTTTTTTTATGGCTGAGGATTTATATTTATATATATATAAACCACATCTTCATCCATTCATCTGTTGATAGACATTTAGGTTGCTTCCATGTCTTGTCCATTGTAAATGGTGCTGCTATGAATATAGGGGTGCATGTATCTTTTCAAATTTTAGTTATGTCTGGGTATATGCCCAGGAGTGGGATGGATGGATCATATGGCAACTCTACTTTTAGTAGAGTTACAGTTTCTGTTCCCACCAACAGTGTAAGAGGGATACCCTTTCTCCACACCCTCTTCAGCATTTATTACTTGCAGAGTCCTTAGCCTCTTCCTGATGTGTAATCCTCATTTCACCAAGCCAGGTTGCCTCTGGAGAGGTCTTCCTTTCCTCATGAGCTAACACTCATCTCTTGGTAGTAAGAATGCTGCCTTGAAGGAGCTCTGAAGGAAAGGGAGGTCCTAGGAAAGCAGCTGTCATGGCCAGGATCACTCAGAGAGGGCAGTCCGAAGGCCATTGCAGAGTTCCGGTTGACCTGGGCTTGCGCAGAAAGGCTTCCTCCCTGCCAGACCTTGGTCTAAGTTTCACACCCAGAAGGTAGGGCAGGAGATGGGCAGGACAGCCTCTGGCCAAGGAAGCAACTGCAGGCAGAAGAAGCAGATTGTGGTCGCCCTTGCTTCTCCAGCCAGCATCTCTCCTGTCCTCATCTGCTTCTAAGAACCAATAGCTGTTCTGACTGTGACCCTCTGAGCCCCAGAAACTGAAGCACATTGGCTTCACCAGGGAAGCCTGGCTGAGACCAGGGCCTTGTAGCGGCCAGTGGGGAGAGGGGTGCTCTGCAGTCCTGCAGCCGCCTCTCTTGACTTGAGGAGGGGTTGGGTAGACACTGGGTGTTTGCCCGGTGGTGATGGGGTGGCCACTGTACTCCAGAGGGGGCAAGGGGCAGCTGTGGGTGCTGGGTGCAGAGCACCTCTTAACACCACGAGCCCTGGGCGTGGTGTGTCCATTGCTACCTGGTACTCACCAGAGAAGGCCAGGTGTAGATTCTGGTTCCTGCTGCAGGTATGCAAGGCGGCCAGGGTGGGGTCTGGGTGAGGACATTTCCTGAGTTGTCACATTCTCTCCTTTCTTCTCACTGTTAGAGGGCTGAGGCTGAGGCTTCGGGTGACAGCGTGCTGACGGCTGTGGCCCTCCTGCTGCTGCTGCTGGAAGCCCCCAGGGGCAAGTCTCTTTGCCCCAAGCACGGGACACTGGCAGTATCATTACACTGATCATTGCTTCTTCCCAGACGTATTGATCTGACTCCTGTCGCTGACTCTGGCAAGTCGAAAGTCTCTGAAGCCTCAGGGACCTGAAAGAGCGGCTGTGACTCAGGGTCTATTGTCAGTCCAGGAGGTAACAAATTTTTTAATTTAAAAACTGAGTACAACTTGGTACTCTGTGACAACCTAGAGGGGCGGGATGGAGGTTCAAGAGGGAGGAGGCATGGCTCTACTTATGGCTGATTGACGTTGTTGTATGGCAGAAACCAGCACAGCATTGTAAAGCAATTATCCTCCAATTAAAAATAAATGAAAAAAAAACCCTGAGAGTAATTTGCATACTATGAAGTGTATTACGTATGTATGCATGTGTACGTGTGTGTGCTCAGTCGTATCAGACTCTTTGAAACCCTTTGAACTGGAGCCTGCCAGGCTTCTCTGTCCATGGGATTTTTCAGGCAAGAATATTAGAGTGAAAGTCCCCAAAATGTATAGGTCTCAATATAGACCAAGCAGTTTTGACAAATGTATGCATCTGTGTAACTATTACCTAGTTTGAGATATGGAACTTCCCCATCTCTCGAGAAAGTTCCTTAATTTGGCACGAGGCACTGAAGTGCCTGAGTGGGGTGATGGGAGGCCGGCAGGTGAACCTAGGACTTAGTTCCAGCCCTAACAGGACTCTCAGGATGATGGCATCAACCAGTTCAGGCCTGTGAGACCCCAGCTCCTTTGGGCTAAGGTGCCTGGCTGAAAGCGGGCAGCAAAGGAACAGACAGGAGAAGGGTCCTCGGCCAGAGAGAACCAGGCAAGGTCATCGGCGCATTTCCCGCTCCATACAATCTCATTCATCATCCAAGAAGATGTCCGTGTCCTGTGTGGCAGGCATTCCTGTGAGGGGCAGACAGGCATTTGGCATTCAAGTGATGCTCTTGTAAACACCTGAGACTGTATATGGGAAGCTCAGAGGTGGGCATCACTATGCGAATTATCCCATAGCAAGGCCCTTGGGGAATTCTTGGAATGTTTGTGCAAAGGACATGTGGTTACAGTAGGTAGTGATATATATATATATATTTTCAAGCACTTTACCGTTTTAAGTTTTATTTCTGGATGCTTAGGCTTGAACTGCATTCCCTGTGCCCAGGGAGAGAGGTGTGGCCCAACAGGGGGAACACTTAAAAAACCTCCCAGGAGACAGAGTCAGGCTCCAGAAAACCCCCAGACCTGGGAGTGCACAACACACTGGAGGACTCAGGGCCAGGTTGGGCACTTGAAGGACCCCAGGGAGGGAAAACAGTCATTTTGGTTCCTGCTCTGCGAGAGCAAAGACTGTCTTCACTCAGGCCCACTGGCTTTTATGACCCAAAGGCCACTACACCCCCCAAAGTCCTTAGCACCCCTCCCATCAGCACCTCAAAATGCTGGTCCATGCAGGCATCGAAGTGTCCTCGGGAGGAAGCCCTGGGAGTCCCCCTTTCTGCCCTCTCCATTTCTCTCCACTTTGTAAGATTTAGAATCCTGTTAAGATCTTGGTCCCCTCCATTGGTGATGTAAAGCCAGTCTGGAGAAAATGTCAGCTGTTCAACGTCGAAATCCTATTACCAAATGCTATATGCTTCTACCCCTCGGATGCGGGGCAGCACTGAGATAAGTGAGAAGGAACCTCTGATCCAGTGGTGCTGCTGCGCTGTCTGCCCGGCCCACCTGGGAGGGGCTGCAGCAACTGCGGACGAGTCTCATCCTCACCCCCCAGCCCCCCCACCCCAGACAGCCCCTTCGACCCTACCTGCTGAGCCCTCCCCAACTCCCTCCACCTAGTTCCCACCTTCTGCACCCCTCCCCCACGCCTCCCCGCTGACCTCCCAGCCCCGCTCCTCCCTCAGTCCCTTCACTCCATCCCACCTCCTCCACCCCCGACCCAGGTCTATACCCTCTGCGACTCTACCCATGTGCCTGCAGCCTGTCCCTACCCAGTGACCCAATCTCCAGGTATCTCAGCCCCCGTGGGCCTCCCACACCTCCCTGCGCCCTGTGCCCATCGCCCCACCCTGTGCTCTCTCCCCTTTCCACATCTCCACCCCCTGTGCTGCGTCTACACCTCCCTTTGCCCCCGTGTTCCCCGGTCCCTTGACTCCTGAAGCCCAGGGATTCCTTCCTGGAGGGTGTTTCTGGCCCCTCCCATCAGGCCCTGTAGATAGCTTGGCCAGGGTCTCACTGTGCCAGCAGCAAGAAGCCAAACCTGGTCAGTGCTGGGGTAACTCCCCTGTTCCCGTTCCTGCCAAGTAGAGCATTTCTGAGCTGGTGTCCCTTGCCTGCAGGAGGGCAGAAGAAAGGGGACAGGTGTGAAGAGGTGGCTTTGATCTTTTCCTGGGGGTGGGCTTTGGATAATACCCAGGGAGGCAGAGTGAGGCTTAACTGTGGGGAGTGGGCTGCCCTTCACCCTGGGCCCAAATTGCAGAGTCTGCTTTGTGAACAGACATGGCCTGAAGATGGGGCTTACTTGGTCTGCTCCAGACTCTCCCCCATCCTAGTTCTGATGGAAATCACTGACCTCCAGCTCCGTGATACTAAGGTGGGTTCTCTCTAAGTGTGTCTGTCAGAGGGATTGACTTTCTGATACATGCCACTGGCCAAAGGACTCCCCTGCAGGCAGGTTTGAGCTGATTCTTCAGTGGGCCTTTCGGGGCCTTCAGCCCCCAGCTGTCCTGTCTCTCCTGCCACCTCCCTGCGTTCAGGGCTCCTCGGTCAGCTGGCGAGGCTCCCACCTGACCTCCTTCCTGTGTTTCTGCTCCACTCTTTGTGCTTGGCTCTGCTGTTACTTCCTTCAGAAAGTCGGTCATACCCCCTCCCTTCCTGCGTCCACGGTGCTCTGAGCATCCCTTCCGTGGCATCCATCAGAGTGTACGGCAACTTCCTGTTTACATCACGGCAGTGCACACCTGTGCTCTCACCCAGGCTTCAGTGTTTTGCAGGTGGAGGGCAGAAAGTGGTGTTATCACCACCTGTATGGTGGGAATGGCCCCTCGTGGGTGAGCCAGTGAAGGATGGAGAGGTTATGCAACTTGCCCAAGATCTCCCAGGTGGAGGTGGCAAGGTAGGGGACACACCCTCCCAGCCTCACCCCTTAGGTGCCTCTGTCTGTTTGCCCACTTCCCCACTAGACTGTGAACTCCTGAGGGGCCATGCAGGATGTACCTTGGTTCCCACCACCTAGTCGACGTGGCACAGGCTCTCCAGGTTTGTTGAACACCTGGAGGAAATATGGTGGCCACTTGGACTTCCTCCAGCTTCTTCCCCAAGAGCTCATCGAGTTACTTTCAGAGTCTTCTCTCTTCCTCACCTCCTCCCTCCCAATCCAACTGTGTTTTTCTTCACAGCCAAGGGGCCCTACCCCTATAGCATGGTGTGGTGAAGTGGAGGGGGGAAGGGGGAAGGGATGGTTTGTCTACCAGTTGTCTGGAGCCACTAGGTGAGAATCAGAGTTTTGATCTTTCCATTCATTTGTTCATTCATGTGATTATTCATTCAACAAATATCCAGAACCTAGTATATGTCAGGTGCTGGGTTTACAGTGGTGAACAAAACAGATATTTCCCAGTTCTTGCAGACCATGATTAAGTAAAGAAATAAATCAAAACATAACTAGTTTGTAACAAGCGCCAAGAGAGAGTGACCACAGAACTGGGGACTACGCTAGCTTGAGTTGTCAGGGAAAGCCTTTCAGAGATGTGATTTCCACTTGAGGATGAGAGATGGGATGGAGGCAGAAGTCTCACAAGGAAGCAGTGAGTGAGAAGGTCTCACCTGGAGATGGTGGGAGACAGCTGGGTCCCTTAGAAGTCCAATCTTGCTGGACCTCTTTGAAGAATCTGTTGCCTTCCTTCTGAAAACACCCCTTCCTTGGGCTTTTGTGGTATTTTGCAGTCTCATCTTCCTTCTCTTGGGGGACTGTCCTTGTTCCTCCTTTCTCTCCCACAAACTCCTGGGGTGTCTCAGGTATTCCTTCTCATCGCCTGTTCTGTACTGCCATCTTCTCACTTGGTGTTCTTATCCATGGCCATGTCTTCAGCCACCATTTGTATTTTGGAAATTCCTGGATTATTTACCTATTGCTCTGTAATGGGTTACACTAAAAAGTAGTGACTTCCAACAACAATCACTTATTAGCTCATAGTTTCTGGGATTCAGGAATTGGGGTTGGCTGAGCTGAGTGCTTTTAGCTCAGAGTCTTTCTAGAGGTTGCAGTCAGCATGTTGGCTGCTGGCGGAAGGCCTCACTCCCTATGGCCGTTTCAGTGTTCTCATGCCATGGCAGCCAGCTTCCTCCCGAGTGAGTATAACAGGACCTCAGAATTGATCCACCATCACTTCAGCCATGTTCTCGTGGTTACACAGACCAGCCCTGGTCTGATGTGAGCAGGGGCTACGTAAGAGGACTGGAGGTGAGAATTATAGGGGCCACCTTGGAGGTGGGCTGCCACAATCTCTAAAGCAGACAAGACTGTTTCCTAAGCCTTAGATCCCAGCACCCAACCGTCTACCAAATATCATCCCACCCCCGACACACCAGAGGCTCTTGGAACACGTGTCCAACTCCACAAGCCTGGAAAACTTGTATTATGCAATTGTTAACATATGCAGAAGTGTAAAGCGTAGGTTATAAACTATCAATCCAGCTGAAACCTCCTCGATGTAACCTTCCCTAAGTCCTCTCCGTCATACCAACCTCCTTCTGCCCTTTCCCAAATCTTAGTTTCTCACTTGATTCCTGGTGACAGCCTCCTGATTGAGATTCCTGCCTTGGTTTTTACTCCCTCCATCCTGTTGACATTGGCATGGGAGCAAGCATCTGTAAGACACACATCTGCCTCGTTTCCTGCTTGAAATTCTTCAAGAGATCTTTTAAAGTCCTTGGTGTGACGTTCAAGGTGCTTCATGATCTGATTCTTGACTTACTGGCCAGTGTCGTCCTCAGTACCTCCAGTCCCACACCTCCTGCCCCATTATTTGCATCCCTTCCAGGGACATCTTGCCTGCTCCTCCTTGCTTGGCTCTGCACCTGCTGTCTCTGCCTCCCCTCTCCTTGAGTCTCTCACTCACTCCAAGGTTGGCACCTCCTCTTGGAGCAAGAACACCCTCTCAGGATGAGGGAGGAGCCTCTGCTCTGGGTTCCACACATCCTCTGCCCATCCCTCTTGGTGGCACTTCACTCCTTCATTCCATCACTCAAACGTACTCATTTAACACCTGCCACATGTGAAAGTGCTGCACTCAATATGCCAGAAAATTTGGAAAACTCAGCAGTGGCCACAGGACTGGAAAAAGTCAGTTTTCATTCCAATTCCAAAGAATGCTCAAACTACCACACAATTGCACTCATCTCACACGCTAGTAAAGTAATGCTCAAAATTCTCCAAGCCAGGCTTCAGCAATACATGAACCAAGAACTTCCAGATGTTCAACCTGGTTTTAGTAAAGGCAGAGGAACCAGAGATCAAATTGCCAACATCCGCTGGATCATCAAAAAAGGAAGAGAGTTCTAGAAAAACATCTATTTCTGCTTTATTGACTATGCCAAAGCCTTTGACTGTGTGGATCACAATAAACTGTGGCAAATTCTGAAAGAGATGGGAATACCAGACCACCTGACCTGCCTCTTGAGAAACCTATATGCAGGTCAGGAAGCAACAGTTAGAACTGGACATGGAACAACAGACTGGTTCCAAATAGGAAAAGGAGTACGTCAAGGGCTGTATATTGTCACCCTGCTTATTTAACTTATGTGTGGAATACATCATGAGAAACACTGGGCTGGAAGAAGCACAAGCTGGAATCAAGATTGCCAGGAGAAATATCAATAACCTCAGACATGCAGATGATACCACCCTTATGGCAGAAAGTGAAGAGGAACTAAAGAGCCTCTTGATGAAAGTGAAAGAGGAGAGTGAAAAAGTTGGCTTAAAGCTCAACATTCAGAAAACTAAGATCATGGCATCTGGTCCCATCACTTCATGGGAAATAGATGGGGAAACAGTGGAAACAGTGTCAGACTTTATTTTTTGGGGGGGTCCAAAATCACTGCAGATGGTGATTGCACCCATGAAATTAAAAGATGCTTACTCCTTGGAAGGAAAGTTATGACTAACTTAGATATCATATTAAAAAGCAGAGACATTACTTTGCCAACAAAGGTCCGTCTAGTCAAGGATATGGTTTTTCCAGTGGTCATGTATAGATGTGAGAGTTGAACTGTGAAGAAAGCTGAGTGCTGAAGAATTGATGCTTTTGAACTGTGGTGTTGGCAAAGACTCTTGAGAGTCCCTTGGACTGGAAGGAGAGCCAACCAGTCCATCCTGAAGGAGATCAGTCCTGGGTGTTCACTGGAAGGACTGATGCTGAAGCTGAAACTCCAATACTTTGGCCACCTGATGCGAAGAGTTGACTCACTGGAAAAGATCCTGATGCTGGGAGGGATTGGGGGCAGGAGGAGAAGGGGACGACAGAGGAGGAGATGGCTGGATGGCATCACCTACATGATGGGCATGAGTTTGAGTAAACTCCGGGAGTTTGTGATGGACAGGGAGGCCTGGCATGCTGTGATTCATGTAGTTGCAAAGAGTCGGACACGACTGAGCAACTGAACTGACTGACTGACTGACTGACGTGTCAGGCACTGTTCTAGGAACATGGCACCAAGCGAGATGAAGGTCTGCTCCGTGGAGCTTGCCACCCATGTGAGCCCTTAGCCCACTTCAGCCCAGGTGTTTGGTATATCGTCATCTCTCCCTCTGCAAGTCCTTTGGGGGCGTGTCAGGGTGGTGTCTCTGATCTGTGTCCCTAGCATCTAGGAGGGACTTGATGGATGTTCAGTGTAGGAATGGTGCTTTCTGGAAGGGCCAGAACATGGGAATTAGATGACCTGAAATCCCTTGAGTCTGGAACAGGCCTACTTAACTATTCCAGGGTTTCGGTCATCAGTTCCTAGACATGGCATCCCTGGTTTGGTGAGGGAAGCAGGGAAATGGGCAGCAGAGGTTGAGAAGGCTTTGGATCATGCCCTTGGCAAGGCCATCTCATCGAGAGTTGCTTGTGCTTGCACGTGACTCCCTGGTATCTTCACCACTGCCCAAGACTCAGCTATTAATTACCCACCTGCCAGCCTTTCAGCCAGCCTTGCAGACCACTTGGGTCTAACGACCACAGCCCACCTTGCTGGTGTGTGTCCAGCGCTCCATGAGAAAGAAAGCACTGGCCGCCCTCAAGGCCCCCAGTGAGCCAGCAGTAGCTAGACTGGAGTTCTCCTGTATTTGGGAACATTTTGGGGTTGGGGCGTGGAGTCCCTTGGCCACTGGTCCCAGCCTCACGTCAGGGGTTCTAAGTCCCCAGCTTGAGCCTGGCTGTCAGTCAGGTCACACAGTTTCCAGCCGCTCCTCCAGAAATTGCTTTCCTCGACCTTGGGGAAAATTGCTTCCCAAATGACACCCCTCCATTTCACAAGCCTTAAACACAGCACCGGGGACACATAAATTACACGAGGCCCTTCCCATTCCCGTCGGCTACATTGAATAATGTAGCGTTTCAACAATACCTAAAGGTACACTATTATTAAAACACACTGGTATTAAAAAAAGAAGAAGCAACAGCAGTGGGGCTACAGTAAAATTGTCACAGACTCCCACTAGATGCCAGAATCATAAAACCCAAATTATTTTTGCCAGAGACAGTATTCATAAGGCATGAGGGGAGTCAGGAACAGAGCTGGTTTCACACGAGTGGTTTAAAAATGGGAGGAGGAAATTCATTTATTCAGAATATTACATATCCTCTGTAATCTTTACAACTGAAATGTGATGCTTCATGTTCTTCTCCTGGTTAAAGAAATAGCAAGTTTGGCTTTCTTAGCTTGAGTCTCATTTCAAGCTCTGGTTTTGGTTATTAGCTCATGTTTTGGGGGAAGCAGAATGAGGAGGAATAGGTGTGATGAGAAATTGAGGGGAATGCCGTCAGCATCCCTGAGAGATGTCTTGAGAGAGACTGAAGAGAGAAGATGGGAGAAAGGACCCTAGCTCACAGAGAGAAGCAGGTTTCAGAGAAAAATAAGGAAGGAAAACAGTGCCTTGCAGGCAAGTGAATGAGGACCCCACAGTTTAACAAATGGGTATAGTTAGCAGGGGGTGCTTCCCAGGGGGCACTAGTGGTAAAGACCCCACCTGCCAATGCAGGAGACATAAGAAACATGGGTTTGATCCCTGGGTTGGGAAGGCCCCCTGGAGGAAAGCATGGCAACCTGCTCCAGTGGTCTTGCCTGGAGAATCCCATGGACAAAGGAACCTGGTGGACTATAGTCCATAGGGTCACAAAGAGTTGGACACAACTGAAGCGACTTAGCATGCTTGCATTCATAGTTAGCAGGGGGCTTCCCTAGTACCTCAGCAGTAAAGAACCTGCCTGCCAGGAGACACAAGTTTGATCCCAGAGTGAGGAATATCCCCTGGAAAATGAAATGGCAACCTACTCCAGTATTCCTGCCTAGGAAATCCCATGGACAAGGGTGCCTGGCAGGCTACAGTCCATGGGGTCGCCAAAGAGTCAGACATGACTTAGTGACTAAAACAGCAACAAACTATAGTCAGCAGGATAACAGCCCTGTTTGGTTTGGAGATTTGGATGGTTTTTAAAAGTGAATACTGAATCTCTGCCATTATTCTGAATTTTTTTCTCAGTTTTATTGAGATGTAATTGACATATAACATTGTTTAAGATGTACAACATAATAATTTGATATTTGCATTTATTGCAAAATGATCACCATAATTAGCCTAGTAATATCCATCACATAGATACATTTTTTTTCTTGTGATGAGAACTTTTAAGATCTACTCTTAGCAAATTTCAAGAACATACCTGCGATGCAGGAGACCTGGGTTCAATCCCTGGGTTGGGAAGATCCCCTGGAGAAGGGAGCAGCTAACCCTCTCCAGAACTCTGGCCTGGAGAATTCCATGGACAGTGGAGACTGGCAGTCTACAGTCCATGGGGTCTCGAAGAGTCTGACATGACTGAGCGACTTTCACTTTCACTTCATAGTGCTGTCACCATGCTGTGTTATGCCCCCAAAATGTGTTCATATTCTAACTGGAAGTTTGTCCCTACTCACTACCTTCGCCATTCCCGCACCCCACCCTCTGCCTCTGGTAACCACCAGTCTATTTCTCTCTGTTTCTATGGCAAATCTATGCCATTACTCTGAACTTCTTTTACTTCCTACCAGGCCAAACTGGAGAACTAAAGGCCTCCCTCCTCTGCAATGAGATGCAGCAGGAATGTGTGGTTTGGGGAGAAAGGCCCATTTCTAAGATGTGTGTGTTGAGTCCGCTGGGATTTTGCAGCTTCCATTTCTGGAGTCCCTGTGGGAAGCCGCGCAAGGAGGCTGGCACATCTCTGGCAGTATTAGTATCCTCATTAAAACAACCAAACAAGGTACAATAAAAGCCCCAAAACTTGATTTCTGAAGATTTCAGAGTCCTTTGGGAAAACCTTGGCTATTACCAATGGAGTCCCCTCTACTCCATCTTGCCCCCACCCCACTGCCTTAGGTGGCTCCTGGGGTTCATGACTGACCTTTATGAAGAGGCCTTTGGCTCTGGGGGCCCTGAGAGGTCATTTGGCTCCTTGAAGCATTAGGAGAAAATGCCTCTGATTTAGTGCAAAGCCTTCTGAATGTATCACCCCTGTACCTCTGGGAGGAGCCAGTCAGGTGATGTTCCAGGCACAACAACTCATGGAGCATCCCGCTCCTGGGCGTGCGTCTGCACACAGGAGGCTCTTTGGACGAGTCAAGGGGGTAAAGGGTCAGGGCCATTAGTTCTGCTTGTTCCGGGTCACACAGTGGGTCAGAGATGGGGCTAGCTGGAGGAGAACATGCTCCATGTTCTTTCTGCCCCGATGCCCCAGAGGCTCTAGAAAAGTCAGCCAGTCTGTCCTGGGGGGCAGGTGTCCTGTGCCTTGCTCTGAGGAGATGAAGGGCTGCACTTGCAGGGCCACATCTGCCCAGAGGGGGCGCCGTTGTCCATACCCCGATGCCCAGTGGTGCTGTGTGCTGGCGGGCGGCCCAGTGAGGGCGCTCTGAGGAGGGCTCCATATTAGCTCACCGGCTGTCTCTGCTTCTCTGGGTTGCCTCCACCTGAGTCCTGTAAATAAAGCCTCTTCCTCAGGTAACTTGTACATTACAAAGGACTATTGTCTCGCCAATCCTGTCCTTGGGCCTTGAAGCCCAAGTGAACCTTGGAGGTTTGGAAGCGAATCCAGAGTATCTGCTTGGCTGTTGGACCTCTCTCTGCAGGAAACTGTGAGCCTGGGGGTCTTGGGTGGGTTTGGATTGCTGGCTTTGCTGTGTAGAACGTGAAGGTCATTCTACCTCTGGGAGTCGGAGACCATCCCACTGACAGGCAATAATTAAGAACAGTTAATTCCACCTGTCGGTTTTCAGGTTGGCTGGGAATTTTAATGAGAAACGTTACTCCTGTGCACACTGCCCATCCAGACGCGCCTCCCTTCTCCTTCTTTTCATTGTTCACTTAACAAATATTGGCCGAGCACCTACTGTGTGCAGCCCTGGGCCAGGTGCCAGGAGCAATGGTGAGCAAAGGTCAATACCAGTCTGCCCTCATGGGACTCTGTTCAGTCCTACTTCAGTGATGATGGTTCAACCCTCCTTCCCTGTCTGTTCCCTCCCCCTTCATCCTTCCTCCAGTCCTTTCATCTCTCCCCACCTCCTCACCCCCCTCACCCCCCTCCCTTCTTCCTCCTAGACCGACACCCCTGCTCAGCCCCTCAGGACAGTGTCCAGCCCCACGGGGGGCAGAGGACAGGAGCCCTCAGAGAGGAATGGAGGGGCCGACTGCCTGGTCCCTGGCAGAGCTGGAGGCTGTGTAGCTGCTCGTCTGGAGGGCTGGAGTCTGAGGGTGGCCAGAGGACCATGTCATCCATGCAGTGTCTTCTAGAAGGAGCCTCCAGTGGGGCCTGGGCCCCTTTCTGTGTTGGTTTATTTTTTGCAGAAGACACTTTCTAAAAGTCCAGGTGTTTATTTTTCCATCTTTTCTTTCCAGTGACAAGAACCCAACAGGAGGCCTTTTGGGGCTGGAGTAACAAAGGCAGCCCCCAGCCTCTGGCCACCTTGGGAACAGAGCTGAGGCCTGGGCTGGCTCAGCAGCCACCGTGGGCTGGAGTGGTCAGACTGGGGCACAGGCCTGGGAGACTTCAATCCATAGCTGAGATGTGGTGGTGGTCGGGGTGGGGGCTGGCTGGCAGTGGGAATGGGCTCTTTACTGTCCTCTGAGACTCAGCCCTCCCTCCTGCCCAGGCTGCCTGCCCACACCCTTGGCAGGACCATGCCTGGTCCTTTCCAGATCCAAGACCTTTTCTATATCATATCCAGCCTTCCCAGGAAATAGGCCTCTGTCGATCCCCAAATTATTTTGAAAACCTCCACCACTAATGCCAGGAGCGTGGATCCCGAAGCAGGTAGAGGGGGCAGGGAAGCGTCCTGGCCAGCAGTAAACCCTTGTGCCCCAGTGACCCTGGGGTTCTGAAGGGGGCGTGGGGGGGTGGGGTGGGGCCTCAGAGGCCCCCACACCCCCTCCCTCCCTGCAGTGGTCGGGGGTCAGGAGGCCTGGCAGGTTGTAGGGCAGCAGCTGGAGGCCCCTGCCTGCCTCCTACACAGGGTGTGCCCTGGCAGAGGCTGGAACCACAGGGGCCTGGCACTGAGCGTGGCACATGGTGGGGCGCAAGAAAGAGGAAGATGCAGCTCCCTCCTGTGGCCAGTCCGACTCTTTCTCCTCAGAGTCCAGAGTCTGATATGACAGGCTGTGGCCTTGACCCTGGGCCCCGCCCTGGGCAGCTTGGCCTCTTTGCTTTTTGCCTTGTCAATCAAGCCAATCATGTGGGCCTTGAGAGAGGCATCCTGGCGACTTCATCCTGGCTTGGCCTTTTCCTCCCCCACCACCACCGCTGCTGGGCTCTGTGGGCAGGAAGGGACCAGTTCCTTCCCCAGGAGCCAGGGCTCCCCACCTGGGTGGTCTCTGTGGGCCCCAAAACTGTGGGCTTGGCTTCTGTGCCATGGGTGATGGATGGTGTTTCCTATTGAGGAGTGAGGGCAAATGTGCCGCTGCAATCAGGGACGGGCTGTTAGATAATCTCCCATCCAGCTCGGGTGGAGGAAAACACACGGAGCGGGGGAGGGGGCCCCTTCAGCCCGTCTCAGCAGGCACTGTGTGCAGGGCAGAGTCGGGGTGTTGGGCAGGTGGGGGACAGGGATTTGACCCTGGAGAAGGTGGCCCGGATTGGAGGATCGAACATGACAGTCAAGGTGCTGGTGACTGGAGGAGTTTGGGGACGTCCCTGGATTCTTACTGCTCTGTCCCACCGTCTCTGTGCCCTTTCCTTTGTCACTTTCTTTCCCGGATTTAGGTACCAGGGGTGCGGGGCGTGGGCCTGGCTGGGCCGCATCCACAGCCCCATCTTGCTCCCGATCCAGCAGGTCTGGTGGAAAATGAACGCCAGCCCTTGCCTTTTGTCCTGGCTGCTGAGAATCAAGCATTTAGTTATACGAGAAGCCGGCCTACCTGCCTTCTCGCCCCAACAGCTGAGGTCACTACCTGGAGCTCCCTCCATGTGGGTTCCCTCCACTCCCACCTGAGCCCCTTTTCTCCCCCAGCCCCTCTCCCCCAGCCATCCATCTCCTTGCATGGAGCCCACTGACCTGGGAGAATCAGATCATGCACTTCTCTTTCCCCTTGAAAAGTGGCTTGTGGAGCTCAGGACTGTTCCCGGCCTCCTCCATGCCCAGGTCCTGGCTCCATGCCTGGCATGGATGGCCACTGGAAGGGGGGGGTGCCCAGGTGTTTCTCTGCAGTTGGCAGCACTCTGTGTGGTTGGCCCTGCCATTTGGGATGGAGCAGGTGTCTCTCTGCAGAAACTGGATTTTAAGGAAAGGAAAAAACTGACAATTTTTTCTTTATTATGTTTCAAAGCTCTGTTGTGGGATTTCTGGGGGCATGCCAATGGGAGTCTTTTCACTGGGGGCGGGAGTGGCAGAGCTGAACCATCCCCTGGCCAACATGACCTCACAAGCCCTTCCCAAAGCCAGTCTTTCCGGACTGATCAGGATGGATCCTCTAAATGGTTTCTGTGTCCTGTCTGCCTAATCGCACACTCACTGGGTTGAGATAAATTAAGCAAACAAAAGACTTCCAAGGCCCAGGTGCCTCCTACCCTCTACAAAACCCAACCAGCCACCACCAACAGAATAAACACAAACAACCAGATTCCTTCTGTTTTCCTGGGAATTCCTGCTCTAAAGACTGATACGAGACACTGTTCTAAGTAAATCTAAGAGTGTGAAACAGGAGAATAAAAGTTGGGGGTTGTTTATTCATTCGCTCGATGAATACTGAGTGAGCTCCAGCTTTGTGCTAGGCATGTTCCAGGCACTGGAGATATATTGAATAAAACAGATCAAGTGTCTGCCCGCAGGAAGTTAGCATTCCAGGTTGAGGGAGGGGAAAGAACGACCACAGGCAACAAGTGAATCTGTGTGACAGCGGATTCAATAATTTCTGGGAAAATTCATGGGGAAAAGGAGGAAGGGGTGCTAACGGGATGGTGGTTACTTCTGATGAGATGTATGGTTTCCAGATGACCTCTGTGGAGAAGTGTCATGTAATGGAATCCCTCGTGGGGGCAAACCCCAGTTTAGGTAGGCGAGTGCAGTCCGTGTAACAGCTGGTAGAAAGATGTGATGTGGGGTGGGGGCGGTGGGAGGGGGAGGCGTGCTTGAGTGTGGGGGCACAGCTGGGAGGCCTGGGGACTGCAGAGGGTGTGGGAGGCGGGGAGTGGGCATGGTCGGAGGAGGGGCCAGTGGTACAGCAGGAGGCTGCAGTAGCAAGGGTCCTGTGGGTAGAGGAGGATTTACCATGAAGTGATGCACCCATAGGGCTTCCCTGATAGTAGTAAAGAATCTGCCTGCGATGCAGGGGACCCTGGTTCAATTCCTGGGTCAGGAAGGTCCGCTAGAGAAGGGATAGGCTACCCACTGCAATATTCTTGGGCTTCTCTTGCGGCTCAACTGGTAAAGAATCTGCCTGCAATGCGGGAGACCTGGGTTTGATCCCTGGGTTGGGAAGATCCCTTGGAGAAGGGAAAGGCTACCCACTCCAGTATTCTGGCCTGGAGAATGCCATGGACTGTATAGTCTATGGGGTCCCAAAGAGTCAGACACAACTGAGCGACTTGCACTATGCACCCGTGGAACCCCGGGTAAGACCCTGCACCTTACTTTTGCATCCACCACCTTGTCTTATTTTCTTAGAAAAGGACACCCTCCCTCAAACCGTGTAAGCTTCAGAGTCCCCAAACCTGGACTGACCCGGTTTGCAGGCCATTGTAGCAAATCTGGGTGTTGCCTCCCAGTGAAACAGGACACCGTTGGGGGGATGCATCAGGAGAGTGAAGTCACCAGGGGAATCTGTTAGAACGAGAAGGACAAGGCAGTTGCTGGAGGTGGTGGTGTGGCCATGGGTCCTGAAATCTGAACTGGGTTGAGGCGGGGGGTGAGAGCAGGGGGGATGAGACCAAGTGGGGTGAGATGGGCACAGTGGGGTCAGAGAATCACGGGGGATTGCCGCAGGGCTCCACAGAAGACGTCCCACCCTGGGCAGCAGTCCGGCTCTAATGATTTGTTTTTCACAAGGTTCCCCTGATTCCCTGGTGGCAACAAACTGGCCTCAAAGCTGCTGTCTCTTCTCTTGTTTATTAACACCAGTGTTTGTTTTATATATTAAAAAAAGGGATGTTGGCTTCAAAGGCATTTACATTTTTCCTTTTCTTTTCCTTCAGGTTGGAAAGCTGCCTCTGAGACCCTGAATCTTTTCCTGCTGATACTCGCTCCTCCCCAGTAACCCTCCATCCCCAGGGGAGCCCCAGAAAGAACGCCAGGGGGCCTCCCTGCTGCCACAGAACCACCCCGCCCGCCACTCCCAGGTAAGGCCGCGCCTGCCCACCACCACGCCCATCCTCGGAGTTTGCATTTGTGATGGAAAAACATCTTCACGAGATTTTATTTTACGTGAGGGAACGACAGGGACCTTCTGCTGGCTCTAGTTTGCAGATTGTGGGGTCTTCTGTGTCTTCAGGGAGGAGGACGGGGAGAATTGCAGAACCTCAGGAATGCCTTCGGTGGGATTTTGTAAGGAGTGGCTGCTGAAACCCATCAGCCTGGTGGCGAGTGGTTATCCCAGGAAGGAGGGTGGTCAGGGCACTGGGTCCACCGTCTAGTGTCAGCACGAAATGCCATGGTGGCCAAGGTGGGAGTCTGACCCCTTTGCATGGTTCCCTGTCCTGTTGTGCATTTTCCCTTGCGGCCCGGGGATGGGCTCCGATGCCTTCATCTGGCTCTGGAGGGAACTCATGATTGCCCGGCTCCCTCCTCCAGTCGCTGGGCTGTAGGTTAACCCTGGCTTCACAGGTGTAGGGCCCATCCCCCACAAGACTGCCCCACTTTTAGCTGCAGGTCTCAAGGACATTTGCACTTCTGACCAAGTGGTTGCAAATTCACAGGTTTGCACAACTGCCTCAGTTTTGCTAGAACAACTTGCAGTACTCAAAGTGCTATGCTTTCCGTGAATCTTTGGAAGATAATTCTTGCTTGAAGCCTCCTTGAAGGAGGTTGCAGGGCCCAGCTGCCTCGCCTTTCTGTGGGTTTGAGAACCAGTATTCTAAAACAGTAAGTGCTTGGCGTCGTAGAAGCTGAAAGTACCAGACTGGCCAATCCCGATGGCTGGTCCGGGCATTTGGGGCTGGGTGGGCTGGCTACTCAAGCTCCTTTTCCACCCGGAGCTGTTTCTGGGTGCACATGCCCTTTCTGGACCCTTTGTGGCTTCTGAAGGTGTTCTTACAGTTGTGAAACAGGAAATGTGCATCAAGGCTCTTCTCCCTTCCAGTGGGGTGAAGTCCAGGTGAGAGATGCATCAAAGGGAAGACCCTGGTGTCCTGTTCGCCCTGAGTAGTGTGAGGCCTGCAGAGGAAACTGGGCTCTGTATCACCTTCTGATCACCTCCAGGTGGGGGGCGGGCCTCGTGACGGGAGAGGGCCAAGCACAGTCATCAGTGATCGGGGTGCTAGCTGCTGACCCCTGCACCCTCCCACCCAGCGGTGGTGCCCCCTGCTTTTCTCAATGGGATCCAGATGCAAGCTTCAGAGGGGGCTGCCAAACCTACTATCCGGGTGTTGCCCGTACATCCAGAGCTGAGGTCCAGAAAGAAAATGAAGGGTAGGGCAACAGGCATCTCAACTGGCTCCTCCCTCCCAGCGGCCCCCTCATCCATGACTTAGTCATGAGCAGCAGAAGCAGACATTTTGGAGAAAAGTCAACCCAGGAGAGGGAGGTTTGGGGAATAGCAGATGCTAACATAGGGCCCTGCAAATATACATCTTCCACGCCCTCTCACAGTGGAAGGTCTCCTGGAGAAAGTGCTCCCCAGGGGTGCTCTGGGATCAGTGATGCAGAGACTACAGGGAAGAGCCTTCGGCTCGGGTGAGCAGGCTGTTCCATTCTCGGTGGCACGCGGGACTGTTGAGTGTATCTCCTGGTCACTGCAGGTGTGTCCTTGATGGAGCCTGGAGGTCAAGTAGGGGCAGAAACGGTTGGCCCAGGGCACGGAGGGAAAGCTGTTTCCTTCCTAGCCATCGTTCCATCCCTGGCTCCCTTCTTCTGCCTTGGAAAGTATCCCATAAATTATAACCCATCCGGAGGCTCATCCTTTAAATAAGGATTTGATTTGGATTTTACTGTATAGTAAATTCTGAGTCCTTATTAAAAACATGGGTGGATATTAATCTGCCACAGAGTGAGATTTGTCTCTCACATGCAGGGGCACAGGCTGGGGCAGACGGGTGCTCCAGATCAATGGGGAGGGAACCCACCTGCCCACATGGGGGACGGACACTCGCTGCGGGCCTCACCCGCTCTTCTGTCCGTGACCCTCCGCTTTCTCTCTCCCGTCCCTGTCTTCACCCTTCTTGGACAGTCTGACTCCTTCCAAGGCCTGGTGCTGTGTGTTACGGTCGCTTACATGAACAGAGGGCGCAGCTGGCTGTTTCTTCTCCAGATGTTTTTTGGGGTGGGGGAGCATCTTTGTTCTGGAGATGAACAAAGTCTGACCTCTAACTCCTTGAGGGTTCTGACCTCTAGTCCCTTGAGGGGTGCTCCTAAAACCTGCAGGGGGCAGGGGAGAGTCCACACCAGGGTTTACTCTTTTCATCCAAGAAAGAGTGGCTTTGGGTTGGGCCAGTGGCACCTTTTCCAGCACAGGGGACAGTGTGTGACCGAAGCAGGGGCTGCCACACTCGTGTTGGGTCAGGCGTGGGTGTGTCGTGTCTGTGCAGCTGGCAGCTTGGGCTGTTTCCCACCCCCCCCAACAACATTAGAACCCATCTGTCTACCCCCGGCCCCCACCCCAGGGGATGGACCCCTGAGGGGCAACATGCGACTTCCCATAAATCATTCCCGAATGAGCGTGCTTCCTGCATCATCCATCACGCTCATCTCTTGTCTGCTTGTTTTTAAAAGCTGTTAAACTGGAATCCATCACATGGCACCCTCGGGGGGCCAAGCTGCAGCAAAGGCTGCCCGCATCAGCAATATTAATGCACACGGAGCTTTCTGGAGCATTGAGGTAAATGTCTCCCCAGTGGTGGGGAGACGGAGAGCGTGACTTTATCTAGTTACACCAGAAGCTAATGGGATGTTTCTCTGACACTTGCAGTTAATACATTCCTGCCACGCATGAGGAAGTCCCGGTGGCTGCTGGGTGGAACAGGTAATACCCACCTGAACGATGAGGCTGGTGTTTTTCCCTTCTTGTAGAATCACCTCTTATTTGCTTCTCATGTCTGATATTTTAATTCGAAGACTTTAGCTGAAGCCAGCCTTTGGAAAGACGAATCTTTCTAGAAATACCGGTGGTTGCTCTTCTATTGCTAAATGTATTTTGGAAAAGAAGATTTGGGAGGGTACTGAGATCAGCTTTAATCCTTGCTTCTGAACCTTCGCGGCTAGAACAAATTCTGGGGATATGCCCATGAGGGAGGGGGAGGAGTCTGGAACCCTCTCCTTATATACATTCTCTCTCTCTCTGTCCCCTTTCCTTTCCTCTAATTGCATGAGGAAGGCCTGGACCCTGTTTCTCTGTGGCTGGAATCTTCCAGGCTCTTTAACATTCACCTAATTGACTAGTGCTGGATTTCCTTCCAAGAGCTTCCCTGGGGGGCTCAGACAGTAAAGAATCTGCCTGCAATGCAGGAGACCTGGGTTCGATCCCTGGGTCACGAAGATTCCCTGGAGAAGGGAATGGCTGCCCACTCCAGTATTCTTGCCTGGAGAATTCAATAGAAAGAGGAGCCTGGCGGGCTACAGCCCACAGGGTCGCAGAGAGTTGGACACGAATGGGCGACAAACACACTTGCCTCCAAGAACCCCTCTGTCTGTCCCAGGCAGATGTCACAAACCTTGGTGGCACCGGTGATATTTTGTCCCATATGCTTTGGGCTTTTCCGCTATCCTTTTCTGTGCCTCGTGTTTCTCTGGTTGAAGGATGAAACTGCTTGTTGGCAGGGGTGGGCCGATATTTTTGGTTGGTGACCTCTGAGCTCTGGGAGTGAGCAGCCCAGGAGGCTGGGCGGGTGGCAGAGGGCGCTGTCAGAGCACCCCCTTCGCACCGGAGCTGTCCAATTAGAGCCCATTAGTCACTCAGTATGTTAAAGCATTAAGAACAATTAAGGGTGAGAAGAGTTTCCAGATGTAGCTTCAGCTCAGGGGCTGGAAGGGAAACACTGCTGGCCGCTCCCCAGATGGAAATAGTCTGAGAGGAGTGGCAGGCATCAGCAGCCGCTCCTAGAGCCCAGGGCTTTAGGGTGGGGAACCCACAGGGGGGCTCCTGATTCAGACACTCGGTGGGAGGCTCCTGGGGCTGCTGCAACAAAGAACCACAAACCAGCAGCCTTAAGACAACAGAGATTTATTCTCTCACAGCCCTGGGGCTGGAGGTCTGCAATCAAGGTGCCAGCAGGGCCCCATTTTCTCTCTCCAGATTCTGTGCTCGCTGCCTGTCCCGGTGTTGCTTGGCTGGCAGACACATTTGTTCTAGTCTCTGCCTCACCACATGGCTTCTCCCCTCGGCGTCTGTCTGTCCCTGTCTCTTGACACAGTGCGTTCCTGTGTGTGTGTATGTGTGTGCCCACATTTTCCCTCGCTTTTTGAAGACACCGGCTAAGGATTAGCATCCCTCACTCCCTCCCCTGTACTCCAGGAGGACCTCATCTTAACTTGATCACATTCGCAAAGACCCTAAGTCCAAATAAGGTCATTGTCACAGATATTTGGGGATAGGATTTCAAGATATCCTTTTTGGGGGACACCATTCTACCTACTGTATCCTCTAAGACTACTGGGGAGGAAGGTGAGCCTAGACACCTTTACTACTTGTTCCTTACCCCCAGAAGTACTGTCATTGGTTCATTTTAAAGACAATGATAAGAATGTACCCATGGGCCAATTAAGAACTGAAGGCCAGAGCCCTCAAGCTATAAGAGGGACTTCTTGAAAACCCCAGCCCAAGGTCATAGGTCATCTGTCATTCAAGAGGCAGCTGCAGCACCAGGAGCTTTTGCCTGAGATCCTTTCTGTGTCACCCCCTTGCTACCAATCCCACTGTTAAGACTGGTCTTAAGAACAAACCAAGCATGAAAGAGACAGACCTCAAATCTAAACCTAAAAGTAAGCAGTCCTTGCCGCATGTCTTGGGAGCTATTTCAGAGCCTGGCCAGTGAGGGTCTCCTAGAGGCTCCGGAGGCCTGAAGGAAGAGATTACAAGAGGAAGTGGGAGCCAGGCTTGGCAAGGTGAGGGAGAGAGGTCTCGAGGAAAGGAGGGGGTCAGGCACTTAGGAGCTCTGGGGGTTAAAAATGTGGAGGCTCTGAAGGCTGGAGAGCCCAGAGGATGAAATGTGGGAGTGGGAATCCAGAACTGGGGGAGGTTGGTAGAGAGAGGAATGAACATTCCAGGGGGCAAGGAGGAGTTGAGCCTGGAAACAGCCTGGTACCCGCTGCATTGAAGTCTGTGGATACAAAAGTCCAGGGTGGGTGAGACAGCCTCCTGGGATTCCCAGTCCTCCTCGTGTGCACATGGTCAACCTTCCTGAGAGCTTATGGGCCGTCAGTAACAGGGCTGTAAATGACTGTCACCACTGACAGCAGCAGGCAGGGGCATGGAGGGGAGAGCGGGACAAGCGTCACACTCAGTGTGATGTGCTGACACACATGTGCACTTGTCACATTCAGTCCCAGTAAAGAGCTTGGGACTTAAAGGAGAAGTCCTGGGCAGAGAGGCGTGAGAAGTTCTACATGGATTTATACAAACCCGCTGATTCTAGACTCAAAATGGTCTACTGGGGGCCATGAGGGTTTGTGAGCCAGCCTCACGCAGAAGTTGATGTGTGCTTCCTGGTCCCGCTGCCAGGCAGGTACCCGGGCTATGCCCTTGGATCGGATCCCATAGAACCCTCACTTTGTTCTGTGTTGACACATGGGCTGATGGTGAGCTCCACTCAAAGGGCAAACAGACGAGCGGGGATTTTTATGGATTGAGAGAAAATTATTATTTTTTTATCCGATTTGCAAGGATACATTAAGTATTCCCAGGCCTGGTGCTTTCAAAGACATCTGTGTTCTGAAGGGCAAAGAAAAGAAAGGGAGTGTCAGCAAATGCCTCAGGAAGAAAAATTAATTTAGAAGTAGAGGTTGAGACAAGCTTAACTTCAGTGGTGCATGTGTCTCTGTGTGTGTAGGGGAGAAAACATGGAGGCAGAATAGAATCATTTTTCTCTTTTTTCTTTGAGGTGGGAGAGGAGGTAGCACATGGACAGATGGTGTTTTTGAGTGACCTTGTGTCGCTGAGTGTGGCTGAGTAACGGCTGGAACTGTAGGAAGCTCGCAGGGTGTGGCCACCTGCAGCTACCAGTGGGGGTTCACCAGGATGCCAGCATTCCGGAAGGACCTGCAAGCAATCAGATGACAAACCCAAGTTCAATGAAGATCAAACAACACACTCAGAACACAACCTCTTGTGGGAGACATCCGTGGGCCTGGAGTCTCTAAAGCAGGACTTAGAGCTTGGAGACTGGTCCAGCTGAAAAGCTGGGTGACACGTGTTTGCAGGTATCTTATCCAAGGTTCTCATCTCTAGATTGACATGTGTCATCTCTGTTAATCCTCACAATAACCCTCTAAGCTAGGTCTCCTGAGGAAACTGAGCCATACAGGAATGGTGAGCACAGGGCTGTCCCGAATTTGAACCCACAGCTGCTGCCTGGTGACAACCCTGGGTCAGGACCCACGTCTCTATGATCCAAATTGTGCATGCGTGCTCAGTTGCTCAGTTGCTCAGTCGTGTCTGACTCTCTTCGACCCCATGGACTGTAGCCCTCGTCTCCTCTGTTTGTGTTTTTTTCTGGGCAAGAATACTGGAATAGGTTGCCATTTCCTACTCCAGGGGACCTTCCCAATCCAGGGATTGAACCTGCATCTCTTGCATCTCCTGCACTGGCAGGGGGCTTCTTCACCACTGTGCCGCTTGGGAAGCCCACGAACCAAATCAGAGCCAGGGCCTACCTGTGAGCTGCTGCTGATTCCAGCAAGATGAGGACAGAAATTGAGAGTGTTCATTTAGAACCTTTCACAGTCAAAGTGAAAGAGCAATTTTCTGTCTACTTTTGTGTCTACTGAATCTAATAATAAGAAATCAGGCTTTGTATTTTGTAAGTCTTTTTATTCCACTTTTCCAATAATCCCATGCTTGTAGCTTAAAAAAAAAATGTGGATCTGCAAATAAATTTGAAGTAGAACAGTGAAGCCTTTGCCACAGATAGTTTGAGAAGCCCAGATGCAGGGGATACAAAGTCAGATCACAAAACTGGTGAACTTTGAATAAGCTCTGTGGTTGACCTGGTTTGGGAATGTGGTCATGTGTGAGGGTATGTTCGTTTACTTGGGCTGCCATGACAGAGCTCCCAGACTGAATGGTGAACAGGAATTTTCTTTCTCACAGTTCTGGAGGCTGGAAGTCCGTCTAGGGTCAAGGTGTGAACAGGGTTGGTTTCTTCTGAGGCCTCTTTCTTTGGCTTGTAGATGGCCATCTTTTTCCGCATCCTCACATGGTCGTCCCTCTATGTGTCCAGGTCTTAACCTCTTTTTCTCGCATGGAGATAGTCAGATTGGATTAAGGCCCACTCGTATGACTGCATTTAAACTTACAGGCTTCTCAAGTGGCACAATGGTAAAGAATCCGTCTGCAATGCAGGAGATGCAAGAGACGTGGGTTCGATGCCTAGGTCAGGAAGATCCACTGGAGGAGGAAATGGCAACCCACTCCAGTATTCTTGTCTGAGAAATCACATGGACAGAGGAGCCTGGTGGGCTACAGTCCACGGGGTCTGAAAAGAGTTGGACATGACTGAGCATGCACGGAGCCAATGACCCTTTAAAACTCTCTCTAAATACAGTCATACTCAGAGATACTGGGGGTTAGGGCTTCAACTTAATGAATTTGGAGGGGACACAAGTCAGCCCATAACAGAAGGGGATGTGAGAATTCTCTGCACTATTTTTGCAGTTTCTTCAAGTCTTAAATTATTTCAAAATAACAAGTTTTTTTTCAAGGATGACACTCACCTCCCCCAAAACAGCATGGCCACTGTAGTTTGCTTGGCAAGATCCCAGCAGGCATCCATCATTCCAGGTTTTGGGGGACGATACCAGGAGGGATGCCAAGTTGGCATGACCCAGGCCCTGCCTCTCTCTGCTGTCTGCCCTCTGGTTCCATCCCTCCAAGTCCACAGAGGGCAATCGGAAGGTACATGAAACAGACACTGCAGCTGCCTTTCTACATTCTCTGTCTATGGAAGCTCCTCTTGGGTCCCTCCCTCTTTGGGGTTTCTTTTTTTTTAAATTTATTTATTTTTTAATTGAAGGATAATTGCTTTACAGAATTTTGTTGTTTTCTGTCAAACCTCGACATGCATCAGCCATAGGTATACATATATCCCCTCCCTCCTGAACCTCCCTCCCATCTCCCTCCCCATCCCACCCCTCTAGGTTGATACAAAGCCCCTGTTTGAGTTTCCTGAGACATACGGCAAGTTCCCATTGGTTCTTTATTTTACATATGATAAGGCAAGTTTCCATGTTACTCTGTCCATACATCTCACCCCCTCCTCCCCTCTCCCCGTGTCCATAAGTCTGTTCTCTATGTCAGTTTCTCCATTGCTTCCCTGCAAATAAAGTCTTTGGTACCATCTTTCTAGACTCTGTATATATACATTAGTATAGGATATTTACTTTTCTGTTTCTCTCTTGGGTTTCTTAAGGGCGCAGACTTCTGCTGCTTCTGTGTTCTTCCCACAGCCTCGCACCTAGTAGGATTCCATAAAAGACTTCCCACAGAATGTCTTGATATAAACACCCTTGAAACACACTCCCTTCTCCCTGGGAAGCGTTGACTCACTGGTCACCCCAGGTGTAATGTAGGAGTAATCTGCTCTGTCGTAGACCCTGCTGAGGGGATGGGAGCACATTACTCACTCAACAGCATTTACAGAGTAAGGCGTGTTGTCACTAGGAAGAATTTTCAGATCCCGATTATCCGCTCTACAGTGTATTCAGTTGAGAGGCTGTAGGTTTGTGTATCTTAATCTCTGTTGTGCTGTTTGCAGCTAAGGAAACAGATGCCTGCACACCCGAGTGTTAGGTAACCTGGACAACCAGGACAAATGTCCCCTGTACCTGACATGACCAGAGGTCATGAGAGAATGTTTTCTCTCATTTGTGAGCCAGAATGTCATTGGATTGGTCACTGTTCTAGACCATTCTGCTGCTCTAAAAGTTCCCAAGGCAAGAGTGTAAGGACTTTTTAGTTATTTAGTACTTCACGTAGACCCATACATTCTTTGCAAAAATGCTTTGCTCTCGGTCCCCAGGGCATACATGGAGCATTTTACTCTGACCCCACTTTCCAGGAGCTCAGATATCTGGCAGGCCACTCCAGTGGGAGACTACTCATCCCACCGGCCTCCAGAACAAGGCATGCATGGGCCCAGGACCCGCCTCCACTGGCAGCTGGGAACGCTGAGGCATTTTCGCTGAGGCAGGTACAAGCCTTATTTTATCGTCTATGGAGAAATTAATTTGACTGATTTTTTTCTCCTTTTCTGAGTCTAAAGGAAGGCCTGGTTATAATTTCTTTAACATGAGAGTACATCCCAGAGGTAGAGCTTGCACCTGCACGGAGTAAGCTGTGCTCTGGAAAGGGGAGATTAAATGGCTTGTCTTGGATGATAGAGGGCACACAGCATTTCACTGGAGGTATGATTTTTTTCCTCTGAAGACTCCAAAAGGGTAGAAATATTAAACCTGCACCCCTGAAAGACTGGATGTCTGTTGCCAGAAGGGGTCCAAGGAAACCTGACATCTCTTTGATGTCTTATTTGTTATCTTAAAAATTCATGCAGATCTTCCATCTCTTCCACAATATGCTCTTGCTCGTTGTAACATAACAGTACCATTTCTCCAAAATACTTCGGCTGAAACGCTTTAGAAATGCTGTGCATGCTTACTCAGCTGTCCCGTCTCATCACCATGATTCCTTGAGTGCCTTAAGGGGGTGGTTAGGGGTGGGTCCCTGGTTTGAGAAGCTTGGTGAGGATGTGGGGGAGGGTTTCTAACATGAGATGCACATGTGTACTGGGGGTTGGTGGATTGGATTAGATGTATTTTAATGGCATAACCTGTAAAATTGGATAAGACCCTTCATACAATGCTATGACATTTCATATAGGGGTCCTAGTGGCCTAGAGATGAGCTGTTCAGTGAAGATACTCCACCCCCATCAGCTTGCCAATTTCTGGTAACAATCTCCACTCTTTCTTCTCTGTGTGGGCAGGGTAATGTATCAGAGATACCCCTGTTGGCCATTGGAGGTGGGATGATGTCTCAAGCTGGTGATATCCATGTGTGTGTTAGTTGCTTAGTCGTGTCTGACTCTTTGTGACCCACAGACTGTAGCCCGCCAGACTCCTCTGTCCATGGAATTCTCCAGGCAAGAAAACTGGAGTGGGTTGCCATTCTCTTCTCCAGGGGATCTTCCTGGCCCAGGAATCGGACCTGGGTCTCCTGCATTGCAGGTGACATCCATAGTTAGGATGAAATCCAAATGTGTACGTATTCATTCTCCAACATTTTTGGAGCACATTAAGGGCAGAAAATGACCTGGTGCTGTGGGTCCTGAGCTAAGCATAGGATGGTACAAGGAGTGATAAAATAGACAGCCTATGGTCAGCAGGAGAACCCACATACGTGTGTGAAATTCTCACACTGGGCTCTTATTTAATCCTCAGAGCACTCTGTGAGATGTGTATTTCTGTGGGAGGAGCCCGGCTCTGGAAGTGCACTCAGTAAGCAGAGGACCTTGACTGTCTTTCCCTGCTTCACACATCTTCTCCTGACTCTGGCTCAGCAAACTGCCCTTCCCCTGGCATGTAACATTCCTTGCCTTACATTATGTCTCCCTGCTGGAGTCCCACCATGAGGGTCTGGGCCCTGGAAAGGAATCTGCTTCCTGAGGACACAGATCCAGCTGTGTTCAGCTGTGGGTGTAAGGGGATGTCCAATGTGGCAGGTTCCATGCAGCCTCTAGTGTGCTTGGGGAAGGATCAGACCCAAAACCCACACTTGCAGCAGAGATCTTGGGAGTGCAAGCAGCGGCATCGGTCCTTCCAATGAATATTCATGGTTGATTTCCTTTAGGAGTGACTGGTTTGATCTCCTTGCATTTCAAGGGATTCTCAAGAGTCTTCTCCAGCCCCACGATTTGAGAGCAACAATTCTTTGATGGTGAACCGTCTTTATGGACCAACACACACATCTATACGTGACTACAGGAAAAACCTTAGCTTTGACTATAGGGGTCTTTGTCGGCAAAGCAATGCCTCTGCTCTTCAATATGCTGTCTAGGTTTGTCATAATTTTCCTTCCAAGGAACAATATATCCATCTATCAATCATGCATGTATTTATCCATCCATCCATGTATCTATTGTCCATCTATGTGTATGTACATTACCTATTATTGTCCATCCGTATCTTCCCACTCACCTCCTCTCTGGAAATCATTGCTTATTATTATCACTGCCAAGTTTATTTTTAAGCTTTTTCCTCTTTTGATCTTATAAGGGTGGGAGTGTTTCCTTGCCCTGCTGTCTTTCATGCTTAAGTGGGGCCTTCTATCACCTCTCAGGCCTCAGCTAACTAAGGAGGCTGTGAGGCAGGAAATAAGCACTGGGGGGAGGCAGTTGGTGAGGAAAGCCAGGCAGAAGGCAGAAGGGAAATGTGGAAATGTGCCCGAGGAGCCTCCTGGAATGATGATCAGGACTGACGTGCGACACATGGCATCTGGCTGTGACGTCCACGGCCGTCAACATCCAGCCCCTGACCTGTCCTGTCCCGCCTGGCCCATCCCTCCCTCCTCACTGTCCCACCAACATGCTGCCTCTTTGTTCTTATCCTCCCTGCCCTGCCCCTCCTCACAGCTGGTAAACGTCCAGCTCCTCCGCCGGGCCAAGGGTTATGGTTGTCATCTTGAGGCTTTCTGGGCTCAGGGTGGGGCCACTGTGCCACATCTGGAGACATCTTTGATTGTCACCACTGGGAGATGCTACCAGCATCTTCTGGACAGAGGCCAGAAAAGCCTCCAGTGCACACAGCGGCTCCCACCAACAGAGAATGACCCGGGCCCATATGTCCCGAGTTGGGGTTAAGAAACTGGTCAGATCAGGGCTCCTGGGCCTGGACGTAGTGCCCAGGTTTGGTGCGATCATCGTCCCCAGTGTCCCCCAGGGCACCTGCCCTGGGGACATCCTGCATCTCCACATGGAAGGGACACAGACTGAGAGGTGCCGTGGGGGAAGCTGCAGGCTCTGGGCAGGGAGGCGGCACAACTCCCTGTCCCTGGTGCTGGCAAAGGACCTCCTCCGGGGCCCAAGTCCGGGGTCCTGAGAGGGGAGACAGGCCATGCTCGCCAGAGCTGAGGAGAAATCAGAGGCTGGGGGAGCCCAATGGGAGCGGCCCAGTCTGAAAAGGAAGACACTTCCTGGGGACCCTGCTCAAGGTCTCTACCCTGGGCACTCACAGAGTGCTCAGTGGAGAGAAACACGGAATTCTGAACAGAGACAATGACAAGCCCAGTGGAAGTGGAGCCTGAAACACCGCATACAGCTCCCGGAACCTGGCATGAAGCAGGTCGGGGGTAACACTCCCCTTGATGCTGACCACTCGGGCCACGGGGCCAGTGGAGTGTAGCTCAGTGGACAGGTGCACACAGGTCTCACTGCCCACCTTGGCAGATGGGGAGCCGTCAGGGGTAGAAGTTCATGGATTTTTTTAAAACCTTTCTATTTCGGGCAGGCAGGGCAGAAAGTGGGGACAGGAGCCCTGAGCACCAGCATCCAAACGGAACATGCTCCATGGACATCACGTGGCCGTGGCCAAACACCCCATGTGTGTTCACAGGCCCTTCCTAAAGGAAGAACAATTGAAAAGGTGCTTGGAGCCTGCGCAGGGTTTTCTGCCCTTCCCCCCCTTCCTCCTCTCCCCCACCCCCGCCCCAGCTCTTTATTTTCTGCCCTCACCAGAAGTTTCCTACTTTGGGGAACTAGAGCAAGCAGATGGGGAAACACGACCCGCCGGCCTCTCCTCACCACCTCATGTAGCCACATGCTTCCCCCCATCACTGTGGGAGTGAGGGCAGCCCCGTGCCGGGGCCATAGGTGACAACGATGCTATACTGATGGAGGTCGCTGCCAGCGGTGGGTTGAGTCCTTCTTCCACCTGATGCCCAGGTGAGAGGAGCCTGGACCTTGCTCATTGGACACACAGACGCCCCTCCTTCAGTCATCTGAACTGACCACTCAAACAAGTCCCTGGACCCCGCAGCAACACCTGCTACTTGGGAGGAAAAAAAGCAAACTTGCTTGCTCTCTTCAGGGTGTGTATAGAGGGGTGTGTGTGTGGGGGGGAGCGGTGAGGGAGGAGTCTCAGGAAAATACACATTTCTCCTTATGTAACAGGCTGATACTCCAAGCCACCTTCTGGAAGCACTGGGGCCCTGGGATTTCACACTTTGGCTGAGAGTCGCTGTTGACAGGGTCTTGAATCGCTGTGGCCTGCCCTCCCAGGGGGGAGCAGCGTGGGTCTGTGCTCCTTTGGGAGGACGAGGCTTTGTGGTAGGAAGCACCATGCCCCCTGGCCCCTCGACTATTCGAGATCACTGCGGTCTGGGGACATGTCAATCAAACTGTGGTCTATGGGGGAGTGAAGCCCAGGGCCCCAGGCTGGGGGATGGAGACTGGGCACCAGGGGGAGGTCTAGTCTGACACCTGAGAGCAAGAAAAGCTGGTCCCAGCATCATGGGCCACAATACACACCCACAGAGGAGGCCAGCCTGGGGGCCATGAATGTACTGTAGAGTGTCTCCCCATAAGTATGTGGGGAGGTGGGGAATCTTCTGGACCACCCTCCAAGTTTGGAAATGGGGCAGAATTCTGGGCTGAAAGATGTAGCTGGGTTATTCCTGGGAGGTGTGGGGCACCCAGAACCTTCGCTCAGAGAGAAGTCCGCCATGCAGATGCCCCCCACCCCCCAGATGGAGAAGGAGAGCTCAAAGGAACACCTGGTGTCTGTAGGCATTCTGTCCAGGTAACCTAATCCTTGCTGCACAGAACCAGTGACCCAGTGTCCACTCCCAGGTGTGTGGATGAAAGCCTGGGGAAACTGGAGCCCTGGTGTCCACTGAGGGACTCCTTAACCTCTTTCCTGGCTGTGGGTCCAGGGCAGGTCCTGGAGAGGCCGTGTGGCCCAGGTGGAACCTCCAGGGAGGTGCCGGCCTCTGCCTGGCGAAGGCACCAACCTCCTATTTATCATGCAGGGAGTGTTGTGTTTGGAGAAACTTAGATGTATTTTTGCATGTGTGTGTGAGTGTGTGTGTGTGCTTGCATGTAAATGTGGGTAGGTGCTGTCCTGATTGATGGCAATTAGCATTTTCTAACGGGAACAGATGTTCGGACTGCCAGGAGGCTGGTACCTAACGCCCACGCCGCCATCTGCTCGCCGGGCGGGCAGGGCCAGAGGAAGCGCCCGGCCTGCGGCCGTGCCATCCTCGCTGTGTGCGCTGGGCAGAGTCGCGCGGGATTGTTTCTGGAGGGAAGAGAAATAATAATAAAGATGTTTTCAGGGTTATAAATAGTTCGTGCTGTTTATTATGGGATGGAGCGCTCTCCCTGACAAGCAGCTCCAGTGTCTGCATGGCCAGAACAAAGGGAAGCGGGAAGGGAAGGCACCCTGTGTCTGGGGGGGTAGGGGGTGGCCTTGAGAGGCTTCTGCTGATCACGGTGTGCTGAATCTTCTTGGTTCAGAGGGTGGAGGTGATGGGGAAGGAGGATGAGAGAGAAGGACGTCAGGGAGGGTTCCTCTCTCGGCTTGCTCAGGAGCAAGAGACCCTGGGGTCTCCAGGGAGGCACGGTCGTCCGTCGGTGGTGGGTGGATGGGTGGTTGGGGAGGGGCTCGGGGCTGGGCCACACCTAGTTTCTCCCTCTCGCTGACCCTGTAGCCTCAGCATGGCTGAGCCCCGTGCTCTTCTCCTGTGAACTCGGGGTAGCAATCCCCCGGGCTTCTGTGAGCTGTGGGGGTGAGTCACACACAGGGCAGGCTGGGGGCCAACTGACTCTGGCTTGCGTTGTGCACAGCTGTTCTGGGGACCAGGGCAGACCCCAGCATCAGCGTGCCTGGCTGCTAGCCCTCCTCACCTCTAACCCTAACCAAAACGGATCTTACTGCTTTTTCAGAAACATTCTCTCTGTTTTTTTTTTTTCTTTCTCTCTCTCTTTTTTGGCTTCTTGAAACAAAACAGTTTGTTTGTTTGCTTGCTATAAAAAGAGTTGCCTCCTTCCCTTCATCCCTTCCTCCTACTCCCTTAGCGAAGTAACCAGCTTGCGTGGCCCCACCTCCAGCGTCTGCACGGGAACAGCTCCTCCTGCAGGCAGATGTCTGTGGGGGATCTGTTGCCTGTCTTCCAGCCGCCCTGACAGATGTACCGGGCTCTGATTGGGGGCCCGGTGCCCGGCAGCTTCTGCTGAGGGCCAAGGTCCCCGCTCTGCCAGGCTCATCTGTGCCCCTTCTCGTGGGCTCATGCTGGGTCTTGGTGGGCATCTTCCCCACATCGGTGAGTCCAGGGCGTGATGCATTGGGCAGGCTGGCTCCCTTCTTCTCCAGGCCACCGCTAACATTTCCCTGGTAATTTGCCCACTGCTTTGGAAATGCTTTGGAGGAGAGGAAGCACGCTGGTTTCCGTGGTGGCAAAGGGAAAGGGAAGGTTTCGTGATGTGTCACCGTCTTGTAGAGACCCCACTGCAGAGCAAAGGGGTGGCGGGCCCTCCTGCACATCTCCGTCTGGATTTCCTGGTCTGGGTCCAGAGAAGCTGCAGTAAAGTTCCTGCGATGGGTGGCTGCCGGGGCCTCAGGGTTAAACCCAGGAGGACTTAGTTTTTGTAGAGCAGCACTATGAAAATTTGGTGCTACCGATGATGGTGGCATGGCAGTGATGATGTTGGTGGGGGTGGGGGTGGAGATGGTGGTGGTGAAAGCAATAGCAAAATAACAAGAGAGGCTTCTCCCTGCCTCCTTCCCTTCATCTGGGGGTGGGTATGGCTGAGTCCCTCCAGAAGAAGTGGAGGTTAGACGACCCCTACACTCAGGCTGGTGAAATTCTGTGGGAGTTTTCAAGAGGGCAGCCAGTGGGGCAGGTCTTGGCCTTACCATAGAAACAAAGCCTCCTTCCATGATCCCACCTCCTACATATATTACTCTGTGTCTGAGTTTTCACTCTGTATTGATATCCTGCTGCTTCCACTCCAGAAACCGTTTTGGACTTGACAACGCTATTGACGTGGGGCCGGGGTAAGCTCTGTAGTGGGGGCTGTCCTGGTGACTATAGGATGTTGAGCAGCCTCTCTCGCCCCCACCCCTGCACCCACGAGGTGCCATAGTGCCTCTCCCACTGGGTGTGACAACATGTCTCCAGACGTGGCCCCAGGATTGGGGGTCAGATTTGCCCCTGGCTGAGAACCGACGTTAATCTACTTTCAAGTGACTCCATTCCTGACTCTGTTTCTAATGTTTGAGGGCTTACTCTGCATCAGACACCTTATTTGCCTTTCTAATCATTGACTCTTTGTAGCAGCATCATGGGCAGTGGTTGCTAGGATTTGTGCCCCACAGAGAGAACCCTGTGGTTCAGAGAGGTCTGGGAACTCGCCCAGTCACATGGCTGGTAACTGGTGGAGCTGGGTTTTGGGATCAGATGCACCATCTACTCATCTCTGATTACTGATGTGCCTCCATGTGGTGGGTACCCTTCTAGGAGCTTGGGACCCACCTGTAGATAAGGAGGCAGAAATCTCTGCCTTCACAGAACATGCATTCTGGAAAAGGAAGACAAGTAATAAGCATAATCAGTAAATTATCTGGACGGGTAGCAAGCCAGGTATTCATTTCTGAAGGTTAGCATCACAAATTTCCACTATCTGGCGGCTTAACACAATAGGAATATATCATCTCACAGTTCTGGAGGCCAGGAGGCCGAGATCAAGGTGTCGCAGGATTGGTTCCTTCTGGAGTCTCTGAGGGAGGGTCTATTCCAGGTCCCTCTCCCAGCTTCTGGTGGATCTGGGCATCCCTGGGCTTGTAGCTGCATCATTCCTCTCTCTGCCTCTGTCTTCCCTGTGTCCAAACCTCCCTCCCCATCCTCTTATAAAGACATCAGTCATTCATCTCGAGACTCTTAACTGATGATGTTGGCATAGACCCCACACCCAAATTAGGCTACTCCTTGTCTCTGTGGGTTTGCCTATTCTGGACATTCCTTATAACTGGCATCAAATCTGGCCTTTCATAGCACATACCAGTACTTCATTCCGCTTCGTGACTGAGTCGGATTCCACTGGCTGGATGGACCACATTGTGTTGATCCGTTTGTCTGTTGATGGACAGTTGGCTGTTGTGAAGGACCAACTTCATGAGGGAGGTTTTTAGCACTCACAATGTATTACCTGAATGAGGAAATGAAACAGTGACCATGAATCCCATAACCCCTTCACCCCTCCAACCTGTCCCCCTGCCGTAGTCTCCATGTCCCACCTTCAGGCAACTGGCGTTTCAATATCTGCCATGTGTTGAGGAGCCTTATTCTCAGGCTTTAGGAATGTGGCCACCATGGTGGGGGGCGGGTCCTGGAAGTCTCTAGAACTTGAGGGGGTGAGGGTGGTGGCTGTGATCTCCCACCCCTCCCCCAGTGTTCTCCTGCCGATAGGAGTACCCTCTGCTCCTCGGGACTCCTTCCTCTCCAAACGGGGCACCGCCATGCCCTCAGCCCCTCTGAGCTCTGACCATGCTGGGATCCCCAGGACCCCTTGCTTCCTGGAGAAACACCAAGCCTGGCATCAGCGAGAGGGTAGGGGGCAGAGTCCTAATGTCCAGCACAGCTGCCCCTCTCCCAGCCACCTCCACGCCTCACAGCACCCAAGACAAGCTGAGGGAAAACCCTGGCCCTTCCCCGCTTCCACAGCAGACCTCGGAACACCGGATTCCCTGGAGGTGATGCCACTGTCCCCAGGAGTCCTGGGAGCCAGCTGGGCCTGTGGACTGCACTGAGAGAGTGGCTCGAGGACCCAAACCCCAGGCTCGGCTATGGAGATGGCCAGGTCTGCAGAGACTATGAGCGTGGCAAGCAGGAGAGGGAAGGAGTCTGCCCTAGGGGAGGGTGCCTTGTTTGGGAGCGGAGACCAGCAGTGTTCTCTGCCGCTGGGCATTGCTGCTTGGGGTGATCGGATGCTCTGACTCTCCCCATATATGGAGGCCCCAGGAGCCATGTGTGGCAGAGGGTGCCAGGGACCCGCAGGCTCTGTCTTCCCAGGAAGAGCCTGTGGAGATGCTGAAACGGACACAAAAGCACATTAGAAGGAGTTATGGGCCATGTGCCTCGGTTGGGTGATTTCACAGATCTCTGGAAGTCGGTGACATTTGCAGAGATTAGAAAGGCCGTCCCCCGCTCATGAGCCGTTTTAAGACACCTCCTCCCCCTGGACCTGCCAGCAAGGGGACAGCTCCCTGATGCTGAGGCTGCATGTGCCATACAGGTGAAAGCTGTCAGTTGTCATCTCTGCGCATAAGAAATGTCCTACTGGGTGGTGGGCAGGGAAGGCATTTCCTGCACTGGATGCTGCACCCCAAGACAAGGGCACATGCCTGCTATCTGTCCAGGGCCAGTGGGATGGTGGAACAGAGCCCCTGGGGATTGAATTGATCCCTCTTTCCTATTATCCTTCAGCCAAGCTATTGAGGTTCCCTGTCACAGCCACTGATTAAGCTGCCCCACACATATCTGCATAACTGCTGTCACCTGCATGTACCTGCACACACCTTCTCTCCATGATCTCAGCACAGACAAGGGATCCCCAGGGTCTTGGGGCCATAGCAGGCCATCTTCCAGCTCTTCTGTGTTGTTGCTATGCTTGTTCTAACATTCCCACCTCCCACTGGCTTCCCTTTGACACCCCTGAAATGAGGAGAAGGCACCCTTTCCTGGCACTGTGACTGGTGGAGACATGGGCAGGGATCCCGCTTAGATGGCTCCAGCCCCCGAGCTCATCCTGTCACAATGAGACGAGGCCGCTGCCCCCAGGATGCCCCATCGCTGTGACTTGGCACGTGGGTAGTGGAACCAGCAGCCCAATCAAAGCCCATCTGCCTTCTTGAGCTCCAGCACCACACATCTCACAGATGCCACATCTGCCTGCTTCTCCCTCTAACTTTATGTAACATTAGTAAATAACACTGCCCCGACTGTGGGCTGTGGACTATTGCAGAAACTCACTCGTTGGATCCTTAAAGCAGCCCCATGAGGCAGGCAACACTCAGGGAGGTGAAGTCACTTGCTCAAAGCTGCGCATCTCTTGGGTGGTTTTGCAAGTGGGACGTGGCCCAGGTAGTTGGGGGCCAGGTGCCACAAGGGACAAGGGAACACCTCCCAAAGCGACAGTGCCCTGGGCCCAGCTCCAACCCACATCTGTTTCCGAGCAGCCATCTGTCCTGATGTGGCTGGGGGACAACAGCTGGTTGGCCCCCACCTTCCCAGCCCTATGTGGGCAGTCTTTCTTTCCTGCTGCAGCTGCCCAGCACAGACCCCCTCCATCCCTTCCACCTTGACCACTGTGCTCCCTTTCGGCAAAGGTTGTGGGCAGAATACTTCCCCCTTACCCATCCACACTCACAGTCTTGCCTCTAAGACGTTAAGTTCCCTCCTCTTGGGAGACCCTGACTCAAATTTGTCTGCACCGTGGTTTCCTGCTTCCTCCTTGAACATTCTCTGCTTCTGCCAAAGCAGCCGTTTTTCAAGTCTCACCTCCGTGCTGCTGTTTGTCCATTCATTTTACCATTTATCTTCTTCTGAATTCCAACCAGTCAGAATCTTACCAACTTTCAGGCTCGGCTCAGAGCTCTCCTCCTCCATGAGTGCCGCCCCCCGCCCCTGCAGATCCACAGGGGATGTGACGGAAAACCTTCTCAGTTCTGTGGGACCAAGAGTGTCAGCCCCTGGCCACCCTATAGGTTGTATAGACGGTATGGCTCCTACTGGATGGGAGGGACCCTCTGGTCCTGGAGGAAGGGGTCCCATGGAAGTAACTCCATTTAATAAACTCCTGTTACATCTCAGGCACTGTGCCCAGGCTCACCTACCAACACGCACTATCATTTAATCCTCAGACAATCTGATGGTGCAGGTGCCATTCTCACCACCATTTTTCAAACCACAGAAAGGAAGACTGGAGGAGAACAAACGACGTGGCTAGGGTCTCAGTCACTTAGTGAGAAGCTGGGACTTGAACTCCGGGGCCCTTTGGACACGTCTTGAATGGAGTATAACTTACAGTGATGGCTCCCGGGCTCCCCACTGAATAGAAGATGGTTTCCCTCTTGCCGATTTGATCCAAGGGCACATGTTGCCCAGGGATTCAGGTTGAACAGTGGAGTTGCAGTCAAGGTGAGCCGATTTGTCCCCTGGGAAGATTTGAACACACGTTTCTCCAGCTTCCTTCATCCCCAGGATGATGCCTCTGCAAGGCTGGCATGCTTATCTTCTGGCCTCAGAGCACAGCAGTGTGACGACTTCTCCCCAGCCCATCTCTGCCGGTGATTGTCACCCACACTGACAGTCCCCAGGGTCCAGGTTGACTACACTCAAGTGAGTCGAATAAATTAGCATAAACACTTTAAAGTCAAATTTCCCAATATCTTTTCCTCTCATTTACTACCCGGATGTTTACATTTAATTTCTTGCAAATGATATACCTAAACATCATTACATCCCTTAATAATTGTGCATTTTGATTGCGAATAGCCCAAATGGAGTGAAACAGGCAGTAGGAAGGGTTTAGGATTTCTGTGGGTGGAAACTTTTGGGGAGAAAACATGGTTTGGGGTGAGCAATCATGGCTCCTCATGCTGGAGAAGGTGGGTAGCTGGTGCTCTTTGAAGATGCCACACCAGCTTCTGATTGAAGGCTGCCGGCCCTAGTTTAGTAAAACCTGGTTTGTGCTTTTCTGAAAGTAAGTTTTACTTCTTAAATGTGTTTCTTTAGCCAGGGTTTTGCTTGTCTCTCTCCTCTTAGGATCTATCTCTTTGGATACAAGCATTTGATTAGTCTTGGTGACATGAAAACAACACCTTGTCTGAAGCTGTTTCCCCAGTGAGTCTCCCCGGAGCTCGGTTGCTTTGTTGGAAAAAAACATCCTTTTCTTTCTAGCTTGGGTCATGGCAAGCGGCTAGTAGTTTTCCCTCCCATCTTCTTCCTCTGGGCCATAGATTTGGATGAACTTATAATTCCTCTTGGAACTTTGGGTGACTCGTTTCCCTGGAGTCACCCCCAAGGATCCATATCCTGCATGGGTTCCAATGGGCATATCTGCATTAATATCTGGGGACTGTCCTCCTACTTGTAGAGAAATATTCCCGTGGTCCCTGTGGGTGCCCCCTCTCCCTTGCTCTTCCTGTTCACAGGGCCCAGATCTCAGTTCACAGCCTGCAATGGGAACTGCCTAGGGTTGAAATGGAAACAGCCTGCAGGGACCCAGGAAGGAGAGGGGTTGCTGTGGCTGCCCACCTGCCTGCCCAGGGATGGCTTCAACTCCCAGGAGGGGTCCTTGCACACACACGGCTTCTGTCTGATTGTGTGTGCCCGCCTTGGTTTTAGAAACTTTCTGTCATTCCTCTTTTTTCACTCTGCCTTCCTACAGCCCCATTAGTTGCATTTTGGGCTTGGCATTCCACTGTGCTAACATCTTCCCCCCCTAGTGGGAGACGAGATAGCTGTGATTAGCCTAATGAGTGATTAATTAACAAGCGGGCGCTGGATAACGGAAATGTGCTGACCCTGCTGAATGGCGGCAGGGATGGCGCAGCCCCATTGCGACTTTAACCCTTAAGTCCACTCCCGCCAGCCACACAGCTGCTTTCGTGTCCAAGTATGAGGCTGTGCGTGCACACAAGGGGGCATGCTGACCCAGAGCTGGGGCCGAAAAGGCGATGTCCGCCAAGGGAGACAGCTCCATAGGGTCTACAGGTGGCCAAATCCACTAAGTGTGTGTTGTTTGTACATGCGGGTTGCCGATCAGCATATAGAAATCCTCAACCATAATTGAATAATGAAAACTGATCCTAATTGCAATTATGCAAAATGCTGAAGTATCTCTGGGTGGAAGATCTTGGAGTCTTCTGAACGGTTTGTGTTCAATAAACTGGGCTAGAGTGACTGGGGTGGGCTTGGGGGAGGGCTCAGGGAATTCTTGCTGATTCACCTGGATGTGGGTTGAGTGTCACTGGTGATGGGAGGGAAGGGTGCAGGCTGGCACGGAGAAGGGCCTGGGGTAGCGTGGGCTCTGGGGAGGAAGGATGGTGGGTGGGGAGGAGGGAGAGGGAGACGGGAGGTGAGTGACAAGTCCCCACAGCCTTCTCTGGGATATGTTCTGTTCCTCTCCCACTGTAATTAAATGTTAATTTTCTTCATGGAAACCGATGGGAACATAGTGCCAGAAACTGATCCCGGGCCTCCTCCCCTGCCTCCTAGCATGGAACCAGCGTGGGAGGTTTTGTTTGCTCTCCCCCTCCTCACTGAGAAGGGACCCCGGGATAGGTGGGCAGAAGGACACAAGAGCACCTATAGGGGAAGCGAGGCTGGCAAAACAAACCTGCCGAAGCCCAGGTTTATTCCTCAGCTTCTGTTCCTTATGAAGACACTGGTCATTGGATTTCGGACCTAACCCAGGACGATTTTATCTTGAGGTTCCTACCTTAGATACAGCCTAAATATATCTGCAAAGACCCTTATTCCACAATGAGGTCACAGTCTCCGATTTCAGGGACAGACTCCTTGGACTCTCCTTTTGGGAGACACAGTTCAACCTACTATACTGTCCCAAGGTTCAGTTTTGGTTCCTCTGCTCCAGTTGTGTCCCCACCTTCCAGCACCCCTACCGCTTCTTCTAGCTGCATCTGACCCACGGCAGGGCCCATCCTGGCTGGCCCTCAGCCTGGCCACAGATGCTTTGCTGAGCAGCAGGCAGCACAAAGCCGAATGGACAGCAGAAGCTCTAATTCTCCACTGCCTGCAGCAAAATCCCATTAGAGATGGGGAGCCAGGATGCTGGCTAACCCATCCTGAGTTGGAGACCTTCACCTCCCCCACCTCTCTCGCTGACTCTCCAGCAGCTTCTCGACTTCTCTGCACCGCCGTGGGTCCTTCTGTGAAATGGGGGTACACATTAGCGCCTGCCCCAGCAGATGGGAGGGCTAACAGTGCGGCTGCCTGCAGGGAAGTGGGGAGCCAGTTTGTGGAACATTTGTCGGGGCAGCGGTTTGAGGCTGTAAGCTTAATTTCCCTGTGGCTTTTGAGCTGGAGCCCTGAGATTTGCTCAAGGGCCTCTCAGAAGTTGACCAGGGCCAGAGCTGCGTCCACTTACAGAGGCTCTGATAGAGAAAAGGTGACATATTGAAAGCAGGTTGCAAAAATTGAGCTGTTTGAAGTGTTTGCTGCTAACAGATTCACACGCTTGCCGCACCCTTGGAAGGCATTGACCGCAGTTTCAGGCTTGTTCTGAGAGATGTCAAGAGAGAAAGAGGAGGCATCTGATCGGGAGGCCCAGGCCCAAGTGACCCTGCCTTCACCCCAGTTGGACTTTGGCCTTGAAATGCAGTGCCCGGAGTTTGTGTGGGACCTGGGCGGGACCACACCAGCCTTTCCTTCTGGTCCCCTGGCCAAGGATCTGTGGCTCTGCTGCCTGGACGGGGAGCAGAGAGCTGTGCTGGGCTTGAGGCTGGGAGAGGAGCCTCTGGAATTTTCTGGAAGAGTGGAAATCTGTGTCCTTGGAGTACGAGGATAAGACGGGGAGAGGCAGTGTTGGCTCAGGCCTCCCTGCAGGCTTCTCATGGGGTGAGGGTGCTCTCAGCTTGGTTGGCCCAGTGACTGAGACGCTCAGCGAGCTGTCACCTCCAGGACAAGATTTCTAAACCGCAGCACCACCGACACCTGGAACTGGAGAGTCTTCCCTTGGGGACCTGTCCTGTGCGCTATAGGATGTTCAGCATCACCCCTGGCCTCCAGCCCCTGGATGTCAGTAGTGTCCCCCAGCAGTGTCTCCAGCCATCGCCAAGTGTCCTGCGGGCGCAAAACCAGGCCTGGAATGCACCACATGTGCGTGACCTCCAGACCCACCGCCTGAACTTTGCTGGGACACAGACTGTGCGTCCCATGAAGGCAAGATGGGCTGTGAGGGGGAAACAAGTTGTGGGTCCCAAGTTTGGTGTGGATGGGAAGGGAAATCTTGGGGAGGAAGGGTGAGGAGAGGCAGTCCTCGTGGGAGGACTGTCGGTGGTGTTGAATACTGGGAACATCTCTGCCGGGCACTGGGGAGGTGGAGGCGGCCCTCCCGGGTCTGTGGGTAAGGCTTCATAGGGAAGTGAGCCTGGGAGCTCTGGCTGCCTCTCCAAAGGCCAAGGCCCATTGATCCTTCTCTGAGGCTGCTTCCCTTTAGAAAATTCATTTTGGATCTTTTGCTCCCAGGTCCTGAGCTTCCATTTGGCTTTGCCTCTGGGCAGTGGGACCTCTTTATAAGAAAATGCACTCCCTGATAGAGCCCGGGCCAACGAAAACACCACATTCATGGCAGCCCTGTTCACAATCGCCAAAAAGTGGAATAGCCTGATGTCCATCCATAGATGAACAGGTCAACCTTATGTGATGTAAACACCCAGTGGAATATTCAGTTCAGTTCAGTCTCTCGGTCGTGTCCGACTCTTTGAGACCCCATGAGCCGCAGCACGCGAGGCCTCCCTGTCCATCACCGACTCCCGGAGCTTACTCAAAACTCATGTCCATTGAGTCAGCGATGCCATCCAACCATCTCTCCTCTGTCATCCCCTTCTCCTCCCACCTTCAATCTTTCCCAGCATCAGGGTCTTTTCAAATGAGTCAGCTCTTCGCATCAGGTGGCCAAAGTATTGGAGTTTCAGCTTCAACATCAGTCCTTCCAATGAACACCCAGGACTGATCTCCTATAGGATGGACTGGTTGGATCTCCTAGCAGTCCAAGGGACTCTCAAGAGTCTTCTCCAACACCACAGTTCAAAAGCATCAATTCTTTGGCGCTCAGCTTTCTTTATAGTCCAACTCTCACATATTTATTTAGTTATAAAGAACAATGAAGTCCCAACACACACTACCGCATGGATGGGACTTGAAACGTGATGCTCAGTGAAAGAACATCACCCTGAAAAGGCCACGTTGTGTAAGATTCCATTGATGTGAAATGTCCAGAACAAGCAAACCCTTAGAGACAGAAAGCAGTTATTGGTTGCTAGGAAGTGAGGTTCGGGGGAGTGAGGGGTGACTATTAATGGATACAGGATTTATTTTAGGGGGGGATGAAACATTCCTTATGTATCCTTTATATATTTTGGATACTCTACAGTATCTGTTGTTACTATTTGGTTCCAGAACAGATACAAGCTCACACAGGGCTTGGAAAGGACTGGATTGGGCAGGAAGACAGGTCATATCAGGGGACAGGTCATATCTTGGGTGCCCATAGGGAGGTGGGAAGAAGGCTGTTGGGGGTTTGGGGTTCGGTACAGAGGGCTTCAGTTGTGTGGCTTAGAGCTGATGGCACACGTGGGGCTCTGCCCTGACTCAGGACATCATGGGCTACCGTGTTTAGCCGGTCGGCACTGTGGGTATAGATTTCTTGTCACAAGAGAAGCGAGTTCACGGCTGGTGACACGTGCCCAGCCATTCCCCAGCCTGGCTGAGCTCAGAAAGTGTCCTGCAAACTGGTATGAACTGGACAGTGACTGCTGGGCATTGAGTGAGGATGACATACAGGCCATGAGAGGAGGTGACAGGGTGGGCGTGTCCTGACTGGCCCCCAACCTACATGGATCCCTGGTCCCTCTTCTCAGGTCACAGAAGTTGACAAGCCCCTGAAGGTGCAAAGGGGTCTGGTGTGCAAGCACCCCCCTGCTTCCTTCCCTCTCTCTGCTGTCCCAGTCTTCCTCGTGTTCCTTCTTCCCTCCCAGCTCATCCATCCCTCACCCCAGCTCCCAGAGTCGCTGGCTGAGATGTGGCCCCCTGACTGGAGGTGAGGCAGCGCGTTGCCAGGGGCTGAGCAGGGCCTGACTGAGCCGCGTTCCTCAGTTCCCTCCTCTAGGAAACAGGGTGACAGCTGAGTGTATCTCACAGGGAGGCTGTGAGGGTTAATAGTGCGTGTAAAGGACTTCAGATAGGCCTGGCAAGCAGTGAGGGCTGGTGATGCCCTGCTCTTGCGGCCGAGCTCGAGGCCTGGGCGTTCCGGACTTGGTGCTGTTGTGCGTCTCACCCGTTATCTGCCTGGTGATCCTGTGAGAGTTACAGACCTCCTTTCTCAGAAAAAGACATTGTATTGGTTCCTGGGGTTGTTGGAAGGAATGACTCACACTGGGCAGTTTAAACCAGCAGAAATTTACTCTCTCAAGAGTTCAGGAGACTGGAAGTGTGAAATCAAGGTGTGGGCAGGACTGTTTCGTTCTGGAAGCCTTGAGAAAGAGACACTTCCAGGCCCTTCTCCAGCTTCTGTGGCCTCGGGCAACGCCTGCCGTCCCTTGGTTTGTAGATGCATCACTCGAGTGTCTGCTCCATCGTCACGGGATCCGCTCCCCTGCGTGTGTGTCTCCTTTCCTCTCTCTCATAAGGCTCTCTCATTAGATCAGGGGCCCGCCCTTAATCTGGAATGATTTCATCTCAACCCTTGGCTTCATGACATCTGCAAAGACTTTTGTTCCCAAATAAGTTCACATTCAGAGTTTCTGGGTAGACATGAATTCTGGAGCCATCCAACCCACTACAGACCCCAAGGCCCCGAGGGGAAGTGACACCCCGAGAACCACTGGACTCCAGCCTGAGGCAGGCACCAACTGGGCCCAGGCACCTTGTCCAAAGCCGGGCCCAGCCCTGCCCTATGTCCTTTTCCTTCGTAGTGAATTCTGACTCCATTCCTGCAGCCCTTGCCCAGATGAGATCTTTCGCTCCACAGATCTTTCCTTGATGTCCTGTTCTGGTGTCTTGATCCCTCTGTCCCTCCCTGTGTCCCCGGAGTGTCCAAGGACCTGACTCAGGGTTGGAGCCTTTGCCCAGCGGCAGCCCACAGTGGACACGTGGAATCCCGCCTCAGCTCCCCTTGCAAGGCCTGAGCCTGAAGAGCGGTTTTAAGGCCTCTCTTGTTGGTAGTGGGAGAGCAGGAGGCTTCTGAGGTGGGAAGCCCTTGTTGAAGGTAGGCTGTGGACAGAAGTAGGGATTTGGATGCTGGTGCTGGAGATGGGCTCAGCCCTGCTCCTGTTGTCCTTGGGGATGGGGTCCATGGCAAAGAAGCTCAGCAGCAGGTTTTACTTGGGGAGCCTGAGCATCAGGCAGAGGTCAGCCTCTGGCATAGTCCAGGGATCAAACGTGAGTTAACTGCAGATGTGACGGTTGAAAGGGAGTCCACTGCTGCTGCTGCTGCCAAGTCACTTCAGTCGTGTCCGACTCTGTGCGACCCCATAGATGGCAGCCCACCAGGCTCCCCCATCCCTGGGATTCTCCAGGCAAGAACACTGGAGTGGGTTGCCATTTCCTTCTCCAATGCATGAAAGTGAAAAGTGAAAGGGAAGTCGCTCAGTCGTGTTTGACTCTTAGCGACCCCATAGACTGCAGCCTACCAAGCTCCTCCATCCATGGGATTTTCCAGGCAAGGGTACTGGAGTGGGGTTGCCATTGCCTTCTTCGAGGGAGTCCACTAGGGAGGCCTTAATGACTACCTGGAGAGGAGCTGCTCTGGTAGAAGAAGGGCATCACAGAGCTTCCTGCCCTGACCCCAGACTTGGAGAGCCCAGGTGGAGAGTGCTAGGTGCAGCCTGGAGGTCAGGCAGGAAGCAAGGCCTGCCCTGAGCAAGTAACCACCTCTCAGGCCCCTCGTCTATGAGATGGGAACTACCGCACCAGCCTCTCCAGAATCACAGGGGACGGGAGATGTGCCACCCACCAGACACCCCATGTGTGATAATGCTCTGAGAAAGTTAGAAACACCCCAGCAGTGTGAGGCCCATGCTCAGCTCTCTGCTGTTCCTGCAGCCCAGGTGGAGTCTGTGAACTCACAGTAACAGGCAAACAGCAGGCCTCACCAGCCGGGAATGACACAGAGCTTCAGCTATACTCGGTAATTCCTGTGAAACTGACAGAGACAGACTCGGGAGGTCCAATGGGGCCGGGGGGTGCTGGTGCGCCTGGCGGCTAATGTCGTGGGTATGCGATGCTCAGGCTCCTCCTGCTTTAACGGGAACCCTTGCCCCCTCTTCCTCTAAGCCCTTCTGTTTGTCCTTCTTTTCTGACGCTTCTCCTGCTTTTCTGTTCTCACGCAACTGCCTTTCCCCACTCCTGGAACATTCAGCTTATTCATGTCAGACTCAAGGTCACCGGAGACTCAAAGAGCTGGGTCAGGAGGAGAGCTCAGGCTTTGTTTGTCCCTCCTCTCAGGCTAGTGGGGCATGTGTGTCCGTATATGCGTGTATGCCTGTGTGTTTATGTGTGCCTGTGAGTGCACGCACGGGTGTGTACATGTATGTTTGTGCACATGCACATGTGTGCATGTACTGTATGTATATGGGCATGTATACTTACGTGCTTACTTGTGTTCGTGCACACGTGTGTGTGTGCGTATGTGCCCTGTGTGCTTGTGTGAAGAGGGAAGAGAGCCCAGATTGCCTGGAAATCTCTCAGGACCGCAGGCATGCCTTCTGCCAGGCACCGGTCACTGCCATTGCCCACGGAACAGAGCCCTTGGGGAAAGTTGCTGGACATCTTGGGCAAAGGAGAGAAGAAATGAAATAACTGCCAGATTTGCAGCATGTTACCTGTTTTTATTAAAAATCAATGACACAATAGAGCGATTCCACTCTATCTTACTTAAACAATATCCACTGCAGGGGAGCCAGGAGGGGGGAGGGGCCTCGGGGCCAGAGAAAGGGGGGAGCCTCGGGGAGGCCCGCCGGCTCCGAGAGCCGCTGCTTCCAGCCGAGCTCCCTCCATAAAATAACCAGCTCATCTCCGGCCCCATCAGAGCAGGGATTTACGGCCGGGCCTGCGATTGCCTGCCTCACGCATCTCTCGGTTTTATTCCTGCTATTTATCACGCCAGGCCCTGCCTCAGCGCCAGAGGGACAGTTAATCAAGGCAGGCTTTCTACCTTGTCATCCCAGGATTCTGCTGGGAGAAAATGTGAGCCGTAAAATTAAAACCACCAGAACTTGGGAATTTGTAAAGAAGGCGGTCTGGGGAGGAGGGGAAGGATGAGATTCCCCCGCTCCATGCCCCATGACCCACACCCCGAAATGCTGAGCAGTAGGGACGCCACACTCCGAATTCATTCCCTTGCTGCTGTGGGTGAGTCTGAGGCAATGCCTTTCAAAACCACCACCCCTCTGCCCCTTACCTTCCTCCCCATCTCCACCCTTGTGCTCCCCCTACCCCAGCTCCCTTCATGAGAAAACATAGGTGATCGTTGCGGCAGAAAAGAAAAAGGAACAAGAGGTGAGCGCCTAGGGATCATTGACCATGTCTGACTTGGAATCTGATGGTGGGAAAAGGCGCAGGTCCCCCAGATGGGCAGCCGCTCTGGCACCTGGAGGACCTTCCTGCCAGCCTGTTCCCCACCACTGGTCCCGACCAGGTTCAGGCAGGTGGAAGTCCCCCGAGAGCTGAGGAGCCCACATCCATGCAGCCTATGCTGATGTTCCTGTGGGACAATTTTCCAGCTGTTTCTGTAGATCCAGGAGAAGGGGATTAGCATTTAGTGCTGGGAAAGCCTCAGGCCTCGGCCACACACAGGGGCAGTAGCTCATCATTTGATCTTGGAGAGCAAGGGGGATGGATTACTTCCGTATACTTCTAGACCATTCCATGAAAAATGGTGGTGGGGATCTTATTTAATGTCTAGTTTTATTTTGTGGAGGAACCAGTGGGGCTGGAGAAAGGGGAAGAAGGAAATAGGACACAAAACTCAGTGCTTGCAGGCCTGCTGGGCCTTCAGGGTTTGGACCCACTTTGAGGGGGTGGCACAGCCAGAGCCCCACTGACAGACTCCTTCTGGCAGCAAAGAAGTTTTACTTTTAAACATGGAGTTCCTTATGTGTGCGTGCACATGTGTGTGCATGCGTGTGACACCCCAAGTCTGCCCAGTGCAGAAGGAGGGCTCTTCTGGGCACTGGAACAAATGGTTTCCCAGATCCCCAAAGGACAAGGCAACCAGTCCAAATGCCTTCTGAAGACCCCTGTGCCTGGAGACGTGTGTTTCAGGGGACATGGCTAGACACCTGCTGTGGGAGGGGGTGTGTGGGGAGCCTACACTTTAGAGATAGGATCCCCTGACTCTGGACTGCCCTCCCCCTCTGGCCCCAGAACCTCGTTTCAGGCCTTGTGACAGGGTGACAGCGATTGGCAGCTTCAGCTCAGAGATGCTGTGGGCTTTCCCGCTCCAGAGCTGCCTCCCTGTGCTCATCATTTATTTAATCATCTCTTTATGATTCTGGAGAAAGAGGAACTGCAGGACAGGGTGGGCAGAATGACCCTGTCCCCCAGAGCTTTGAACGAACAATATTCGCACAGGCAGCTGTCAGTCAAGGCACCAGCCTCTAAGGCCTTCGTGACCAACTGAGGTCACCCGAGACCTTGTCCCAGACCAGGAATGGCCCCAGAGTTCAGGGAGGTCTGCAGGACTGGTGGGGGCAGCAAGGGCGGAGGTGGGGGAGAAAGCAAACTAGAGGGTAGGGGCAGCGGTGGGGGGGCTCAAATGCCCTGAGCTTCCAACGGTCCCTATGAAGGAAGGGAGCCAGGGTAGCCTGGGGGTTGAAGTCACAGATAATCTAGACACAAAAATGAGAACTCCATCTGAATTTAGTCTTCGTGGGCTGGGGACCTCCATATCTAACAGAGTTACTCCCTGGGGCAGAGGAGGGTGGCTCCAGCAAGGACCCTCCTTAATCCTGCTCACACCCTGCACCAAGGCAAAAGCATCCCCAGGGTCCTGGGTCAGAGGGGCAGGCAGCAAAGGGAGGTAGTGGACCTCACAATTGGCCAGGGCTCCACAGTGGGACAGAAACTAGACTTTGAGGGTGCCCTCTGCCAGCAGGTCTCTTCTTGGCCCCTCCCCAAGCCTACTCTTCATTCAATCAGGCCCAAAGCCACTCCCCTGTGTGTGTACCTGCACACACTTGTAAGTGCGTGCACACAGGCACATTTCAGAATCAGCCGTCCCTCCCACAGCTGCTGAGCACGTAGGGCTGCTGTGCGTGACCTTAGGGCAGCTGCTGATGGGATCCGCCCGCCCCACCAGAGTTGGTGGTTCTCGGGCAGCGCTCAGCCCCGCGCCTCTCTGCAGCGCTGGCACATGGCGGATGGCCAGCAGCTGCCGGCTGAGTGAGTGGTCGCCGACATTTCCAGAAGAATCCATCTGCTGTGGGTATGCACGCGGCATGGAGAACTCTGTGTGGGCCTGGAGAAGCCAGGAGCCAGTTCTGTTCTTGTGCAGGCTGCCGGGGAGGGTGCGGGGGTGGGGAGGGGGACAGCCAGGGGAAAATGCAGTCATCACTTTCATGATTTGGAGCATCCGAGACCCCGAGACGCCCCCCAGTGACGTTTCCTTGGATTTGGAATGCATTATGTGATTTAGCTGTTGTTATAGATTTACCTTCCTAATTATGTTTGGCTTAGAACAATGTTAAAATTGTTTTGCATTCCTTGAGTACACAGAGCCGGGGCGTGGGGAGGAGGTGGCTGGGGATGTGAGAGGTGGCAGAGAGAAGACATTCGGGGTTTGAAGGCTGTCAGGGACAAACCGCGTGCCAGTAGTGAAGAACTGCCTGTGCAGAGGACCTTACACAAGCAGCGGCCTGCTAACGCGGACGCTAACCGCAGAGGGGCAGAGCCAGGGGCACCTGGGAGCAGGCGTGGAGGGCCAGGGGCCAAGCCTAGTGGCTAACATGCATTCATTCCTACTGTGTGCCTGGCTCTGCTCTGAGCCCTTTGCTTGCATTGCCTCATTTAACCCCACAACTGCCCTGAGGAAGTGGATGATCTGTCCTTCTCCTTTAGGTAAAGTGAGGCGCAGAGAAGGCAGGCCACTGACCCGAGGTCACACAGCTGATGCGTGGCTGTGCTGGTATCCTCATTCTAGAGCCCATTCTAGATCCAGAGGATCTAGAATCCTCTATGATATGCCATCTCCAGCGAGATGGTGCTTCTAAACCAAGAGCCCATTTCCTCAGATGGGTGGAGGAGAAGGTCAGAGGCACAGGGTACATCTTGCCAATAGGAGGCTCTCCTCCCCTGGCTCTGCCAGGCCCCGGGAAACACTGCATGTCCCCCTTGCATAACCAGTTACTTTTAAGAACACCTTGCCGAGTGGGAAATGCTGATACCTGTGCTTCCCCGAGGGTTCCAGCCTGCTCGGCTGATACTGACCCCACAGCCCTCAAGCCCATCTCTGAAGAAGCAGTTCTGTCTCCTTCAGCATTCCTAAGCAAGATCCAGCTCTCCCTAAAGTTCAGACCAATATGGATTTGAAGCAACATTACTTTAATCCGCTCTCTCCTAAGTAAGATACAGAATGTATCTAGGTCCCCTTTGCCCTCTCGGCTAATCCCCTAAACAAAGTCAGACAATCAGACCCATGCGTGCCAAAGACAGCCAGGAGCATTTATGCTATTCCCGGTTTCAGGCAATCTGGATATTCCGAGGGGTGTCAGACAAGAGCCGAGGTCGTGAGATGAAGGTGGGCCGTTCATCTTTTGTGGGCTTGCCTTTCATCACCTGGCTCTGACCAAGCAGTTTATTTCTGAATGAATGGGGCTGCATATTGCCCTTCTGACTCCATATTGTCCAGAAAATGAACATGGCTTTCACGGTCAGCCTGTTTCCTGTGGCATGAAGCCTTTCTCAGTGTCTCTCAGCATGGAAGTGTCTGTATTTTGCAGGCAGAGCTGGTCCTGCAGTAACGAGCAGCTTGGTCCAGCTCCTTTTAAGAGGAGCTGGCTGGCATGCTGGTGTTCCCCCTGCACCACTCCTGACCCTTCAAATCCTAAAACCCACACACAATGCCCCAGCTGATGGCCAGGAGAGCGACTGCCAAGATGCTCTTCTCTAGTTGTTGTCAAGGCAACACTGGGGGTGTTGAAACCCCTTGAGGACAGGAGAATACTCTCTACATTCTCCGCCTGTGCTCACATCTGCTCGGGGCCATGGATAGAGGTAAGGCAGCTGTGACATGTAGGGGCGGGGGTGAGGCACATTGCCTGGAAGAGGGCTGCCAGGATTTTATTTCCTACTGTGACGTTCCCGCTGGGATTTTTACCCTGTTGTAGAATCAGGATATGTGTGTTAGTCACTCAGTCATGTCTGACTCTTTGCAACCCCACAGACTGTAGCCCTTCGGGCTCCTCTGTCCATGGGATTCTCCAGGCAAGAATACTGGAGTGGCTTGCCATTCCCTTCTCCAGAGGATCCTCCCGACCCAGGGATCAAACCCTGGTCTCCTGCATTGCAGGCAGATTCTTTACCGTTTGAGCTACAAGGAAGTCCTTTTAGGTAGAATGAGGAGAACTATGATTTATTTCATGGACTTCAGCCTATCCTACTGCCTTCAACAATTCCAGATATTCCCCTCTGGGAAGCCGAGGGCATGAGTCCGCTGGGTCTTCGTCACATGTAGCAGCCAGTTCTTGGTGCCTAACAAACTGCCCTGAAAGTCAGCGGCTGAAAAAGATAATAATTTACAGTTGAGGCTCATTATTTGTGGATTCCATATTTGCAAGTTTGCCTCCTTGCTGACGGTTCTTTGTAACCCCTCAATCAACATGAAGGACACTTCCTTGGTTATTTGTGGATGTGTGCAGAACATTGAAACATTTTGAGTCGTCTGCACAGGTGTTCTCAGCTGAGGCTGGACAGGTGACGCTCTTCCTTCTAGTTTTAGCTCTCATGCTGAGATATTTTAGTGCCACATTTTCTGTTTCTTTGTGCTTTTTGTTGCTGACTTCACTGTTAGAATGGCCCGAGCATCATGCTAGAGTGCTGTCCACTGTTCCTAAGCCCCAGGCGGCTGAGATGTGCCCTATGGAGAAAATGCGGGCATTAGATGAGCTTCATCCAAGCCTCTGTTATGGTGCCATTGGCCCTGAACTCGACGTAATGAGCCAACCTAATACAACCTGTATTAGATAAGGCATCTTTACACAGAAACATACATAAAATAGGCATATATATTGATGTGCTCAGTTGCTCATGTCTGACTCTTTGCAACTCCATGGACTGTAGCCTATCAGGTTCCTCAGTCTATGGAATTCTCCAGGCAAGAATACTGGAGTAGGTGGCCATTTCCTACTCCAGGGGATCTTCCCAACCCACGGATCAAACCCACGTCTCTTGCGTTTCCTGCATTGGCAGGCAGATTCTTTACCACTGTGCCACCTGGGAAGCTATAGGTTGATGAAAACGTTGTGAACAGAGTTCTCTGTTTCCCCTAGGATCAAGTGTTAGCCATGACTTTCTAGTATTGAACTCCATGAATAGCAAGAACTATCTGTTTTCTTGTCACGTGCCTGCAAGTCATCCAGGTGCAGGCTGACCTGGGCTGGGCTGGACTGGGCTTGGTGGGATGCTTTGCTCAAGCTGTGGGCTCCTCGTTCTAAGGCAGGCTCAGGCCTGCTCGTGCGGGTTTATCCTGGGTCCTGGCCAAAGGGTAGCAGCTCCCAGGGGAGTTCTGCTGGCCATGGCAGTGGCATGAACCCAACCTGCAAACAGCCTTATAGCCTCTGCTTGCATCATATCAACTCACCTCCCACTGGTCAAAGCAAGTCAGCGGCCAAACCCGAGGTCCAGGGGTGGGAAGTACACTCCACTTCTATGGAAGGCACTGCAGAGTCTCATGATGGGGGTGTGAACAATTGGGTCCCTCCCTGCCCAGGGAGGATGTCCAGGTCGATTGAGAACTGGGTCACTGCGGTGAAGGTGAGGATGCAGCAGAGGGTCCTGGCCCAGAGGCAGGGGATGGAAGGGCCGTTGCTCACCGTTTCCTTGCTCACACCTGAGTGTCCTGCTGTCTCTGTGCAAATACTGCTCCAATAGGCAAGTTTGCTGTCCTCACCAATACCGACCAGTGGAAGGTGTCTGTCTCCTGTAGGGTGACCTGGAGAGCAGGCTAGCAGGGAGCAGAGACAAGGCTGGTTAATTAATTCAAGGGTGGGGGATACGGGAGTCTGCTTGCATGCGTGCTCAGTTGCTTCACTCATGTCCAGCTCTTTGCAACCCTATGGACCATAGCCCGCCAGGCTACTCTGTCCATGGGATTCTCCAGGCAAGGATATTGGAGTGGGTTGCCATGCCCTTCTCCAGGGGATCTTCCTGACCCAGGGATCGAACCTGTGTCTCCTGCGTCTCCTGCATTGCAGGTGGATTCTTTACCCACCGAGCCACTGGGGAACAAGAGAGGAAATCTCAGAAACTATGTGTTCTGGATGTTTTACTTATGGACATCTTATATGCATTTACCAAGCTAAGCGCAAAGTACAGATTTGTAGCGAGCCAGCCTCACAAATTGTGGGACTTGTCTTACAGATCCACTCATCTCACTGAGAAGAGGAGCTGGTGGAACTGCTAGGATCATCATAATTAGGTCTCCTTTTGAAACCGCGTACCACGTTTTCTTTTTAATTTTTTTCCTTCCTCTGCCTCAGGGCATCTCCCTGGTTCCTCATCAGTAAATGAATCCATTCCCTTCACATCTGGGACGCAGGGCCTTTGATACTGGCATGCGTGGAAAGGAGGGAAGAATAATTAACAAATTAATTAATTGTCCTTTGTTTCCACTTCAAACAAATAAGGTAGTATTTTGAGCTGAACAGGTTGTGTGCCAATAAAGGGCCATTAGTGACCATTTAAAAATGAATATGCACCTCCAGCAAACAAACACAGACTCCCTGCCATTCTGGAAGTTTGACTTGTGACAGGCTCCCCTCTGAGCCGAGCCAGCTTCTGTAGCCTGGCCCATGAAGTGAAGCTCCACGGAGATGCTTATTTTTGTGAAAAACAAACAAAAAGTACTCCACCAGCAGCCCCACTTCTGCAAAAGAATTGAAAGCAGGGTCTTGAAGAGATATTTGCACACCTGTGTTCACAGCAGCATTACTCTAAATTGTCCAAAGGTATACGCAACCCAAGTGTCCATCGATGGATGAATGGTAAACCAACTGTGGTCCATCCACCCAGTGGAATATTATTCAGCCTTAAAAAGGGAAGGAAGTTCTGACACATGCCGAGTGAAATCAGCCAGTCACAAAAGGACAAATACTCTGATTCTACTCTTGTGAGGGACCTGGAGCCATCAGATCACAAAGACAGACCGTAGATGGTGGTTGCCAGGGGCTGGGGAAGGGGGAAGGGGGGCTAGTGATTAATGGGCACACAGTTTCAATTTTACAAGATAAAAGTAGGTCTGGAGTTGGATGATGGTGATGGCTGCACAAGGAGGTGACTGTACTTAACACCACTGAACTGTCCCCTTAAGATGGTCAGATGGTCATGTATTAACAAAGGGCTGACAGAGACGTCACGGCTGGAGGCTCACAGGAACCCAACCACCCCCAGGAGCAACTGTTCCATGTTCACTAATTAAGAGTTGGCAGCAACTTTATACAGCATTAATCCTTGAGTAATGAGAATCGCCTGTATGTTTATATGTGTTCTATTTCACACTCAATATTTGTTACCTGGTCCCTGGATTCCTCCACTATTTTCATGAGCTAACACTTATGAGTCTGGTCTCAAGCCTGACTTTAAGTTTTTATACTTCACCATAAAGAGCAATTCTCTGATTTGATCTGGGAGATTCCAGGCGGTACTTCTGGCTGCAGATACCAACTAATTTCCAGTCTTTGACCCCTTCCCGCCATGCTTCCGGTAAACATGAGTTGATACGCTGATTTCCACAAGTAGCATTGGAATCCAGGGCTTTCTGTGTGTGTGTGGAGGGGGAGGGGGCTCATAGGCCCTGACCCCATGCCCTGTGTTCTTACAAAGCAGTCTGTTGACAGATGAGAAATAATATTTGTTGAGCATAGTGTAGGATAAATCATATTTGTACTTTACTTTAGGAACAAAAGTACTTTCAAAAGTATATTTGATTTTGAAATCACTTTTCTGATTAAGAGTCCCTTAAAAAGGACAGTTAAATAAACTGCGGGTTGGAGAGACTCCTTAAGCGTGGGCAGGGTTTTCCATTTATTGGTGTGCTAGGAGTTTTTAGGCATAGGTTTGAATCTTTGTTTTCCATGTTCTTTCTGATGTGTTTTTTTCTCTTCGAAGATGTTGTAGACAGACTCAGTCCCCTAAGACTCTTTCCTGGAGTCGTCAAACAGTAAATCTCCAGAGACTGGGCTACTGTTGCAATCAAGCACCTCCAAAGCCCAAGGCTGCCCGCTGCTCCAGAACAGCGCTGGGGAAGCCCCTCACTCATGTCCCTGCAGGAGCCTTCTCCCGAGAGCCATGCTGGGGCTTCGGCTTCACACACTGATTTGGGGGAGATGCCATCATGGCAGAGGGTGATGGGGCAAGAGGAGCCGGGGAGAACCCCAGGTTCCCAGCTTCACCCAGACAGGTCGGGGCCAGCAGGGGGGACCACAAGCAGGTCTGAAACAGGCCAAGACCCCAGTGTTGGCCCCACCTGAGCTGGCCCAGCCCTGACTCTGGTGGGCTCTGGGCACCCTTCCCAGGATTGCATTTCTACCCAAAGACTACACGGGAACAAGAAGTATGTTGAGAGGGGGCAGAGGGGAGACAGCCCGGGCAGGAAACCCTGGGGAGGCAGGGATGGGGGTGTGAACCCTGCTTTGCTGGAGGCCCCGCCTGTGTGAGGTCCGCCCCCCTACACACTTGGCAGGGGGGAACCATGCATGTGGATACAAGGAGAGGTGGTGTGATGGAGGGTCAGGCGTGTTCCAGTTGGGAGGTGCTGCGAGGAAGACCAGGTGATTTTTAAGGACAGCTTGTGTCATGCTGCTGGGCAAGCCCTGAGTCTGCATGCCCCCTAACTGGCCCTAGATGCTCCACACACAGCGTCCTTCTGTTTCGCTACCCCGACTGCCTCTCCAGAATGGCTGTCTCTAGAGGGCCCCTCCTGACCTCTCCTCTCCCTCCCGGCCCATCCCCTCCTCCCCGGGGCTCCCCCAGGCTCCAAGTCCTGCCTCCACCATCACAGAGCATGTGCTAAAGTGTGAACAAGGCCCTTTGCACCTCTCCCTCCCCGACTCCTCTCCCACCCTGGGCACCCCATCCTGTCCCCCCCTTCTCCTATCCTGGCCCAGCCCCCGCAGGGCTGGCGGTTGTTTACCGCAGCAGCCAGCAGCCAGCGCGCTCCCCGCCCCACCTCCTAATCTCATCTGGGCGGGATTTTAATAAAGCCCTCCGCACAGCTGGCTCCATACATCACTCAGCCCCTGAAGGTGGCTGGGCCTTGATGGATACATGACAACCCTAGGCAGAAATGGCATCTGGACAGCAGCCCCTCCCAAAGCCCCTGGGAGATGGGGAGCCTCAAGGGGAGGGAGGAGATCGCAGGAGAGCCCTCTGCTTGGGGCCCTGGGCAACAAGCCCTAATGAACTGAGATTACACGGTTTCGACTTTGACACGCTAGTTTGAAAAATGGGGCATTTTCCCTCTGCTTTCTTTTTTTTCCCCATTATTCCAGCTCTGCCTGAGGGATGAGAAAGAGACTCCTGTGATTCTGAGAGAGGATCCAAAATTGTGTAAGGGGACCGTGTGCAGAGGAGAGTGGCTGCTGGGGGCGGGTAAGCTGTGGATTGATGGAGAGACTTGGAAAGCTGGGCGTGCTTCCTCTCAACCTGCTGGTTTCCGGGGGCCATCTTCACGGGGGTCTTCCATGGCTTTATGTCCCTGGTCTAACTTCCCTCTCTGTCCACCCTCCTCCTCCTCCTCTGGCCTCAAAGGAGACCTCCCTTCCCAGGAGGAGGAGAAAGTTTTGCTGGTTGTTGCCTGGGGCCCCGTTGACTCACTAGGTCATTTGGGGTCTGTTTCTATGCACAGGGTTTAGGAGTCCTTGGGGGTCCCCGTGCTAGGGCAATGAGCCCATATTCCTTGAGTCCTTGGCCTCTGTGGTCTCCCTGCCTGGCACCCAGTGCCAGCCTCTCTCAGTCCCACCTATGGCTTCATGTCCAAGGGATGTACATGCACGCCTCCCATTTTGGACCGTTTCCATTGTGCTTCTTCAGAGCCAGGGGGCCAGGAGGCGATGTCACGTGGTGGGTATGGTCCAGGGACCTGAAGGGGTCCCCATGGCTCAGCCGGTGGAGTGGTACCCTGCTGGCGAGCCCCCCATTCCTGTTTGCAGGAGCTGAGGAGCCCCATCCCATTAGAACCCGCAGCCACTTTAGACCACTGACACTTGTGACACCAACTTCAGCTTCAGGGCTTCCAAAACCAAGCTTAGCTTCAGTAATTCACTGGAAGGACTCACAGAACTTAGAAAAGTAGTTATACTCACAGGGATGGCTTATTACAGCCAAAACACACCAATTAAAGTCAACCAATAGCAGAGGCACAGGGGCCAAGTCCAGGAAAGCAGGAAATAAGGGGATGTCAGCTTTGTGTTCCCGGCTAATTGCTGTGCCTGTGGAAAACCCCAAAACCCTTCTCCTGGAGTGTGGGCAGGCCCACATCACCCTTCCCAGAGAGGCAGGAGAGGACCTGAACAGGGCCCAGGATCGAGAAGTTCAAGGCGGCTGCCACAACTGCCAGGGGACCTTGCCGAGTTTGTCCAGGGGCAGCTGACTCCCACTTTCCTTCCCATGGCCGCAAGCTGGGTGGGAGGCATCCTGATTGGAGTCCCTGACTCTGTGCTGTACATATGTTCTGAAAAACCTGTAGATAAAAAATGGCAGTGTTTTTAAAATGTGCTCAGGACTGCTCCATTTCCACATGAAGGAACCTTTTGTGAAGTGAATCATCAGCCAATTTGTGTTTTTAAAACATCAGATTTGCCTAAAAGCAACACACCTGTTAATCTTACATCTCTAATGATTCCACTAGAAGGAAGCAAGGGGGATGCCAGGGGTGTCCACAACTCGCACAAAAATCCCCACATCCTCGGATTCCTGGGCACTTTCCAAAGGGCTTTTCAGGTGTGTCATCGGGTCTGAACCCTGACAGTCACTCTTCTGGGGGGTTGCAGGTGGGAGGAAGGTGAGTCGCTTCCCTGCGCCCCCTCCGTGGGGATGAAGATGCCAAGGGTAAGAGATTCAGGGCCTTCTCCACGATTGTGTTGTTTAAAAGAGGCAACGAAGCATTGTGTGCTGACAGGCCCCGAGTGCCTCTGGATTTCATAGACACACACATACACATGTGCACACACACGTACCCACAGGCGTGTGCACACGCACAGCGGTGTCCACTGTGAGTAGCTGGTGAACACCTGTTGCTTGCTGTGCATTTTCTGAAGTTCTGGGCTGGGCTCCGACATCTGCGTGAAACCTGCAAATACACAGGTCTCGGCCACAGTGCAGCACTGTGTGTCCCCAGCTTTCCAGACCTCCCTCTGATGGCCTCTGCAGGCAGACGACGGGCGCAGGGTGGAGGAGGAAGTTGGTGGCTGTAACTCTGTGCTCCCGGGGGTGCACCCGGCATCTGCTTTCACGGGGGGCAGTTCAAGTGCAGACAGAGCTGCATCCGGGCACAGGGAGAAGCTGCCCAAGGGGAGAAAATAAATCTTAGGGAGCTGCTGAGGCGACAGAGAAGCCATTCACAGCAGCATGTGCCTCCAACACAGGATTGCATGTACATGCACATGTGTGTGTGTGCAGCAGAGCAGCCCACAGACACAGGGAAGTGGTGTGAGGGCAAATTAAACCTCGGGTGATAACTCAGCCACTGTGGGATATTCCTGTGAGCTCGAGGTGTGCAGCGCACTTGGAATCCTGCTCTTCCCCTGGAGCTTGGGCGGCTCAGCCCCCCAACACTGGCCACCGTGTCACCCACACTGACTCGAGGGCTCGTGAAATCTAGTTGCCTAGCAGAGTGTGAGTAGGATTGCTAAGTTAAAGAAGGATGCGTTCATCGCTGGGCTGTAACTCGATCTGAGTTGGTTCAGAGAAGGTTCCATGGCCTTGGAACCTGCCTCCCTGGCCCAGCTAAAGGCCGACTTGTGTCTGAAAGAGCTGGGTCTTTCAGGTCAGTCTGTGCAGTCTCCTTGCTCACTTCGTGGGCAGGAACCCCTCTCCCAAGGGTTTCTCAAGTGGTCTGAGTAGAGGGGACTGCCACCCAGACTTTGGGACACTGAAATTTGGCAGAGCCCCTCCCATCTCTCATCTCGATCCTGGCCTGTCCCTCTGTCCTTCTCTGTCCCTCTCCAAGGTTCTTGCCTGGTCTTTCTTGCTAAGAAGCAGCTCAGAGCTGGGATGCTGGTGGGGACTGAGCCACACCTCTGGTCACCCTCAGCGTGTGCGTGGAGGCCTGTGGGCGTGTCCTTCTTGCTTTCAATCACAAAAAGCAGGCGCTGGGCTGACACACAGTAGGTCACTGGATCAGACCAGGGCAGCAGCAAGGAGCAGCTTTCCTACCGGAGCGCCTGCTATGGCAAGATCAGTTGCGCAGTTTGGATCGTTCTTTGCAGGGATGCTTTAGGGTAGGACTATCTGACGGAGAAAGACCTTTGCTGACTTTTAGCTAGGGAAGCATGCGCGTGGGTGGGTATGAGTAAGGAGGAGAGTCAGCAGCTGCAGGAAGTGTGGGGCATCCCAGTGACTTCTTTTTAACTTCTGAAAATTGTGATAAAACAGAAGTTCTCCATGTTAACTATTTTTAGAGGTACAGGTCAGGGCATGAAGTTGCATTGTTGTGCAACCATCACCACCATCCATCTCTAGAACAGTTTTCATCACCCCAGACTGAACCTCTGTCCCCATTACACACTCACCCCATCCTACTTTCTGTCCCTATGACTATCCCAGGTACCTCATATGAGTGGAATCATACAGGATTTGTCCTTTCGTGATGAGCTTATTTCAGGTAGCATGATGTCCTCACACTCCATCTGTGTTGTAGCAGGTGTCAGAATGTCCTTCCTTTTTAAGACTGAATAATATTCCATTGTATGGATGTTCTTATCCATTCACCTGTCAGTGGACACTTGGGTTTCTTCCACCTTTTGACTTTTGTGAATAATGCTGCTATAAACATGAGTCTATACATATCTATTCAAATTTCTACATTCACTTTTTTGGTTTATGTACTTAGAAGGAGAATCCAGAGTTGTATGGTAATTCGATGTTTTAATTTTTTAAAGAACTGCCTACTATTTTCCATAGTGGCTGCACCCTTTTACGTGCCCATCAGCAGTGCACAAGAGTTCCAGCTTCTCTACATCCACTCCCTTTCTTGTTCTTTTCTGTATTTTTAAAAAATAAAGTCTGTTTTAATACATATATGGTTTTTTTTTTTTTTTTTGGTCATACTGTGTGGCTCATGGGATCTTAGTTCCCCGACCAGGGATTGAACCAGGGTAGTAAGAACTCAGAGTCTTAACCACTGGACCTCCAGGGAAGTCCCTCTCTTTGGTGTTTTGACGACAGCCACCCCAATGGTGTGAGGTGGCTCACTGGCTTTGAGTCTAGACTGTCCTGGATGAGTACCATTCTCTGAGAAAGGCTGTGGGGACACCTACTCTTCAACACCCAGGGACAGGCCACCCTACTGCCAGTCTTTCTGGAGGGGATTGTCCCAGGGCCGGGGGTGTCCTCTCTGAAGTCTCCAGGAAGGGCTGCAGAGCCTGCCTCTGACCAGGGACGCTGGCCAAGGAGGCAGTGGGGGGACACAGAAACCTTGCAGGTGGTGGTGGTTTAATCAGACCCTCTCCCTCTGAGCTGTGTGGGTGACCCCCACAGGTGAGCTCACGGCGCTTCCTCTCCTCCCAACACCTTAGCTCTGCACCTTGTGGCTCTCTCACTGGGAGACAGATGCCCACTTTCGGCAGAGGTGAGGGGAGTGAGCGAGGTGGGGCCACCCTCTCCCCTCCCTGACCTGGGAACCATGCTAGGGGGCCCGGGGAGAAGGTGAGTTCTGAGTTCTTCCCAGCTTGCCGGCCGGGTGGGGGTACCAAGCCGGCCAGCTGCAGTCAGCACAAGTGGAGCCACGTCCCCGATGTAGGAGGTCCTCTGGTCCACAGGTGGCCTCTCCAGCCTTTCTCCTCCAGGGACGTTTCCGCTTGTGTTGCTTGAGATTCTAAAGGTCACAAAACAGCCAGTTCTGCTGTCAGATGAAGGAGTCAGCATCCAGGCAGAAAGGACCCAAGGCTTCTGAAATGTGAGCAGTGGCCCCCTTCCCAGCCCCGGGTGGGTGCAGGGAGGACAGTCCTCCACTTCCCTGCTTCTCTTCTCCCTGGATTAACCCATGGCCCAGCCCTGCTCAGGTGATAGGCTGGGCCACCTGTCAGTACCAGCAGTTACTCCTGCAGACCCACACCCGAAGCCCTGTGGCCATCTTAGGTTCTGAAACCAGTGGGCGTCCTTCCTGGCTGGAATGGGCAGTGGAAAAAGGGGGCCTTTGACTCTGTCTCTGCAGGTGAAATTGCAGACTGGCAGCTCTGATTGTGGGGGGTGCTAAGTCACTTCAGTCATGTCTGACGCTTTGCAACCCTATGAACCATAGCCCGCCAGGCTCCTCTGTCCATGGGATTCTCCAGGCAAGAATACCAGAATGGGTCACTATTTCCTTCTCTAGGGGATCTTCCCAACCCAGGGATCAAAGCCGCATCTCTTATGTCTCCTGCATTGTCATGCAGGGTCTATACCACTAGCTGTGATTGTGGTGTGACTTTTATTCACTTGCCTCCATGGCGGTGGCTGCTGGGGCTTCTTGTGTGCTGCAGTGGTTTGGGAGCACTCTGACTACAGAGGGCAGGACTGTGTTGGCCTCTCCTGCTGCCCTTGTTCCACGCAAGCCTCACTGCCAGGCCTTGCCCAGTAGCTTGTCCTGGTCATAGGGATTTAGGAGCTGCCTGGGCAAGATGGACAGCTAGCATGTCTCATCATTGCATTCGTGAGCTGGGACCAGAGGCTGCTGTTTGCCAGCAGAAGGGAACTCATGATGTGTGTTCCTTCCCCCAGGATATACCTCATTTGTTGTGTCTGCTCTCTCCAGGTATCTTCTTCCCCCCACAGCAGCCCCTGAGCCTGGCCAGGCTTCTCCTGGACCTGCCTTTGCATTCTTGGAATCCATGTCATGATTCTAGAGCAGACAGGTGGGACAGAAAGGGTTAACTGTGACATAAACTCATTTGTGTATTGAGATACATCCTAAAAGGGGGGCTTCGTTTGGAAAGTTCTGTGCATTAATCCATCTTCTTATGGAAAGGAGGAAATTATTCATAATTAAAAAGTAATAATAATGTGGTGTGAAGGAACTCAGCTGTATGTTACCCGGAAAGAAGGAGGGGAGGGTGGGCAGGCTATTTTTAATGGTCTCCATAGCAACAGAGATTTTGTTTACAGTGATTTTTTTTTTCCCTCTTGTACTTCAGCAAGGCAATTGCTGATTTGCATTTTATTAGAAAGTGCTGCTGGCAAGTCCCTGATGTGGACAGAACTGGGGCCCTGAGAGGGCTTGGGAGGGGGGCTGAGCCTTTGCGGGGTTGGCTGGCCCCGGGTTGGAACTGCATGGCTGAGGCAGCAGGGCCTGAGGGATGCTCGCTTCCAGCTGCTCAAACAGCCCGCGTTCCCCTCTGTGCCCCCGTCCTGTGTTCCCTGCTGAGGGCGTACCACCTCGCCCACCCCACCCCAGTTTCACAGCTTCACAGCACCCCTCTGTGTCCAGCACACCGGCTCCCCAGAGCCCCCAGCCACCTGCTCAGGGCAGCTGGGTGGGTCCCAGCGACTCCACCTCCAGCCCGTGAGAGGCTGGCAAGGGCTACTCGCGGAGGGCACCGGGCCCAGGGCTGCCGGCAGTGCTGCAGATGGCGTGGCAGCTGTGTGCCCCGTGGAAGCCAATGTGAGTGGCCGCTGGCCAGGCCCCCAGAAGGCGGGTACAGGCAGGGGGTGCAGGTGCCAGTGCTTCCTGGGCTGGGGGCCCAAGTGGGCTCGCTGCCGGCTTCCTAGCATCCTCCTGCTTCCTACCCACCACCAGGTGTGGACCCCAGAAAGGGGAAGAAGCCAGTCTTCTCTCTCTGTGGTCATGGCTCTGCCAGCACCAAGAGCCTTCTGCCTTTATTCCAGGTGGAAACCTGCTTCCCGCGTGTGGTCCAGCCAGGCAGAGAGGCTAGAGCTTGCTGTCCTTACCCTTGGGCGGGAGACGGGGCATGTGGTAGCTTCCTACATGTTCGTGTCTATGGACCCCAGTGATGGGGCATCACTTTGTGTGTGGTCCCTCCCCACACCCCACCAAGACTTTTGAGTGACATGGGGACTCACAGTGCCTTTTGGGTTCTGAAGGGATAGTCAGATCACAGCTGGTCTTCCACGTGGAGACTCAGCACTCTTCCTTTTGGGGACTTTGGATTTAGGTTGAGGGAACTGAGAGAGTGCAGCCCTCAGTCCTCAGCTTGGGTAAGAAGGCATCTTGCAGGAAATCTGTCCTGCTCAGGACCACACAGGCAGCCTTCCCTTACTGGGAGGGTCTGGTGGTCTGGGTTGGTTTTGGTTTTGGTCTCTTTCTTTTTGTACTGCTTCTGCAGGTGACATTTCCAGGCAGCTCTGCCTCCCCTGTTTGTTTTTTTTTTAATTGGCAGAGCCTTTTGAGAAAATGCCCAAATTTCCCTTTTCCTGGAGTGGAAGAAAGATTGGGCAGACGTATCTTGCTTATCTGGCTTCAGTGAGCAGGATGGGAAGAATCTGATTGGGGTGCACAGGGGCTTGGGGGTTTCACCATGCTGTTGGCGTGAACCACATCACACACATGTGCACATCACACACACTCATACACATTCACATATACACACCACACACTCACACATATATATGAACACATGCATTGGTACACAGTACATATATAAATACATACCAGGTACACTCTTGAGTCACATGTAGATACACAGTCAGCAATACACACATACACACATCACACGCACTCATGCACTTGCATACACACATATTCATATACACATATCATTCATGTGTGTGTACATACACACACTTCTCATTTAATTGGCCCCACAGTGAGCGTTCATTCATTCATCCATTCAGCAACAGCCCCTGAGGGCTCCCCAGGGCTCTGTGAGGCCCAGGTTTGGCTTATTCATGGGTCTAACATATAGCAGATGCTCAAGAGCTACTCATTGCCTGAGAAAATGAATGAATGATTGAGAGATTGGATGAGTGGAGGAATGAATGAAAGCTCCATGTCAGATACCACTGGAGACTGGAAATATGCAGGAGAATCCAACTCTGGTCCCACCCTCATTGGTTTTCAGCCTCACTGAGTGAGTGGGATGGGGGCAACAGCCTTACAAATAGGTTGGCAGTGATTCCAGGCAGGATGGAGGAAGAGGCGCCAGGTGAGGGACAGTCATGGGTCAGGGGTGCCCTAAGGAGGAAGACCCAACGCAGGCCTGGGAGGGAGGTCAGGCACTCTGGAGCTGGGACCTGCAGGCTGAGTTGGCCTTAATTATACCTCCAAAATCCCTTCACAGAAACACCTTGATCTGTGTTTGGTTGAATAACGTGGAGAAGATTCAAGGATTCCAGAGGTCCAGAACCTTGGGGGCCTTTGGGGATGCTGCCAGGATCGATGCACAGAGGCACGAGTGAGCACGCAGTGTTCTCAGTGGAGCAAGCAGATGCCACTGGCTCAGGGCCGCCTAAGACTGTGGGGAGAGGGTGGACCCAGATCTTGGAGGACCTTGATAGCCCGGCCCCAGAGGCCCCGGTGTTCAGAAGCTTCATTTTTCCAGCTGCCCAAATGCAGGTTGAGCTGGAACAGAAAGGCAGCAGACACAGGGACACCTGAGGCAGGCACGTGCCAACCCTCACCAGTGCACAGGTCCCACGCCGACAGCATCAGATCAGTGTCCAGGGCCTGCCTGTCCAATTTTGGGGGGGAGTGCTGAACCCCATCTGCCAAGTCTTGGCCTACCTGCTCTGGGGTTTAAATACACCACCTCCCAGCTGCCTGTCCTTTGCTGTTCACTTCTTGTTTAGAAGTTTCCATATGGGTAAGAGGCATCATGCCAGTTACCCCCTGGATATCACTTATGGATTTCAGAAGGTCAAGTGGGTAAAGAATTAGTTGGCAGGCACTTAACGTGCCACTAGAATAAAAACAAACAAACCTAATATCAGGGTTTGGAGGACATATGATTCTCTGTTGTTTCAGTTCTCAGCAAATAAGACCCTGTGCCCAGGGCTCCTTCTGCAAAACCTTCTAGGAGGTCTCCCACCCCAGGGAATTCTCTCCTCACTCTCCCTCCTCCTTTGTGATGCTGCAGAATCCTCCCTCCTCCACTGCCCCCAACCCCTGGGGACGCTTCTGTCTTCCAAACCACTCTCACCTTCTGGTTTGAATCTAAGCCAGACATGGGGCCTGATCCATGTCTTGCACTGTGACGACTGCATTTCCATCTCCAGCGAAATTACACCCTCCTTTAGAAGAAGGCAGGACAAGCTCACTGACCGTTTCAACCATCCGGACACACATCACACAAAGAGGGAAAACCCTGTGTTCCTTCCCATCCTCCCCTCAGGAGGACCCTCTCTAAACAGCAGGGTGGATACTCTGACCTTTCTTACATTGTTGATTGATTCACTTGTTCACTCAAGAGGTGCGGGCTGTTACTTTTCCTAAATACAGGCAAACACACTGGACATAGGTGAGTGTAGTGAAGCTGTGACTCACATTTGCCGCTCTGCACAGCCTCACGTGGAGGTTCATGCAGCTCTACCTTGCTCGTGCATAGGCTTCTGGAAAACAGAGTCTGCATCTCGTGTTTCTTCTAGTTCCACAATGCTTGAAATACTGCCCCGCACATAGTAGGCCCTCAATAAACATTCACAGTTGTTTGGTTTTCTAAGTCTGTCTGAGCTGCTATCACAAAACGCCACATAGTGGGTGGCTTAATCAGCAGACGTTTATTTATCACAGCTCTGGAGGCCGAGAGGTCCAGACCAAGGCACCCACTGATATGGTTTCTGGAGAGATCCCCTTCCTGGCTTATAAACCTCTGCTTACTTTTTGTGTCCTGACAAGGCAGAGTGCTCTGGTTCCTTTTCTATAAAGATGGTGATCCCATCACGGGGACCTGACCCTCATGACCTCGTCTAAACCTTATCACCTTCCAAAGACCGCACCTTCAGAAACATTAAGGGTTAAGATTTCAACATATGAATTTGGGGGTGGGGGAACATGGATGTTCAAACATCCAGTCCGATCTGGTGTCGACTCTTCCATTGAGGAGACAAGCCACCTACACAAGCAACTGTCTAGCGGCCCCAGAAGACTGTGAATCAAGTCTTGTCACTTGCTGGAGACAGCTCTCTGATGCTCAGTCATGGCCTTCAGATGTGAGGCTGGAAATGAGCTGTGATGATCACAGTACACTGGCAGGCATGAAGGGAAATGAGGGCACCATGCTTAGTCGATCCTGGGATGTGTTTGCTTTCCATAGTTCCCTGTGACTGGAAGTAAAGAGGAGGTTTTCTGGTGGGAGAAATAGGGCAATTGAGAGGCCTGGTCCTCACTGGCCCAGGGAAGAAGAGGGCAGCTATTCTCCCTGGACACGTGAAGTAGGGGCATCATAGGGGGAGCAATCAGAACCCTCCAGCCCTAAGAAGTGGAGAGTGGTGTGGGACAGAGTCAGGGCCCCACAGACGAGGAGCTGTGGCTGCAGAGCTTGGTGGGCTAATCCTGTTTCTAGAAGCATCAGCAGTCAGGGGAACAAGCAGGAGGGGAGCTTGCTTTCTTCACCTGGTTTATATCCACTAGAGAAACATAGGTGGCAAGGAAGGAAGGAGAAAATAATTTCCCAAGGAAAAGATTGTAACCAAGGATGTTCATGTCGTTGTTGTTCAGTCACTAAGTCATGTCCAACTCTTTTGGGACCCCACAGGTGGTCAGGCTCCTCTGTCTGTGGGGTTTTCCAGGCAAGAATACTGGAGTGGGTTGTCATTTCCTTCCTCAGGGAATTTTTACACCCCAGGGATTGAACCTGTGTCCCTGTATTGGCAGGCATGTTATTTAATGCTGAGCTACCAGGAAAGCCCATGGATGTTCACAGCAACTTTATTTGTAAGAGCTATTTGTCCAGGGAATATTATGCTGCACTGAAAAGGAGCAAGTGACTCTTATGACACATAAAAACATCAGTTCAGTTCAGTCGCTCAGTTTAGTGTCTGACTCTTTGCGACCCCATGGACTGCAGCACACCAGGCTTCCTTGTCCATCACCAACTCCTGGAGCTTACTCAGACTCATGTCCATCAAGTTGGTGATGCCATCCAACCATCTCATCCTCTGTCGTCCCCTTCTCCTCCTGCCCCCAATCCCTCCCAGAATCAGGGTCTTTTCCAATGGTCAGTTCTTCGCATCAGGTGGCCAAAGTATTGGAGTTTCAGCTTCAGCATCAGTCCTTTCAATGAATATTCAGGACTGATTTTCTTTAGGATGAACTGGTTGGATTTCCTTGCAGTCCAAGGGACTCTCAAGAGTCTTCTCCAACACCACAGTTCAAAAGCATCAATTCTTCAGTGCTCAGCTTTCTTCATAGTCCAACTCTCACACCCATACATGACTACTAGAAAAACCATAGCTTTGACTAGATGGACCTTTGCTGGCAAAGTAATGTCTCCACTTTTTAATATGCTGTCTAGGTTGGTCATAGCTTTTCTTCCAAGGAGCAAGCATCTTTTAATTCCATGGGTGCAGTCACCATCTGCAGTGATTTTGGAGCCCAAGAAAATAAAATCTGCCACTCTTTCTATTGTTTTACCATCTATTTGCCATGAAGTTATGGGACCAGATGCCATGATCTTCATTTTCTGAATGTTGAGTTTTAAGCCAACTTTTCACTCTCCTCTTTCACTTTCATCAGGAGGCTCTTTAGCTCTTCTTCGTTTTCTAACATAAGGGTGGTCAGTATCTGTGGTTATTGATATTTCTCCTGGAAATCATGATTTCAGTTTGTGCTTCATCCAGCCTGGCATTTCTCATGATATACTCTGCATATAAGTTAAATAAGCAGGGTGACAATATACAGTCTCGACCTACTCCTTTCCCAATTTGGAACCAGTCTGTTGTTCCATGTCCAGTTCTAACTGTTACTTCGTGACCTGCATACAGATTTCTCAGGAGGCAGGTCAGGTGGTCTGGTATTCCCATCTCTTGAAGAATTTTCCACAGTCTGTTGTGATCCACATAGTCAAAGGCTTTGGCATAGTCAATAAAGCAGAATAGATGTTTTTCTGGAACTCTTGCTTTTTCAATGATCCAACGGATGTTGGCAATTTGATCTCTGGTTCCTCTGCCTTTTCTAAATCCAGCTTGAGCATCTGGAAGTTCACAGTTCATGTACTGTTGAAGCCTGGCTTGGAGAATTTTGAGCATTACTTTGCTAGCATGTGAGATGAGTGCAATTGTGCTATAGTTTGAACATTCTTTGGCATTGCCTTTCTTCGGGATTGGAATGAAAACTGATCTTTTCCAGTCCTGTGGCCACTGCTGAGTTTTCCAAATTTACTGGCATATTGAGTGGAGCACTTTCACAGCATTGTCATTTAGGATTTGAAATAGCTCAACTGGAATTCCATCACCTCCATTAGCTTTGTTCGTAGTGATGCTTCCTAAGTTCCACTTGACTTCGCATTCCAGGATGTCTGGCTCTGGGTGAGTGATCACACCATCATGGTTATCTGGGTCATGAAGATCTTTTTATATAATTCTTCTGTGTAGTCTTGCTACCTCTTCTTATTATCTTCTGCTTCTGTTAGGTCCATACCATTTCTGTCCTCTATTGTGCCCATCTTTGCATGAAAAGTCCCCTTGGTATCTCTAATTTTCTTGAAGAGATCTCTAGTCTTTCCCATTCTATTGTTTTCTGTTGTTTCTTTGCATTGATCACTGAGGAAGGCTTTCTTATCTCTCCTTGCTATTCTTTGGAACTCTGTATTCAAATGGGTATATCTTTCCTTCTCTCTTTTGCCTTTTGCGTCTTTTCTTTTCTCAGCTATTTGTAATGCCTCCTCGGACAACCATTTTGCCTTTTTGCATTTCTTTTTCTTTGGGATGGTCTTGATCACTGCCTCCTGTACAATGTCATGAACCTCTGTCCATAGTTTTTCAGGGACTCTGTCTATCAGATTTAATCCCTTGAATCTATTAGTCACTTCCACTGTATAACCATAAGAGTTTTGATTTAGGTCATACCTGAATGGTCTAATGGTTTCTCTACTTTCTTCAATTTAAGTCTGAATTTGGCAATTAGGAGTTCATGATCTGAGCCACAGTCAGCTCCCATTCTTGTTTTTGCTGACTGTATAGAGATTCTCCATCTTTGGCTGCAAAGAATATAATCAATCTGATTTTGGTATTAATCATCTGATGATGTCCATGTGTAGAGTCTTCTCTTGTGTTGTTGGAAGAGGGTGTTCGCTATGACCAGTGCGTTCTCTTGGCAAAACTCTGTTAGCCTTTGACCTGCTTTGTTTCGTACTCCAAAGCCAAATTTGCCTGTTACTCCAGGTGTCTCTTGACTTCCTACTTTTGTATTCCAATCCTGTATAATGAAAAGTACATCTTTTTTGGGTGTTAGTTCTAGAAGGTCTTGTAGGTCTTCATAGAACTGTTCAACTTCAGCATTACTGGTCAGGGCATAGACTTGGATTACTGTGATATTGAATGGTTTGCCTTAGAAATGAACAGAGATCATTCTGTCATTTTTGAGATTGCATCCAAGTACTGCATTTCAGACTCTTTTGTTGACTATGATGGCTACTCCATTTTGTCTAAGGGATTCTTGCCCACAGTAGTAGATATAATGGCCATCTAAGCTAAATTCACCCATTCCAGTCAATTTTAGTTCGCTGATTCCTAAAATGTCAATGTTCACTCTTGTCATCTCCTGCTTGACCACTTCCAATTTGCCTTGATTCATGGACTTAACATTCCAGGTTCCTATGCAGTATTGCTCTTTACAGCATCAGACTCTACCAGTCACATCCACAACTGGGTGTTGTGGCCCAACGTTTAGGTTCCAACCATTCTGGCCCAGCATGGCCCTGCCCATCAGAACAAGACCCTGTTTCCCCCTCAGTCAGTCTCTCCCATCAGGAAGCTTCCATAAGCCTCTTATCCTTCTCCATCAGAGGGCAGACAGAATAAAAACCACAATCACAGAAAACTAACCAGTCTGATCACATGGACCACAGCCTTGTCTAACTCAATGAAACTATAAGCCATGCCGTGTAGGGCCACCCAAGCCAGATAGGTCATGGTGGAGAGTTCTGACAAAACGTGGTCCACTGGAGAAGGGAATGGCAAACCACTTCAGTATTCTTGCCTTGAGAACCCCATGAACAGTATGAAAAGGCAAAAAGATAGGACACTAAAAGATGAACTCCCTAGGTCGGTAGGTGCCCAATATGCTACTAGAGATCAGTGGAGAAATAACTCCAGAAAGAATGAAGAGAGGAGCCATAAAAACATGGATAAGCCTAAAAACATTTTGTAGAATGAAAAGAGTCAGACACAAAATAGTATGGATTCCATTTATATGAAGCTTTAGAACAGTCTAATCAGTGGTGAGAAAAAGTTAAAACAGTGTTTTCCCCTGGCAGGGCAAGGGCCGGAGTGGCTGGGAAGAAGGGAGGAGACGTCTGGCAGGAAGGGTCATGATCAGCATCTTGGCAGGTGAGGGTCCCACGGATGTGTGCATTTGGCAAACTCATCCTGTTTACAAACCAAACTTGAGTCCATTGGTCTGCTGGCAGGAAAGCCAATCTACTGACTCCAGGTTGTAGTGAAGGAAAGTGCAGCGTGCTTATTGCAGGTTCCAAGCAAGGAGTCCAGGCAGCTAGTGCTTAAAAGGCCCGAACTCCCTGAAGGTTCTCAGTGAAAGGTTTTTAAAGACAGGATGAAGGAGGGGGGTTGTGGGGTGTGTGACCAGCTCATGGACATTTTCCTGATTGGTTGGTGTGAGGTCATCAGAAGTCAACATCATCAACCTTTGGGTTCCCACCGTTCTGGGGTCTCCATGCTTGTGGGCAGCATGCAGTTGACTTCTTCCACCTGGCGGGGTTTCAGTATCTGCAAAACAGCTCAAAGGACATGGTTCAGAATATTATTAGAGCCCTTAAGGAAAAACTAAAAGTCCTTGACTTTGTTAAACTACTATTATTTTGTCTTACTTGACTGTTTTCCTTTGCTTCTACATTTTCTCAGTCCTCTGATTAAATTTATTCTTTGGACCTTGGGGAAGGCCTAGGAAGCTAGAGTTTTTCTACAAACAAGAGGCAGGCAGAGGTCATGGAGGAGTATCTGTCCTGGGAAAGCCTCATAGGGTCCTGCTCAGTTGCAATCCAATGGGACACTCAAGATTTGTGTATTTCATTGTGTGTAGATTTTAATCTTAAAAGAAAAAAGAAGAATTATAAACAAATTAAACTGTAGTTATGATAAACATGCTGAAGTTTGGGGGTGGGCAGTGTACAAATGTCTGCAGCTATTTTCAAGGCATCAAAAATAATAAAATAGGTTGACGGATGGTCCGAGGGATGGGGAGATGGACAGATATCTGATAGAGCAAGTGTAAAAGAATGCTGGTGGTACACTCGAGGCAATGGGTACACAGGTGTTCACTGCAAATTCCTTCAGCTTTTCTCTGTTTGAAAACATTTACAATGCAATGTTGGGGGGAAAATATCAGCTCCAAAATAAGTGCACAAAGGCCTGTCTTTGGAGACACGGGGAGGACTTTGCTTCGCTGTGACCAGCAGGAGGTGGTGAGGGCCTCGAATGCACATGTGTTTTTGGAGTCCCGGTGCCGTGCTGGGCGCCACGGGTTGGATGATGCTGGCAGAGCTGCAAGTTTCTGAGTCAAATGCTACTTGTATGTCTCCGAGTCTAGACCAAGCGTCAGGCCCTGATGTGGGGTTTGAGATTATCTACTTCTTTGAATTCCTGGTGATTCTTGTCTTTGGGTATTTCACAGACTAGGTGGGAGGTCAAAATACTCATACGAGGAAGATTTAATTGCCGCAGTTTTGGTGTTTGGTAGGAATGCTGCTGGGCTCCGGAGACGGAAAAGTGAAGGGGACTGGGCCAGCCAGCTGGAGGCTGGAGGGTGGAAAGGAGGGGACAGGATGTCCCTACAAAGGGGCCACAGGAACAGAGTCAGTGTAGGGTGTTGTGGGATTGGGGGGACCAGGGCTGTATAAGACAGAGGTGGAAACTAGGGGTTCCATAGGTTGGAGGCAGATTTTAAAAGTCTCTGACAGTCAGGACTGGGGGATTCTCAAAATAATCAGACCAGGGAGCCATGGATGGTTCTGAAGCAGGGGTTGCCCTGGGGTGGGGTGTGAATCTGGACACAGAGCCAAGTTAGAGGAACCAGATGGGTCACGGGAAGGGGAGACAGTGGACTCTGAGGAGAGAGCTCACGGAGGCTGGTGTCCTGGATGGGGTGGAGTGGGAGGGGCCAGGGCTTAGGTCTGGACCCACACGGACTCCTTCCTGGCCCCTGGCAGGCTGGCCCCCAGCTGCGTGCCTGGGCATCGAAGGCTTTGCGGCAAGCAGGGGCAGGGATGGGACCTTGCAGTGTCTGTCTTCACTGAAGTTGCTTAGTCCTCCGGGACCCAGGCTGATCATCCCTCCCACCCTGAGCAGAGACCCTCAGGCCGTAGGGGCAGTGTCCCACCTCTGTGTCCCACCCGGCCAGCTGCCCAGGGTGGACCCCAGCCTCAGCTCAATCTCCCCTCTCTCCCCTCATCCCTTCCTAAGTCCCCTGCGGTCCTTCCTCTGTGGGGCACAGTGGGGGCCGTCACCTGGCAGCAGGATTGTTAATAACAGGAGAGGATTCTGGAAACAGCAACACCCTGAAATTGTGCACAAGACGCAGTGCTGGAAGGAAAGGGATTTGGGGCAGTTTCAGCCTGTAAGTGATGCCAGAAGGCAGGAGAAGGGAGAAGGGTGTACACAGGCCCTACCCAGAAGTCAAGAAAGAGAGATGCAAAAAGAGAGAAACCCACAAATATTGAATTCTTGCCAAGATGTCTCCCCCACAGCCAGGCAGGCCTCTCACTGTCTGAAGGCAGAAGTGGGATGTGGGGTTGAGTGATCAGGAGACACAGGGGTGAGTGACCAGGAGGTCAGTGGGCGAGTTGGATGCTCACAGAGGGAGCCTGGCAGAGGGTACTTGAAGGGTAGGGAATCTTGAGCGCCTGGGAGGGGGCGCCCCCTCTGACCTGCATGAAGACGGACAGGGTGCTCAGACCCCTTGGCTGAGCGTGTCCTGTGCAGTTGCCTCTGCTGAAGTCAGCTCACGGCAACCTGGAGCCATCCTGGAGTGGGTCAGGCACCGTGGGGGCTCCATAATAGAGATGAGGAAGCTGAGGCTCAGAGAGGCTGAGAAAAACTGGACCCAGCTCTGAGGGGAGATGTGTCAGATCCAGCCCACTGTTGGACCCCCACCGCGTACTCTGGAGTCAGATGCCAGGTGCCCCCGGGCTCTGTCCTACACCAGGCACTCCACCATCCTGGCTCTTCCGACCATCCAGCCTCCTGTTTTACAGACGAGGAAACTGAGAGTCAAAGGTGATGCCCACTCATGGCCAAAGCACCCCCGCGGCCCAGCGTTCAGGTCCCCAGACCACCTCTTCCTATGCAGCTCACCTGGGGTCCTGCCCCACCCAGGGGCTCCTCCTCCCTCCATGCCCCCCATGCCCACTCTGGCAGGAGCCCGCGCAGCCGCTCCCAGAATCGTTCATACCCGTCAGCGGCAAGCAAACAAACTCCCCGCTCCATTTATTTCACAAGTCTCCCGATTTAATTAGGTTTTCCAGTTTTCTGCCTGTCCTGGGCCAGTCACTCCTTGGAGCAGTGGAGAATTCATTTGCACCTGCTGTCAGAAAGCGGCTCTCCCCAGTTAGAAAAATAATTAAGCCATCATCACACATCAGGGGTAATGAATCACCATTTCTCACTCAGTTCGCAGGTCGTTTGTTTCCCCTGCTCTGGCGAAGGAGGTGCAGACTAAATTTGAGCAGCTGCCAAATGGATCCCCCTCCCCTTGCTCCCCCCTTCCCTCTCCTCTCTCCCCAGAGACCCCGCTTTCTCCTTGATTGGTGCCCCCGGCCGGCAGCCTCTGAGGACACAGGGCTCTTCCAGGGCCTCTAGCCTGGGCTCCAGGTGGCAGGCCACGAAATCACCTGCTTCTGCTTTTTCTTGGGCACCTGACTCCCAGGTGGCCACTGTCCGGGTAACCTGGGAGATGTCACCTGGATGAGACCTGTCTGAGTTTCCTAGGGTGGCCTTAACTAATGTCCCCGAACTGGGTGGCTTAAAACTACAGAAATAGATCATCTCATGGTTCCGGAGGCCAGAAGTCTGAAATCAGGTGTCAGTGGGGCTTCAGAGGCGGATCCTGCCTGCCTCTTCCAGTTCCTGGGGTTGCTGGCTGTCCTTGGCTTTCTTCGGCTGGTGGACCCATCACCCCATCGCTGCCCGAGTCAACACGTGACCCTCTCCCTGGTGTCAGGGACCCCTTTCCTTTCTCTGTCCTTGTCCCTGGGTTTATGGACCACTCTAATCCAGGATGATCTCATTTGGAGATCCTACCTTAATTTCACCTGCAAAGGCTATTTCCAAATAAGGTCCCATGTACAGGTCCTGGGGGTTAGGATGTGGACATATGTTTTGGGGAAGGGATGGGAGACACAGTTCAACCCACTTCAGGTTCAACCTTTCAGGTGGTTGTGTTCCCAGATACTCCCACACCTGGACACCACCAGGATCCCAGGAGATTCTGCATGTGTCTACACCCGGCAGTCTGGCCCCTTTCCCAGGCAAATTCCATCTCAGGACAGGCAGGCCAGCAATTTGGAGACCTGGGGCTGGTGTGTCAAGCTACTGCATCTTGCTTTCAGTCCCATGACGATGCCTGAGTGGGCACTGCCCATAACCCACTGAATCAGGTGCCGTGGGGCTCACAGACTGGCAACCCCATCTGGAAGCTCACAGTCGTGGGGCAAGCTCAGCAGAGCTCGGACACCGGTACTGGGGTTGGAAGGTGGGATAAAGATGGGCTGGGGAGCTGGGGATCATATGGGGTGTCCTCTGCCTTCAAAGGGACAGAAAGGAATCTAGACCCCCTCCTTCCATCTTCACCCCTTCCCTCTGCCCTCAAGGCTTCAAATGTGGCTCAGCTGGTAAAGAATCTCCCTGCAATGCGGGAGACCTGGGTTCAATCCCTGGGTTGGGAAGATCCCCTGGAGAAGGGAATGGCTACCCACTCCAGTATTCTGGCCTGGAGAATTCCATGGACTGTATAGTCCAAGGGGTCGCAAAGAATCAGACACAGCTGAGCGACTTTCACTTCACTCACTCTGCCTTCAAATGCAAGGTCTCGATGGGAACACATACAGAGCATGCCCTTCTGGGCGGCTAAGATTCAGGGAACCCTCCAGAGATGCGAGGCCACACCTGTTGGTCTGAGCCTTGCTCCCTAAAGAAGCCAGGCTGGCAGGAGACTCCAGGACATTTGTGGAGGGAAGGAAGCAAAGAAGCTCCAGGAGTGTGTCCTTTGCTGGCACAGAGACCCTGAGTTACATCATTAACAAACTTGAAAAAAATTCTGCATTTTCTTGACCCTCTAAAGGTGGTGTCCTTGACTGATTGACCGACTGATGGGTTGCTTGTGCCCGTGGTTCCCGAAGAAGCCTTTCCTTTGGAATTTAACTAGTTTTCTTGCCTTTTCTTTCCTTGCTCCCTGCTTTGGTTTAAGTTCACGACCTGTTCTGGGAGGTAGTACCCACGTTCCGCCACCTGGTGGCGCAGGCCAGCCACCAGCCAGAAAGAGTTGCCAAGGTTTTATCTTCCTATTTGAACATTGGGTATGAATTCATCAACCCACTGAATCGTTGTCATTCTGGAACCAGCCCCTGGGGTGAACCCAATCTGGCTGACTATTATGGAAGCAGCATCTCAAGAAGCTTCACTGCCGCAGATGTAAAAATGAGCGCACCCAGGTTTCTCTGTTTGGGAATGACAGGTTTTTAAGATGTGTTTTCTTGTTTCTGTCTGGAGGAGGATTTCTTGATGTCAAGGAGACTATTCCCTCCCCATGTGACATCATCTGGGAGCAGCTTTTGGAGGGTCTAGCTCAGATCAGGAGCGTGGGCACTGGGGTTTAATTTTGGCTTCCAAGGTGGCTTGGCTCTGATGTAGAGACCCTCTAAGGTCAGGGTGGTCAGGAGCTGCCAGGGGTCCTGGGAGAGGCCCTGCCCCAGTCAACACGTGTTTTTGCAGTGGCTGCTACAGTCAGGGGCTGCTTACCTGTGAAATGGCCCTGTGGGGTGTCACTTCTCTGTGTGAGAGCTGGAAGAATGGGGGCACCCCACTTCCCACGGTATCTGCCTAGCACCTACGGGCATTCTATCGTCAGTGCCCTCCATACCCACAGGTTCCATATCTGCAGATTCAACTAAATTCAGACCGAAAATAGTGGGGAAAAATAGAGTCCCCCGAAAATTCTAAAAGGCAAAACTTGAATTTGCTTCCTACTGGCAATTATCTACATAGTATTACATTGTATCAGTATTATAAGTAATCTGGAGGTGATTTGAAGTATTTGGGAGTATGTGCATGCATTATATGCAAATTTGTTGTTGTTGTTTAGTCTCTGAGTTGCGTCCAACTTTCTTTGGACCCTATGGGCTGTAGTCCGACAGGCTCCTCTGTCCATGGGATTCTCCAGGCAGGAATACTGGAGTGGGTTGCCAGGCCCTCCTCCGGGGGATCTTCCCAACCCAGGGACTGAACCTGCGTCTCTTGCATTGGCAGGTGGGTTCTTTACCATTGAGACTCCAGGGAAGCCCTATATGCAGATACTGTGCCACTTTATATATAGGACTTGAGCATCATAGATTCTGGTTTGGAGGGGCTCCTGGAACCAGACCCCTGAGGGGTGACTGTACTTCTGTCGGTCTGTCTGTGCCTTCTGCCCGTCCTTCACTCCTTCTTCCCTCCTCATCCCATCCACTTGCCTTTGTTCACTCTGTGGGAAGCCCTGAAGTTAGTGAGCCAGAGCTTCTAGGTCTCTCGGTTCGTCTCTTCACTGTCAGACTTGTCCCCGCCCCACCACCCAATCCCAGGGTCTCAGTCCTGATCCCACCCGTGACACTGAGTGTGGCCGGAAGCCCGGAATCCAGCCGTCCCTCGTCACTTCCTCTGTCACATCCGTGAGTCAAGCCGCGGGGCAGATGGGTCTGGAGGTCTCGGACATTTTCTGAGCTCTCTCTGGGGTCCGGGAGCTGGAGTTGGACTGTTCTGTGTAGAGAGAAAGGAGAACTTCACTTCAGGGAAAGAAAAGATTCTTTGTACCATCTGGGGGGAACGCCGGCTTGTGTGCCCCTGAGAAGCGAAATAGGAACAACAGTGAAGACACAAGAAAGTAGGTTGTCATCAGGGACGTTACTTAGCACATTAGCAGCATCATCCCCACAAAATTGCAGGGAGATTCCCTCCTTCCCCCTTTCTATCCTCTGGGCACTTGCATGGCCATCACATGGGATTTTTGCCGCATTTAATGATCCCTGACGTTCAGGGTTCTCCCTATGACAGCAACAAAAAGATAAAACCCAACAACACCCTCCATGTGAAGCCATCATAGTTGTAACATGGTCACCACCACCTCCCCCCTCCCCACAAAAGCTAAATGTAGACCCTCGTGTTCTGATCATAAATGTGAGCAGTCGCAGAGGCTAAAGTGAGGACTTCCCAGCCAAGCACGCGGCGGTGGGGGGTGGGGGGGTACCCTGAACCTCTGCGCCTTTTCCCCTTGTGCAAAATGGGGTGAGATTATCCTCTTTATTAGTGTCCGGGGGCTGCCTTAGCAAAGTCCCACAAACTGGGGCACTTGAACAACAGGAACAATAACTCCTCTTACAGTCCAGAAGCCTGAAGTCTGAAATCGAGGTGCCAGGGGGCCACCCCCCTCTGGGACTCTGGGTAGAATCGTCCCTGGCCCCCTAGTCCTGGTGGCTGCTGGCAAGCCCGGCCTCTGGGAGCATCTCTGCAGCCTCTGCCTGTCGCCAGTGACTGTCTTCTCCCCACATCTCTGTCTTCACAGCGTCTTCCCCCTTCTTTTAAGGTCAACGGCCATATTGGGTTAGGGCCCACCCTAACGACCTCATCTTAACCAGATTCCTATCTGCATAAATAACATCACATTCAGAGGTCCCGGGGGCTGAAACTCCAATGTGTCTTTCGAGGGGACAGAATTCAACCCATAACATCCACCTCACAAGTTGGGAGTTAATGACTTCACATGTAGAAAATGGCTAGAGTCATGTCTGGACTTAGTAAACACTGTCAGCTATGCTAATCATTGTTGTATGTGTCAACTTTCCTCTGGGTGGTGTAGATTTCTCAGCCTTCGCATGACTGACATTCAGGGCCGGGTTGTTCTTGGTGAGGGACTGTCCCGGCCTCTGTTTACTGAGCACCAGCACCCCCACCCTCCATCCAGTCCAGGCTCACCGTCCCTGGAATGGGGGTTTTCTTTCCTCCAGTGGTCCAGGTGGCCGGCCTCTGTGCCAGTGGGGGCAGGTTTGGGAGGAAGGAGGTGATCTTGTCCCAGGTGGAGACTTGGTGATTTCTCTGGAGGTGCTCGTGGTCCTTGGCAGGACCTGGGTTCTGAGCTCACTCCCCAGAGCCCAGGAGTCTGTCTGTCTGTCCTCATATTGCTGGTGCTCGACCCCGCTGCTGGAGCAGGAAGACCGTGGCTGGCAAAGCCTCTGTCACCTCTTTAGGGATCATTCCCCCAGGTCTGGTGATGCCGGGACACGGCACTGCTGAGCCCCAGTCACGCACTGGCAGGATCACTAGTGAGGGTCTGGATGACCCCTGCAGTTCATGGAGCACCCAGAAGTGGGGGGGTTCTTGAGCTTCCTTGTCTCACTGTAGAGGGGCATCAGAGACCTGGGCCCAGCTCCTGCGATCCCATCCCAGCTTGACGACTGAGTGCTGTTGACCTTGGGCAAAGCATGCCACCCTGTGCCTCAGTGTCCCCTTCTGTGAAATGGGAGAACAGTGATCCTACCCCTTGGATGTGGGGGAGTCAACCCACAGACAGCACTTGGACCAGCGCTCCCAGGACTAGTGGTGACTTAAGTGTCAGCTGCCAGTGTCGTTGTGAAGGATGCTGTTCTCCCCCGTGACTCTGGGCCGGGCTCTTGCTCGGGTGCTAGGCTGACCCAGGATGGCGGACCCCAGGGTGAGGCTTGCCTGTCACAGAGGCCGCTGTGAATCGCTCACAGATGTGACAGGCGGGGTCCCAAGCAGGACGCCAAACGCACAGCAATTTCCCAGAAAGTGGAAGTCCTAAGGGGGCAGGTTGGCTCGTGTTGTTTCTTCCGGTCCTGGAATGACCCGTCCCTTGAAGTCGGGAGTCAAGTGGTTTGCCCCAAACAGAGGCCGCTGCAGCCCACCCCTCAGCCAGCCCCTGCCAGGGCTCTCTGGGCCGGCCTCTCTGGGCCAGGCCTCGGCAGGGGCTGGTGACAGTCTGGGAGGGTTGGAAATAAACCTGCTGTGACTCAGCTAATAAAGAATCCGCCTGCAACGCGGGACACCTGGGTTCGATCCCCGGGTTGGGAAGATCCCCTGGAGAAGGGAAAGGCTACCCACTCCAGTATGCTGGCCTGGAGAATTCCATGGACTATATAGTTCATGGGGTCGCAAAGAGTCAGACACGACTGAGCGACTTTCACTTTCAACTCAGATTCAGTGTGTGGGGGTGACGTGGGCTCAAGTGAGACGTGGTGTTTCGAGCCCAGTGAATGGAGCCCGCAGTGCTGCTGGGAAGGTTTGTCCCTCATCAAGGGTGTGCTGGGTGCTGCCCTTGGCCTCCGTCCTCTCAGGACCTCTGGAGTCCTCCTCGTTTGCCCCCCGACCCTCCACGCTCACACCCCCGTGCTCCCCCACCTCTCTCCTTGCTCAGTGAGCAGTGCCCCATGCCAGAGACTCCTCGGGATCGGGGGTTTGGGGGATACGGCTGCCACCCCAGGGAGCCCGCATTTAGGTGGGGGGGGGGGGTGGGCGGCGTCACTGTTTGGAGCCACGACACGCAGTGATGTCAGAAAGACCTGTGTGACCCGGGCCTCTCAGGCAGGGCCATGTGCTGCGGACACAGTTCCCCGCGGCTCCTCCCTGGAAGGCCCGTGATGCTCGCCGTCTGGCAGCCCCAGAGTGGATCCTGGCCGCTCCCTTCTCAGCCCACCACCAAGGGCTTCACGGGGGGCTCAGTTCTAGGTGACCGCACGCACCACTCCTGCACTTTGCAGACCCGGAACTCGGTGGGCCTGTGAGCCCTTCATTCCAGTGGTGGAGACAGGCTCTGCCCGGCTTCAGCTTCAGGGTCCCCTCTGCATTGCAGCGGTGTCCGAGTGCCCCCCGGCAGAGGCCATGTAGTGAGCTCCTTTCCACCCTGGGCTGGCGGCGTCCTCAGTCCACACCCTGTCTTTCCATCCTGAGCCTTCCATCCTTCATGTGCCCCCGGGGAGTCAGATGCAGGGGGTGATCGCGTCTAGCTCCCTCTGGCCCGGGCGGGAGCAGGTGGCCGTGGGCTCCAGGCAGTGCTGACTAGCGCCACTAGGTGGCGCCAGGGACCACGGCAAAGAGAGCCCGTCTTGGGGCTCTCAGCGGCTGTATTCTCTCAGCGTCTCCCTCCCCGCAGATAGTAGACATGACGCTTCCTCTTCAAATGCATAAGTTAGGTGCAGGGGGGCGGGGGGCGTTGCTGGAAGAGGTACGCCCAGGCTTTTGCCTCTGCTGTTGGCAGGGGCTCTCATAAGTGGGTACCAAGCCCGAATTGTGCAACCCCAAGTCTGTAACAGTTTTTTGGCCTTTTCAGAAAAAAACACAGTGAAGCTGTTTTGTTTCATTTCTGGCTCATGTCACAGTTTATGATGTACTTTAAATTGCAAATTTCACTGGTACTATTGCTTGGTATTCTAAGTCTGGGGAAAGTAAAGGTGTATGTTCATTAATTTCTATTTATTCATATTTAATAAGCCTATGTTAAGGTAAATGAGAGGAAACAGTTTCTTCTCAGAAGCTCTGGAAGTGTGTCAGTCGATGTAAGCTGGGTTATGCTCAGTAACAGACGATGCAAATCAAAGTGAGCAGCTGTTTCTGACCCATATGGCATTGCGGGTCAGCTGGGCTGTTCTGTGTTGATGGCACCATATCCCAGGGCCCAGGCTTACCCTGTGACCGCCTGCTGGTTGCTGGAAAAGACAGCATGGTGGTCCCAAATGCACACTCAGACGGAGAGGCTGTGGGCACACAGACTTTGTTCCTGCAAGGCTCAGGATCACACAGCTGGTAAGTGGCTGAGCCTCGTGGGGAAGAAGTCTATGCACCCACTGCCTCTATACCCAAGTTTGCGTTTGCCAGTGGGAGGAGAAGCCTCTGTCACCTTGGTTTACCTGCCATGTGCACCCCTCTTTGTTCTCACAAGGGTTGCATTGCCTTATGGTTGCAGTGACTTCTGAAAAGAAGACTAAACGTTAGACAGAGGAGGAATTAGAAAGAAAGATGATGAAACCAATGGACAGATAAACCCAGAAGCCAAAAGAGTCATGGGGCTTCAAGAACATCTCTTTGTTTCTCTCCTCCAAATGTCAGGAAATAGTAGTTTTCCTGTGTTGGATATTTACTGCAGATCCGGCATCAACCTAAGTGCTTTTCATGTGTGATCCCAGTTCACATGCAGAACAGCTCCACACGAATGCACAGTTCTTGGCTCTATTTCCCAAACAAAGATGCCAAGGCTATGGGAGAGTAAGGCCACGCAGCAGCATGCAGTTCCAGGCTGTGTTGGAATCCTGGTGCTGGCCAGCAAGCTACCAGCGGCAGGAAGCCCTGGTGGGGAGCTGTGCTATGCAAGTTTCTTCCAC